>NW_026596046.1:21627310-21763465 GCF_907164565.1 Psammomys obesus
AGAAGAAGAAGAAGAAGAAGAAGAAGAAGAAGAAGAAGAAGAAGAAGGAAAAATGTAAATGTTAAGGTTCCGTGCCCGTCTGTGTCTTCCTCAATTACAAGATGCAACTGAAAACGACAGCAAGGTGCGTCTATTAAACTGTTAAACATGTGAGCTGTAAAAAGGACAAGAAAATGAATACTTTGAAAGAAATGAAAAGAAGAACCAGACACTCCTGGACAATGATGTTAAAAGAATCACTTGAAGCAACTTTTCTGCAGAGCATTTCAGTGTTGTATAAAGCCAATTTCAAAAGCATGCAGATTTTGGCTCCGAAGAACATGCTTCAGTGATGCAAAGGATTTACGAAAAGAACACACCCTGTGGTGCTTTATGTGGTCATGAACATCTTGAAATAGTTCAAACAGTGCTCGGAGATTGGTTAAATCAGCGCCCCTCCCAACTGGAAGAGTCAAGCGACTAATGTAATATTGGTGACTAGTACAGCCGATATTAGGACGCCCACTGCACCGCTCACTGTATTTGCTTTTAATTTATTCATTTTCTATTCACTTTACATTCTGGCTGTGCCCCACCTCGCCTCCCAGTCCCACCCTTCTTCCCCACTCCCCACTCCCTGTATTTTTTTATGTGTTCATTTAGAGTGTTTTCAGGACAAAAGTCTTTGAAAACAACCACTTTAGAATACATTTAGGATATAAAGCAGTATCCTAGAAAACAGTCTTTTTCTTTGACCTACTGATTGCTTACCTGGGATAAAGCTTTGGTATAAAGATGTGCACTGCCTTGGTGTTTCCCGATCCACCAAGGAGCTGAGTAAAATAGTGGTGTAAGAGATGGGGGTGGTGACAATCAGCTGAGCAGGCACCCAAAGACATTCATCTCCCAGGATAGACATTTTCAGTCATTTCCTCATAGCCCTTATTTTCAGTGTTATTTAGTTTTAATAATTTGACATAGTTCTATCACCCGGTATTTTGTAAAAAGGAGGTATTTTTATTATTATAAATCATGTAAAGATGTGTGTCAGCATTTGAGTATATGCGCCCTTGGAGCTGGAGCTACAGGCAGTTCTGAGCTGCCTGACATGGGTGCTGGGACCCAAATTTGAGTCTTCTGGAGGAAGAGCAGCAAGCATTCTTTTTTTTTTAAAGATCGATCTACCTACCTACCTATCTATCTATCTATCTATCTATCTATCTATCTATCTATCTATCTATCTATCATCTAGCTATCTATTATGTGTTCTACCTGCATGTGTGTCTGCATGCCAGAAAAGAGTAGCAGATCTCATTAAAAATGGTTATGAGCCACAGTGGGGTTGCTGGGAATGGAACTCAGGACTGCTGGAAGAGCAGCCAGTGCTCTTAATCTCTGAGGCATCTCTCCAACCCTGCTCATGTATTCTTAACCACTGAGTCACCTCTTTAGCTCTGTATCAGCTAGTCTTGATGATATGCACTACTGATATGTATTAGTCAGGGTCTCTAAGGAACAGAACTGGTAGACTGAACTAATATTATATATATATATATTATAATATATAATAATTATTACACACACACACACACACACACACACACACACACACACACACACACACACATAAAGTCTCAGCAGTCCCAATCTGGTGACACCAGTTTTCAGTCTACATAGGACTCCCAAAGAAGTAGGTTCTAACACAGTGAAGGAGTGTGTCAGAAGAGATGCCAGTGATCGTGAGGGCAAACGCTAGAAAGCACAAGCTTCCTTCTTCCCTGTCCTTTCATGTGGGCTACCTATCAGAAGGTGTGGCCCAGACTTAGGGTGGGTCCTTCGACATCAAGCGATCCAGATTTAGGGTATGTCATCCGTCTCAAATAACCAACCAAGAAAAATCCTGCATGTGTGCCCAGCTGCTTTTAAGTTAATTCTATGTAGAGTCAAGTTGACAACCAAGATTAGCTGTTGCATTATCCAAAAAGTTATCATCATTCAGCCAAATATAGAGACGAAGGAAAACCAGTCTATGCAACAGATCCACAGAGAGCTTGGGGTGGGGCTGCATGCCTGTCACCCCAGCACATGGAAAGTAGAGGCAGTAGGATTAGAGGTGCTTGAGGTCATCTTTAGTGTCCTAGTTAAAGGCCAGCCTAGGCTATATGCAAACCCAAACCAAACTAACACACATCCATAAGCAGAATCCCATCTTGGAGAGTCAGTTCTTTCCTGGAGCGTCAATGCATACTCCCCTATGGTTTGTGTGAGCGCTTGGCTGCAGTGGCTGATGTGATAGGCAAAGGCAGACATCCCCACCTTTCTCAAGCTGTGTTCAAGCGCACCTCTGTTAACTCAGCCTTCTTGGTGACTGGCCAGCTAGTACCAGCTTGTGAACAGTTGTTAAGCAGGGATTCTGCAATCTGGCTGTTCAACCATCATGGCTCCCTATGATGGAAGGATTTATTCTAAGGAAAAAGAAGTGGTGCAACCCAGGCCTTCCTGCCCATCCATTTCTCCTGCTCTCTGCTTCCCTGGCCCCCTGATCAACCACCGAAGAGAGTGAGGCAGTTACTCTTCTTTTCCTCCCCATTGCTTTACTCTTTGCTCTGTCTTCTCCATTGTTGATGGGCTGGGCACTGAGGGAAGAACAGAGGAAGAAGCTTAGAGCATCAGTATTATGTGTTGTAAATTGCTTCTACGTGTCCTAAGTTGTGGCAAGGGTTATGTTGACACCCTTTGGCATGGGGTGTGCTTTTAGATTATTGTGAGGTACTGTCTTACTTGCTGTGATGATCTCAGCCAAGATTTTCCAGTTCAATATTGATAGAATCCCTTCCTCCCGTAGCTCCTGCCTTTGGAGGAACCCCGATTTGAGCCGCTTTGAGACAGGAATTCTTTTTTGGGCCTTCCGTCAGCTTCACCCTTCAGCTTTGAGCATAATGTAGCCAGACTAACTTCCACCTGGATGTGGGACACACAGGATTCCTTGCTCACCCTGCCGGCCAAAAGGCAGAAGTGTGTTCTCTACCTTTCCCATTCTAGCTCCGACGGAAGCTCCCGCTCTGCCCACTCTGGTCATCCCTTAGTGAAGCCACGTGATAGACCTCCCACACCCAAAGCAGCAGGCAGCTTTGATGGGCTGCCAGCTTTCTATTCGCATGCCCAGTACCCTCCAGACCAGTTCTTCCAGAACAGCATATCAGAGAAATATAATCTCATGGACTTACATGCATATGTATGTGTATATGTATACATGAATACTGTAAGTATGTGTATACATATATATGTATGTATACAAATGCATATAACTGTGGCATGTGCTTTGGGCATGTGTGTGCTGCATGTGCTGTGTGTGTATGTACATGTGTGTCTGTGTGTGTACATGTGTGTGTGTGTTTATGTGTGTGCAGTAGGTAGGAGGTACAGAATTTCTTTCAATAGCAGAAGAGTCAGCAGTTTTGTTCAATCGCAGGGAGAAAACAAGCGGTTCCTAAGAGCGGACATGATAACCAATATTCACAGTTATAATCCAGCAGCCAGCAAACAATTTAATTCCCTTTCTCAGTTGACTCTCTAGGTCTTTGTTGAGAGGGCATTTTGTTTTTGTGCTGTTTGGGGCTGCTGCTGGGCTTGTATCCCTTCTGCCCACTGCCCACATGCAATGAGGTCATCCGTGTTTTCTCATGGTGGCTTCTCCATTCCCTTTCTGAGCAGACTGTATTTTGTTGGCTTTTTTTCCTTCTGCAGTGGTTTAGGAAAGAGACGTTTTATTTTTGAGTAGGACTAATTATCATTGTTAGTTTTTTGTTTGCGTTCTTCACCCTGCAATTACAAACCTGTCAATGTCTAGGACAGCATACTGTCTTTTCCTCCCACGGGGAAGCAGAATTCACACAGCTTCTCTCACCTGCTACCTCCCCTGCCTGTGTCAGCAGGGTCCACTACACAAACCCAGCCCTCCTTTCTGAACACTCTCGTTAGCTCTGTTGGTTACCCTGGCCTTGCCCTCAGGCTGCGCTGATATCTGCAAAGCTTTTTCCCATATCTGTCATTTCAGGATTTGCTGCCAGCTCTTCTCCTCACACCTAGAATCCTTAGTACTGTGACATCTGGCTTAGAGATCACCTTGATGGCATCTCTTCTGGAAGAGCACCCACATGCCACCCTAACCCTCTCAAGTGCTTGCATTCCAGACCTAATTTCTTCTGTTTTCATTCTGAGTGCTGGCTAACACTGGTTTTACTGTAGACTGAGTTGTTCCTTTTATTTACTAGTTTAGTGGTTGGAGGCCTGGGAGAAGACAGGAGGGAGGGGATGGGTGGCAGTGGGGAAGCAACTGGACAGCTTCTGACTCTTCCACTTTGGTGTCATCATGGCTAAACAGCCCACTATCACACTCATGGCAAGCCTAGGCTCTAGGTGACTCTTGGAACCATGCTTACTACACCTGACCATGCCAGCAACTTCTCTGGGGCTCATTTAACAAAGCAGCACGTGGGGCTGGAGAGATGACTCAGTGGTGCTGCACCTGCAGAGGACCCAAATTCAGTTCACAGCACCTGCAATCAGTGGCTTACAATAGCCTGTTAACTCCAGCTCCGGGGAATCTGAAACCTTCTTGCCTCTTCGGTGCTCACATGCACATTATGCACACCCTCATGAATAATTAAATAATGAATTAGATTTATTTTATTCCAGTTGCATCATGTATGTGCGTGCCTTAGTCAGAGGCACTATTGCTGTGATGAAACACCAAACGCAACCGGGGGAGGAAAGGGTTTGTTTCACATACAGTTCATCATCAAAAGCAATGAGGGCAGGGCCTCAAGCAGGGCAGGAACCTGGAGGTGGGAGCTGATGCAGAAGCCATGGAGGAATGCTGCTCACTGACTTGCTCCACATGGCTTGCTCAGTCTGCTTTGTTATAGAATCCAGGACTGCCAGTGTGTGTGGCCCCACCCACAATGGGCTGGGCACTCCCCCATCAATCACAAATTAAGAAAATGCCCTACAAGTTTACCCACAGCCCATTTTTATGGAGACATTTTCTCATTTGAGGTTCTCTCCTCTTGGGTGGCTTTATCTTTTATTAAATTGTCGTTAAACTAGCCAGCATAGTGTGCTACATGTGTGCAGACCTTCAGAGGCCAAAGGGGGATGTGGGCATTGGACACCCATCTCCTGCTAACCTGGAGTTACTGGTGGTTGTGAGACACCCAACATGGATACTAGAATCCGAACTCTGGTTCTTTGGAAGGGCAGCATGTTCTTAACCACTGAACCATCTCTCCAGTACTCCAAGTGTTATTTTATTTATTTGTTTGTGTGACTGAGACTGTGCCTGTGCCTGTGTCTATGCGTGTGTATGTACAGGTGAGTGCTGGTGCCCACAGAGGCCAGAAGAGGGCAGCAAATGTCCTGGAGCCAGAGGTACAGGCTGTTGCCGGCCACCCAGTGTGAGTGCTGGGAACCAAATTCAAATCCTCTTCAGGAGCTAAACCGTTTGTCCAGCCCCAATATCTGACTTTTACGTGGACGCTGGGGATCTTCATTCAGGTTCTCATGTTCACACAGAAACACTTTACAGACACATCCTTTAAAGTAAAAGAAAACAGAACGCAGCATGTGTTGTGCACATGGCAGGGGGTGCTGAGAGTTTGAATTACTTTTTACTAGTGCTGGGGAACAAATCAGGTCAAGTATTCTACTACTGAGATGAATCCCCAGAAGCCTGCATTCTGGACCTTGGTGCTGAGCAGCAACTGCAGACAGAGCTGTGATAGCTCTCTGGGGAAGCAGGTTTGGTTCTGATACATGCTCCTGCCATTTTCTGTGGGAAATGGCTCTTTCCACAAAGCAACTCTTCCCACTCCCCTCTTCTCTCTCTTTCTCACCCTCAACCCAGTCTGTGGACATAGGAGCCTCTCTTCTTCAGGAGGTGCCCCTCCCCTCCCATATCTTGTTCCTTTTCCTGCTGTGAGGAAGAAGCCTGCTACTTTCCCAGCCTGCAGGGTGGGGACCTGAGGTGGGGACACAGGCAGCTAGTAGGATCCTGGCGTCGCTGGTAGTGGCAGAAGGGAAATCTACTCAACACCCCAGTACATAGCTGTTAATGAAACCCTCAGCTCCCTCAGATAAGAGAGGTAGATGGTCTCTGTTTGTAGGAAGCCATCACCTTGGGGAAAGTGATGAGTGACAGTGCACAGAAGCTGCAATCCCCAGGATTATGGGTCTAGGTTTGGGCTGAGATGCTTTCTGGAGTTCTGCAGAGTGACTCTCCTGAGCAAAGTGGGAGAGGATGAGGGATGGTGTGCCAAGTGGAGGAGATACAAAGATCCTTAAGTGCAGGAGAGAGGAGGGGAAGGGGGAGGATGAGAGTTCTGCATAATTAGGGTTTATCTGGTGGGAGGTAATTAAACTGTGGGGATGGAGATGTGGGCATTTGCCACCTTAGGACATTTTGTGTCTGTGTGCCCAGCCAAGGGTGTCCTGTTAGTAATGGGACAAAGTCTACCGGACCTTTTGGATGGCTTGCTAATGCATTTAAGTACCTACGTACCACCTAAGGCCAGCCATGTTCTCCCTGAGTGATCCTCTCTCACCAACTGTTCCCAGCCTTCAGGAAGGTCCCTGGCCTTTCTGTCTCTAGGCTGTATCTTGGGATCCTCGGGAGGTAACATCCTTCCGAACCTTCACCAGTGCAACTTGCTCCTTCCATGGAGCCTTTCCTGCTTTCACTTCTTCTCCAAGGCTTGGGGTATCAAGCGCATCTCCAGCCAGCCAGCTTCCCGGCTGCATCTAGACAGGGGCAAGGGGCTTGCCTAATGCCTCTACATTTGGTTACCTAGGGGTCTGGTGATGGTATCAGAAGCAACCAAAGGTCCTCAGGTTCCACTCTGCTCACATGTTGCTTCTATTTTCTTTGGCTCCAACTGGGAATGGTAGTCATCTGCCAAAAGCCTCTCTACAATTTTCTCAGATGTCTTTGTTACTGACTGGCTGGCTCTTGTTGGCACAGTTATCTGATCGTCTACACTGATAAAGAAAAATGTGTATCAGTTTGAAAAATAAAAATGTGCTTCACATTATCTTCTAAACAAGCCAAGCAATATAAAACTACTTGCTAGAGTTATTATAATGTGTTTTATTTACAAAATAGTAATTCCCAAATCACATACAAATTTTGATATTTTTCTGTGGAAGTCTTTTATTTGACATGGGGGGTATCCCTGCCTCTCTCTTAGCCACTGTTTGATATTGAAAACTGTTTCAGTTAATCCCTTGCTAAAGTAAGGGTATGAAAAAAAAAAAGGACAATTTTCGAATGAGGATGGCAGGGTATGGTAATGCATACCTTTAATCCCAGCACTCGGGAGGCAGAGACAGGCAGATCTCTGTGAGTCAAGGCCAGCCTGGTCTACAAAGTGAATCCAGGACAGCCAGACTATTACATAGAGAGACCCTGTCTTGAAAAACAAAAACAAACGAATGAACGAACAAAAACAAAAAAACAAAAACAAAACCATCCGATCCACCATTCATCTGGCCTTGTCCACCTTCCCACGTCCCTCTTGCAAGGCGACATGTTATATGCTCAGACGTCCTCAAGTCTTCAAACCCTGGTCACTACCTCTGCCCAGACTGTAAAGGCCTCTTCCTTGTCCTACATGACTCCTAGGTGAACTCTGGTATCCCCACCCAGCCCATTGACCTTCCTGATGATTCTAGCTCACAATAATTCCTCTCTATTTAAAGAATCATGCTACGCCCCTCCCTGGGCATGCCCTGGCATATTTTCCTGTTTCATGTTGCTTTTTGTGCATGGTGTCTGGCATAGTTCAAATGTGATTGCTTCCTGATGCTAAAGTTTCTCCCCCTTTTCTCTTCCCTCTCCTTCCTTTCTTTCCTTGAGACTAGGGTTTTTAAAAACTTATTATTAGAGAGAGAGAGAGAGAGAGAGAGAGAGAGAGAGAGAAAGAGAGTGACAGTATATGTGTAGAGGTCAGGAGTTAGCTCTCTTCTTTCACCATTGTTTTGTGAATCAAACTTAGGTCACCAGGTAAGTACTTTTATCCACTCATGGCCCTAAAACGGGACCAAGCAACTCCCAGAAGGATCCAAAGAAAAAAGAAGCAACACATGACCAGAGTGGGCCCTGGGAACTTTTTGTTGCTCCTGACACAGCCGCCAGGAACCCACCAGGAAGACGTGTAGAGGCAACTGTAGGTAAACAGTCTACTACACCCCGCTTTCCGACTCACAATCTTCCTGCCTCATCCTCTCTGATGCTGGGATTACAGATGTGAGCCATCATACTCAGTGACGACATTTCCTTAAATCTTGGGTCATGTATTCTCTATGTATTGTGTACATATTCTATCCAGGGCTGGATCATCTCATTAACTGTTAACTGCCAGCTTAATACTAACGTGGTGCCAGCTCCCTTAAGTGGGTTGCATACACTCGTATTCACACTCTATTGCCTACACTAGGGGCACAGGTTTTGTTTTTTTTTTAAACGCCAATGTGTAAGTCTCAGTAGCTTTCTAGACAGTATCAAGAAAAGACCTTCCATGATGGTGGACATGTTTTATACCCATGCAGTCCACAATGGTGGTCACTAGGCTCCTGTGGCAGTGGAGCATCTGCAGTATGGCCAATACAGATAAGAAACTATATTTCAAATTTTTCTTAAATTAATTAAATGTCAGTATCCACAAGCGGTTTAGGGCAGCCCACTCTTCTCTTTCATGCCTCTCCTGAGCCCATTCTACCTAACCCTTGTCTGGAGCTCAGGTTGAACTTATCTATCTCTGTACCCATGCCCCTCTCAGGCATGAAGTTTGCCCTCTGGTCAGAATCTGAGAGGAGGAACAGTTGGTCTGCTAGCCCTCGCTCTGATGCCTTCTCCAGATTCCCCAGGAGGAAGAGTGGGGCTGAGAGCTTCCTGATAACTTAGGGACATGAGGATGAGGCAAGTGCTCTTGCCTGGTCACATGAATGGCATCTTCTCTGCCAGTGGACCCTTCCATCTGCTCTTGGCAGTACTACTGTGGGATGGGAGGAAGGTGGGATTCTGATATGTAAGCAGCTCTTAGGAACAAGACCCAGAAGGAAGTGCTGCCTTGTTTTCTCTGGACAACTGGTTTAACATGAAACCCACTGTGCCATAAAATGAAACAAGCACACACGACAATGACATCCTTTGTATGTTTAATATGGTACATCAAGAATTGTCCAAACCAGAGCTGATGTCCTTGGCTCTGCACATACCCCTTCCTAGTGGTCCAAAGGACATCCTCTAATATAATACTCAAGATGACTCTTCACTTCTCTGACAGTAACTTCTTGAAGTGCATGTATAATAAATAAATAGAAATACACCTTTGTTCATGATGACATCTACATACAAGAAACATTTACATACAAAACAGACTGTACATCCAATTCCCGAGAAAGGACCAGCTATTTAGCCAACAGGAAGAAGATGAGCCTTTTCATCAAAGGCCCCTGACTCAATGGCAATGTTGACAAACAGAAAGGACAAGAGCAGCCTTCTAAGCAAGAAAGACATTTGTGCTACCAAGAAAATGCCTGGACATTGACTCTTGGATGGTTTAGGAAAGAATATTTTCTATACAGAACCCTGTACCGTTTGACATATGTACAACCTGCAGAACTTTCCAATAGGTATTTACTGAAATGAACTGAGCCAAAGACATTCAACATTCATGGCCACCTGAAAGTGACTGCATCTTCAGTGGTTCACAGTGTGAGACCCTCGCATTGAAAATTCAGTGAAACTTAGACAAGAAAAACATGAGGTCACTTTTATCCCCTTCCCTTCTCTGCTCATCTCCCCATAAGGGGGTCTTTCCTCTGACATTGTCCACTGAAGCAGCCATGTCTGTGGGAAGCAGTGTCCCACAGCTACCTCCCAGCAGCTGGATGACCCATTCAGTGGGATAGACCCCAGGGAGTTGGCTCAGCCTGGAGAGTTGACTCTGGAAATAAGGCCCCTTGACATCACTGGACAGAGGGGACCAAGCAAGTCTTCTTTAAAACAAAGTTTGTGTTTGTAGAGGAAAGGACCCATCCCATTATTGAAGCCCAGGAAAACCCTGATGTCTCAGAAGAATATCAAACATGGATAGTTTCCACTCATCTGGGCATCTAAGCTGTTTGCTCTGACTAGCTAAGAGATCCTGGGCTGGAGCCAACCACTCTCAGATCCCAATGAGGAGCCAACTGGCCCACCAGAAGCACATTGGAATATCTTGATGCTATCCATTGGGCATACCAGCACCACTGGGGAATAAGGTAGCACCAAGAGGATGCCACAGTCATGAGTAGCCCATGCCCAAGTGTGGCAGGTAGTGTAAAGAAAGTGAAGGTGGCAGAGCTGCTGCCTAGGGGAGGGTGGGCAGTGTGTACTGAAGAGCAAGAGGGAAAAGCCCTTTACAAAAGATCATTATATTCTGGCCCTCTTCTCCCCTTTAAGGGGATATAGCCCCTTCCAGAAGCTACTTCTGGAGCACTGGGCACCCCAGACAAGCTGCTGAGGCAGTGTGATGTGGCAGTGGGTGCTGAGTTTGGGGCTCACAGACCTGGCTGTGTGGTTCTTTCTCATCTCAAGTATCATTCTCCTCAGATGTAGGTACAATGGGCTGGACTAGGTGGTCCTCTCAAGAGCCCCCAAGATCCTCTCCATCTCTGATGCCTCAGGTTCACTGTGGTGTGAGTGTGCTCAGATTCCCTGGAGTCTTCTATTCAGCTCCTCGCTGAAGTACACCGTAGACCTATTGTAGAGCCTCGGGTCTGTGAACTGTACTACACCCTCTCTCAGAGTCAGAGTGGGCTGGCCTGGAGACCAACCTGAGCAAGGCTCTGTGCACCGTAGCTCAGCCCATTTCTCTCCGCAGACCCTGCTGCTCTATCACAAGTGGGTCAGCCGTGGGGGACTCAGATGCTGCAGGTGGTGGCAGGAAAGCCTTCGACTCGGGGCCATGCCAGAGGCTACCTCATCTCTCCCCACCATCTCTGTCCTTTGCTCCTGCCAGCATCATGACCTGCCAGAAGAAGCCTTCCCCATGCTCCTGGGCAGTAAGAACTTCCCCTGCTCTGACACTATCAACTGTGTCACTTCTTTCTGGGCTCTCAAACTGCTATCAGAGTGTACTGAGACCTGGCTGCCTGTCACCTGCTGACCCTAGACTCCCAGGTGTGAGCTCTCATGTCTCCATCTTCTGTATCCAGGATACTTTTAGTGGAGATGTCAGCTGCAATGATTACTTCTACTGATGGGCTCCAAGCACAGAGCAAAACACTGTAGAGTTCTGCAATCTCAGGAAGGACCCTTAGGAGCCACCTAGTCCCCGTCCCAATGTGCCAGCTGAAGTCTCTTGAAAAGGGATCCCCTCTAGACACAGGACTCCATCTCCTCCCCAGTGCAGTCTGCCACCCTGGCCAGCTCTGTCTGCATGCCTGCTCCTAATCCCAGGAAGCCCTACTCTTGCTTACCCGAATAAAGATGTATCTCCCATCATCTGCCACTTAATACATTTGCAAGTGACTGTGGAAATATGTGTGTGGTCCGTTATCCAGACCACCCCCTAGCTGGGCTCAGATTCCTGCCCAAGTGGCCCTTTGCTGCCAACACAACCCAGGTCTCTTTGTATGGTCCCCATGCCTACTGATGAGGCATAGTCAGGAGAGAAGCACCCAAGAGGAGGTTGTAGCATCAGCCAACACTGCCCAGGGGCTGCAGGTAGACTTGAGTAGGGGCAGGTGGCAGCACCAAGGTCTCTTATATCTGTCCCTTAGTCCAGCAGAGCTGAAAACCAGGGGACCCAGCCATCCTGCCCCCCGGCTGCTGTAGGAGTCCAGCCTGGGGTGATACCAAGTGGCAACTGTCCTTACAGCTTCTTCTTCCTCACCACAGGGATGGGCACCACTTGGAAGATCTTGGCCTTGTGTTCTTCAGTCTCCAGAGTCACCCAGGTGGGTCGGAAGCTGCCTTTGAAGCCGACAAATGCCATTTTTTCTGTAAAGTGAGGAATCAGATGGTTGCAAAATGAAGACGCTAGTATAGAAGCACTGGATGCCATGCTTTAACACTCCCCTTCAGCATCCTCTGCCCCCATGGGCAATCCCTTCCCAGTTACATTAGGCTCTGTCACTCTCGGGTAAGCTCTCAGCCTAGCAGGTGCTAGGACTGGGTGTCTTTTTGTATCACTCTTGGGCATGATGGCCACCCCGGAAGGGTAGAGGCTCTGTACATTACAGGCGAGCCACACACAGTAGAGGACAAGGGAGCCAGGGAGGGAAGGCTGCTAGTAGGATTCCTGCATGCCTTCTAGCTGACCTATGATCAGCAGAAAGTCTCTGTGGCCTATGATCCCACCTGTGAAATGGTGGCGTTTGTCATCCTCAGCTCGGGTACTTTGTGGCTCTAAGTGGATGACACATGGTGTGAGACTGAGTACAACTCCAGACCTTAGGCACTGCACTTGAGTGACTTGAAGGTCCAGTCTACACTCAGAAGTGGCCCAGGCTGGAGGGCAGTGAACACCTCCAGACAAGTCCCACTTGACATTGGTCATTGTATGTCTGGGGCTTTGGCAACAGCATCTTAATTTAACAAACGGAAGCCCCCAAATAGCCCTGGGGTTGCCAGGAAAGGACCTTGGTTCCCTTTCTTTACTGGCTGCTGTGACAGGCTTGTACATCTCTGGGTTTTTCTCTGGCTGCCTGGGATAAAGATCTTCATGATAGACTTCTGGTTTTGATGTTCGTCATAATCAGGACACAAATATTGAGGACTGACTCAGGAAGGCAAGGGTCCATATCCCAGCTGAAGCAAGCACCTCCCTATGTAACTGCTGTTTCGTCCTCTTCTGTGGTGGGAACCATACCTGGCACCCAAGTTATTTGTGAATAAATGAGATGACTATTGAAAGCTCAGCAAGGTGCAAGGCTGGCATCAAGTGGTAGCTATCCTGGTCATCATCATTCACACATCTGCTCCTTCTCATTTATGCCTCCCTGGGGCCACAATCTGAACAGCTTGTGACAAATGAGCAGCACATATCTGACTAGTTTTATCCAGCATATTCAGGAAGTCTGGGTTGGGTTTCATCACAGAAGAGCTGTGTGACCTTAAAAAAGCATGGAAGTCTCTGGGATTTAGTTCTCTCTCCTTTTCCTGTCTTAGAAGACAAATAAGAATTTTTCAAACTGTGAGAGATGCTAGAAAAGCATGCATCAGCTGGACTTGTGAGAAGGATGCAGACCGTTGGTCAGGATGAATGGTCAACAAAGGCAGCTTCTGATGATACTTTCATTGCATTAAAGGGCCTTTTGTGGAGTAGAGGGGTGAATAACTCTAGCAGTATTCTTCCCATGTCTGGTCACAAGGGAAAATGAATGTGTTGTGGTATAGAGATGGTCTGCAGGTGGCACCAGGCCAGGAGGCCACTGACTATGCTGAGGATTCTGGGGCTGTAACCAAGCCTAGTGGGAAACAATGTCCTGGACATAGCAAAAAAATGGTATCTTTGCACCATCTTCCCTGGTCTGAGGTCAGCTTAAGCCCCATTCTGACTTACCTTTCAACTTGAGACCTTTTTCTGCCCCAAGCTTTTCCAGCACTCTGGTCCATGGGCCTCTGGTGATGTATCTGCCCTTTGATACCATGAGAACGATGGAACTGAGGAAGAAGAGCCTGGTCAGATGACAGAAGTGAAAGGAAACTGCGGCGAGGGGCATGTGGCAGGGATGTTGGCCTCAGACAGAAGCTGTGGTGGCACTGCCAGAGCCTGGCTAGGGATTTGAGAGAGGATGTCCTTCCCTCTATATTAACCAACATACTCTTTCCTTTCAGCAACAAGAACCCCCAGCATCTGATCACATCTGTTGTCCTTGGCCTTCTCAAGCCTAGACAGGGTTCCCTGCTTTAAATGTCTGCCAGCCAGCTGGACAGAATATTTGTGAGAAGCATATATCCCAGCACCTGTGCTGGGGCTCACTGTGTGACTTCATAGGCACTCTCTGTCTGTCTGTCTGTCTGTCTCTCACACACAGAGACATATACACACACAGGAAATAGCTGTATTTAAGACATTGCGTTTCATACCTGAGATACACTGCTTATAAAGTTCAATGCTATTTCATTTCTTTGTGAATTTCTGTTTCCTTCCTTCTTTCCCCCACCTCTCCCCTTCCCCCGTTCATTCTTTCTGATTTTTTAAATTTTGTTTTGAGACAGAGTCTCACTATGTAGCCCTGGCTGGTCAAGGATTTACTATGTAGACCAGGCTGGCCTCAAAACTCATTGAGATCCATCTGCCTCTGCCTCCTCAGTGCTAGGATTATAGGCATATAGTATCATGCCCAGATAATATGTACTTCTTACTTCAAATAATTTCAGCACTGCTTAGACTAGAAGCCATTAGAAATGTGGTTACAGAGAAAGACAAGATACCTAGAAGGGAGAAAAAACCAGAATGAGAATGAGGACTTGAGGGAAGAAGAGAGAGCAGCTTTGAAACTACAAAGCCACCATGAAAGCCTTCCAGCACAGAGCCCTAGAGACGTGCTGCAGTGGCTCAACTTGGGAGCTCAACCTTGTTGACTTTGCTGTCAACTCATAGCAGGCCTTCTGACCTGTTTCATCCCCATAAGACCTCAGCTGACGTCCTAAGAACAGTGACCATGCCCTATGTTAGGTTCCCAGTGAAATCTGAATTGTATTTCTCTCTTTTTCATTCCCCGTCTTTCCTTTTGTGTGAATCTCTGTGTGTTGTGTGCGTGTAGAAGCCAGAGGAGGAGGCCAGCCATCCTGCTCTACCAATCTCCATCTTACTCCCTTGAGACAGGGTTTCTCACTGAACAGTCTGCTAGGCTGGCAGCCTGCAAACCTGAGCAGTCGTCCTCTCTTTGTCTCCCACAGGTTACTGGCACAGGTGTGGCCATGACTGGGTTTTTACACCGGTGCTGGGAATCTGAGCTCTGGTCCTCATGCTTTTGCAGCAAACATGGAGCCATATATGTGTTTTAATGGTTTCTGTGGGTGGCACTGGGCTCTGTGCCACCCATACTCCTCTCTCTCAGCTGCAGAAAGAGTGTCCTCCAGTTTGATAGCATTCTGGAAAGGACACTGTGTAGTCATTGCATTTCCACAGTGGCCTCTGTTGTGTGTCACCACCCTCTCTCATCAGGCAAGACCTGCCTGGTTTTGTCAATGGGAGACTGAACAAACAGTTACATGTTATCTGTGAGGGCTTCCCAGGAGGGCAAGGGGCAGGAACCAGAAGGACCCAGTTTGCAAAAGTCGAGCTAGAGCGTCTGTTCTTCCTGCTTTGGGCTGTGTTTAGTCCCCAGTGCTAAGAAAACAGCCTCCAGTAGTGGCAGACTCATGCTGGGCCAGACATGGGGTGTGAGTGCTTCCCTCAGAACAGAAACAGGGCAGAAGCTCCACGGGGCTTCCCACTCCCATCTCAGTGGAATTCTGTAACCACAGACCACAGTCCAGACATGGAAAAACCGTATAGGATTCTGGAAATTGCTATTACCCCCAATTTTGTCCCACTGGGAGCAGAAGGAAAGATGTCAACAGGCAAAGGGCTAGTGCAGAATAAGAGCCAATGGGAAGGCATCTGGGAGGCTGTCTTGGGTCCTTTAAGAAGGCTAAAAAGAGGAGGCCCAAGGGATTGGCAAGGTGAGGCTCATCAACGAGTAAGGATTCATTGCTAACACATCCTTGGGGTGGATCCAGACTCTGCTCCCAAGAGGAAATTTCCCCATTGTTCAGACTCAGAATAAACACTGAAGGCCCATGGCTGAACTAGTGAACTCTCAGGAAGGTCAGACACTCAGGGTGGCAGCTGAGTCAGCCAACAGAAGCAGGGCAGGGAGATAGGCTTGCTTATCATGCAGCCTCCTGGTATGATTCACATCATGCCATCTCCCTGCCTGGTACAGCATCCTCTTAGCCCCTGTCCCTGCTGACATAGTCTCCCACAGGTAGAAGTCAGAGGGGCCTTCCAGAAGCTTCAGTGTCTGTGTACCCTAGGGCCAGTGGTAGTCCTGGGGATGGGGGGGGGAGGGGGGGATAGGCCCAGGCTGAGTCTGAGCCATAGAACAAAGCACTTCTCCAGCCCCATTCAATTGTTGCTCTCCAGGAGGCAGGGAGGGGGTTGGTGGTGCCCTTTCCTGGCTGTGTATCCACTGCCAGCCTAATACTGATTCAGGCCATCTACACTTCTCCTAGGGATCTGCAAAGGCTGCAAGGAGCCCCACACCCCTCTCCAAACAGAACTCCAGGGACTATTTCTCACTCCCACCTTTTGCACTCTGGTTCATTTCAAGAAAAGGCTTATGGCCGAAAAAGGCCTGAAACCTACTGATCTTTAGATGATAAATGTACTTTCCCAACTTGGAGAGTCACATTCTTCTGTAGGAATCTGCACATGAAAACTAGAGTGTAGAGCCGAGGTGCTCACTCAGTCGTTAAGGGGTGCTTGTCTTGCAAACTCAAGGACCCAACTTTGACTCCCAGAACACATATGAAATAAAGTCCGGTGTGGTGGCATGCATCTGGGCTTGTAATCTCAGTGATGGGAAAGTGAAGACAAGCATGAGATCCCCAGAGCTAGCTAGCCAGCCAGCCTTGCCTATTTGGAGCATTTCAGGCCAGTGAGAGACCTCTTCCCAAAAAAAAGCAAAAATAAAACATGCGTGAAGAATGATACACAAGGTTGTTTTCTGGCTTCCACACATGTGTGCATATCCCTGTAGACATGTACCCCCTCACTTCCACATACATACATGCAAATATAATGAGAAAGGAACACTGAATGTGGGAAGAATAGATATAACTGTGACCAAGCAAAACCTGTTCTCCAGAATCGCACATGGAGTCCAGTTCCCACAGGACCATGAGGGTACATCCGGAAGGGCGCTTGTCTCACTCATTAACTATTTGCTAAGCACCTAGTGTGACAGGAGCCACATGAATCACACAGGATTTCCACTAGCTTGTGGCTCTAGAGATTTCCACACCCACACTGCAGTTCAGGGACTCAGCATGCATAAGCAAGTCTATTGTAGAGTCAACATCAGGATGATTTCCTGATGTCATCAGCCAAGGCCTCCATGTTCTGTTTCAAGCAGTGCTCCAGTGGAGAATGGAGGATGGATGGGAAAATACATCAGTGAGGAAGAAACAGATGTGTTAGACTTCAAAGGAGGTGAGGAGAGGCTACAGAGATCCCAATGTTTAAGAAGCTCAAATTAACTTCCAAAATGGGGGCGGGGGGAGAAAAGAGCCTGTCGGGGCTCTATGGTCATGGTGTTGGTTGACCAACAAGGATAGAGCAGGGCCAGAGATGATACCATGGAGGGACCATGAGGGAGGGCAATGGAGTATGTTGGATTGTTTTAGAATATAAGGGTAAAAGAAAGATGCTCAGCATTAAGTACAGATTCTGGGTCTGAACATCTAGATGGATGTTGATTTAGAGAAAACAGAAGAAGTGGCTGATCTGGAGGTTTACAACTTAAAAGGAAGAGACAAAGAGGATAAGACTTCAGTTCCATTTGAGACATCTAGGTGGCAACCTCTAAGCAGCCACTGGATAGGAATGTTTGGGGTTTAGGAAAAGAATCCAGACTGGACAGCTTCAGAAGCCACCAGCATTTGGATCCTATTGGGGGTGTGGGTGGGATGAGATCACTGGGAGAGAGTGCTGGTGATGGGGGCAGAGGGGCAGGCAGCCTTCCAAGGGGTGAGGCAGCCGTCCCCTCTGCCTCAGCTTGACCTACATCCACAACAGCCTTGTCTCCAGTGGGCACAGCAACAGCATGAAGGTCTCCCCACCCAGCAGGCACAGAGCATCCTGACTAGCAAATATCATGAGGGGTTGGGCACGAGGGACAGGGCCCTCGCCAGGGATCTGTCATGTCTCTGGACAGTTCAGAAACTGAGCTACACACTCACTTGTCAGGGACAGCTGCCACATAGTTGAAGAGCTGCCAGGGTATGCCCTGCAGAGTGGCAGTTCTGAAGCTCCCGTGGCTCACCACATGACCTCGGTTCCCATCAATCACCACCACCTGGACGCCATCTTCTGAGCAAGGGTACTTCCTGCCATCCACCTGCAGGGCCAAAGCAACACAGATATGAGGGAACCTGGGGCAGCTGAGGTGCCAAGGTTCTCCTTCCTGTATGGTTCCTATGTAGACACTAAAGGCAGAGTTTGGATACACAGTGGCTCAGTTTATGAGACCCCTTCACACCCCTTGTTTGTGCTCCCTGTAGACTTGAATAGTGACCTCCCAAAAGATATGCCCCCTATGAAACTGTGCATTTGATTTTGTCTAGAAAGAGTGCTCCCCAAAATGTCTTAATGGCATGCAGTGGTGACTTAATATTAAGGATCTCAGGGCAGGAACATCCAGAATGTTTGGGGCAGGCACCAAATCCAACGATGGAACCCCTTAGGAGGAAAGGTAAGAGATAAGAGAGGCACAAATCAGGGATGGCCTCGTGAAGACATGACAGAAATGCCAGTGTCGTAAATCTAATCCAAAGGGCGTGTACGGCCGCCAGAGGTTAGGGGAAGCTTTCTGGCTTCCGAAACGGAAAGAGAATAACCTTTTGTTCTCACCCGTCCAGCTTGTGGCGATTTATCCCAATACCACCTGTCACCGTGTAATCTGACATTCCCCCACAGGCTCATGGTTTGAATGCTTGTTCCCTACATAGCAGTGGTGTTTCAGGAGTGTGTGGAACCATTAGGAGGTAGAATCTAGCTGGAGGAAGTAGGTTGCCATGAATCAGTCTTTGAAAGTTATTCCTGCCCCCTAGTTCCTGCCTCTTTCTTGGCTTCCTGGTCTTCCATGGGGTCCATAGCCTCTGCATACACGTGAATGGTGGTTTGAGTGTCAATGTCCCCCATAGGTCCATATATTTGAATGATTGGGTCCCCAGTTGGTGGAGCTGACTGGGAAGGATTAGGAAGTATGGCCTTGTTAGAGGAGGTGTTTCACTAGGAACAGGTTTTGAGATTTCAAAAGACTCCCGCCATTCCCAATGTTATTTCTCTGCCTCCTACTTATAGACCAAAATGGAAGCATTCAGCTGTTCTTACCACCATACCTTTTTCTCTGCCGTTGCAGACTCTAGCCATCTGAAATTATAAGCCCCAAGTTAAACACTTTCATTTATAAGTTGCCTTGGTCATGGTGTTTTTTTCACAGCAATTGAAAAGTAACTATGACAGCAGGCCTCTGTGAACTGGGCTATCCTGTCATACCTTCCTTACTATGATGGACCAAAGCTCCCTGAAACCATGAGTCAAAATAAATCTTTTCTCCCATGAGTCACCAGGTACTATGGTCACAATGAGACAAGACTAGCTAATACACCACTCTACCCTGGTGAGCAGCCTTGGACCTGCAGAATCTTTGCTTACTTCAATATAAGCGAAGTCATTCCGAAGGTGGAAAAAGTGCTGCCTGAAACTTTCCATCTTCACTTCCAGGAACCGGTCTTTTGTCTTCTGAAAAACAAACACAGGACGGTTGTGAGGCTGTGAAGTCTGGGTGTTCTTTCTCCTTATGTGCCCTGTGCCTTGACCCAGAACTGAGTCCTGGAGCTGAACAGGTATCCAGAGAGTAGTTCAACTGGGTCTGAGCCTCCTGGAGGCAAAGGGCCCAGCCTGCCATGGCCACTTACCAGTTGGGCCCCAAAGAGCTTCTTGGGCATTGGCACATCCACCAAGGCCCTCTCCGTGAACCTGGGGTAAGCGGTGGCTGTGCAGTCACTGATGCCTGCATTTCTTGGGATCAGAGCTTTAATCTTGATTCTCTCACAGCCCTTCATGGAGCAGAAAGCAAACCTCTCCCTTTCATTCTGGGCTTTCAGCTTCAAGAAGAGCAATCTGCACACAGAAGGAAGCTGGGTGTTTGTAGGAGGCACTTGCTTCTCACCCAAACCAGACATGGTGCCACCCACCTATCATCCCAGCACTTGGGAAGCACAGGTGGGAAGGTCACTCCAAGTTCAAGGCCAAATTGGTCTACTTATTTTGTTCAAGGCCAAGCAGGACTGCCTAGCAAGACCTTATCTCAAGCAAACAAATAAAGAAACAAATAGAAAACCTCCTGGTCACTGAGGTTACATCCTGAGGGCCTTAAATCATGGAACTGTGTCTGTCAGAGAGTCATATTCAGTTGGAGGAATAATATATATTAATATATAAGAAAGTTCTGGCAAATATTTTCCGAGGATCAACTACATATACAATTGTAGATTGACACATCATCTCCTTTAATCATCAACCTTGCCCACTGTGTACTATTATCACACTGATTTGGCAGATGTGACTACCCAGATGAGAGTTACAGAGCTGGGAGTTTTCCCATCCTATCGTGGACCCTGACTGTACTTTTGTTCAAGCCATAACTTATTCCAATAATAACTATTAGGGAGGAAGCTGGCCCATGTTCCAGGGAGTCAGATTATGTGGCTGCCCCAATACTGACTTGGCATTTGTTAATGCTGTTCTTTCATCTCAGAGAAATGCTCTCAAGCCGAGTCCTGTCTGTAATACCTAAAAATAAGGTCCTGATCATCTCCACGCTTTTCTTTAGGGGAGCCAACTTTTAGTGATCGAACTTGGCTTTGGATCAGGGTGCCAAAGTCAATGCTACCCAACTTCTGACCAGAGTAGGGGCTCACACTGGATTCTCAATAGACAATCTGTTGGCTACAGGGAGGCAAGAAGATGCACTCTCTTGTGAACTAGAATGAAGAAAGTGCTGGGTCTTGTTGGTCGGTACTTGAGTTGTAAGGGCAAATGAGTAGTGGCTGCTGTGACTATTTTGTGCCATGACCCTCCTGAGGAATGAAGGAGAGAAGGCAGCTTGAGAGAAGACCCTGATAGAAGAGGCTTGGCATACACACACACTCATGTGTGTGAGAGGATAAAGGAATGAGCCTTCTCTTGGACTTGAGATGTTTCTAGATGCTCCAAAGCAAGAGCCTTTGTTCTTCTGGGTGTTGTAGTGTACAACTTTAATCTCAGCACTTAGAAGGCAAAGGCTGGTGGATCTCTGTGAGTGTGAGGCCAGCCCTGTCTACACTGTAAGTTCTAGGCCAGGCAGGGTTATATATTTAGACCCTGTCTCAAAAACACAAAAACCAAATAATACCTCTGTTCCTGGCATCAAGTGATCTCTGACTAACATGGAAACTGCCAGATGCAAGAGTCTCTAGCTCAAGGCCAAATACAGACCTGGTGCCATCTGTATGCTCTGTGTGGTGAGAAGGCTGCAGAGGCTGGACATAGCCATGTCACACTGGGGCTCCTTTCCCCACAAGAATCAATGCCAAGGACCTAGAGGCAAAGTTGGCCTGGGTCCTTACCTCCTGTACTGGTCTTAACAGTGTTAAAAATTTCTTAACACTTTAAAGCAAGAGGGATCTGAGAGATCATCTATCCCACACTCTGACTGTACAGATCACAGCTCTGGCCTTGACCTACAACCTATGGGTGTCTCAGTAAGCTGAACTGAACATCAAGGCCCTGGATGGTGACGAAATGAGGGCCCTGATTTCAATGATCCACATGTTCATGGAGCAGTGCCACCAACGGCCTTACTCCTTCTATACCATACTTTATTATTTTGTGACACCTCCCCTGAGTGGCAACTGGTAAACCAGTTGTGCAAAGTACAGCTAAAGCCAAGCCAGGGCCCATTTCCCACCTTGGAACTCCCTTCTCTTAGCTAGCTATTTTCATTTTACCCCTAATTATGGCAAATTGATTATCCTTCTAAAAAAAGAGAGCAGCTATTTTGTTTTCTCCTCATAAACAAAGCAAAAAAACCATTAAATAACCTTTCACCTTATTCCCCACAAGGCTTTTGTGGCCAGCTTCATCACTCTGGGCACACTGGACTTCCTCGGTTGTTAGTCTGGAGTGTGTGTGTGTGTGTGTGTGTGTGTGTGTGTGTGTGTGTGTGTGCAGGTTCTAGGGGACTGAACTCAGGTTTGCACACCAAATGCTTGACTGACTGAACCCCTTCCCATCAATGGATTTATTTTAGGGGAAGAGACCAGAGAGTTTCCTAGTGTCTTTGTGGAGACACCTTGCTCCCATTGTCTGTTGACCAGGATCCGGTGAAGATTAGCAGAAGTGGGAGGGCTTGGGGTATAGATAGTCCTACGCTTAGATCCAGCTGGGATAGGTTTGTGTTATTCTTTCAAAAAAGAGAATAGCTGTTTTGTTTTCTGAGCAAGTCACTTCTGTTTTCCCAGTGTCTTCTTTTCCCATCTTCAAATTAGAATGTTGTTTGTTCCACTTGGGTTGGGGGGTGGAGGCATATCATGTTGGTTTATTTGCTTTTGCTTAACCTTAACTTCTTTTCTCAAACTTTCCCTATCATCGACTTGCAGATTTAATAGAGAATTTATGTCCCTCCCAAAGCTTGACTGCTTTAAGGGGTTGAGAATACGGTTAGTGCTTGGGTCAAAGTGTCTAGGAAAGCCTTCTGTACTCATTAGGATCAACTACACTGTAGTTCTTAGGGTTATGGGAAGACCTAGCATACATAATAAACTGAGCCCCATTTCTTCAGACCATAGGAGCCTCCTTACCCAGAATCCTCATCCCAGTAGTAGTGGTTCCTGCCAGGATAGCTCTGTTCCACCTTGTCCATCTGCAGGGTCCTTACAAAGGTCCCAGTCTTGGATGTTTGTTTCAGCAGGCGATTATGAACATCTGAAAGGATGGAGAAGGTGGTGCCTCTTGGGTAGCAGAGCCCCACTCGGATCCAGTCACCCCTGGAAAAGACAGTGGGGTTAGTTCTGGGCAAGGGCCCTTGAGCACACCACAGGAATAGTGGCCAAAGAATTCTGAAGTGGGAACATTTGAAAGAATAATAACTAAGATGCAAAGTGTTTGTTCAAGGCAAAAAGGATGGATGGTAACCACCAGTGGCTGAAGAGGACCATCATGAGGGGTCACCTTTGAGCCTTCAAGGGCTGATCTAGGGGTGCTCTGTGTGGGTTTTGGATGGAAAAATGGCATTCTTTCAACTGGGCTATGATTAAAGAGCACAAGCAACTGAGGGCTAGGGCCAGCCTCTTCCTGATAGGGGGCCTGCTTCACTCTGCCTTCTGCAATGCAGAGCTGTCTGTCTCAGCGATACAGACATGGGTATGTGATACACATAGGAAATGCTTGAATGTAAGTATATACAAATGACCTGATGTCTTTAATCTAACTGCTTTCCTCCTGCTGTGGTTTATATTGATGGACTTGACAGCTCCTTGAACCACCTGGGAAAGGGTACAATCCCCCAGTGTGCAGCTGTGAGGGATTATCTAGATTAGGTTAGCCTCTTGGCATGCCTGAGGGGTTTTCCTGATTAACTGAGGTGGGGAGACCCACCCTAAATGTGGGTGACACTATTCCATTGGCTGGGGTCCTGCACTGAATAAGAAGTGTTCATCTCCCTCTGCCTCCTGACTGGGGATGCAATGTGACCAGCTCCTCAAGCTCCTGCTGACACGATGTTCTCACCATGATAGACTTCCATGTCCTACGATGAGGCAGAATAAATCCTTCCTTCCTCAGGTTGCTTCTGTTAGGATAGCTTACCACAGAAGTAAAGGAATAATTGAGATGCCCTCCCCTCCAGGTGTGGTAGCACACGCCTTTAATCCCAGCTCTTGGGGAGGCAGAGGCCAAGTGAACAAAGGACTGCCAAGGCTACACAGAGAAACCCTGTCTTGGAAAACAAACAAACAAACAAACAAACAAACAAACAAGGAGTTAGAGAGATGGCTCAGAGGTTGAGAGCACTGGCTGTTCTTCCAAAGGTCCCGAGTTCAATTCCCAGCAACCACATGGTAGCTCATGTCCACAGATAATGAGCTCTGGTGCCTTCCTCTGGCCTACAGGCATACATGCAGGCAGAATACTGGATCACACACTCAGTCACTTACTCACTCAATCAATAGAAAAGAAAAAACCAAAACCAAACAAAAAGATGCTCTCACAGAGCTTGTTCCCTCTCCATCAGTAATGCTAGGAGCTGGGTGACAGTTATACTCATTACATCACTACACATTCTTTGTTCACTTGGCCTCCAAGAGATCGGCTCTTCTGCACAAGGTGGGCCCATTACACCGCCTCAGCCTGCACCCTCGGATTCTCGGCTCTGGATGATGAGAACCTGTCTGGGTACCTCCTGCAGGGCTTACAGGGACCACCAGCCTGAGGTCCTGTGAACCGCAAACCAACACTTTGCCATGAGGCATTCTCCCTGCCTGATCGCAGCAGCACCTCTGTGCCACTGTCCTGGCCCATGCTTCCCTGGCTGCCCACACTCACTTGTTAAAGTTGATGAGCCAGATGGCAAGCTCAGCGGGCGCTGTCTGGTCCCAGTGGATGGTGTAACCCTTCTGCAGGGTGACGACGGGCTGATACTGCTGGTAGTGGGTGCTCCTGGTCAGGGCCCCCTCCAGGTAGAGGGGGTGGCTGGGGAAGTCATTCTTGATGATCTTCATGCGCAGGTTGCTGCTCTTGTAGGCCTGGATGTACATCTTTGAAAACCCAAAAAGGAAAGGTGCAAGGAAGCTGTTAGCAGGGATGGTTCCAGGGTGTCTGACTAACATATGACAACAGGGGTCACTTTCAGAGCTACTGTCTCTTTGCAGAGCCTGAATGAAAAGAAGAGCAAAGAAGGGGATGTCTCTTTCTGCTGGAGAACACCGCCCAGGTTGCTCCATGTATTTTATTGTCTTTTCTTTCTTTCTTTCTTTCTTTCTTTCTTTCTTTCTTTCTTTCTTTCTTTCTTTCTTTCTTTCTTTCTTTCTTTCTTTCTTCCTTCCTTCCTTCCTTCCTTCCTTCCTTCCTTCCTTCCTTCCTTCCTTTCTTTCTTTCTTTCTTTCTTTCTTTCTTTCTTTCTTTCTTTTAACAATTATTCAACATGTATCCTGACTGAAGCCCTCTGCCTTGTTTTGGGCGGATGGCAGAGGAGGAGTTGAGGGAGGGGACTGCACCATGTATCTTGGCAGACATTTTCTGTGATTTCAAAAAAATGACCTCTGCTGGGGAGTGACCAGAGCTGACTGTTATTCACATGGTGAACTGTGAAAAATGGAGGCATGTGTGAAAGGACAAGAAAAAGAGAGGGAAGACCCTTCTTTCGTCCTTCTTCCTTAGTTCCTTCCTTCCATCTTTATTTCTTTCCTCTCTTCCTCTGTTTTTTCTTTCTTCTTTCCATATTGGGCATTAAATATAGGGCAATAAACACTGTACATGCTAGGCAAGCCCTCTACTGCTGAGCTACACCCCTAGGCCTCTTTTCACTCTGAGTCAAGGAAGCCTGCCCAAGCTGATTTTGTAGCTCAGGCAGGCCATGAACCTGCAGTCTTCCTGCCTCCACCTTGTTAGCTGTTGAGATGTCAGGGACTTCAGCACCAGGCCCAGTGCGAGGTGTATATTCAAACCCTCCTGCAGATACAACCATGGGCCCATGGAGCAGGTGGTGTATGTAGCTGTACCCATTAGATGAGTTCATGACGTTTCAATCAAAGAAAGAAAAAAAAAAGTGAAATAAAGTTACCAGGCATTAAGTCCCTAAGAACCAAAGAGCCAACCTTTGTTTGAAACACTTTTCTGGAGGCAAGGGAGATGGCTCAGTTGGTAAAATGTCTGCTATAAAAGCACAGGGACCTGCATGTGAAATACATATGTGAAAGCATGCATCTGTAACCCCAGAACTGGAGGTAGTCAGTAACAGGTGAATCCTGGGGGCTGGACAGCTGGACAGCTAGCCTAGTCAGAACTGGGAGCTTCAGGTTCAGTGAGGAAGCTTATCTCAAAAACTGAGGTGGAAAGTGATAGAGGAAGGCAGCTGGTATTAACCTCTGGCCTCTGCATGTGCGCACACAGGCAAAAGCATAATATAATATACATATACGTATCACACATACACCACACACACACACACACACACACACACACACACACACACACACATGCACGCATATCTTGTTCAGTTCTCCGGCTCATCCCATCTCGGCAGCTGGGGACCAGAGAGGCCATTACACCAAAGTGCAATGATGAGCTATTCACCTCTAGTTTTATTACACAATTACTATGTATTATAAATCACATATTATAAATATTATGTAAGATGAAAAATGGAACTCCAACATTGTCCACCTTACAGGGCTGTCAAATGTGTCACTCAACACGTTAACTTATCTTGTAAGCTATAGAGCCAGGGGAGGAGACTATTAGTAACAATTAGACAATAACTAGCTATGGTCATTGGCCAGGCTCTAAAGATCAGCCATTTTCTAAGAAGATGAGCAATGTGTCGGGCAGGAAAGCGTGGGCTCCACACAGGATACCTAGCCTGAATGTCTATGCTGGATAATTCTAGAGGTGTGGATGCTCCTGGAGGGTTTGGTTAGCCTTCAGTTATGCAGGCATGATTCCCACTGATCAGCCCTCCTCCCTTCCTCTTCTGTAGACCGTCTTTCCCACTGGCATCTTGGCCCTTGCTCTGTCCACACATGTGGCAGAGCCTGGCCCTTGGTCATTGTCTTTCCCTATTGCTTCTAGAGCTCTGAGATGGGGCTGAGAAAACCCCCTAGTCTAGGAGGGAGGCATTGCTCCAGTCTCCACGGGGTTTTCAACACTGCTAGGCAGTCTGTCTGCATGCCTCCTGTCAACATTTTCTGTGCTCGCAGCAGCTACTCTAGCCATTCATTGCTCTCTGCAGGCTATCCTTCTCAAGCCCGCTCCTGCATTCTCAGCATAGTGTGGCCCAGGAACCAGTTTTAAGAATGCCATTTTAATGAATTCAAACCTCAAAATGGAACTCTGAGACTCAACATCAATCAATCAAGAGATTTCAAAACAAAAGCAGGGAAAGAATTTTCTTCTTATTAACTACAACTTGATAATGTTGGTTGTCCTCTGTGTTACCTTGCTGAGAACTGACATTTCAAAAGAAATTGGCTAGTGGGCTAGAGTGATGGCCCAGCAGTTAAGAGCTCTTCCAGTTGTTGCTCTTCCAGAGGACCTGGGTTCAGTTCCCAGCACCCACATAGTGGTTCACAACCATCTATGACTCCGGTTCCAGAGGATCTGATACTTTTCTCTGATCTCTGTGTTCGCCTGCAGGGATGTGCTGAATATACATAAGGACTGGCGAAACACATAAACATAAAATAAATATTAAAAAAAGAAATATTAAAAATATTTTAAAAGAAGTGGGCTAAAAATAGAAAATATGTCAAAATATTATTCAATTGATGTCTCATTTTAACATGATTGCTAGAAAAGTTATGGCTCACATTTTATTTCTATTCCTAAGAAAGGACAGGAGGGAGGATTTTATTTGTACCATCTGAAATCATTCATAAAACATCACTAAAGAAGTTCAGTTGTTAGCTCAAGTTCACACCGTTGTAGGACACTGAGTCTCCAACAGTGTAAGCAGAAGATCAGCAGGGAGCCAGTGCTGGAACCTGGAATGAAGTACCCCGCCACAGGGTTTTGACTGTGACCATCCTGTGAGACGGGTGTGGGAGGTAGAAAAAGTAAGGAAGGAAATTTTTACATCATTCCTGGTCCAGCATACATCTGGACACACAGCAGGCTCTCCGAGTCCTTGTCACACGAGGGAGGGAGGGAGGGAGCTAGCAAGTGGCTTAGAGTGGCATATGCCCACCTGTGCATAGCGCCCACTGCAGATAGCCCCTCTCCAGTCTGGGACGTTGATGCAGTCTGGGTGTCGAACCAGCCAGTTGTCGTCCTTCGTGAGGTAGGAGCCGGGGTACTCTGACACAGAGCCATCCACATCGTGGAACACAGATGTCTTGTCGCCATCCATGTCCAGCTGGTTGAACCAGGGCCCGGGCTCTCCGAAGAACACTCTGGAAGTAATCTGAACAGAGCCCAGGAAAATAAGGCTGAGCCCAGAAGGTGAACGGAAACTGCAGCCGTCATCAGGCCAGGGCAAAGTTTCCAATTTCCGCTGACATTACAAAGCAGCCAGACGGAGGCTGCCCTTGGGCGCTGAAGGAAACCACACGGACTGACCATCTCATGGAACCCGAAAAACAGCCAGAGTACCATTGTGCCTCAACTCTGAGAACTGTCATATAATTTTGGCTCTACTCACTGATTTGGCTGCTGTAGGTGGCCTTGGAGGCTGGTCTGATGGAGGAGGGGCTTAAGAGCGAGTGAGTGTTCTGGTGAATGAACTGGGGAGGAGTTGGGAGTGAGTGCTTGTGTGAGAAAGTGTGCACAGTGTTCAGGGGGGACCTGTGTGTAAGAGTGTGCATGAGCTTGTGGGTATGTGTGGTGAGTTTAAGGAGGACAAACTCACAGTGAAAGCCATTGAACATCTCTATGACTGACCTCCTACAGGCTCTCAGGGGTCTGAGTGAAGAAATTAAGTCACTTAAGATTCTGTCTTCTCAGAGCCCTGCTAATGACTGAGCAGACAGACAACAGCAGTAGCAGGAAGGAGAAGAATGAAATGAGGAGGGGGAGGGAAAGGATGGGAGAAATGAAAGGAGGGAAAGGCTTGGGAGACCACAGGCTACAGATAGTGACAAGCATCAGGCCTCACAGGCAGCCTTGGCATGCTCTCTTGACCCTCAGCTCCCTCCACCTTCTCCATCTACAGCCAGGAAGGCCCTAATTACATTCTACATTCAGGATGAACCTAAATAATGTCTTCAGAAGACTTCTCTTAGACACTGCTAGAGTTGTGAGATAATCTATGCCAACTCAAGTAGCCTGGTTACAACTTCCAGTTTGTCAAGGCTCTGGAGAAGCAGCTTCAGAACTCTGAGTTCATCTCCAGTTTTTCCTGAGGTACAGATGGAAGGCCCGTGGGCATTCACCCAGACTTGACCTTCTGCAGTGACCTGAGCTTGTACTTTTCCAGTTTGGGTAGAGAGCACACTGGGACAAGGTCCAGCCTACTTGGAGGAAGCTATTCCACCCTTGTGGTGGTGGCAACAGCTCAATCTCCGAGCCGTGGGGGACAAGTGACTCATCATTCAAAGTCTGGCTATGCCAGGAGCCTGTCCTGGCACCATACTCACCGGGACATCCTCAAAGGCAATGTTGGTCACGTTGTTGTGGGGGCAGCTCTGCCAGGCATTGTTTAGGCGGAAAGCCAAGGCGCTAGTGTGTCGGCCCTCGAGGGCTGCGAACTTGCGAAAGGTGCAGTTCTGGATGTTGATGGGACCGTCATAGAACTGGATTCCTCTAATCGGAAAATTCCTGTGGAGTCAAGGAAGTCAGGTGTCAGCTTCTTTGGAGGCGAATGGTAAGAGATTTTTCTGGGTAAAGCCATTCCTGATCTGCAACTCCTTCCGCTGAAAAATCAGCTAATTCACTGAGAAGGCATGTATGGGCACAGTGTCAATGAATGAATGATTGCTGGATAAATGTCTCTATAGATGAATGATGATGGATGGTGGGGATGCATTGACTGGATGGCGTTTGGTAGAGCGATGGATGGTAGATGGGTTGGATGGACCGGTACATGGATGCTGGCTGATAAGCAGATGGATGAATGGATGGTGGATGGATGGATAGATGGAAAGATTGTAAGTAGATGGATGGTGGATGAATAGATGGTGGTGGGTGGCCAGATGAGTGGATGAATGGTATGATGGACAGCTAGTCGGAAGAATGAATGATCGGTTGGTAGATAAATAGCTGTCTGTCTAGTTGCTGGCTTAAGGACCTCTGTTTAGGCAGTTTCTCTACTCTTCCCATCAATGTGTCCAGCCACTAGGAAAATACTGTAAATACTTCTAGAGACTGCCAATATTCCGTCCCTCGGGAGGTGATCACTGTTAGTCATTATCCCCCTAGTTTTAGTTGCTATAACAATTTAATCAGATTAAGATCCAGATGCATTTCCTCCGTGAGCCTATCCACAGGCAGCGTGCTGTGTTTGGGAAATAGTGAGGAACAGAAATACGCAGAATGGGCAAAGATAAAAAAGAATTACAATGCAACTTTTCAAGCATTACCAGAGGCAAAGACAGCTTTTGCTAGAAAAGCAAGACCACAGACTGACACAGGGCGCCGGAGAAGGCCTGATACTGGGAGGCAGCAGGAAGGAAGTGGGAAGAGGTGGCAGCTGGGAGACATGGAGGGACCAGAGAAGAATCAGTGAAGTGGAAACTTCTCCCTTGCCTGGCAGGGAGGAGGGACTCAGAGATACCTCTCCCATTTACTTGAGACTCTTGAGCAGGGTATTTAAATGGAAGGCTCATGAGGGAATGGTCAGACTGCTTGGTGGCCTTTCTCAGGGCTGGTCATCAAGTCTAGGCTTGCCATTTTCTATGCCTAACATATTCAATTCTCTGCTTCTGGCTTGGTCCTTTCCCATCTCTTCCACAGTGAACTTAGGGAAGCAAGGGAATGAAGAAGGAAAATGAAGCATATGAAAGCTATGTCCCCAGAGAGAGGCCATCCCCAGCTGTCCTTAGTCTTCTATTAAGGCTCCCAGCTGTTATATATGGTTCCCAAGAAAGTCTCCATTCACCCCCAAATCCCCTTGTGTTTCCGTATTTTTATATTAGTAACTGATGATGCCACCACCTCGAATCCTGGTTTTCTTGGGGTGCATCCATGCACATTTCTAGTTAATTTATTCAGGGTCAGCACATTCTTGCTAGTTCTACATAAGCCAGGTCCTAATCGACCTCCATTAAAAGCATATGGTCCTTCCTAGGCCTCTCCTCCCAAGGGCAGCGTGAGAAACCTGCTTGAGTCTGTCAGGGCACCATAGAAAAGATCACCTCTGGAAGTTACGAGAATATCCTGTCCCTGGAAATTGGAAACCTTCTAGAAAGAAATTCTAGAAATGTAGACTGAGAATCACTTATAAAAAAGGGGTCTGTCTTGTCCCTTAAAATGGAAGCAAGGGCTTTTTGATAGCTTGGTCAAAGAAGACCAGGCATATGCCTCTGCATGTGCCTCTAGGGCATCTTCTGGGAGACCCACGTGTACTTAGGTTGAAAGTTTCAGTCTGCATGTTTCTGTCCTGATTGTAACAGCAGACACTGCTATTTTCACCAAAAAGAAGACTAAACCAGTCTCACGGCCTCAGTGGAACGAGCCTTTCCTCTTGTATACATGGCAGCCTCGAGACGTGACCACCTGTGGGGATGATTAGTCTCTTGGTGCAAGATTCCAATCTTTGTGAGACATGGCTGCAAGTTTGATCACCTCGGCTCACTTTCTTCTCTGCCATACTCAGAAGTGAATGAAGGACTCTGAGTGAGTTCCTGAGGAGACTCAGAATCTGTCTTTCTGGACACCATGTTCCCCTGAACATCTGATGGTTGTGTACCTGTTGGCATCTGGTCTACAGTGTTTTTTTTACTTCTCTCTCCTCATTCCAGATTTTATCCTCATTGTGAGTCCCAACTATTACACTTTGCAGGTTGTTAGATGGCAGAAACATTCAGAGTCAACAAATAGAAGTCAGCCACTAACTTTTTTTTTTTTCATGGCTGTAACTCAAGCCGAACACACAAAAAAGAGCAGTTCCCACCATTGCAAACCTACTGGCCAATAGGGAGGGTCCTTCCGCTGTGGTCCAAGCCACCCGGGCCCCAGATCCTGTTGTCCATCATTTCCGTGCCCACATTGCCACTCTCGCCAACAAACAAGCTGTTCTTTATCTCTTGCTTAGAGCCATCATCATATGGGAAGGTTCCACCACTGCAGAGAGGAGATGGTGAGGATGAGCTATCCAAATATAAGCTCCCACAAAAGACCAGTCACAATGGCTGTCACTCTTACCTGGCCAGGGTCAGACCAATGCCATTATCAGCAAACCTAGGGACAAAGCAGACAAGTCATCACATGTTCTCACTCCACAGTCAATGACGTTGCAGAAGGAAGGACACTTCTTTGTCCCTAGAGTCTAACTGTGGACACTGAGGGAGGAGTTTTGCTGAGGAAATCATAATTTTCTACTCTATGCAACAAAAGGGTATTCTGGTTCCTACTCACAGATTTGGTGTTCCTTGGAATGCCTGGTAGAGAGATAATGACATACTCACATTGGTAGGGGTACTCAATGACTTAGCATTTGGGGGCAATGGAGCATTAGTTACAGGAGGGCTGGCTCTCATAGACCTCCCTTGCCAGCCCACCTCTGGCTGAGCCCCTGGGGGTCTATGGGGTTGATTAGGAGAAATGGCGGGAGGTGGGTGGTGGGTGGGGTTGGGGGCTTTCTCATCCTCAGGGCCAGCACTCAGACATAGCAAGAAACTCAAATAGCTAATTTCTAAGTTTTCCAGAAGCCAGGCAGTTTCTGTCCCTGAGAAGAGCAAGAACAAACCTCATAATTACACCATGCTGATCACAGCTGCTACCCTGCAACTCTGCTTGTTTTTAGGGTCAGTATGAGCAGGTTTCTGGGGGCAGCTGGTCCTGCCTCATGAAGGAGCTAGACCTTGGATCTGTGTTTCCTTCATTTCCTGTGATCCTCTTCTCCTTTCCTGTTCAATACACCCCAAGGCTCTCCTTCAAGTGCCATTTTTATACATCATTTGTTGCTTTTTAAATTCCCAGTGGCTTCACAACTCCTATAAGCCCAGGCCCAAGTCATCCTTGTTCCCTTCTGTGTCAGTCATACCTATCTGATCCTGCTTTCCACAACTCTCCAGTTCCCAACACACTTGACAATCAGTTCCTTTTCAGCGTGCTGTGCTTCCCCTTTAAATATCTATCTAGCCAAACCAACCAATCAATCAAGTCTCATGTAGGATACCAGGCTCTCCAGCTTTTCCTACTCCCTGTACCCAGCTTTTCATCATCTCTGGTATCTCCTGGTGATTTGCCACGGTCACTTCACACCCCACTGTGACCCTAGGGACCTCACAGACACTCACAGCTTCCTTCTTCACCCATCTGGGTGACTGTAAAACCAGACATTTGTCCTATCTTGTCTTTGGAAGATTTGGGACGTTTCTAGTGCAAACTTGGTGAGTATCTTCAATGCAACATGTCTAAGAGCACAGCTGCTCGCTTTACTGAAGGCTGGGGCTTATCCACACTCTCCTTGTTTATGATCCTCTTTTACCTGGACTGGAGTGTTCCATTTTCCCACCCCCAGGAGCACCCTCTCTCATCCTTGCCTGCATCCAAGGATACTAGAGCCTCCCTAATTCCCCAACAGCCACATTGGGTAAATAGCTAAAGATCATGTCAACTCTGTTTGGGGGACCTAAGTCCTGATGGCAGCCAGACTCTGGGCTTCCTTAGACTGTCTAGTGGAGGACAAGAAGACCCACCCACATTGGTAGGGCACTTCATCATTTTTCTTGCAGAAGGAGAACCATATTTGCCATCAGACTTCTGGTGACTTTATATCATGCATCAAAGTTTTTGGCTCTTTTTGTGGGACTTAAAGTCTAACAGCCTTGAGTATCAAGTCTCATTTTTTTTTTTTTTTTTTTTTTTTTTTTACTACTCATTAGACATTCAACTTGATACACTCACTAACTGGGCCTCATTTTATCATCAACAGAGCAAGGATTTTACACTTTTTAAAACTTTACATTCTGGAGAAAATACAGTGAGAAAGAAATAAAAACAGAGTTACAGAGTTTAGGCACACAGTGAGTGCTCAGTACCATGACTCCTTTTTCCCCTCCCTGCACTGACCAGCCATGTGACCATGAAAGAGAGAGTCACCATGAGTAACCATAGCACACAGCACTGTGGGTGACTCTAACATGCTGCTGTGGGCTTTTTTCCTCTCCTGGCCACCGTCTGCTGCCATCTTACGTCCATGTCTTACAGGGGGAGCAGAAGCTGAATGTCATTAAGCTTAGAATCCTCTCTGCCTTGCTCACTCTTCTGCCTAGGGCAAGAGCATCAAGCCTCTTTTTTGGCAGAGTCACCTTCCTTTCCAGACTCACCGGCAGCTGTCCAGCCACACGTCCCCACCCCGCAGCCAGGCTCCATGATCCTGGTTCTTGTAGGCGGTAAAGTGGCGAATGATGGCTGGCTCCCGGGGTTTCAGTGGGTCTGCGTCCTTGTGAGGGCTGTACCTGGAACATGGAAAGACACAGGTGGTATTCCCTCCGGGCTCTGTAAACTGCTTTCCACTCACAGGTCCCAGATAGCTCTGGTTCAACAGATATTCATTGGCACAGGGGACTCTGGCATTAGCAACTTCGCACTTCTCCAAGAGGCAGGAGGTTACAGCTCTATGATCCAGCTCCGTGCAAAGGACAGACAGGCGGTTCACTTTTGCTAATGATCTTGAAGTTTTGACAATATCTTTTTGCTTTCCTGTTTGTTTTTTGTTCGTTTGTTTGTTTGTTTGTTTGTTTGTTTAGACAGGATTTCTCTGTGTAGCCCTGACTCCCCTGGAACTCACTTTGTAGAACAGGCTAGTCTCAAACTCCCAGAGTGCTGGGATTACAACCTTTTAAAAGCAGGTTCTGATCTTCAGCTAGGCTCTGCCTTAACTTATCAGCCTGGCCATTGAATTGTTTATCATTACAGTGCAGCAAATGATTCCTTTCTGATCACCTTTATATCCCAGCCCAGCGTACCACGTGTCCGGGCTCTGGTGATTCCTAATGTTTTACATCCCTGGCCCTGCGGAGGTATGTAGAAGCTGCTAGAAACTTCAGTCTCCCTTTAGCTACTGGAACCTGGATTCTAATTTAGACTTAGTTTAGACTTCTAGCATAGTATGGTGTCTCAACACCTAGCTCAACACCAGCTAGCAAGCACTCAGTAGGTAAAGAAATGCAAGACTGAAGTAGAAGAAAAGGAAGCAAGCTGGGCTAGAGAGATGGCTCAGAGGTTAACAGCACTGGCTGCTTTTTCAGAGGTCCCGAGTTCAATCCTCAGCAATCCTCACATGGTGCCCTACCACCATCCATAATGAGATCTGGTGCCCTCTTCTGGTGAGCAGGTGACCATGCAGACAGAACATTGTATACATAATAAATAAATAAATAAATACATAATAAGTAAATAAATAAATCTTAAAAGAAGAAGAAGAAGAAAAGAAAAGGAAGCAAGTTGAGAGGGTCACATTTTCCCAAGGATTATTACCTGGCAGAGATAATGGAGAGGAAGGGTCGTTTGTCCTTGGCTGAGGCCTCAGTAGTCTTGACTCCATTGTCTATGATCATTCCAGCCTGGGAAGGAAGGACACATTAGGTATTACCACTGCCCACAACCTTCTTTTCACACCAGCTTTTGGATATGCCAATAAATCCAGCATGATTCTCAGACCGTGTCCATGGGAGTAGGCTCTACAGTGAGAGAAGGAGAGAGCCAGCCTCATTCTGCATCTCTCCAACCAGATCTGGGATGAGCAGATGTGTGTGAGGGGGTTAAGAGGGTCTAATCTGGGGCCACATAGCCAATCCCATACACAGAACTCACACCACTTTGGAGAGTTCCAGACCCTCAAGGGTTACAAGTGCACACAAGTGTGTCGGTCTTTCAGATGAAATATTAGGACGCCTCACCCAGGAGGATCTTCTCTAGTTCCCACCATCTACCTGCAAATTTCATCATTTCCTTGTTTTTAATTGCTGAGTAGTATTCCACTGTGTAAATATAACATAACTTCTGTATTCATTCCTCCATTGAGGGACATCTGGGTTGTTTCCAGATTCTGGCTATTATAAATAAATATAAATTTATATTTATATTTAATATAAATATTAATAAAGCTAATATAAATAAAGCTGCTATGAACATGGTTGAGCAAATGTTCTTCTTGTATACTTGAGCCTCTTTTGGATATATGCCTAGGAGTGGTATAGCTGGATCTTAAGGTAGCACTATTCCTAATTGTTTGAGAAAGAGCCAGGTTGATTTCCAAAGTGGTTGTACAAGTTTACATTCCCACCAGCAATTGAGATGTAGTCCATGGCAACTCAGTTTCCAAGTGGACACCGTAGGAAGGGAAACAGGGACTGTCTCTGACATGGACTCATTGGCTGGTTCTTTGATCACCTCCTCCTGAGGCGGGAGCAGCCTTACTAGGCCACAGAGGGAGACAATACAGTCAGTCCTGATGAGACCTGATAGGCTAGGGTCAGATGGAAGGGAAGGAGGACCTCCCCTATCAGTGGACTGGGGAAGGAGCATGGGAGGAGACGAGGGAGGGCAGGATTGGGAGGGGCTGAGGGAGGGGGCTACAGCTGGGATACAAAGTGAATAAATTATAATAAAAATAAAGTTAAACACACACACACACACAAAGAAATACTGGGCTTTTTTTCTCTTTTCTCTTGTATGGGAGTCAGTGATTTCCTACAGCCTGTTCTGGTTCCTGCTTGACTTGAAGAGAAAAGGTAACTCTTATTTCTTCTTCTTTTTTCTTTCTTTTCTCTCTCTTTTTTTAAGATTTTTCTTTTTTGAGACAGAGCCTCATGTAATAGCGGCTGGCCTCAAACTTGCTGTATAGCCAAGGATAACTCTGACTCTCTGTTTCTCCTGCTTCAGCCTCTAGACTGCTGGAATTACAGGTAGCATCTTGTCTAGTCTGTTTGCAAACCCAGGGCTTTGAGCACACCAGGCAAACACTCTTACCAACCGAGCTATGTTTCCGGCTCTGAGCCTGGTTTTCTTATTTGGTGCCAAAGCTGTCCAGTGGACTGGAATAGAAGCGGAAGTTCTGTAGGCCACCATTCAGACCCTTTCGCTCCCAGACCCTGCTCCCTCTCCACCCCACCCCACCCCCTTTGCCTCCCACCCTTGGTCTCCTAGGAGGGCTCACACCAGCTTTGCCTCCGAGTTACTGTTTGTTCTGCAGCTGCCTTTAACTTAACAACAGTGATGACATGACCTTAGGCTCTTGGCTCTATTCTCACAGACTGACACTGGCAAAGTCCCTTCACCTCTTTGGCTAGTCACATCGTCATCTGTACAGCCAGCTAACGACACCTACTTCACAGAGTGGTTGTGGTGAATGACCAAGATGTCTGAGAAACGACCGCACGAGGTGGCTGTGCTGTCGATCTTCCTGTGTAGAAGCATCCAGGATTCAGACCCTACACCCTTTGCTCAGACAGTCAGGCTGGCCCAGCTGTAGCTTCTGCTTTAATTTCTCCTTGCCTGTCTCAGAGGATAAGAACCCCTCCTGCGCTCACAAGTGCTAAAGGGTCCCTCCTACACACACCTACGTCCCTGACTCTGACTCGCCTTCCTATTAGAGATGCTGCTCTTGACTGCATTACTCCCTGCCCCAGCCTCCTTTGCTGCCCAGTCCTGTGGGTCCTCTCATTCAAGTAGGAAATTGGAAGGTCCAGGGAATGGTGGACCCTAGCAAGGGGTCAACGTGTCCTCTCTCCTTCTCTGACACTGATCTGGTCTAAGCACTTGCCTCTGCGTGGAGGCAGCATGACATTCATGAAAGGCCTCATCACAGCTCCCCCAGCCACAAACTCCCCTCCACACTTCTGCAACTGTCTCCCCGCTTGGACTCTGGGACATGACTTGGGAGGTGTCTCTTCTCTCCTCCTCATGCCTCTCTCATCACTGGCTTTTGTTCCCTTACCCCCAGGTTTCAGCACACATCTGCTCTGAGCCTTTGTTGCTTCTTTTCGGGTCTTCTCTCAGCTTCAATTTTTTGAAACAGGTTTTGGTTTCTGTGTGTGAATGTGGAGACCAGAGGCAGATGACTAGTGACTTGTGTTGCTTTCTGTTGTTGTTGTTTTGATAGAGTGTCCTTCACTGAACCTGGAGCTCACTGGCTAACTGGCTGGTCAGAGAGATGTTGGGATCAGCCTGTCTCTGTTTTCCCCAACAGGGATTATGGACATATACTTCTGCTCTCCTGCTTGCAAAGCCAGAACCTTAAATACTGAGCCATCTCACTAGCTCTCTGAAATATCTTCTCTTGACCCTGGATGTACCATTCCTCCCTAGCAGTCCAGTTTCCTTGTCTGCACTGTTAAGAACTGGACCAGATAACAGCTTGTCTGTTCACCATCCCCATGTCCTAGAGACACAGAATGCCACCTTTAGCTCAGCTGTATTCCTCGTTCTCTTGGTGTGTCCAGTGCCTCCAGTCTTAACTATTGGCCCTATGGGAAGGTTCTGGACATGTTGAGGTTGCAGCCATCTCCATAGTTCTCCCTTTTGCTCTAAAACCTAGCTTGGAGCAGGGTGCACACTGGTACTGACTTAGCCCTGCACCGATGGAGCCATCCACTTTCCGGCAAGAGGGGAGAAAATCCTGGATGCCAATGGCACTTCGGAACCATGTCCAGATTGCCCTTAGCTTAGTTCATGTCCAGGGCTAATGTCATTGTCAATATCATTGATGTCCACGTCGGTATCACAAAATAAAATCTGATGTCCGACCCAGCATCTTCCGGCAGCGGAAGCTAGAGTGAAGGCCCAGCTTGCTCCTCTAGCTGTACAGATGCTGCGGATCATGAGGACCCTACAGGAGACTTGTGGTGAGTGGTGAGTGACCTGCAGGCCCTGGAAGGCTGCTCTGGACCCACGATAAGAATGCAGCTCTTCCAGGCTCTAATCACCTGCAGGTTGGGTCAGGGGAATGAAAACGCTGGCCACAGTGGCACAGCATGGAAAGACTTACCCGGTAGTTAGAATGTGCTCGGTTGTTGTAGAATTTCCCCAGCGGACTGTGCTCAGAATATCCTGGGGAATACATTCCCACGGAGGGGCCCGTTGGCACATGGTGAAAAATGAACCAAAATCCAGTTTCCTGTTGGGACAGAGCACAGGAGAACCACAGAAGTTAGTGCCAGTGAGCTCCTGATTGGCCCAGGCTGGGCAATGGATCCAGCACCGTGACCAAACAAGCCATTGCCACACAGCACCAAACACATCCGTGTCATCCAGTGCTTGAGGCTACTGTAATTTGTGGTGTCCACCTTGACATCTCTCACTCTTCACATCATCCCTGCTCTATGTGCCACTGTCTGAGTTAGCGGGACACTGCAGAGATTAGATTCCTGATGGACAGAGTTCCAAAAGCAAGTGTTGTTATCAGTTTTCCTCGGAGATCTTGAAGCTGAGCCCAGAAAGAGCAACAGACAGGGTCAGGGGTGAGGCTCCGAGCAGTGAGGCAGAGGAGAGCTGGATCAGATCAATGTTGTTGGAACAGAAAGAACATGGTGCTTGTTGCCTAGCTGACACCACCCTAGCTGTACGGGGCTCTGGACACACTAGGTCTCCTGTCTTAGCTTTCCCCCTAGCCCAGGTTGTAGCACTTATATCAGAATCACTTGGTGTTAGTGTACAACACCAACATACCAGGTACCATCCTAAGGCAAAATGACTCACTCTATAATGAATTACTGTGCGTACATTGCTTAGTATTCTGGGATGGTTTGGGTATGAAATGTCCCCCACAGGCTCGTGTATTTGAATACTTGGTGTCCAACCAGTGGTTCTGTTTTTGGAGGTTATGAAACCTTCAGAATGGGGAGACAAAATGGAGGGTGTGGTACATTGGAGGTGGGACTTGAACATTACAGCCTGGCTCCACTTCCTGCTTCCTGTCTTGTCTTTTTTTTTCCTAATTTTTTTTTTTTTTTAATTTTTGATGCATTCATTCTTCAGTTGAAGGACATCTAGGTTGTTTCCAGTTTCTGGTTACTGTGAATAAAGCTTCTATGGACATAGTTGTGCAAATGCCCTTGTTGTATGGTAGACCATCTTTTGGGTATAGGCCCAGGAGTAGTATAGCTAGGTCTTGAGGTAGAACTAGTCCCAATTTTCTGAGAAAGTGCCAGATTGATTTCCGGAGAGGTTGTGCAAGTTTGCACTTCCACCAGCAATGGGGGGGGGGGGGGTTTCGCTTTCTCCACATTCTCGCCAGCATGTGTTGTCACTTGAGTTTTAGATCTGAAGCATTCTGACTGGTATAAGATGGAATCTTAGAATCGTTTTGATTTGCAATTTCTCTGATGGCTAAGAACATTGAGCCATTGAGCATTTCTTTAAGTGTTTCTCAGCCATTTGAGATTCCTCTGTTGTGAATTCTCAGTTTACCTCTGTACCCCATTTTTCAAATTGGATTATTTGATTTGTTGATATTTATTTTCTTAAGTTCTTTGTATATTTTAGGTATTAGCCCTCTGTCTGATGTAGGGTTGGTGAAGAGCTTTTCCTAATCTGTAGGCTGGGAATCTGTTTTGTTCTTTTGACAGCATCCTTTGACTTATAATGTTTTGTGTGTACAAGTGTTTTGTTCTCATGTATGTCTGTGTACCACATGTGTACCTGGTACCCACAGAGGTCTGAAGAAAGCCTAGGATTCTCCTGAAACCGGAGTTATGGATGGTTGTGAGCCACCATGCAGATTCTGAAAATCAGACTCAGAGCCCGTGCAAAAACAAGTACTCCGCCACAGAGCCTCTCTCCAGCACCTCTTACTGTGTCTCCATCCACCCAGATGTGCACAGGCTCTCACTGTCACAGCCACAAGTCCCTCCTGCCACAACACCTTCCCCACTACCATGGACCGTATTCCCTTATGCCACAAACCAAGATAAGGGACTCACTAGCTACGGTCACCAGGTGGTGACCAGGTGGTGGGTAGAACTGCCATTTAAAACCAAGTCACAAGACTCCCATCTCCCATCACACAGAGGAGTGGTCTTGAGCTCTAACCATCGCATTTCCAGGGGTGGGGGTGCCGGAAGGGCTCTGCCAGCCCCACCTTGCTTATTTCTGCTTACCTCTGTAATGGAAGTTTTGGTGTCTTTGTAAACTCAGTTATGTTGTGTAAATAATGCTTTGTTTTAATCCCAAGCGTGGAATTTTAGTTTGTCCACAGCTGTTAATTTTCTCGTGCAGGGTGTGGTTTTTACGGTGGTAACGGCCTTCCACAGGCAGCACGGAGAGGGGCGTGGGCTAGGACTCCGAGGATATAATAGGAGAGCCCAGAAAGAGTGGTGTGGTGCGTGAGGTTGGCATGGGGTGAGTGGAAGTCTGAAGAGAACAGAGACGGGTGGCGGCAGTTGGGAGCAGGCAGGAGGAAAGACTTCAGGGTGCAGCGGAGTGGGGCAGACTCCTCGCTGCTTTTGCTGTTGACGGAAGATTGGTATATCCTCCTAAAAGAACCCCTTGACTCTAAACGGCCAGGAAAAGTAAAGGGGTCTTGCGCCCCATCTTCCCACTAGCCTTCTCTCTCCTACCCAGGGTTGGGGGGCTGGCGGAAAGGAGGTGGAGGCCTAAACACCCCAAATAAAATAGTTTAAAAGATAACCGCTACATACCTCGGACCCTGCAGCTGCGCAGTTGATGAGATTGTTGTTAGGATTCGCCATCCAGAAAGTCGACACAGCACTGCAGGGTGGGAATAGAGGTGGAGCGGAGTCACGTAAAGGATGAGAGCTCGTGTGAGACACCAGTCTTGGTGAAGCCTCTTCATCTGCGGCTCCGTTTTCTCACCAAACGGCAAAGCATTTACGCTTGTATACTGTTAGGGGCTGGAAGAGCTAGGTGTAGTTTGTACTTCTGCAGAATCTTGAATGTGAGTCCAAGAAAGCAGACCTTTCTATAAAGGAGGTCATCTGTGCAGGAAGTGATGTGTCTCTGTGCACATCTGCCGCTCTGTCTGTCTGTGTCTCTCGTCCGTGTCTCTTGTCTCTCCTTTTTGTGTTTCTCTGTCCTTCTGTCTCCATGTCTCAGTGTCTGCCTGCATTTCTCCCTTTATTTCTCTGTCTTTGCATCTCTGGCCTCTCAGTCGTTTTCTGTTTTTCCCATATCTGTCTTCTCTCTGTGTGTGTCTGTCTCCATTTTTCTGTCTCTCTGCCTCTTTGACGTTCTGTCTGAATTTTTCTGTCTTTGCCCTTCTGTGTCTCTTTGTCACAGGGTGTCTCTCTCTGGTTAGAAGGAGATTACTGTGGTACTTCATACTGCAAGCTGATGTGATCGCTGCTTCCTGCCCACAAGATGCTATGTGGTATAGAGCTAAGGTGAGCCAGCGTTCTCCTGACAAAACAGTGCTACTGAGGCTCACAGAGGGGGGAGAGGGGAGAGGGAGGAAGGAGGAAGGAATATGGAGGAGGGAGGAGCTACTCTTGGGACCTCATTCTGAGAAGCAGACAAAGGTGAGCAGTAAGCTTTTAAGGGTCCTCTTAAAGGCCCTGAGGCAGGATGCTGAATGTTCACGCTCATGCCCCCCACCCTCCCACCCACAGGCCCAAGTGCAGGGAAACCCTTCAGTACTATGTGCATGCTTACTTGCAGTCCTGCCTGGGCTTGGGGATGTACCCTGGGTATGAGTCCTCTGTAATCACTTTGCACATCCTGCTGTCCCGATCCGATGGGAGGAGGGTCCCTGACTTTACCAGGAGGCCAAGGCAGTGGTCAAAAGTGTTTCGTTCCTCTGGCCCATCTTCAGTGAAGAAGCAGTGGCCCAAAGAATTATAGCCCACAACATCCTTGATCTGCAGGGTCAAAACAGGAGTTTTACTCAGCACCTAAGTGTGAATGTATCTACATATTTATTCAATAAGCATGACATAGGGCTGAACTGTACCAGGCCTGAGTGGCCTGGGAGATAGGGGCAACCTTGACCCCAGGCAAGGTAGATGAAAAGACAATGGACAAGGAATAGAGTGATGACAACCCTTCTGGTTGGACATGCTGGGGATGGGGCTTCAATGGATAAGAAGGGGGTGAAATATCAGAAGTATGAAGGTGGGTTCAAGGGGACACCCAGGCATGGGTTCCAGAGACTATTCTACTGAGGACACAGCTTTCCAGAACATCCTGGAAGGTTCTCCAAGGCCTGAGTGAGGGCAGAGTAGCTCCCCCAGGACACTGTACCACAGGAGGCCTGGAGGACCTTTCATAAAGGTCTAAATGAATACACTTTTTTTGTCTGTTTTTTGTTTTGTTTTATTTTCCAGGCAGGGTTCCTTTGTGTAGTCCTGACTGTCCTGGAACTTGCTCTGTAGACCAGGCTACACTTGAACTCAGAGATCCCATTGCCCTCTGCCTCCTAAGTACTGGGATTAAAGGCATGCACCACCACCACCCAGCAACACTATTGTACTTTTATGAGCCTTGCGAACTAAGCCAGTTTGTTAGCTAATGATGCCCACTAGGATTCTTTTGTACCCTAGGCTGACAACCAGAGAGGGCTAGTAAATCCAGCTCCTGTGTCACCTTCCTGAATAGAAAGTCAGAAATAACATTTTGAGAGCAGGACGTGGTCTCTGCTCCAGCCCCAGGAGGATCTTATACCAGCCTGCCTACCTGGCTTAGTCACCAGCACAAAGCCCTGGGCTTGGCCTCCATCCTCTCCAGGGCCTCAGAGTTCTTAGATTCCGTCCTGAGCCCAGTTCCCCATTTGCTCTGACGATAGTGTCTCTGCCACATGGGCTCTTGCTTTGGTTCAAACACCCCTGAGAGGAGATACTCTCAGCTCACAAGGTACAGCGGATGAAGATGGGAACACTTCACACATCTTTAATATGTTCCTCCATCCCTGACTGTCCAGTGACTTTACCCAATGAGATCTTCCCTGCTTCCCTGTGACCTCAGATCAACCCACACCTCTTCAGGAGCTGCCGCTGTGCCAGGAGCTGGAAAATCTGTACACTATCCAAATGCCCTCGGCACAGACTGAAATATCAAGGCCATGCCCTCAGCTCTGCTGCCACTACAAGGGACTGTCTTGCTCGCTGTAGGGCACTCAGTAACACTGGTCTGGCCTTGCCAGATGCCAGTGTCATCCCCCCAACACAACCCCCCTCTTCCGCAAGCTGTTTCCAGACTATCATTACTCAGTAGTCCACTGTGTAGGAGGGGTGACAAAACTGTCTGACGGAAAAGCATTGGTCCAAGGTGGACAACCCTGGTCCCTCCAGGCTCTCACGTTGCAGGTGCCTGCTCCCTATCTGCCAGGCAGTCAGCGGTGAGAACCATCAAACATCAAACACCATCAAACACACAGCAAACCCCTGAGTGACTGAACGCTGGCTGGTCTCTTAGACCTTTTAATCTCTCTGCAATCTTACACAATCCTCTTGCAAGTTTTGCTTTAGAGATGAGGGAAATGAGGCTAGGAGAAGCTAAGCAAGTCCAAGATCACAAGGCCTAGTGGGCAAAGCCACGGCAGGGGCATTTGGTTTTTCAGGCCTGTGCATTCACTCTGTAAGGGAAGAGCACACAGCCTGCTTACATCAGGCAAGCTCTCTTCCTCATAAGCAAGCATCCTGCCTTTAATCTTTGGCAACAGGCAAGGGCATGACCTTGAAGCTCATTCACTCCTTCAATGGGCATTTCAGTCAATGCCAAGGTCATCCAGTGGGATGTTTCCTTCTCTCCTAGTGAGAAATGAAAGCTTGTTATAAATAGCTCAGAAAGACAAGCCTGGGAGGGGATGCGGCTGTTCTTGCTGGCAGAGACCTCTAAGATCAAATTCAACGTCTGGATTTGCAGAGGAGGAAACCATGCCCAGAGAAGGGATGTGGGGTATCCCAGGGAATTTGGTACCTTAGAGTCTCCTGTCTTCTGCTCATTCTCTCTCTAACTTGTCCCTACCATTTTGCCCTGAACTTTCAATTCAGATCACACGTTCAAGGGCCCTTCTCTGAAAGTGAATGAATGAGTCCGGAACATTTTTTCTAACAAACACTCAAGGAATAGCTGGCCTTTAAGACCTGTGAGGGCTGCGGCAAAGAGAAAGCGCTTCACTAGAAGAAGGAAGAAAAACGGCTGCTGTTGCTGGATGCCCAGTGCCTTACACACGTTATCATGTTTCAACCTTATCTCAATGGACACCACTTGACTTGGGTGTCCCATGCCCCTTTGCAAGGCTCCAGCTCAGACTTAATTTCCATGAGCAGACAGACACATCCACTGCCCCGAGGGTGCAGTGAGTCTGGCAGAGTCAGCAGAAAAGCAGGACAAGGGAGAACAAAAATCTGGCACAGGAGATGAAGCGTAATTCACATCATTACTTAGCCACAGACCTACTCTGTTACTTACACAGTCTGAGTATCCCTTGTATAGATTGAGGAGATGCTGAAAACATTTTCAGATTGTTCTTCTTAAAACGTTTTACGGAATTGACTATTAGTGATAATAAGTGAATGGATTGATACATAGGTGGGTAGGTAGGTAGATGATAGATAGATAGATAGATAGATAGATAGATAGATAGATAGATAGACAGAGATAGTGGATAGAAAAATAGATATGGATGCTAGGTAGATAGGCATGTAGGTAAATACACGAACAGATGGACAGGAAAGATAGGTAGCTGATACATGGATAGGAATATAGATTTATTTAGATAGACAGAGCAGCTAAATAAATACTCCCTCCCCCAGTGGGGCTGCCCTTATATGCTAAGCAGAAAGCATCCCTAAGACCCCTGCCATTCTCTTTGAGAAAGTGACACTATATTTCCCCTTTGTTTTTCTGGATATCTTTTTGCCTGCTGATAGTTGCAGTTCATGATTTCTGGAGGCTGTTTCAAGTCTTTCCCTGTAGTAGGGTCTAGGCAGGAGACTGTAAAGGAAGAAATTTCTAGGTTTTGCCTGGTAATGAGAGACCCAGAAACAGATGTCAGGTAATGCTTCAACTAGTGTGAGCCTCTAGTTGCCATTGAGCCACAGCATTGTTAGGGTGGGGGTGGAGGCAGGTGCTGGCACTAGAACTAGAGGAGGCTGGCAAGAGGCAGTCCTAGGCCTGAAGACTGCTCTGGTCGCCCGAGTCTGACCTGGCTTCCATCAGCAACTTGTGTACTCTAAGAAGAGTGGTGCTTCAATTAAACAAGCACAAGCAGAAACGAGTGGATTGGTTGACTCTCTGGATATGCAGGATTCCACTATAGAGTCAGTCAAGATAGGACCATAAATATTTCTTTAAAGAAAAGAAATACATATATACATGATATATGATACATGTATGCTATTTTATGATATATGAATGATATATATGCATATATATCAGTAAGATGCCTCACAGAGAATTCACTCATTTTAAAAAGAAAAATTGTTTTTAGGCTTCTACCATTATTTAAAAAAAAATTAAAATAAAATTCCTGAGGAGAAGCTGGCCTTGGAGCACAGGCAAGGGTCATTTGTTTTACAGATCTTAATGAATTTTTGAATATGCAAATAGAAGTTGAGGAAGGAAACAGAACAAAACACTACCTAAAAAGGGAAGGAATGCTTCCAAGCCTGTGCAGGGAAGGTAGGGAGGGGTGGGGAGCAAGGATGGGGGTGGGGGGCAGAGCTCAGGAGATGGGTGCTGTCTGAGGTAGAACATGTGACCTGGAAAGGGCCAGTGAGACCAGAGGGACCTGCCACTGTCTCCTACACCGTCAATTCCTGCTCTGATCTGTACATTCCCTAGCTTCCTTTTCATCGCAACCTCAGTCTCCCAGGAGAGCCCTGGACTGAGGTAGCTCAGTGGGAAAGGAAAGATAAAAGTCTGGGCCCGACATCTAGGCTCAAGTGGAAAGGAAAGAAGAGAACAGCCACACAACTTGACAAGTGAGAGGACATTTTCAAAGACACCAGAAAAGGGGTCAGCCAGAGAAAATGGAAATCTCTCCCACAATTCTCAGGGCTGTGCAGCTGGCAGGGAGGATGCTGGGATTCCCAGTCCTGGGCTCCAGCTGTCTTTAGTAGAGTGCCAAGAGAAAGCTGTGGCCCCAGGGATCGAGAGCCTAGGGACTGACTGAGCATAGCCTGCGAGGAAGCAGTTGCAACCTTCTGGGCTCATCTTGGTTTCATAGCACTGGCATTCATAATAAAGATAAACTGTGAGCAAGTCCCCAGGTGGGAAAGGATGCTCAGTCCTCCTGGCTTAAAGAAAGGAGGCAGAAGAGATTAGAGCTCATTCTCGGGGTTTTTGTACCTCTTGCTACTGGCCAGGAATGTATTGCCTTCCAGTGATGGGAAGGCAATGTTCAAGGTCCTGCCTTGGAGCTCAAAATACACGTGAAGATGGCCTGAGCCAGTTTTCCTGTGGTCCTGCAGAGGGTTTATGCAGAGCCTCTCTTTGGGGACCATCTTCCATCCTATACCTGAGAGCATCTTGGGGATAAGAAGGCAGGCTTCCTCTCTGCACCTGTCAGGGCGCCTTGCTGCTCCCTCCATACTGCCAGAAGGATACTCTCAGCAATGTTACTATCACAGGAGATATCCCTACAGCTTCCCTCCATGGACTCAGTACAGTGACTTAGCAGCAAAAGCAGTATGAGAAAGGGGCTCTGATGAGGGCAGGCATTGCTAATAGATCAGTCAGCTTGGGATGTTTCCACTGAAGACCCTTCCCAAGTAAGCATGCATTGCGACTTTTCAAAGTGGCAGGGAGGGAGTGCATGTACGCAGTGTTTGCCAAAAGCAGCGAACGACTCTGCCCCCACTTTTTGGTGGGGACATATGCTGCTATCTCCCGGAAGCAGAGGTGTTTTCACAGACCACATAGAGACACAGAGGCACACAGGGATACAGCTATTCAATGTCCTCTCGAAGCACATCACTTGTGATACCGGGTTTCATCTCCTAACTACCCTTTGAAGCTGACTTTATCAGCATTTTCATAATGCGCTGGAGGAAACTGAGGCCTAGAAAGTTTCCATTGGTTCCTGTGACTCTGGGCTTGTGACTTTTGAACTTCTGTCAAGACTCACAACACTGACATAGAGAACAAAGAGACGCATGAACTGAGAGGACAGTGGTTTACCTAACTCAGTGGCACTTCGAAGTTACATTGCTGAAAGCCTTCCCCCAAATTCAGAAGAAAGCAGAAGTCAAAGAGCTTGTGTTTGTTTTGTCAGAGGGAATTGGTTTAAACATTGAGCTAGAAGGTGCTAGAGAGGTGGCCTGGTGATTAAGAACACTTGTTGATTTTTCAGAGGCCTCAGGTTCAGTTCCCAGGGCCCATATCATGACACACAACCATCCCTAACTCCAGTTCCAGTTCTAATGCCTTCATCTGGCTTCTGTGGGTACCAGGCAGGCACATGATATACACACATCGCATTCAGTTCAAAGACTCACACACATAAAATCATAAATGGAAGGAAGGGGTTGCCTGAGGCAGAGTGAGGATGAGGGAAGTTGGCTCCCAAGGATGGGGGGTTCACAGGAGAAAGAGAAGAGCTGTGAAAGAGTGCTTCCTGCACGGAGCAAGGTACTGGGGTACCTCTCAGCTCCATAGAAAGAAGGAGCCCTTCTTTCTAGTGACCTGGAGTGCCGCTTGTCTGGGATCTACACACCTCTGAGCAGGGAAGATGCTAGCAAAATGCTTGCACACACACACACACACACACACACACACACACACACACACACATCAGCCATGGCCTCAGCCTCTGCAGTCTAAAGCACTATAGCATGTTTGTCTCTATATGGCTTCTTTCAGTTCTGTCAATTGAATTGTCACCCTCCTTTCTCCCCTGAAAACATAGTCACCCACTGGTAAACCCATCAATCCAGGCAGCAAAGAAAAGCACAGCAAGGTCAAAGGGCAACTCCCACAGCAGCAGCTTTCTGGAACTCCATACAACTGCACTTTCCAAGAGCACTCCAAGCCAATCCATAAAACTTCTGGTCTGTCTGGGATACTGGCCACACTGCTGCCTGCTTGGCTCAGAGAGCTAAAGACCCGGATACCATCTCGATGACAAGCAATGCGATTTGTTTCCATCTTGGAAAGGGTGAAACAGGGCTATGCCTCCAGGTCTATCTCGACATGTTGGCCAGCTCAGAACTGAGTGGTGGTAGATCCCAGAATGGCCACTAGATTAAGGTTGTAACTGGCACCTCAACCACGTGTTAGCTGGATGACAAGGGAGCTGAGAGATATTCTTTCCCAATTTGGCAGCTGGCATTCCTGCGAGCTGGGCAGGAGGAAGCCTTTGCTTACACTGTTGCACAGATCTTCTGGCTGGGTGAAGGAGTCCAGTGTTCTGCTGTAAGGGCCCGACTCTACTGTAGGTACCATCGACATATCTAACTGTCTGTCCATGCCAGATCTGGAAGGTGGGATGAGTGCCTTTACTCACCACCTTCCCTTTCCTACCATAAGTCTCTTGATTCCCCTACCTGAGATGACACAGACTCCTGGGGATGGCCCCATGCCAGCTCCAGAAGCCTGTGTCTCACTGACATGCTGGCTCTCCTTGTCGTCCTGTTGGGAGTCCCACATGCCTGCTCAGCTTCCCCAGTGAGAGCCTGTTCTGTGGTAAGACCTGGACTCCCTGCTCTGAAGATGGGTTGCTAGGATACTACAGCCGGAAACATTTCACTCTCATCTTCCACCCAAGAAAACTGAAAGGTAACACTGTGTCCTGCAGGGCTCACAGGGGAAAAAAGGGTGTGTGTGTGTGGGGGGGGGGGAGACCTGACTGATTCAGTAGTTGTCCAGGTCCACACTGGAAGTAGGTGAAAAAGCACAGCTCGAGATCTCCCTTCACCTGTATGGCCTAAGTGTCTAGACAGCAGACCCTTCCTGCAGGCACTTACCAACAGACCATTGGAGCCATGGACAGTGACACAGCGGGAGAATGTGTGGTGGATGGAGAGGTCCCTGATGTACGTAGGTGGGTCATAGCCTCCCTGTTCGTCCAAATCTCCAGCCAGATGGAAGTGAATTGGGTACTGGCCCACCAGCTGCTGCCCCATGTACTTCAGCTCCACGCCCTCCAAGTGGGCTGCTTTGAACCCCAGTGCAAACTGCAACAGGAAAATGAAAGTCAAAAGAGCCCCAAGGCAGCCCCGTGCCCCCCTCCCCCAGCTGATGCCTGCGTCCCCACAGGACAGAGGTGTTGCCTTCCTACTGCTTTGTCGCTGGGTTTAACTGAGTACCTCCTGGTTATTCAATATATCAAAGAGGCTCTGTGCACATGGCTAAGGATGCCCGGCCCTTCTCATACTAAGGGAGTCCAGCAAGGCTTTACAGGATAACAGGCTCTTTGGATTGGAAATGCCCAGGACAATAGGTAGGCTTGCTTTGATCTTCCCTTGCAGTCTCCATAGCCAACAAGGGGGAAGGGATAATCTTAAAATGCTTAGTGAGCAGGGGTGGCATAAAACCTGCCCTCAGAATGCTGGAGAGTGGAGGGCCCACCGTATTATTGTTTACTGTGTGAGACCTTCTGGGGGCGGGGGAAGGAGGTGCTGATTCTGGAGACAGCATGAGCCTCTGCTCTGGGGACACACGTATGAGTGGCAGGTGGTCAGAGCAGAGGGCTGCTCCTGGATGTGCTCAGGGGAACTGCTTGGCTGGACGATGTCTGCATTCAAGGAACAGTCTAGAGTGACAGGTGTCAGAAGTCGGCTCTGCCAGCTTCTTCTCCAGTGGAGCTGGAGTCTGACATGCTGACCATTGCTCCCAGATTCAGGGATCAGCTGGACCGCTAGTCTAATGCCAGTGCCTGGAGAGCTGTATTAAGAAAGAATGACTCTGACCATAGCTTGGGCTTCCTGGGCAAGCAAGACGGTCCCTGTGACTCAGGACCATTCTCAAGATTTGGAAGGGCTGCAGTAGCTTGTGTGACAGAGAAGTGCTGTTTCCTCTGGATCTCCCTACATTCTCGGGTACAGTCAGTAGTGACAAGGGGCAGAAAGCACCCATGGACTGTGGAGTGGAGACTCTAGAATTCCTAAAACATAGACCTGTACCATAAGACTCTCCCCACTTAAAAGGTCAGCAGTGTTCCCACTGTGAATGCTCTGTTTCTCTCCACCGACCTCTTCGTTTACATTATTAAAAAGAATCACAGCGCATGTGCTTAGCCTCAGGAGAACTCTTTATACAAAATTCATTTTGGTGCATTGAAACCAATGGCCGTGTGAAGAACATGGAGGAACACACAGGACATAAAGGAAGTTTTGTACAGAGATAAATTCCTCTTTGAGCTGGCTAGTAGGAGAATGCGGACTCGGATGAACTAGGCTTGTTTTTGCGGCTTTGAGAGGCCTGCTGCTGCTGGTCTTTATAGACCACTGCCTCTCCACCTTCCTAACTCTGAGACCCCTTAATACAGCTCCTCCTGTTGTAGTGACCCCCAACCATAGATTTATTTTCATCACTACTTTATATCTGTAACTTGGCTGCTGTTATGGATTGTAAACTATCTTTGTTTTTCTATAAACCCAATGTAAATATCTGGTATGCAGCCCCCATGAAAGGACTGGTCATGAAGACAGGGGCTGAGAATCATGAAGACAGGTTGAGAATCACTGTTCTGCTCTCTACCGGGACCAGGTACGTTCAGTGCTGCATTGCTGCTTCCTGCCTGCTGCTGGTTGTGTGGTCTGTATTATAATGGCTCTGTCGAGAGAGTGTGTGTGTGTGTGTGTGTGTGTGTGTGTGTGTGTGTGTGTGTGAGAGAGAGAGAGAGAGAGAGATGGGTTGGTGGTACACATCTGTCGTCTCAGTACTTGGGGAGGTGGGAGAATCTTAAAATTGAGGCCAGCTTGGGCTGCATGATCACACCTTGTATCAAAAAGAAAAAAAAAAAAAGAAAGAAATATAAACACACCAAAAGCAAAATCGAAAAAATGCCCAAGGATAAATAACAGAGACAAGGCCGAGGCAATGAAGTAGAACGCAGCATGGCATGTGGCCTCAGTCCGAGAGCGATTCCCCATCATTTCTGACAGGTACACCTGTGCGCCATTGGTAAAGCAGACACCTAGCAGACATCCAAGGGTGCACTTCTCTCCCTAGCTCTCTGCTCCACCATCCCTTTCCCTCCTACGAGTCTCCGTCCAGAGGGAGAACTTTGAATACCCTCCTGTAGTGCTAAGAGCCTCAGCCAGGCAGATCCCTACCTTGATGTGGCCTCCAAAGGTATCGAAGTCAAAGAAGTCACAGATGTGGTTGCTGTAGGGGTAGCATTTGTCCTCCATCTCTCCCATCACCACGATGTTCCGAGTCAGGAGTCCAACCTCGGCCCGCATGTCCACGCCATCAATCTCCTCCCCAGTATGTAGGTACTGTGGCTTCCCTAGGGTACAAGAGGGGTGAGGAAGCGGAATAGAAGGTGAGCATGTCTGCTGTGTTCCCAGCCTATACCCTCACGGTGGTGGCTTGCTCTTCACTCATGGTGGGCCCCATGGCCCTTGTTCCCATGATACAGAAGAACAAAGTTCAGGTAGGTGTAGTCACATGCCTACAGGTGCTTAGGTCTGGCAGGTGTGGCTACTTGCCCTATAATATCTACCCTTCTTCTGGCTCTCAGACTCTTCCATGATTCATCTCACACATGGCTTCCCGGTGGAGCTGTGTCCCCCACCTCTCCACGGTGAGGTGCGGCCACGGGATGCGGGTACAACAAGTGCTAGATGTAACCTTGGGTTACCTCTCTTGTTCTCCGGCCTGGTGGGCCAACCTCACCCAGCAAGGAAAGACAGCCCACAGTAAAGAATTGGCAGAGCAGAGCGAGCGAGAGAAAGAGAGAGAGAGAGAGAGAGAGAGAGAGAGAGAGAAGACCCAGTCTCCAGATGACTCTTCAGAGCTTTGTACTGTAGCTGCCCTCCAGCCATAATTCTTAGGATAGAACAAACTTTCTTCTTTTAGACCCCTGCTCCTGAGCAGGGCAAACTCATGCTCTACTCTCAGCAGCCTTGAGGAGGAAGGTCAGGCTGTCGTTCCTTGCCCCTGTGGTCCCACAGGGAGCAATGGGGAAGACTTTGACCCAACTCTGTGCTGATTTCCTTCTGCATCCCTCAGAAGAGGCATTCCCGGGGCCATGGAGCCTAGCCCTGTCCTGTGGCACATTCGGAAGGCATTGATTCCAGATGGTAGTCCTTTCCAGTCCAGCCATCTCATTCTTCATCTGCATTTCTTATGTTTTCTGCCCTCAACCTTCCCCGGGGCCTCCCTACCCTTGAGAAAAATCTAACAAACCAAACACCCTCCCACACTCAATCCAGTCCCTGTCCTGTGTGGCCTGAATTCTTGACCCTGTGTCCTGCCCATGCTCTCCTTCCCACTACCTCACCCCTTCTCTAGCCAAATTCCCTTAGTGTTACCTCCCATCTCTTCTTCCTCCATCTGTGCAGAAAACATAGCCTAAGACAGGCTCATCATTAAGATGGCCGACAGCTTGTGGATACTTTCTCTTTCATTGGAGGACACAATTACAGAGAGCAACACTCTCCCACATTGACTTCCAGCCCAAACCACACCACCTACACCACTTAGCTTTTCACTCTGACCTTGACTGGATAGAAGAGTCCCTTGCCTGGGCCCTAACATACTACTAGTGCCTACGAGTGAAGAACACAGATAAAATTAGCACTATTCACCTCAGAAACCTTCCTATGCTTTCTTGTCCTCAGGAAGAGCTGACCCCTGCCCTCCCTTTCACCTGGCACACATCCTGGGGTAAGGAAGCCTATGGTTTAAGAATTCTGCAGGCTCAGTGAGACAGTGGTTTCTTTGAAGCAATATGACATTGTTGCATACTAACGCTGAGAAAACAGCTCCAGGCAAGTGAATGGTATGTGTTTTCTATTGCAGCTGTGACAGATTACCACAGGTTCATTTTTTTTTTTTCTTAATCCTGGAGGTTAAGATGTCTGAAATTAATTTTCTGGGGTGAGCCAAGGTGTTGGCAGGGCTGCTTGCTTGAGAAGGTACCACAAAGAATATGCTTCTGGGCTTCTTTAGATTGCAGTGGCTACCTGTATTCCTTGTCTTGTGACCTCCATCTTCCATATTTTATTACTACTTCATCTGCGTCCTTCCGTTGCTTTCTCCTCTTTAATCTCCCATAGTCCTTCTTATCTGATAACCTCTGCTATTACATTGGACCCACACAAATATCCCAGGACACTCTCCCATTTCCGGAACTTTAATCTAGTCATTGTCAATCCTCTCCCCCCCCCTCTTTTTTTTGTCATGTGAAGTAATGTTCACAGAGACTAAAGATCATGTCATAGATTCAGCCTACTACAGAGTCCAGACATAGTGTCAGTCAGCTTTCTGTTACTAAAAGTAATATCTGGGATAAATGAATTTAGAAAAAAGAAAGGCTTATCTCAGCTCATAGTTTCAGAGATGCTAAGTCATGACCCATTGGCTACGTTGCTTTGGCCTGTGGTGGCACATCATGGCGGTTGTATATGGCAGAGGAAGTCTATTTACTTTGTGACCAGGAATGAAACTAGGACAGGTAGAGACAAGTATCTCACAGTCTTCTTCTAAGACATGTCCCTAATGAACGTAAACCTTCCATTAGGTTCTACCACCTTCCAACTGTTCCACACAGTGTCTGACATCACTAGAAAGATAATTATGAACAAGTTAACTACAGAATGCTGGGCCTCTTCCTCCCTGAACCCACAATAGCTTTTGGTTTGGGTCACAGGCTATGTGTTATCTTTACTGCTTTGAAGTCCTCTGGCCATTCATGTAGAAGCCTCTGCTTCTATCCTCATTGGTCTCCCTGCCTATTGGTTCTGTGGCCATCATCAACAAACTAATCAGAGGGCCTTTCCTGAAAAGGGCAAAGCCTGTCCTCGAAAGTGGTGTTCATGGTTTCTGAGGGTCACTGGCTTCACAGAGCCATACAGAGGCAACATGAAGCCTGTCTGGTGGCTGAAAAGGAAGGAGACTCAAATTCAGAAAGAGACATTCTGGAAGTTGACTCAGGTCATCTCTAATTGTGATATCTCAGCCATAGCCTGTTTTCTGCCATCCTTAAGCTAGCTTTTGATTTCTTCATGAAGATGTAGAAGGTTAGATATTGGTGAGCCCGGAGGAGGATATAGGGACATGACTGTCACAAGGTATGATAGAGAGTCTGTTTTTCTTTACAACTGGATACTGGCTCTTGGGCTGAGGGAGTCTTGGAGCCTGGGACTAGCACAGGAATTTAATTGGAGGAACCTTTCTAGGGGATGTTTCTCACTGGAGATGGGGTATGAGTGTTTATTGCCTTACCCCATTTCTCGTTCTTTGTGTCTACTTTCTTTTGGTTGAAACCAATCAGACAGATTTCTTCTCTTGCTGCCATGCCTTCATCATTATAACCTCTATCCCTAAACTGTGTAAGGCACAGTAGAAACAATTGTTTGGCAGTGCTAAGACATTTTGCTAGCCTGATGTTTTTATTTTTATTTGTTGCTATTTTTTTTAAAGACGGGTTTACCTTCTGAAGCCATGGTTTTTCTGAAAGTAATTATGTAGACTAAGGTGGCTTTGAACTCAGATCTGCCTTCCTCTGCCTCCCAATGTGCTGGGCCAACATGCTTAGCTCTGTGTAATGCCTTTCTCCTTTGACTTGATGATGATTCTTTACGGAGGCTCTTTACGGAGGTCCCTCTTTCCAGAGCCTATTTACTTTCCAGTTACCCTTGACTGTGGCTTTGAGGGCTGAGTAGGTCACTGTATGTCTCTGTGTCCTTTATTTATGCTGACCACAGGAGTGTGCTGCTGTAACATCTCTTCAAGAAGGACCGAGCAGCCACCCTCCAACCACTGTTCCTTCTATCCTAGCTCATGCTGTCCCAGGTGACAGGGCTAGAGTAGCCCCTTCCAGTCTTTGTTCCAGAGTGTCCTGTTGGTTCACTCCAGCTGGCTCAGGGTTTCCCTGAAAGAAGAGGTCCATCTGACTGATCTCCAGCCTTCCTTCTGCGCTTCACATGTGTCTGACCTGCATGGTGGTCTACAGACCCCGAAGGATCCTCACATGCACCTTGCTGGAGGCCTGCCTCTTACATGTCTATTGCTGTCTACATCCGTCTTCCTTCCCTCTTTGCTTTGTCAGCGGAGGGCCTTTGCTCTTTTGTCTGCTCTCCCAAACACCCCAGCTCAATATGCAGACAACAGGGCCTTCTTACAAAGCTAGGTATCTGTCCCCAAGAACATCTGGAATCCTGGTCTTCTCTTCTTCCCTAGTGGACACCCCAAGAGGCAGTGTTTTGACAAGGCCCAGGAAAACTCTCAAAGAATTTCTCAACCAAGCAAGATAGCTTGGAGCTGTGTGAGGGTTATAGAGGGAAGACTGACTGCTACTGCCCCAGACAAGTAATGGGCATTCCTTTGGGTCCCGAGAGGTACAGTATAGAGTTGGCTTCCCAGAAGATGTCCCCAGAGGACTAGACTTGTTTTGGGAACAGGTGGCACAATGAGCAGATGTCTCTGTCACAGTAGCTTTGCCCCTGTCTAATAGTCCAAGGTGGATGGAGCAGACACCTGGCTCTTGGTGGGCTCAGCCCTTTCATTCCCATACACCCTCTTTAGTAACACCATCAGGCTGGTGTTACTTCCTGAGAGTCTAAGAGTTCCCATCCACCTGGTTGCCTCTACCCAGACACTGTTTCTCAGGTTCTCAGCCAGGCTATAACTCAGTTTGCAATAGAGTCCTGGAGCCTATAGTTTAAGCTCCCTGAAACTCAGGCCCTTCATCTATGAAGCGAAGATAAAAATAGCTCACATCACAAAAGGTAGCTAGATCATTAAGTCAGTTAATCCATAGACTGTGCTTAAACAGCCCCAGGCATATGGTTAAAGGCCAGTGTGACAGAAATGACATTTGCAGCTGTCAGGGCTATTGTCTCCAGAGCCTCACCAGTGACAGGAACTAATGGACAGCTGGTTTCAGAACTTTCCTTGTTTCACAGGGGAAGCAGGGCATGAGTGACTTCAGGTAGGTGGAAGGCTTGTGTTTGGCAGACTTGGGTGGACCAAGGAAATGCAGGTCCTGCTGAGAACTGCAGGAATTTTGCAGTCACATCCCTGCTTTCCCTTCCCCCTCTGCTGCAAGGCTCCTTATCAGAACCTTTACAGCATTGCTTCTGTCCACAGTGCAAGCAGTTATCTCGCCTTGTTACTTTCACAGGCCACTCCCCAGGGCGATCCCGGGGAAGTGGTGTGCCCGATATCTTCATCCCTTCCTGCATGTGGGGTTCTCCCTACAACTTGCTGCCTCTCCTCCTTCTCACGGCACTCACATGTGCAGGCTGACCAGGTCAGAATTGTCCCAAATGACTTAAAAAGAGACTTGGGCCCACTAGGAAAGGGGGACGGGACCTGGGGCAGAGAAGGGCTCTAAGCATTAGTATTTTTCTGGCTTTATTCACAGTCACCTAATATGGTAGTCCATACTCCGCAAATCTCCATAGGACAAGCACAGAACTGGACACCCAGAGAACAAGAGAAGAATAAACCACAAACACCTTCCCTGGGAGACAGACACAGCAGGTGCTTGTAGGTTAGAACCAATAGAACCCAGGGAGTCAGGGAAAGGTGGAGACTGAACTGTCCTCCTCATACTGTCAGGGGTGAGGACTTGTACAGGGGGACAAGAACGGCCTACGACTCCCCTGGCCATTTTAGATGGAGATGCTAGGATTTGCTTTCGCAGGCTACACTAGCACCGCCCACAAGGACACGCAGTGAAATCAGATTCCACGCTGTTCCATGTGACAGCCACTAAGCACACGTGGCTTTTGAACACTTAAAACCTGTCTACTGTAAGGGCACAGGGTAAATTTTTATTTAACTTCAATGAAATTGAAGCAGCTACAGGTGGCTGGTGGCTACCATCTTGGAAATCATGGGCTTAGGTATTTGATTTCCACAGTCTCAGTTTCCTCATCTGCTTCCCATGTAAAACAGGAGCTCCCAGAGGCTGAGAGTCCTGTAAAGAAGGGACAGGTGGACCTGTAAAGTACTGGGACTATCATGAGAGATGGAGCTCATTTTCAGTAAGCAGTGGTGCTACGACCTAAGTGTGGGGGTGCTTATGAGACAGAGTAGGAAGATGACAACAAGAAAGGGGGAAAAATACCAAGGGGGCAGATTTCAACTGTCATGCCACATCAAGAGGTGCTGGGAGTCACACTGCAGCTGGCAAAACGATGAAAAGAATTTAGGTGAGTCATATATTTCCAGCAATTTGTCACCGCCATCTGTTTCTCATCAGCAAAACCTTAAAATGCAAAGAGGGTTGTTTACTGGAATTAGGGGTGTGTAAGGGAGGAGGATCCAAGAAGAATCCTCTCTGCAGCTAGACTGAGGAGGTGACCCTGGCCGAATTCAGCAGGTAAAAGAGTGCATGTACCAAAAAGGATGTTCAGGTGGAGTCTTTCCTCTATGTTAGTGGCGGATGGATCGCTGAGAACGGACTTTGGGAAGAGGAGCAATGGGTAGCTGCTGAGGACAGACAGATGGACAGACAGCTGTGCATGCATACTCATCCCCACCTGGGGCTTTTGTGACTGTACTCGCCAGGAGGGGCTGTTTCCATGGGGACCCAAAACTTCTGAGCAGATGGATGCTCCATTCTTAATAGGCAGTGAGAGGCTGGGTGTGGAGCTAGAGCAGAATCCTTCAATGTTAAAGCAAGGGACTTGGGGCATCATGAAGGAAGTTTAGCATTGTCTTCACTCATACTTTCATCCTTTGGAAGTTGGCTCCCAAGAGGCCCCCTGACACTCTTGGTCGAGCCTGGGCACATCCATGAGACAGTTGGTTGGGTTGGTAACATTCTGTCAGGAGCAGTAGCCCTTGGCATGAACCCCCAAGCCACCTCTGTATGAGCCTGGCATCTCTTGGCTCCTTCAATCTCAAGGTTACCTTGGCATCCACAGATGTCCTGTAAGGACCTGTTCAAAGCGAGATCTTTAAGCAGCTTTAAGCTGCTCAGTCTTGGAGTGCAGGAGAGGTCTAGTCTGCACAAACTTAGGAGAAATTCTCCTTCCACCTCTATACAGGCAAGGGCTAGAAGTGAGGCGTCTCCTATCCTGGATAGCTCCATGCTGCCTGGAGCCACGGGAAGTGACATGAGCTCAAATGGTCTGCTAAAGGAGCACCTGATCTCCCAGGAGGCGCACTACCATGCACTGTGGTGATGACCTAAGAACCCTCCTACAGATACAGGCATGGGGAGTCCTTTCTTGCTAGACGACTCCTGAAAGATGGTGTCACAGACTTCACTAGTTTCCTGAGCTCTCAAGCCAAGCTCCCCGTTGTCCTGGAGCCTCCTCTCTCCTCTGTGATCCTAGACGCTCTCATAGTCTTCCCTGTAGCCTCCATGCCTTCCTCATGGTTATACCACCGCTCAGGCTGTGTGCCCACGTACTTTGTGAAGAGGTTCAGTTCCCAGTTCCCTATGCAAATTCTGCTTGGGTATAGAACCTACCTATATAATTCCATTACTCAGAAGGTGGAAACTAGGGATCCCTGGAGCAAGCTAGCTGGTCAGAATGGCTGCACAAGCAAGCTCTGGGTTCAGTTGAGAGACTCCCTCAGAAAATAATCAGAATGATAGAGGTTCAATATGAACCTTGGGCCACCACACACATGGATTCACATGCCCTGACATACGCCCACATACAAGTGAGCATGCATATACATACTCACACTAAACACACATATACATGAGAAGAATAAAAGAATCATTGTACCTGATGCTAATAGTACTTGCAGCAAGTTAGGTGTGATGGCACAGGCCTTTGATCCATGCCTTGGGAGATGGAGGCAGGATTGTGAGTTAGGGCCATCCTGGGCCATATTAAAGAGACCTTATCTCTACAAATGGGGACACAGCTATAACAACCAATTGCTTGATTCCAGAGTCTGTACTATTTTTTTTTTTTTTTTGCCTCTGCCAAACGAGACAAAGCCAAACATGCCTTTTGTAAAATGTGTTCACAGATTATGCCTAGCATCTTATCCCCTTCCAATATTGGGAGCCAAACTGCAAATAGCCCCCGCCCAGAGAATCTTAGCATAGTGTCAAATTCATGTCGCTGTTGTGCTGTGTCCTGTGCATGATGAATAAGGTAAACACCTCAAGCCTAGGGCTAAGGGAAACGTGATCTTCTAGGTCCGTCTCCTTCCTTTTCTTGAATACAGATAAGTTTCTTTGCTCCGGCTGCCAGGAAGCTCAGAGAGAACTCTTAGGACCTGTGTCGGCCATTTCTGCTGACCTGTTTCTTCCACTTTGTTACTTAGACTTTTATCATCCAGATTTTTTTTTCACTTCATTTCTTTCTTCTCGGTGTCAGAGTGATCTTACTTGTAAGATGCCCCAAAGCCTTTCTTGAAGAATACAAGGGTTCAAACATTGTCATTTAAACAGGATATCTTAACTTGCAAACTTCTCTTCATTTAGACTGGACCTGCCCACTGCTACCTCCTCTTTCTCTAGCCATACCCCAAAATTAGTATCTCACTAGAAATGTATGCCTTGCAGACTCTAGTCCTAGAATTTGTATCTTGGGATTCCAGCTGTGCGCTGCCTCAGGTACCTGACACAGAGCTATTTCCTCCAAGAATAAACTCAGGAGATGGAACTGCATAACTGCTTCTCCCTTCACTAAAGGGAGGATCCTCAAATTCTTCCTCAGGTACTTTCCAACCAGCCAGAAAGAGATCATTTTGAGTTTTAGCTTCTGAAGGTTTGTTTCTAAAACACTAGACATTTGAGATAGACTGGCAATGCCTTCTCAATGCTCAGTCTTCTCTTCAAGACTGGGCTATCTTCCCAGGTAGTAGCAAATGATAATCTGAACATCCAATAGTGAGTCCCCTCCCTTCTGGCAGGTCACCTCAATTTTCCTTCAAGAAATGACCCTTTATCGACTTGAGGCAGCCTACAAATTGCTGGTGAAGGTCCTGACCTTTCAGAGAAGTCACCAGCCTCGCCAGATGCCCTCTCCCTGGACAATGGCTGTGCACCATTTGGTGTCCTAGGGACTTGGCATGCTTCCTAAAGACAGGGATACCTAGAGATGTTGCCCGCTGCCCCCTGCTGCCCAGGCCCTCAATGCTGCACTGCTCTGAGTCCTTTGCTTTGTTCTTCAGTATCTAATTTGTTTCTCAGACATGAATGGACTGTTCATCAAGTCCTTTTTTGCTTCATATAGTCAGGTTGAATTCTGTTGCTTATAACCCAAAGATATACATACATACATTTTTTTTTCAGGAGCAATTGCACTAAATTATGTATAAGGTCTCCAAGGTGATTTGAATAGGAATGGCCCCATAGGCTCATATATTTGAATGCTTGGTCATTAGGGAGTAACACTACTTGAGAAGGAATAGGAGATGTGGCCTTGTTGGAGTAGATGTGGACTTGGAAGAAATATATTGCTTGGGCGAGCTTTGGGATTTCAAATGCTCAAGCCAGGTCCAGCATTTCATTCTCCTTGCCAATACAGATGTAGAACTCTCAGCTACCTCTCCAGCACCACATCTACTTGCTTCCCACCATGAAAATAATGGACTAAACCTCTGAACTGTAAGCAAGTTTGTAATTAAATGTTTTCCTTTATAAGAGTTGTCTTGATCATATTGTGTCTCTGCAGTAATAGAACATTGACTAAGTCTCTTTTGCTTTCTGAGACTCCATGATTCTGGTAATATCACAAAACATAAAATATAGGGCATGCACATTAAGATTTGGGAGAAGAAAAAAAAGGAACTCAAAAGCTATGGAAAGAAGAAATTTAAAGTATTGAGGTAGACAAACTTATTTTCAAATAAATGTTCATTCTGTCCTCTCAATTTCAGTGAGAAAAATAGGTTCTTCTGGCTATTCATGTTGACCATGGCCATGGGGTGTGCTCTGTATTGACCTATGTTTTTGCCAGCAGACTATGTTATCATATTGTCCAGTTTTGTTTAATTTTTTCTGAGTTCATTTTGTTTAGTTTTCTTTTGAAATAAGGTGTTACCCTGAAGCCCAGATTCACCTGGTACTCACTCTGTATCCTAGGCTGGCCTCAAACTCGCAGCAATCCTCCCTCCCTGGTCTCTCAAGTTTTAGAATTCTAGACATAAGCTAGTATGCCCAGCACAAGTCAGTTCTAGCCCAGGCCTCAGCAGTCCTCCATTCTCTCTTCCCCTCTTTAAGAATTTTCTACCCCTGTCATGTATCTGGAGAAGACTGAGAATGGTATGGAGCCAGTCTGAATCCAGCTTCCAGCATGGAGCTAGGCTCAACCTAGAAAGGCTCAACCTAGAAAGCCTAGTGCTATGAAAGTGTCCCCCAAAGGCTCATGAGCTAAAGCTTTGCCATGAGCCTGTTGCTACTGGGATAGGGCCCACTGGGAAGAAGTTATTTCTCTGGGAGCATGTTCTTGAAGGGGATACTGGTTTTCCAACATCTTCTTGTTTGTTTGTTTCCTGGATGCCATGACATAAACAACTTCCTCCATCACTCGTTCTTGCCCCAAACAACAGGGCTAGTAAACCATGAGCTGAAGCTTCCAAAACCATGAGCCACAATAAACCTTTCTTCTTAAGTGAATTTATTTCAGGTATCAGTTAGGCTGCCTGCCTGGACAATGTATAGATGCACCACAAAGGAAGCAGTGCCTGCAGTGAGACTCTCATCATTTCTTTTGTGATGCAGCATTCTGCGAATAGCTCACAGATAGAGATCTCCTCTGCAGCCTGGGCAGAAGTGAGGGGATGCCTACCTGCCACTCTGACCTGTGTAGAGGTACAAGCTTTGCAGGGGAGCACCCGGAACTCTTCTGCCTGATACATTGAGTAGTCAGTGCTGGCGACGACCAGGGTGTCTCCAGGCTTCCACGACTGCACATTGTCCACCAGACTCAGGATGGTACTGTTTACATTGGTATCGATGCTGACTGTGAGCTTGGGCCTCACTGTAATCCAAAACAGGAAAGACTGAGATACAGCCCTTTGCCTTCAGAAAACATGTGGCTGCCCACCTCTTCCCCTCTCTCTCTGGAAATCGGTAAATGCCAGGTATGTCTTTCCAAAACCCAAATCACCAGACTCTCTCTCATCCCAGTCTCGGTACTTACAGGTTTTTGAAGTCAACAAAAACCCAACCAAAAAAAAGACCCATTCATTAGCTCTGGGCAGAGGAATTTTCCACTGACTTCTAAGCTGGTGCTCAATGTGCTGCCTCACCACACCCACTTTGCCCAAGATGTAAAACAAATATAGTCCCTCTCCACTGTTATTTACAGTAGCCGTAAGTCCCACCCCCTACTCCGTTCCTAATGACTGCCTCCTGGAGATGCTGATTCCAGAACAAACCAACCATTTCCAGTCCTCTCTAAGGAGGGCTGCCTGAGGAACTAGGTTTGAAATAACAGCACTGGAAGAGGCAGAGAGTTTGTGTCAGCCCCGTCCATCAGCACACACCATTCTTGGATGATGCTCACTCCTTCTAGAGAGACTTATGACAGGGCAGAGTATTGCTGTCTGCTTCCAACTCCAGGGATCATCTGGCTGCTCCTGCATTTGTGCCTAGACTGCTCAGTGGGGTGATTATGACACTCTGATACTCAATACAGCTGACCCAGCCACCCCATTTCACAGTGCATAGCAGCCAGGTCAGGAATCAGAGCTTGGTGCATTTCTAACCTGATAAGGAGACAGGATCTGCTTGCTTACCAGGTTTCCCACATAGGAATCGTACTCGGTAGCTGCGGCAGGCTCGGCCCCGGCTGTAGCAAGCAAACCTGTAATCTTGGCCATTTTTGTAGACAACCTCAGTGCTAAGGGTGACTCCATCCATTGTTGTGGCCTGAGAATGGAATGGAAATTACAGAGCAAGCACACTTTTTTTTTTTTTTTTTTTTTATGAAGAGGGAGAGTACTGATTAATGCCCACAACTTACAATTTACAAGTCTAAAATTGTCCCCACCATAAAACTATTTACAACAGCCAGGCCTATTATCCCAATTGTCTTTGTGAGTTTCATTAAAAGAAAGACAGTGTTAAGTCTCGGAATGGAGGTGTTGTGGTCTGATTTCTGGGAGAGAGTCAGCTAGGTTTGTGATCTAGCAGGAGGAACACGTTGCCTGTGTCCTATTCATTGTCCATCACTGTGTGCACATTTACAGAACATTCATCACACACAGGCTCTCTTAGAACACTGAAGTGTCCTTTCTTAATAGCATCCTACCACCATGAGTCTATGAGAGGAACTGGCATTTATTTACTGAGGGGTCACGCTGTTCAACCTACAGGTGTGCAAATGGACTTCTGCATCCTCTCTGCCAAGGCTATACCCTCAAAGGCTGTGATTTGGTGGGTTTAGGCTGTGGCCTGGGCATCAGGACTTTCAAAGCTACCCAGGTGATTCTAACAGGTAGGGAGGTTTGGGATCAACTCTTTCAGTTAAAGACCTAAATGCTTGGATGTATCCTAATAGTGAAACTATGACATGGTAGTGGTTAGAGTTTAAAAAAAAAAGTCAATCAGGATGAGTTTCTTACCAAGCACCAAGAGGCCAGTAAGTAGCCCAGTCAAATTTAGAGCCCAAATTCATTTAGCTTCAAATCTCCCATTCTAGTTTTCAGATGTGCCCAGCCTAATGGTCCTTGTTCAAATGTCCTGGTCCCAATTTCTATTACCCATTTGCCCCATTGCATCCTTGAAAGTGAGGTTACAGCTGACTAGGGATGCCAGGCAAGAAGCTACAAGGGGGCAGGACAGAATTTAGAAACAGGCTCAAAGGAGGGTGGTTCCTGCCAGCTCATCCCAAAGCCAGGGTGTGCCCCTCAAAGACGAGGACTGTCATTCAAAGACGTGCAATTTAGAAAAGCACTGTGGCCATCCTTGGCACAGAAACCATGGACACAGGCATGCAGAAGAGAGAAGAGAGAGAGAGACCAACAAGAGAGTCAGAGAGAGACATAGACATACACAGAGAGACAGAGAGAGACTGTGTGTGTATGTGCATGCGCGCACACTAGACTGTTTAGGAAAGATTATTTAGACCTAACAGAACCAGCTTTGTCTTTGGCCTGAAAGGAGATCCCCCAGACATGCATGCTAAAATTCAATCAAAATCCAGCTCTTTCCAAGTCACACTCACAGCCATGATTTCCATGGTCTCTGTTACAGCTCACACCAGGCTGTAAACTTGTTCCTTTGGGAACCCACTAAGACCCAAGGGAGTCACCACCAAGTTTAAGGTCATAGACTCTCAAGTCCTGATTCTCTGAGCCAGCTCCATCTTCAGTGGGAGCCCTGTCATCCTGACAGCAGGTCCTTGGCTCATTTCCCGTTAGAGCTGGATATTTGTCACAGGAAAATATCCAGTAATGATTTCAAGGGAACTGCTTAATTACAATGCTTTCTCTTTTAATGACCTCCGTGTTGGATAAGAAGAGTAAAAAGAGATCTATCACTGCTCAATGGCAGGAATCTTTAAAGAAACATTATTATTAGCCAAGCTTGGAGATAATGAAATGCCTAATAATATTGTCATGATTAACAGTAAATTAAATTAATTTTGAGCCGGGCAGGGTGGCCATTGTCTTTAATCCCAGCACTCAGGAAGCAGAGAAAGGTGGATCTCTGTGCCAGCCTGGGCTATGTAGTAAATTCCAGGCTAGCCAGGCATGGTGATGGTCTCAAACCTCTCCCCCAAGAGTGTTTTCAATAAGATATGCAGAGGACACTCAGACACCCATGTATTGAGCCAGTAAGTCCATGAAACCAAATCGTGAGGGAATATTTATGACTTCCATTTTTGCACTGAGCCAGAAAGTAAAAAAAAAAAAAAAAAAACAAAAACCTGATGGATGTCTCTGCAAGAATATGGACACAGAACTACAGCAGAGGGTTTAAAAGACCTTCACCCTGAGGGAAGAACAAGGACAGAGTCCACCCTGAGGATCCATGCCACCCAGAACCATGTACTCTGAGCGCTTCGCTGCAGATAGCCCAGAGCTCTCAGCTAATGCCGCTACCTCAGACCTCTCTGGCCTCCAGAAGCATTCTCCTGGTCCCCAGCTCCGTGCCAGCTGGTGACAATGGTGATCCTGTTGCTGCTTCTTACTCCCCCACTGCCTTCTCCAGTCCTCTGAAGGTCATAGATGTCCATCCTACCCTGTCCCAGAGGACCTGACTATGTCCATGTGGGACAGGTGTCCCAGTCCTGGGGGTGGTGCAGCCATGAAGAGGACTTAGTGAGTGCCCTGAACCCCAAGGAAGTGAGAGGTGATGGGCAGCTACGGGGGCAAAGATGGGCATACATGCGGCTCTTTTATTCCAGTGTGGACGTCATCCCCCTTTCGGGTAGAATAAACTCTAAGTGGCGAGCCTGTGGAGACTCCACAAATGCTGGCTTTTATTGACCTCAGTAGGGAGCAGAGCTGAGCGAATGCTCTTCCTCTGGGCTGCTGGGAGTGGGCTGCACTTCAGACCCTATCTGCCCTCTGTGCTCGAGGGCCCAAAGGCCATCAGCACAGAAGTGAGCTTGGTGGGCCAAGCAGGATGCTGCAGCTGGAGTTCTCTAAGCCATGGTTGAAGAAGCAGGGTAACAGCAGGGATAAGGGACTTAGAGGCAGAGCGGGAATCTTGGGCAGATAAGGAACCTTCACTTCTGTCTCTCAGGTGGAGATTAGTACAATCTGGTTAGCCTGCTTCAGAGGAGGGGGTCATACCACCCCAGTGGTAAGAAAAGCTCTGACAAAGCCTTCTTCAAAGCAAAGCCTTGCAGACTCCCTAGCTGTTGTGAGGTTGGTACCTGTATGTCAATGGGTCGATTGCAGATTTTTCCTGGGTAAGCTGCTCGGAGGTCTGAAATTTTCTCCCCGCCTTTGCTCTGAGGCACATTATCATGATCAAACCAGTCTGTCCATTCCACATCTAGTCAGAAAGCAGAGACAGGGTCAGACAAGAAACCACTTTTTTTTTTTTTTTTTTTTTTTTTTTGGCCAGGCTAGTCTCAAACTCACAGAGATCCATCTGCCTCTGCTTCCCTGAGTGGTAGGGGGAAACCACTCAGTGACGGTTTTCTTTTATAAAGGCAATATACATTTCTTGTTGTTACAAAAGAAATAAGCAAGATGGAGAGAGAGAGAGAAACCCATCTGTAAACCTGCCCTCAAGGCTCATCACTACCATGGCTGCTTTCGGCAAGCCTGAGATGCCTGCTTGAAGGCCAGCTTCCAGCCCAGCTTCTGCCAGTGTTTCCTGGCCAGCACCATGACCTGGCGTATTAAAAAACTAAATGTCCCAAGTCTATGCAGAGGTGCAGTACAAATCTTAACCACTGTGAGAGACTGCTGACATTCACCAATGTGGCTTGATGAATTAAAGACAGTTTCAGCTGCAGTTTCTTAGCTGATGCCTAGTAGTGTCCATACTGGTATAAGAAAGCCTTGCGATTCCTGGCCTGTGCCACTGCTCTTAGGTTTTAGCAGCTTGTCTCAAACACCTCACCTTGAACCCATTCACTGGATGAAGAAACATTGAAATGTTCACCGTGCTCTGTCTGGAACAGTTTGAAAACCCGGGCAGCAGCTGAGCCTTTGTGACCTATGAGAAAGACCAGATGTGTGAGGAATCAGACAGACCCCAACTCCATACTGCTGCTGATCTTACAGCAGGAAATCCTTATACCCTTGAATCTTTGTTTTGTTTTAGTGTCTTGTTTTGGGATTAGATCTCAACTAGCCCAGGCTAACCTCAAATTATGTAGCCAAAGATAACCTTGAATTTATCCTCTTGCCTCCACCTCCCAATTGCAGGGATTTCCTCTGTGTGCTACCAAGTCCAGTTCATAGTAGATTTTTTTTTTTTAAAAAAACTCATGGATCTTGAACCATTTCATTAAGGATTATTTTCCTTCTTGCTGGATTATTCTTGTCTTTTAGAAAGAGGTTATATCCATATTTTTTTAATGTGTTTCAGTTTTGAAAGTTCAGCTGCAGCCTCACAAGTGAAGAGTTTGGAGAACCTGTTATTTCTCATGACCTGAGTTCTGCTCTGAGGTTAGAACGGGCAGCACTCTCCCCAAACACCTCGGGCAGAGAGGCTGCACAGTATGGGAAAGGCCCACTACAGGGCTGTGGACATAGTTCAGATAGAGTGCTTACCCAGCATGCATAGAGCCCTAGGCTTATCCCAGCACTACAAAAACTAGTCATGAGGATGCACACTTGTAGTCTCAACACCCAGGAGGTGGAGGCAGGAGGATCAGAAGTTCCAGGTCATCCTCTGTTATATATTGATTTAGAGGCCAGCCTGGGCTACTGAGACGCTGCTTTAAAAAACAAACAAAATAAAACAAACAAACAAAAAAAAACCCAAAACTCTTCCTATGGTTTCTAGCCCATACATTCCTTTGGAAGCCACCTCTCAGCTTTTCTTTGTCAGTTTAAGACTTCTTTGGAGAGGTTAAAATCCTAGGGAGAGATCTACTTTCCTCCAGCCTGGACCTTTTTGTCATTGTTTCATAATGTAATGAGTGAAATGGCCAGATTCTTAGCTGGGGCCTTGCAGATGGGCAGCTATGTTCTGAGAGCAGTCAATCACTCACTGAACTCCACAGCCCTGGTCAGGGAGACAATGGAGGGGACCTGGCCTCTCACCAACCATTCATTACCATGGTATTCTATGTGGTCTTCAACTGAAGAGGAAGGATTTCCTTTCACGGTGATGAAGCTCCAAGGGTGTCTAAAAAACAAAAACAGAAAGTCAGGTTTTTTGCATGTTGGAGCCTGCACTCGGTTGGGCTCACAGAGTGAAGACACACTCCCATGGCTGAGTCTTTCTAGCTGCTGGAGGAATTTGCCATCCACCCATGGGCTTCCTTTCCCCATCAAATAAGAACCTTTCTTTGCAGGCACCAGGCTGCCTGCTTCCTCACCAGCCAGCTAGCCTGAGCGTCTGTTCCCTGGAGACAGTTTGACTCAATGCTGGCAAAGAACAGGTATGAATCACAATTAAATAAACACGCCAACAACCCAACCGTGCCACCTGCCAAGCCCAATTAGATCCTGCAGCAAATATCAGAACGGTTCCAGCCGAAGTGATTCCACTCATGCCCATTGCCTGCAAGAGGAGTACACAAGGAAAATAGTACAGGATGCTGTCTGTGACCAGCCACTTAGCCACCTGCCTTAGATCTTAGAAAGGAATGAAGTATGTTAGTCTGGTGATGGGGAGGGACGGAGAGAAATGTTTATGACCTGGAAAGTTGTATACCTCTTTCCTTTCAGAGTACGCAGCTCACAGGCAGGATTTTTTTTTTTTTTTTTTAGTGGTTTTTGTCTTCCCTAGTGTGCTACATGCAGGGGCAAGTGCCCTACCCTCAGTACACCACCATGGTGTATTGAGCATTCTATACTGAAGGGAACTGAGAGACGGCAGAAATGACTTTCTCACCTTTCTCCCAGAAGTGGGTCAGAAGACCTCACCTCCATGAGAGACATGCCCTCTCTATAGCTAAATAACGAGGGACTCTGAGAAGAATCCCAAGTCTGTTCACCACAATCAACCTATTAGAGAAAGACTTGTAAGATTATTTTCATTGTTCTCTACACGTCATGAAACTTAGCACAAAAATATTCAGATTTGACTGTTTGGATTCTTTATGGTTTCTTTTTTCTTTTTCTTTCTTTCTTTCTTTCTTTCTTTCTTTCTTTCTTTCTTTCTTTCTTTCTTTCTTTCTTTCTTTTTTTTTTTTTGTAGGAAGGCCCTGTGTCATAAAACCCAGCATGATGACATCTGTGAGCCTTTCTTATGAGAACTAGGCTCTTGTTGAAGAGTCTCCCATCCCCCCAAAACACAGCAAGTACCTCTCTATGATAAAGCCAAAGATCTTGGTGTGAGTAGCTTCTGTTTTTTTCTTGGACTTCTTATGTTGGGGGGTCATTACTAAATGATGGTCAGCTTAGGTTAAAGATTCAGCTGTCACCCTCTTACTTAAATATTTCAATGACTCCCCATTGCCCTTGAGCAAAATCGAAGCTCATCAGCAGAGCCATTGGTCCTCCAGTGCCAACCTTGCATCCTTGTGTCTCATGCCCTCATCTCACATACGTCACTGCTTAGTCTTCCCCAAATCCTCATGAGAACCACACACCCACTCTCTAGAGCCACTGGTGTCACAGCGCTGGCTTGGCCTCCTCACACCTATGATTCTGCCCTCAGCTCCCCTTGCCCACTGTCTTGCTCTCTCTCTCTCTCTCTCTCTCTCTCTCTCTCTCTCTCTCATGAGTCTTACTCATCTCCTCATCTCCTTCTGCTCATGCAAGCTCAACAGGCCGAGCTGATTGAATCCCACTAACACCTCCTCACTATTTCCTGAACTAGCAAATGAGGGGTCCCACCTGCAGTACATCTACTGATTGTAGATGCCCAAGTCTTATCACTCAAACATACCAAGGAAGGCTGATTATGTAACTCCTGCTTGCTATGGCCAGAACGGAACTTGGAGGTTCCCATTGTTCCAATGGCTCTCTTACAAGGAGAGAACAGTCACTAACTGTGCCAGGCAGAGTGACAACTATGTTACTCTCATATTATCCTGTGGAACCTCTCCCATTACTCTTTTGAGATAGATCCTAAGATACCCTATTTTACAGATGCAAGAATTAAGCAAGAAGGGTGAGTCACTTGTCCATGGTCATACCTCAGAGGCAGTACAGCCAGGCATCAGAAGCCAGGCATCAGAAGCCAGGCCTCGGGCTCTGAGCCACCACAAACTTCTGCCGAGGCCCTTCAGCAACCGGTCCCTTAATAGTCCCCTCTCTTATCGTAAATTAATAAACTGTCTTTTTGGTTTATAATTCGGTAAGATCAAAGTATGCTTGGCATTTGCTGACAAAGGAGCCATGCCATACCAAGATATTGTCATATTTGGATGCTTGAGCTTCCTGCTCTAGTTTCCTATCTAGAAGCAGCAGCCAGAGAACTCAGTCTGGGATCTGAGATGTCCCTTCTTGTCCAGAGAACCTCTGTCCAGCCAGTTAAATTTGCAGGTGCCAGTTTGTGGTGGTGCATGCCTGTAATCCCAGCACTCAGGAGGCAGGCAGATCTCTGAGTTTGAGGCCAGCCTGGGCTTCAGAGTGAGTTCAGGATGGCCAGGGTTACACAGAGAAACCCTGTCTCAAAAAAACAAAGAAACAAAATCCAAACAAATTATGTCGCAGGCTAGAAAAGGCTCTAACCATCTCTTGCTTGCCCAGATCTGAGGAGCTGAATAACGGGTATCAGAATCTCAAACAGCCATGGGACAGATCGTCTTAACTTTTTTCAAGCTCAGAGCTGGTTTACAGGATCAGAAGATGTGTTGCTGTGTGCCAAATTACTTCCTGCAGTTGTCAGTGTGTGCACATGTCAACATCAGGCATGATGCTACAATGCAAAGCAAGTAGGATACACACTAGAACTTGTCAAAAGACTCCCTTGCATTGGGGAATAGCTGGGTGGATAAATTTGCATGGTAATTTGCATAATCCCTAAAACGCTGCCTGCCAACCCCCAAGGCACAATGTGAACCTTGGAGGAGTAAACAAACCTTAGCTCTCCATCAGGGCTCTCACTGCCTTGCTCACTCCTGGCACATTCAGTGCTTGTAAGTGACTGTCTGAGGAAGTGAGCCCGTATGGAAACCTGCACATTGCAGTAGTGGGCTTTTCCTATAAGAAAGCCTGGGCTTCTTTTGAACACAAGCCCTGGCTTTGTCCAGTGTGGATGAACACTGTGCATGCTTGCCCCTGTGCTGCCTTTCAAAGTCATGTGGATCTGGAGACACATGCCCTGGTTAGTATGGAATGCTTCAGTTGAGCAGAGATAGAAGTGACAGGCAGCACCTAAATCCAAGGTGGAGGAAGTGCTTGCTGCCCAGCTTGGTCATTGCCTTCCGGGCTGTGTCATCCAAGTTCCTAGAACCTTCGTCGTTCACCGCAACAGAAAGGATCCTGCCATCAGGCACCGCATTCAGATACTGGACCAGACGTTCACTCTCTTTCTTGGATCTGTAGGTGTCAAACCTAAAAAGGGTAGAGAGAGGGAGGATGTAGACAGCCTTGGCAGCAAGGACCTAAGAGACAGACACCTAAGTATACAGCTCTTTCAGCAATTAAGACGTTGTCCAAAGACATTGAGAGCCCCAGTCTATTAACAAAGAAGCCGCCTCGAAGAGCAAGCAGGTTTGTCTGTTTGGCTTGCCATAAAGAGATACCCAAGAAGGAGGAATTTGATTCGGCCACACTCATCATTCATTGGGTAAAATGCCTCGGAAATAACTACGGTGGTAGAGCGCTTTGGTCTGGGATGTAGAATAAGCACATGCTTGGGGCTCAGGCTATTCATGCCCCTTTCTTCCTGGGAGCCATGCCTCTTGAAAGGACTGGCATTAGGAGACAATTCAGACACCTAGAGAAGCAGGGATTTCTGTCTCCGATCTAGACCAAAGCAACTCTTCCATAGTCCTTGGGGCCGACAGTGAGGCTACCTCATGCCATGTCTTCTACGCTGGAGCAGCTCATGTGTATTTCACAGCCATTAAACTGTCATCTCTGATTCACGCTGCAGTAGTCTTTCTTCAAGACCTCAGATGGCTTGGTAACTCACGTTTAAGGTAGAAGTCACCTCTTTCCTGCCGCCTCTGCTCCTCCATCCTTCCCTGCGTACCCACCTCTGAGGCCCTCTCCTTCATCTACGAGTGCAGTGCTTTGGGCACCTCTGCCCCTTTGCACTTGTGCTGAACTTTTCTCTGACACAGGCTCACCCTGCAGTCCTAAGCTCACAGGTGTGCCCTCACACGGCCCTTTCCTGATCACCTGCTGGTTCCCTATTATTCTACTATATTCTACTATGCCTTTCCCATTTCTATCTCCAGGTATTGCTACCTGAAACTACAGTGTGTGTGTATGCATGTGTATGTATGTACGTGTGTGTGCTTGTACACATTTATGTTAAATCTACTTTGCCTGAGAAAGAAGGCACCTCTCCAGAGCAGGACTTCCTTCCATCCCATTCCCCAGGGAAGTGCCCTGGCTGGGGGAGATCTTGAACAAGTGAGCACATGAGTAGAAGAAAGCCAACCTTACCGGTCAGAATGGGCAACTGTGCCTGACTTGGCATCAATGACATGAACAATGACTCCACGGTGGCCCCAGCTCCTTTCAAAAAAATATCCTCCCTCCTGCATGCCACCAGGACGAAGGGTCTTGTTTAGAAATGTCCAGGAGAGCTTTTTCTGTCCGTGCAACTCAAGAGTGCCTCCTCTGCCCACTCCAATGTACTTCAGGCCGTAGTACGGGTCTGGCTGGATGCCTTCATCAGCTCTGTAAAAGAAAGGCTCCAAAAGGTTGGCCAACACATCTCTTTTTTTATGCTGAGCTCCTAGGGGATCATCCCTGTTCCCTGATTCCCACTGTGTCCTCAGAGAGACAGCTGCATTTTTAGTGATGACATTAGGCCTGTAGAAAAGCATTAATAAGCTGACCTTCCCAAAGCAGGAAAACATCAGGTGTACAGGGTAGCAGAAGTGCTTAGCAAACACTGTTCATGGCCGCTTTCTTCAGCACGGTTTCTGCCCCAGCTCATATTGGCTGTTGAATCACAGGTACTTCCACTGTGTTCCTGCCTACACTCAAACATTCTTGGCTGTCAAAATTCCTTAGAACTCAATAGCTTAAAGATAGGTCACAGCCTGAAGTGAAAGTCCCATGTGTTGTTGTTGTTATTCTTCTGTTTTCTCCAGATGGAAGCATCGTCTCATGACAGATCTCATGAGGGATGCTCATAAAACTCAGAAAGCTAAGGGAAGTTGGAAGGCTCAGAAGGACTCCTCTTTCAGTTATATACAGGCAAGTAGACAACTTCTGAGGTAGAGGGGACTCTCTAGCAGAGATGCCTGCTTGCTGGGCTGGAAGCTCTGGGGAGGCAGCTTTCCTGAGTCAGAACCCATACTGTGGTTGCTTTTAGGTGATACAGTTACGTTTGAGTCACCTATGCTCTTAAAAGTAACCCCATTAAGCCTATGGGTTCCCTAAGCCAGACTTGGGTAGAGTTATTTCTCGGGTCTGTCCTCCCTGGAGTAAATACATTTGTTCGCCCCTTCCTATGGAACATGGTACATTCGTTTTATAGAGCACTAAGTAACCTCTTTCAGAGTCTCTTCAAATCGTGGAATGACTAGAAAGCTGCTGAAAGTCTGTTAAGGACTCCGTTAATGCAACTACTCCATCCATGCCATGATGAACAAAGTGCCCCTTGGGTATCTGCTTGCCCACTTCCCCATGCCTGTCTTACTCATGGTTATGGGACACGATAGGGGTTCTTGTCCTCTATAGAAGTCTAGACCTCTCCTTTCGGAAACCTCTTTTCCATCAGACCCAACAGCAGCTCTTGACCCCTGAGCAAGGTCATCCCACCTTCCATACAGCACAATGCTGAAATTGCCCTCAAAAGGGCAGAGGGCGCTCCCAGCATGCAGCTCTCCACCGTCATCAATCAGGATGTGCCGGGCCCGCAGCACGATGTGCTCATAGTGGTCTTTAATGACAAGCTTTCCTGAAGAGAGAGGAATTGGGATGTCTGAGAAGACAAGAATCTTGGGTAATGTCAGAGCACAGCCCAAGCAGATTCCTTCACCACATCCATTTAGGCAGGCAAAGGGACATCTTCTTGGGATTTCTACACCCACTGTCTTGCAGAAATTACTTTTCTCCATCATCTACTTTGCAAGATATACCCAATAGTAATCTGGTTCACTGACATTGCCCTATGTTCTGAGTTTAATTACCAGACATGTAGAGGTTAAGAATAACAGGTCCTTTCAGAGCACCAATAGGAGTGATCATTTTAACACCCCCCCCCAAGGTTAGACCTTTGAGAAGCCATTTCTCAGTGCTCTGAGTCAATGGTGATCTCAAGTTTTCAGGTACTCCTACATGAACCCAAAGCATGGAACATTTGTTCTGTCTGTCTCAGTTCCTAGCTGTGTAGATCCGTTTGCAGGTCTCAGGGTGGTGGAAGGGATAGGAAGGCTTACCTCCCTCTGAGATGGTGATGGAGTGGACTGTAGCAGAAGAGGTGAGCAGCAGTTTCCTGCCATGGCCAATGTGTACTCGATGGTCTCTGTCATGGCCAGGGGTCCAAGGCTGCAGCTCAGGGCTCTGGTCAGGACATTCAGTTGCTACTGCAAAAGACAAAGACATGTCACCACACAGAGCTACCAGCATCACTAAGCAGAGAATAACAGGGGCCTGGGCAGTAATCTTCACGACATCCCTTTCTTCTCTACCAGGGTTAAAATTAAGTTCTTAGACAACAGAAAGATGCTCTGATCTGGGAGGCAGGTACCGTGGGCATGGCCCCACACCATTCATGCCTTTATCACCTGACTCTGGACAGCCCCTTTCCTCCTCTGCTCCAGATCCTTTTCCATGATGAAGGATAGATCTGGCGACCGTTCAGGGAATTACAGGGTTTGAAGTGACATTACAGATGACCCCGAGTTTTTGGATTCCACGCGGTGTTTGAAGAGTTAACAAAATTATTTAACCACACACATAGTTTTTGGTTACTTTTCTAACTCTGTTTCCTTGGAGACCTGAGAAAGATGGTAATAAATGAATTGGATAAACAGGTAGCACTATTTACAACACATGTGATGAGTGATTGGTAATGACCTTTTAACAGGGAGGAACTATATAGTACTAGTATTAGTAGTGGGGGTATTTTTGAAACAACAGGGTTTAACCATGTGCCTAGGCAAATCTTGTATTTACCTCCTCCATGCCTGCCATAAATAGTTTTCTGTTTGGTGGCTCCTCTGAGAGTAATAACTCTTATCAAAGGGCATGGACATGCCCTTTGCAGGCATCTACCAAGTGACATGTGTAGCATTACTGTAAGAGATGCTGGCTCTGGTGGAGTCTAAGGCCACTAAGCTAGGGCAGTTTCTACACTGGTCCAGGCTAGTTATTTGTTTTGTTTTCGAGACAGGGTTTCTCTGTGTAGTCCTGGCTGTCCTGGAACTCACTCTGTAGCCCAGACTGGCCTTGAACTCAGAGATCCTCCTGTCTCTGCCTTCCAAGCACTAGGATTGAAGGTTTGCACCACCACCTCCTGGCTAGTCTAGTCTTATTTCTTTTGTTCTGAGATGTCACTCCAGGAGTGGGTTTGTGGGTTGTGTGAACTCCCCAGGTAGGGAGCCACTCGCTGTTGCTCCAAGGTCAGGCTGCACTTCCTGCTCTACTCTCCCCAAGGCCAGCATGCATATAGCCAGGTTGTTTATGTTGTTTATAGCCCAGTTGGGCTGGGAGACTCCTAGATCTCCACAAGGTTTGCTGGAGTCTGCTCCAGATCTATGCCTTAGAAGATGCAAAAAGAGACATCCATGTCCCAGGAGCTGGGAGAACCACCCTGTGGAAAGCAAGTGGAAATCCAGAAAAAGAAGCAGGGAGAATGGGCAAATTGACATGAGGCTACTTTCATTTTCTTAGCAATTAGATTGTGAAGAATAAATCAGACTTACAAGTAATGCAGAGCAGGTGAGGAGATGGAGGTAAGGTTTGGGTGAGCCCACAAAGGGAAAAGGTTCAGTTGGGGGACCAGGGAAGGTGTCAGGAGTAGAAGCAAGCGCCACAGTGCAGGAAAGTTAGAATTGCTGCATTCTGTAGGTGAAGTTGGTACAGGACTCATAGCCACAACTTGGGACCATTACTAGTTCCAATTCAGTAAGTACCAAGGCAAGCATAGCAGTTCTAAGGTGTATTTGATTATGCCTCAGTTATACAATACGGAAGCCGTAATTGCCATAGTTAGATACGTGAAGGAGAGCCTGGGGGGAGACACGCTCTTATCTGCACTCAACAGTACCAGATGGGAACTAGCTAAGCTTCCCCTAAGCCCACATTTTTCTGTATGGTTGCTGAGCTCTATACCCCACATTTTCTCCCAGGTGCACAGCAGCCATCTTTGGTCCCATTAACCTTGTTGTTGTTGTGAATTCAGACTTTAAGTGTCACTGCGACGAGAGCTCCACATTTGTGGATTTTCAGTGAGGCTGTGCTTCCAGATCCTGAGTTTCAAGTAATAACAACATGGGGAGCAGATGCAGACTTCCCTGCTGGTTGGAGAGAAGAGCTGCTACTAGCCTGTGCATAGGCTGGGCAGCTCCCTGCCTTGATATAGAATGCTCAAGCTCGGTGCTCAAAGCTGAATCCCACACCTAGGCTTATCTCCAAACAGGATAGTCAAGGATTCCTAGGAGCCTTCCACCTGGTCCTGGACATGGGAGTCAGTCTTATGGAGTCAGTTACTAGCATGTGGAGAACAAATGTAGCCTCCTGGAGTGCCCAGTGGTTCAGACCAAAAGCCTCCTGGGGAGGATCTGACCCCACTAAGTGGACAGTGCTCCAGGTCTCACTGTCTCACTTCCAAGCCAAGCCCGTAGTCCTTTCCCTGTCTAGGCAAACGAGTCTGCAGCCAACTTTGCGTCTCTACTTGGCTATGGTGGGCCTAACACTGCAGATTTGCCCGGTATCACAAGGATGAGCCCCACTCTTCAAAAGCTCTGAGCCTATGGCTAAGACACAGTGCTTCAGTGAGTGGATATGGTGGGCCCTCCTTTGTGGAACTGGATATTCATACATGTGGATCAGTGAATCAGCTGAAAGCCATCAGTACCATACCTGAAACATCACCATGGCAACCACACTGATTTCCCTGACTAGGGCAGAGGCCCCTCGAAGCAGACAGTTCTGGAATGCAGGCTACAGCTACTTGACATATGAATGACAACGGTGATTTCTACTTCTCCCAAAGAACACAGACTAAAGGGCACCAGAGAGAGGCACAGCCTCCCTTCCAAAGGGTTTATATGCAAATTGGGGTGTGGCAGGAAACACCCCGGATATATCTGAATATTCCTCCTCAAGCTGAATCATCCTAAAAGATAAATTCGAATGCAGTTCATAGCCCAGAGTCAACACTTGTGTTTATTAGTAGAATGAACAGATGAACGAACTCAGGCAATGTCATAAATCATTGCACTGAGCACTGATATATCGCCTACTTGCTATGTCACTCAAGAATTTTGAAGATTTTGTAAGAAATCACAGAGGAGGCGTTCTATGCTACAGAATACTTCTGGCCTCCAGTGGGCTGGTAACAATGCAGTTCAATGTGAGGTTCTTTATTAGGGAAAAAGATAAAACTCAATGAGCAATATTAGTATTTTAAGATGAGCAATGGTATCAACGGTAGTATTATTAAACCCCTGTTCAGTTTCTAAGGTTTGTGTTCTGTGCCTTCTGTGTCCAGCCAAAGGGGCCAATCATTTAATGGCTGTTTCCTGTAGCATAGGTGAAGTATCCTGGGCTTCTAATCTTAATTTAAAATTCACTTAAAGACCACTTGTTTGGTACCACGAGGAAACAAGGTAGAATAACACCACTTAAAGCAAAGATGACAATACTTAGTATTGACAAATCTGAGTACGTGCTGCACTGTGACGCATGCCTATAACTTGGGGGGGGGGAGAGGCTGGAAAGTTGCAAGTTTGAAACTGGTCTGGATCATAGTGAGAGAGACACTGTCTCAAAAAACAAACAAACAAACAAACAGCGGGGCGTGGTGCCTACTTTTGATCCCAGAACTCCAGGGACAGAGGCAGGCAAATCTGTGAGTTTAAGGGTAACCAGGGCTATCCTGTGAGGTCCTGTCTTAATGTGTAAAACACACAAAACGACAAAAAAGAAAGACAATCTAATTCTTGCTCAGAGCATGCAGCTGAGAAGCTTTTGTGGGCCCAGGTTCTGACCTGACAACACAAAGAAGGAAAGGCCCTGAGCCCTGAAGTCGAATAACCCAGACAGAGGTACAAAGCTGAATCCCAGCTGAATCCCTCTCTCCTCCCCTTCTCTCTCCTGGGCAGTTTTAAAATTTTGTATCAGCAGCTAACATTTAAAAACAAGATTGTCTATAAAAATCCAAATTTCTGGTCTCTTTTAAAAATTCAACACATCTTATAACAGTATCTCCCCTTGCCAGCTGTCCAGAATTGAGAGGTGGTCTCAGCTCCACGGAGACGATAGTACCTTCCCAACTAGGTTCGCTTGCAATGGGGCTCAGGCAGACGCTGAGCTTGCAATCTGGGTTGATTCTGGGTCAGCCTGTCATTTCCTAAGAAAACTTGGGGCAGGATGAGGCTTGCATGAAACCGAGGCGTTCAGTGAAGACCCTCCCTGAGAGGCTCCCTGTCATCTCCCTCCCACGGCAGCCTGGCTGACACTGAGGTCCGGGTTTTGTGGCATCTCACCTGCAGATGTGGCCCCCGAGAAGCCGGCCAGGAAGAGCCAGCCCACGGCCAGCACGACCTTTAGGGAGACATCGTGCCTCCCAGCAGCTCTCATGCCAACAGCTTGCTCCCTGCAACAGAAGCACAAGATCAGAAGCATAGCTCCACAGTAAGCACCAACAGGAGGCAGAGACTCACCCACACAGTGGCAGGGGACAGGGACATGGCAGGAGAGGCCCACCCCGCAGGCCCAGAGCGGAGACCTGGGGAGTAGTTCCTCACCTACCATGACTCAGGGCCAGGCAGATCTGGACATGTGAAGTCCGTCACCATTCCACCCCTGTCCTGTAGCTCTTAGCAGAGTAGCCCTCACGCTCCCTCCCTTTGAAACGGAAGCTTTCTACTTAAGCCAAGAAACAGAATAGAAACTAAACATGAGCTGGGAATGCAATGCCACAGGCTTGCTGTGTGATCTCTGGCGATCTGTGGACGTCTCTGGATCCTGTTGCCTAATCGGGCATGCAGCAGATCAGCTGATTTTGAGCTTGATGTTGTCAGTGTTTGCTGCTCTCCTGCCTTCTCTTTGCTCAGTAACAGAACCCCTAATTCTCATATGAGTGCCCGACCACCCAAAATAGCCAGCACAGTCTTCAGTTTTCTTGTGGCCGTGGGATTAAGTTCAACCAAGAAAGCATTCTTCCAGCAAATCCTTCCTTCTTTCTGCCTTTCTGCTGGCCGGGATGCATATATGATGGCTGTACCTCCAGTAATGCTCCTGAGTCATATTGTAGGAACTGAGCACTGAGAATGTAAAGCAAATGAGAAGAAATCTAGGGCAGAAATAACTCTGAAGGGTGGACTTATCCTGGTGTTAAGAAACAACTTAATTTCTATTTTATTAAACCTATATTTTAAAAATATTGATTCTGTGATTTATTCATTTTACTTTTTACTTTTACTTACACAGAAGATGAGTCTAGAAATCTAGATAACAATGGGATGGGAATTTTAATAACACAAATATGAGGTTTTGTTTTTTGTTCTGTTTTTGTTTTGTTTTGTTCTGTTTTTGTTTTGTTTTGTTCTGTTTTTGTTTTGTTTTGTCTTTGTGCTCAGAGACTCCACCTGGGCTCTGGGAGGGGTTAGCTCTAGTTTCTGAGCCATCCCCGTAGGTCCTTTCCAATAGACCTGTGTTTGTGCCTAGAACAAGCAGACATTATCCTGAGAAAGTGGCTCACGGAGGCTCCACCTCTCAAGCCTGTTCAGTGGCTAATCTGATGCCCCTGACCCTGGGCTCAGTGAAGCTCTTTGTGCCAGCTCAGCCAACCGAGGCAGGAAGAGGGGACCTTCTGCACAGGTGGGTTGGGAGGAGGGCCAGGGAGGAAGGAACAGCTCAGAATCAAAGCCTGTGTGTCCTCTTCTACCGCCCTGTCCGACCCAGGCTGGCTTTCCCAAAACAACAGAGACACTTGTCTCTGGTATCTGCGAGGCCAGCTTTCCCATGGCTCCCAGAAAGGAGTGCTCCATAAGATGAAGAAGGATGGCAGTGTATGGTGTATCCAGGCCTCAGGGGAAAGACACAGCCCACTTCTCAGATCTCAGCTGGCTTAAAAAAAAAACAAAGGCAGCTTGCCATCGACTGCCAATGAGCCTCATAACCTCAATGGGCCACATTCTCCAGGGAAGTCAGACCTGGACAACTAGTACCCTCACTTGTGATGGAATCTAGTGGGGCAGTATGAGGTGGGGAGACATTCCCTGGTATGAACTTGTGAGGACCTCACACTTCTCATGTACAGAGCCATTTGTCAGGGGTCATGTATCAGACATTGTTTGGCTTTGTGGATGGATATAAGAACACTTCCACAGAAGGAAGCGTTGTCCAGTGCCTTCCCTGACATTAGGCCTTCAGCTATGTTTCTGCCAGTGTCTGAGCCACAGGATGTAGATAGGTCCTTGTGCCCAGAGCTGCCCCATTGCAGAGCACACAGCCTTCATGTTTTCGTGCACAGAGTGGCTCCCAGGGAATGGAGACAGTCCTGCTGCAGTGAATCCTACAGTAGCCAAGGTTCTTTTGGGAATTGTCCACCCAGAAGAATAGCATTTTCAGCTGGCCACTGAAGCTTCTGGCAGGAGGGTTGAAATTCAGCTTTATTTTTTTTTGTTGTTGGCGAGACAGACTAGAGGCAGGTTTTGGCTGTGGAAGGCCTCAGAGGAGCTCACAGGGAATGACGCTGAGACTTCTGGTGGTAGCCAGCAGCTGCAGGCCGGGCCACAGGGTTGCTGGGACATTGGTCATGATGGTCTCAGCTGGCCTGTCCCCTGAAGGGTATGAGAACCCTGTCAGCATGTGAGGAGAATGGCGTGGCTTCCTCAGCAGACCTCTACTTCAGGCCATTGTGCATCTTCACAGTAACAAACTAAGTTTCTAGATGTTCAGAGTTTCCAAGTCCAGCTGCTGTACCATCCTTGGAGATGCAGAGATCAACAGAGGAGCACGAGTATCAGTGGATGCCAAGTACAGGGGCTTTGCCCATTCTTCCACGGCTGTCCTGGAGTACCAGGTTGTCACCTGTAGAGGAGGCAGGGTGTTAAAAGAGGATCCAATGGCACCCCAGAATGACAGTGCTCATGGATACTCTTGTGCGTGCCCTATGGCTTCCCAGATCCTAGGGTTGAGAATTCCTGATACCTCAGGCTGCAGAAGACAGGAATTTCTATAGAGATTCCATGAGGAAATAAGGACAGGCTGGGAGATGGGTCCCCTGAAGCTAAGGCACCCAGAGTAAGCCAAAGCACATTCCTATGGAGGACATAGCCGAGGATGTATCACCTTTGTTGTTACTCAGCCAAACCCTAGGCAAGACTGAGTTAACAGATGAACAATAACAAGGTGGTCAGGAATGAGGGTGCCAGAGCCTTCCTTGGGTCCCAGTCACAGGGCTCTTTTCATTCTTTGGGATCAGAGAAACAAAATGATATAGCAGCAAACCGCAGGGCCATTATGGGCATCAGAATAGACACACCCCTTGAAGACCTCACAGCACTGTTTTCGACCTGAGGTCAGCGTGGAAGCATTGGGAGCCACTCAGAGCGGGGACACTCAGCGCCCAGTATGAAGAACCTGGAAGACTGAGTCTAGAATTCTGGGCTTGAGTTCCAGTGGTAGCCCCCATTAGCTGTGTGGTCCCAAGCAGGTCACTCAGCTTGCCAGTGCCTTGGTTTGCTTATAAAAATGGGGGCAGCAATGCTTCTCACAGTCTGGACTTAAGTTGTGAGAGCTGATTGGGACATAGAGCTTAGGACACGCCAGTTCATGAGGCCAGTGAAATGGCTAAGCAGGTAAAAGTCCTTGCCACACAAGACTGCAGAAATAAGCAAGGTGTGGGGGGGAATAACAGCCTGGAAGCTCTCAGGCCAGCTGGCATGGGACACTGAGCGACATCACACACACACCTTCTTGAGACTGTCTCAAGAAGGTGGAAGGAGAGAACTGACTCCTGAAAGTTCTCTGACCTTCACTAAGAATGAATAAAACTTCAAAACAAACAAACAAACAAAACCCCACCAGTTCCCAGGTCCCAGGTAAGGCAGGTGGTCAGGAATATTATTCCCAAGAGGGCAGAGGGAGGAGGACTGTCATGCCAAGTAGAAGGCGGCTATGATCAAGCCATGAAGAGGGGCCTCAAGAAGGCCTTGATTTGCTACCCTGAAAGTCTGGATCCAGTCTCCAGAATTTCAAGAAATGTGAATTCTTGCAGGAACTTTGCCATGGTAACTCCAGGTGTTAATGGCTAAGCCACCAGCTTGACAGTACATTTTGTGGAACCTTTAAAAGGTGGAGTTGGGCCCTTAGAGGTGAGGCCTGGAGGGGGTATGGAACACTGGTCTCCCCCTTCTCTCTTGTTCCTGCCAGCCATAAGCCAAGCAGCTTTTTATCCTCCACATATTCCTGACAAGATGTGCTGTTTCACCACAGGGCCCAAGTGATCATGGACCCTAACCTCCTAAACTGAGCCACTATAGACCTGCTTGCTTTATCACTTGATTTACCACAGGAGCTTGTTACAGTAACAGAAAGCTGACAGGTACACTGATATGCAAATACACATCCTTAAGAAATGGTCACAATCTTTCTGCAGCTCAGTTTTCTCACCTACAATGATCCGAATAGACATGAACGAAGCTCCTGTTAGGCACGGCCACTGCCTGATTCCCTTTGCATAGTCACCACTGTGATCTCTCACAACCACGCTCTGTGCAGTGTCTAGTTATAGATGAGGAAACGGAGGCACAAAGCATAGTGCTGCTTAAGATCACACAGGTAAGAGGTGGTAAAGTTTAAAGTCAGCTCTCTCCTCCAGGACTATGTTTCCAGTTCCAGGATGTACTCTAAGCCTAAGATCTCAGAACGTGAGAGCTGGTGGGAACATAAGACATTGTCCAGTAAGTACGCTTCACACCTCAGTATGTCCATGGGTTCCCAGAAGCACTCATTAAAAGGCTCATTCTCACCCATAGGGCTGAGACAAAGCTGGAAGGCAGCTCCATTAGGATTTGAACCCCTGGATCTGACTCTAGCATACCGCTCTGTAAAATTGGCATACTGATTTTATCTGTCCACCATATCCCACTGTTGATAGTACAAAACTGTGACCCTGAAGTAAAGCTGGAGCAAGGTGGGAGGTGGGTGGGTGTCTCCAGTAACACTCTTGAGGTCAGAGAGGTTCTGGTATCGACCTTCTTTCCTAAGTTCAAGCTTTTCTCTCTGTGAACCCCACACCCGCACCATGGCCCCAGGACCCAGATCACCTGTATAGCATTGGATAAGACCTTTTCTGGACAGCCAGAGGATGTCCCCGTGGCCACCAAGAATCATGGCAAAATTGAAATGCAGAGGCCAAGAGATCTCATTCATTGGGCAGAAAGCCCTTCAGACAGATGACAAAGCAGACACCTTCTCCAACATGTCCCAAGGAAACCACCCCCATTCTTGAGCCAGGCAACAGCTGACCTCTTGGTTACACCTGATCTATATGCAGGCCCAGCTTTTTCCTGATAGAAACATGTGTTTCTCTGGCTACCTGGTCTGGAAGCAGCTCCCTACAGGAGAAGGATGCAGGGGAATAGACAGATTGAGTCCTGCTCTGAATCATGGGCAAATAGGAAGTTGAGACTGTAGGAAGCCCCCTTAGTCCTAAACTCCCCTTCGCCCTTTTCAGGATGTTCCATTAGTATAGTCTACTATACCATAGGAGACATCTGTTCAAGGGACCCCAGGGCTTCTGAGTCCAGCCTGCCACTCAGAGAAGTACACTTAGAGGACCCTTTGCCTCTGACGCTGGGCGTCCCTCAGGCTACTCCATGAAACTGGCCTCTTGGGCACATCCTCCATTATGACGTACCTGCTGCAAAGTCCAGAGCCGCTGTGGCTCTCCCAAGCCAAGCCAAGCCCTTCCCCAGATCTTCATAAGACAAAACACTCTGCACCTTCTTCTCCAGTCCACAGAACCCTGAGGGAGCACTACGCTTCTCCCAGCCGCGCTGTGGGTACCTGTTGCCAGGGCAACGCCCCTTTAAGCAGATTCTCACTTGGCAGATCTAAAGATACTGATTTTTGCATTTCTTTTTTCCCTCTTTCTTTTTTGTTTTGTGTTTCATGGGTGATTGTTTAAAACCAGGGTCTCATGTATTCCAGGCTGGCCTCAAACTCACTGCTCATCAGAGGACGACACTGAGCTTCGGGTCCATCTGCCTCTGCCTCCCAAATGCTGGAATGTGTGCTAACACACTCAGCTCGTTTTTTAAAGGTTTGTTTGTTTGCTTGCTTGCTTGCTTGTTTTAGGAGGGTGAGGAAACAGGGTTTAATAAAGCTCAAGCTGGTCTCAAAGCCATTCTTCTGCCGTAGGCTCCCCTGTGTCACTATCTTTGGTTCTGATTGAGACTTCCTAACAAGCTTTCAGGTGAGGCCAATAAGGCTGGGTGGTAGATTGTGGTCTGAGGAGCAAGGATCTAGTTTAATCACATGCTCTCCGTTCTACAGAGCAACAAACTGAGACCCACAGAGTAGGAGGAGGCTGCTTACATTGAGCAGAACTGGGTAAAGGAAAGCCTGATCCAGTATCTAACAGAGAATGTTTGGACTACATTATGAGGTTCACACCTTCCTTGTCATCCTGCTTGCTTGGGAGGAAGGGGAAGCAGGAGAACTGGGTGCATACCGTCTCCTCTGTTTCCCCCCCAGTCACAGTTTGGCTTGTAAACACAGGTCCTGGGTGCCCTGCAGAGGTTCAGACAGTCATACATCACCTTCACTGTCTCCTCCAGAGGAACTTCCTTTGATCTGGGAAATTCCCACTCCAGCCACCTGTAGAGGCGAGGCCTAGGTGCTGCGGTTCATGTACCAATGGTTGGAATCTCCACCATGGACTCACCCCACACCTGATCACAGGATCAAGAACCCTGTGTAGTCCTCTGCCCCGTCAGCTCCTCATATTCCAATCATCCCATCATTAGCCATGAGTCTGAGGCTTCCCAGCCTGTGCTGGCACAGTTGGGCAAGGTCGACCCTGCTCCTCTCCACATTCTGTGCTCCTGACCTTGGTGCCCCAAGAGCACTGTGCTGGTGTGGGAAGAAGTAAACCAGACCTCTGTCTCTGGGAATCCCTCCAGGACTCATCGCTAAGCAGAAGGTGAGGGGCGCAACCTTCCAGCAAACCAGATACTTGGTAGAAAGAGTATGCTTACTGCAACTTAGTTTCTCATTAGGCTAACTATATATTTTTTTTCTAGACCGGGTTTCCCTGTGTAGCCTTGGATGTTCTGGCCTCTCTTCGTAGACCAGGATGGCCCCAAAGTCACAGAGATCCACCTGATGAGGCTAAATCTTTACCCTCACTTTCCTACTTTTGTTTAGAGCTTTGTTGTCCAGTTCAGTATCTATTTATCACCTATGGCTAGGTCACCACACTTAAAGTGAGGGGGGAAAACCCTCAGGTTCTCTCTTTCTCTCTCTCTCTGTGTAAGTACATTCACACATGTTAAGGCTACAGCACAACCTCGGATGTCATTCCTCAAGCACCACCCACTATGCTTTCTGAGACAAGGCCGCTCACTGTCCTAGAATTTGCTAATTATGCTAGGCTGGCTAGCCAGTGAACCACAGTGACTATCCCTGCCTCTGCCTCCCCAGCACTAGAATAATAGCTATGCGCTATTTTTTTTTTTTTTTAACATGGATTCTGGGAATTGACCTCAGGTCTTCATGAGTACACAGAAAGCATTTTATTGACTTAGCTAGCTCCTGAGCCTCAAGTTCAGCTTTTTAGCAACATGAAGCAGGCGAAGTAAGTACTCTACAGCTATGTGTGGCGGTGGGGCCTCCACAGTGAGCAACAGGCCTGAGCCATGTGCCAGTGCCCAGCTCCAGTTTCCAGCCGTGGCGCTCGGTGATTCGGAGGATGAACACTAAAGTGGCGAAGCTGTATAGAGCAATGGGCCTCGTTGGTGCCATCTGGGCCAGTGTGGGTGATAGCTATTAGAACACAGTTCCAGGCCTACAGACAATCAGAAGCTATCCTGGGAAGGGTCTGTCACCTCCTGTGACAAGTCCTCCGAGTGACTGTGATGCGTGCAGAGTATTGATTTCATCCGAAAGGGACACGTGTCAACCACAGTTAAGTGTCACAAGGCAAACGCCTTGTGAACGTTTGCCACGGTACTTGCTAAGTGCTGACAATCCCCAATGCATTACAAGATAAGTTCGAATGAAGGCTTCTGGTGGGCCACTTGAGTGTGAACTTACCCAGGTCTATAATAACCAGGGCTTCTCTCAGCTTCAAAATACAGAAGGACAGAGCTGTCAGGTACAGTGAGATAATCCCCTAAAGTGTGTGGCACAGTGCAGGTCCAGCCCGACCCTCCCCCTGGGCTGGTATGTCGCCATCGCCCAGGTCTGGCTTCTTTCTGTTCACTGTCTGACTCTGTTAGCTGACAGCCTGGATTATTAAACAGGGCTGGTGGTCTTGTCCCTCTCTCAGTAATGGACTGGTGGCACCAGGTCAGCAGCCAAGAGGAACATCTAATCAAGAGGCGCTTTCCCAAAGCTTGCCCCCAGGAAACTGCAACGTGGGGTAGTATGCCTATGGAATGAGATCCAGCCACTGGGGGCCAGACAAAGGTTCTGCCTGGATGACAGAGTGTGGGAAATGGACCCCTGGGGACCCTGACTCCTGAGGTGCCCAGCCTATTCACTGGACAGAGTACAGGAAAAGGTGGAAGCTGGCCTTCTACCTCAGAGGCTGGGAGTAGGGTGCCGGAGAGGACCCACTTCCCTTATTATTTACATTTTTGTTTTGCTCACATTATTTTATTCTGGTAGGGGAGGAGCTTTTCTTGTCCCCTGAACCCAATCAAAACCCAGCTCCTAGTAGAACAGGAGAGAAATGAAAATCTAGGAAGAAAATGACCCTGTCCACCCAAGTCAGCATTACAGGACCAGGGATGTTCCAGGGTCCAGGGATGAAGAAGTGTGTGAGAAAGAAAATGCAGACACACAGGGTACCTAGAGAGCAGCTTCGTTATGCCCAGTCTACCTTCTGTCTGGCCCCCTCGTCTCCCTCACAGTCCGTGGTTTGCCTCATTGATTTAAATGTTCTTCCACCTCACCGCTGTTGTCTCAGCTGCCGCTATGCACATTTTGCAATTTACAGTTGAGTATTCAAGTTCTGCCTCCCTGAGTTCTCCCTGCCTCTAAAGCCTCCATCTTTACTTCTTTCTTTGTTTCCACAGGTTACTGAATGAACGTGTGTGTGTGTGTGCGCGCGCGCGCGCGTGTGTTCATCTGTATGTGGGTGTACATGTGTGCTTTTGTGTGACGAGGCCAGAGGTTAACCTCAAATGTTGTTTCTTGGGAGACATCTATCCGTGGGTTTCACTAATTATGGAAAGCTGGTTGGCCAGCAAGCTTCAGGGAACGCTGTTCTCTGCTTCTCTGGTGCTAGGATCATAAGCACCAAGCGGCAGGCTGGCTTTTTATATGGGTGCTGGAATTGAACTCAGGCTCTCGTGTTTGTGCGGTGAGCACTTTATTGACTGAGCTAGCTCCCTAGCCTCTGACTAAATCTTTCTTTTAAAGTGTCTCATTCAGCTGTGGAATTGTTTGGTCTTTGCTTTGGGGCACAATTGCCTGAGTGTCTGGACTCTACAAACCCAGTTCTTTAATGGAAGACATCCGCTCAAGGCTTGGCATACAGAGGTGGCCCAGCCAATACTGGACAATGAGCAAATGGTTTGCCAACTCTTCCCTGAATGAACAAATCAGTGAATCACTCAGTCACTCTGCAACTTTGGACTCTGTTCAGTGTTCTCCATAAATCAGATGAGTGTGTTTTTGCTGTTGAAACTGGATTCATTTAAATAAAAATATTATTTCTTCTCTTTTGGTTCTCCTGTCATTTAAGCCTTACTTTCACCTGAGGAAAATAATGTCAAGTTGGTTTTGACCACACACTGTGAAGCAAGAAAGGAAGTCTTGACTGACACATTTGCCAAGTCCAAGCTCAGCCTGCCTGTACTACAGTTAGGGGTGACCTGAGGTTGTAGCAGGGAAGGGTCTTGGCCTCTCCTAGCAATTCCAGTGTTCTTTAGAGAGATCACTGAATACTATAAAAGTTAACAGATTATCTCAATGTCCCCTCCTTTTATTCTCCCAATATTAGATGCCCTGACAGGCCCTGAGACTCACTTGCTCATGTAGGTAGTATTGTCTTTTTCCTTTCAGGTATGGCTGAGCTACCTCATGGTGCCTGCACACACCCTGTTCCCAGCTGTAGCTGCAAAGGCCCTGAGACTTCACCCCATGGCTTCGGCTCTGGGCTTTACAGAGCTCTACCTTCAACCTTGCCAACTTAGCTCCATCTTCTAGTCCTGTTGCTGCCAGCTCCATGCCCAGTGCTGGGGACATTCCTGGGTGGGGTGGGGTGGCAGCTCCTCCTATCTCACACTGAAAGTTGTCGCATCTCACTTGGATAGAAATGGAGCTTGAGCTGGGTTTACATCCCACTAAGGCATTAAAAAACTCATAGAATGTTTCTCTCAGCACATCGAGGTCTTTGTAACACATACTGCTGAGTCCCCTCTACCCTAAGGCCTTTCCAACAGTCCTTCCAGCTCCAGCATGTTGTCTGCACGGCACATGATAGCTTTTCCCGCTGTGACATGCCTCTCTCGGGAGCCTCTTGTCCTTCCCTACACGGGGCCATCTCTCTAGTCTTCTCAGCCCACCAAATGGATATAGAAAAGTGATCTTTATCTAGAAAGAGCATTGAAACTATACTGCCCAGCCCAGGATCCTCGGCCTCTTTACAAGTCTGCTGATTCCAGCAGGAATTTGGAGACAGGAACTGTCAATTGGATTCGACGGCAAGTTGCCCTAGACCTCAACTACAACTCTCTAAGCCTTCGTCTGCAGAAGTCTTTTGTTCCTGGCACGCCGGGCAAACTCATGTGGCCATGAGCAGCTGGCTGGATCACAGAACAGGGAGAGTTCCTGTGGGGAAGAGTCAGAGATGTTGGCCTCATGTCCTCCCTGGCTCAGAAAGTGATGGCTGCAATAAATACTTCATCAGCTGTAGTTTTAAGTGAAAATCCTAGCATCAGCAATTGGGTGTCCCTCCTGGCATGAGGGTTCACTGTGCATGCCTGCTTGTTTCTGAGGCTCAGGCAAGATTTCTGCCAAGCGCCCCTCCCCATCACCTCCACTCAGTTTGGAGATCCATGCTGTTCCTCGTCAGTGTGTGTATGTGGTGGGCGTGTGGGGGGGCTCATAGTTCTGCAAAGAGACGAGGATGCAGGAAAGTGAGGATGCTGAGGTTGAGCAGATCAATGTAGGGTGCAGGGTTCAGCTTATAAAGCACCTCCAGTGAAAAGTTAGCAACTTGTTCCCGAGAGCGTCCAAGCTACCAGCAGACGAGAACAGCTGGAAGCTGGCACTTGCATGCTTTACGAGACACGGTGGCTGGATGGGGAGGACTGCTGGGGCAGGAATGGGAGCAGAGCTTGGAACTTCTGGATCACACACACACATACTGATGCTTGTAAGGTGGGAAACACCCTGCTCCTGCTCCACATCCTGTGAGAACTGCCAGTCTAGCCGGGGTTGGGTGGAGAAAACAGGAGACTCGAACAAACCATCAGATAGGAAGGAGTGCTAGCTGAGTTGACTGCAAAAGGGATCTCACCAAGGAGGTGTGTAGTGAACTTCTAGTAGCTGTAGTGGGATGGAGCATGGATCAGGGAAGGTAAAAAAGGAGTTTAAGCAGGGCGTCAGAGAAATGACATCTTTGTCTGAAGCAGAGACCCACTTGGCTAGTGTGCAGCCCACTCTCTGACCTAGGGAGGCATTTTCTTGGTCAGCTGCTGTTTTCATTCTGTGCCTTTGCCACTGTGGTGGTCCATGCCCCAAAATGGCTCCCTTACTGACCATTATTCTTGCTGGAGAAATGCTTCCAGGCATAGTTATCACAGAGCCTAAGTGGGCCCTGCTTAAAACTATCTCTAGGATCTGGGCAAGAGGAAGAATACAGTAGGTCCAGGAATTGTGGTTTTTCCAGCCCACACAGTACACATGGGAAGGGAAAGATTGTCAGAGAAACAGCTGAAAAAAATCAGCTGTAGACTAAGGGCTCTGAGCATGGGTTCTGTCCTGGGTATCCAAGCTACTTTTATGTGACAGAGTACAGAGTTGGTATCTGTCTATTTGTTTGCTTTGCTCCTGATAGTCTTACTCTATAACCTAGGCTGGCCTAGGACGCTGCAGAGTAGCTAGTGATAGCAGACTCAACACCTACAATTCCAGCACTTGGCAGCCGGAAGTAGAAGGATTACTACAGTTTAAGGCCAACCAGGGCTAAATATCTAGACCCCATCTCCAAGAATATAAACCAATCAACCAGCCAACAAGCAAATTAATCGGAATGCTGCTAGGAGCAGGTGGGAGAGCAGCCACACACATGCACTCAGGGGATGGGTGATTATGTAAGTGTGGCCTGGAGACTTCATCAGATGAGGGTCCAGACACAATCTGGAATGAAGGTGATTAATCTGAGGCCTCAAAGGCTCTCAGAAGGAGGCTGTGTTCAGTGTGACAGAGGTAAAGGACTGGGCAGGAAGGACCATGACCCAAGAGGGTACAGGAAGGACAGTACCAGGCCACAGGCTTTCCAAGCCCCAGACTATGCTGGGGCTTGGCTTGCCTGTCTGAGCTCTACTCCTTCTTCTTATGGGTTTAAGCAGGGCTAAGCCACCTACATGAGCTCCTGAGAGAAAACGTGAGTGGATCTTTTGGCTAGGCTTATGAGAGATTGCAGCATGACTCAGTAAAGAAAGGGGGTATTGGCTGGAGTTACTGGAGATACAGGTTCTCATCCCAGTCTGGTACTTACTACACTGTGAGAGTAAAGTGTGCACAGGGCAGCATAGAGCCTACTGGTAAAAAGAAACAACCCTTAGACACCCAGATCCAACTGTTCCTGAAGCTAATAGCATCTTTGGAGTTTTCAGCAGTTACATGTGGCAATAGAGTTTCCATTTTATTTAAGCCAATTTGAGTTGTGTTTCTGACATTCACTATGGAAACAGTGAGCCAACTAGTAAAAAAAAAAAAAAAAAAAAAAAGGAGGATGAAAGTTCTTCCAGGTCTCTTTGATCTCATGAAACAGAGACAAAAGATTTCCTTTCCCAAACTGCAGCATGCCTGTCCCCAAGAAATGTGGTCTACTTCAGAAAGAGAGAAAACAGTGCTGTCACCAGGGTGGGTAGGACTGACCTGAAGGCCTGCAAGTTTGAGGCCAGCCTAGATAACTTAGAGGTCTTATCCCAAATAAAATTGAATTTTAAAAGATTGTGACTATTGCTCAGTGGTCAAGCACTTACCCAGCATGAAAGGCCCTGGGTTTAACTGCCAACACCATTGAAGAAAAGAAAAGAGAGAGGGAGAGAAAACAGAAGAGAAGAGAAGAGAAGAGAAGAGAAGAGAAGAAAAGAAAGAGGAGAAAAGAGAAGAGAAGAAACAAATTTTCTGTAAGAACCATTTAATATCCTATTCCCAACCCTCACCTCGTTACACCTTCCACAGACCTGCCAGGGAAGCATGGAAGTTTACTGAAGATCTTCTGGTGGCCTCTCTCTACTCTCCTCACACACCGGTGTCTGCTCCAGCCATACTGGCCTGTTGGACATTTCCTTGGAGATGCCAAGCCCATGCTTCCCTAGAATCTTTTCACCTGCTTTTCCCACAGCCTAGTATCCTTCCCACCCCACCCCACCCCCAGCCTGGGAGCTCAGTGTGCACCCCTGTTCATGGAGCGCTTTTTTGGACACCCTCTTCCCACGCTGCACCTCTCATAGCACCTTGGTTGCTTTCTTCACTCAGTTTACAATCATGGATCTGATGAGGATGTGTGAACTTCATGGGGGGAGGAACTGTGACCGGCTTCAATGCTGCTCGGAATATGGCTCTGCAACCAGTAGCTTCCACATCACTAGCAAGCTTCTGAGTAATGAGGTCCTGCCCCAGGCCATTGATTGATTGGCAACTTCTGGCAGTGGCTGTGCACACTGAAGAGTCCAAACTTTAACTAGTTGGCCCCAGAGACACCTTTCTGCCTCTTCTTGCCCTACAGGAGAAGTTTGGGCTGCCGCCATGTTATCTCTCTCCTCCCCTGCCCTTCCCCCAACAACATCATGTTTGCTATCAGGGTCTCTACACATGTGACAAAAGGCTAGTCAGAGCAGCCCCTGAAGGGGGTGACGAGAGAGGAATCCTCTGAGGGTTCTGAGGTGTGCGTGCACCCATGAGGGAGCTCTTCCAGTTGGGACATTACTAGAGGCTCCAACTTGCCCCTGTTGGGTTGGGCAGGCAGGCTGGAAGGTCAGGAGGCAGACCTAGCCTAGCAGGCCTGGCAGCAGTTCAGAGAGGCAGCCTTTCTCCAGGCTGCTGTTCTCAGGCTTTCACAAACCCAGGAAGGGCTGAGCCAGGGAATGTTTGCACAGCAGATAGACCTTCTCCACCACGCCTCCCTCTGCCGGCCACAGTGGGTGCCAAGGGGCACGCCTGCTTTGGGCCCAGGCCCAACCCAGAGTCCTCCTTTGATCTGAGAGACTTGTCTTTCCTGGGCTATTTATTTGTCATAACCGCCCTGGTTTCCTACCGCTCCAAACACACCAACAGGAAGCCTGCGGGAGGAGCTCTATGGCAGAACCAGTTGCTCTCCTCAGAGCCTGGCTATTGTGTTACCTGCATCCCATCCCACAGGTGTGACCTGCAGCCCTGGGCTATGCCACTACAGCCCACATTCTCAGGAAGAAAATGAGTTTTGGCAAGGCAAGGCAAGGCTGGAAATGGGAAGGCTCTGGGCCTTATCTACATGGGGGGGAAATGTGTGCTTTGGTAATTTAGCACCTGCTTAAGACCCATGAGCTGTGACTGGAAAATGCAAGACCCAGATACCTGCCTGCCGAAGCTCCCTTGCAATCCCCAGTAGGACCTTTGACTGGCTACCAGGAAACCCCTGACCTCCACACAATTGCTTTTTTCATCAATACAACATTCAACTATGAAAATGCTCGAACATACAGTTTAAGTACGTCATAGTGAAGTTTACTGGCCCACAACTCCCACAACCTTTCATGTAACTATCCATCTATCCTTGTTTCTACCCACTCAAAAATGAGCCTTAATTTTTGATGCACTTCCAAGTAGAGTGAAGAAATAGCTTCCTTTCTACTGTGTTTGATATGAGCATTGCACGCTAGAGTTCCAAATTCATCCACGCGAACGAGACGTGTGTGTTAATTTTGGGCAAACAGATTGTGCCTGTGTAACCGAAGCCCCATGCAGGTACAGAACAAGAGCTTAATGCCCCTGCAGGTCTTCTCCCAGTCTTGTCTACCCACAAAAGACAACTGCTTCTCCAGCTGAAAGTACTGGAGAACAGCACACGTTTTCGCCTCTTTCGGAACCACACATCAAACAACTGTGCAGCACGTGCCCCTTTGTGCTCACACTCAGTGCACCTTAGAAATGCATCTTCATTGCTGCATGCGTCATAAGGAGTTCACGCTGAGTCACAGCCACTTGTACGCACATAGGCTATGCCACACAGCGGCTTTGGTAGTGTTGTCCTAAGCAACCGTCATGAAGTAATACTGGGGACCGAAGAGGAGGGTAGCTTTGCTCTGGGAACCCAAACAGACGGTCAAGATTCTGTGAAAGCAGGCATCTTCCACAACTTACCTACTGGACCAGGTTGGGAAGTTCCTATTCTAGTAGCTCCCTATATTTGTGGAAGATACAGGTCAAGTCTCCTGAGATGCCAGAGACCACAGACAGCCCCAAAGTCTGCAGACACATTATACTAAAGGGAACTTTGGGGTCATTAGAAATAAATGAAGGGTCTTTTGGACACAAGCACTCCAATACAGTGATAACCGAAGTGGATACTAAGAGGCTAACAAGTAGCCTACATAATATGGAACCACTGAATTCAGAGATGTTCTGGGTGGGAGAGAAGGTAATGTCCTAAGATGTCGCCCTGTGACCCATGGTAGCGTTGCTCAATTTTAAACATTGGAGTTATGTATTTTCCACATTTCCTACTTGGATTATTGGACCAAGGTTGACTGTGGAAAACAAAATCACATACACACACGAGAAGCTGGGAGGAGGGTGAGGTTGGTTTCTGTACTTCTCTGCTCTACAGGTTCCTCAGCTGAGAGGTGCTGGTAGTTGAAGGACCATCCTCCAATGACAGGGAAGCAGAGCACGTGGCAAGGGTTCAATAAGCCGGGGAGGAGGAACTTCGCCTGTTAATAGCCAGGACTTGCACCCAGCGTGTGCCACAGAGTAGCTCTGTGAGTCTGGGAAATTTCCACGGGCTCCTTTTAAACGGGAGTATTCATACTATTTTATGATATTATCTTGTGGGTTTATTTTTCCTCTCCTGTTCCCTTGCTCTCCCCGCCATGTCCCTTCATGTTTTCGGCTAAGGCTCCATGTAGCACACAAGGCTACAATAAGTTAGTATCTTCTGCCTAAAGGAGGGTTTGGGAGAATTTCAGATAACAGGTAGGTGTGATGGTTCACACCTAGATTCTCAGCGTTTAGGAGGCAGGATGATTGCAAGTTATAGGTCCGCCCGGGCTACATAATGAGATCCTGCCCCAAAAGACAATATGTGGGGAAGGGTCAGCTTAGGAAAGTCCCTGTACATATATGTACTCTCCAAATTTCACACACACACACACACACACACACACACACACGGGCAGGGGCACACATCAGCTGTGTTCTCTGAAAGTTCAGAGCAGTGACTGGTTCTTAATTGCTGCAAACAAAGATGCTCAAGGAGTTCTTGGAAGAGTCATGCCCCCTGGAGTTATAACACTGAGCCTATAACAGAGGTCAGCTTCAGCTTCCCTGTCCATCAGAAGGTACTGAGAGCAGAAGGGAAGGAGAGTGTCTACCAAGTGCTTGAAGCACTTCCTGTGCCCTCAGGCTTCAGCCCATGCTGGGTTCCTAGCCAGAAACTGTGGCCAAGCAGCAGCAAAGTCCCTGCCTCCAGCTCTAGCTACACTGCTGAGCAGAGCGAAGGTCTAGGATGCTGGTCTGAGTTTAACCCAAGTTGACAGCATTCCTAAGATCTTCCAGAAGCTTCTTCTGGAAAAAGTTATTCCTCAATGGGTGGGGGCAGGGTATCCTGGCAGAGAGAAGAGGGGATTGTCAGCTAGGGCCGTCCTCACTGTTTTACCACAGCCTGCCAAGACCCAGAAATGCGTGACTAGATACACCTGCTCCAGCCTTTTTCTGCTTCTGTTTGCCACAGGCAATTCAGTCTCTGAAGCTGAATTGCCAGGATCTCAATGCAAGTCAGACCCTAGAAACCACCGAAAACATCTTGAATCCTCTCTTTCATTTCTCCTGAAATACAAATGTAATCAGCAGTCACCAAGCAATGCCCGAGAGCATTCCTCTTACCTGACTATAGCTCTGTGCCTGTTCCTCAGATTCCCCTTGCTCCATCTGGGATGATAGGTCTGCTTATTACTGTGACACAATCATTCCACCATGTGTGAGTGCACCAAAACATTAACTTTGTGATCTAGAGGTGTAACTCCATTGGCAGACTGCTTCTGTAACACATGACGCCCTGGGTTCAATCCCCAGCACCCTATAAACCAGTATAGTGGCACGTGTCTAGACTCCAGCACTTAAGAGGTGGAGCCAGGAGGTCCAGAAGTTCAAGGTCTTCTTTGGCTACATAACAACTTTGAGACCATCTTGGGCTCCACAAGACTCTGTCTCCAAACAAGACAAAATAGGAACGTCACTTTGTAGCACATACAAATATAGTTACTTGCTAGTATAAAGTAAGCATAAAATGGGGCCTGCGGAACCATTGGCTTATTCAGAGGTCCTGCAAAGAAAATTCCAAGTGAAATGAGATCTCAATTTCAGTCGACATGTGTTTTGCACATTTGATTGAACAGTAAGAAATTGTCCATGTTCAACTGTTACAAACATGTGGGGCCCATAAAATGCAACCTGTTCATCATTTAGCTGCTCACTATACATAGACACCATTGTGTCTAAGCCTGGGAGGTAAGGTGGGGACACAGGTAAGCAGGACAGAGCTACCTTCAGACTGTTCTTTGCTCCTTATTATCTAATCTTCCTGTTTGCCTCTCTGTCCCAGGTTGCTCCACCTTTTACTTCGAGATCTATGCCTTTGAAACTGAGTCACTTTCTTAGGGCTTCTGGGGCACCACAAACTTTACCCTGAGCAAAATCTGCACCCTGTTCAGAGCATCAGTGGTGAGAGTTTGTACACCTGCCCTGCGGACTCTTCCTCTCCCATCAGTGAAGTTACTGGACAGGACTTTTACTGACTGATCATGAGTGGTCATTCTTATCCTGACTCCAGTTCCTTCTTATGGCCTGCTTTCGGTTCCAGGGTGAGTCCTGCTCTCCAATATCTCTAACCTATGTGCTGGCTGAAGGCAGCTGACATTGATTCCAGTACTGGCAACTAGAGAGCTCAGCTTCCTCACCCACTAAGGACAGTCTGACTGCTGCACTTCGGTCCCACTCTCCACGTTGGCCCTGTATGCCCTGGCCTCATTGTCTTTCATGCCTAACATGTTATAAAAACAGAGGAAGTATTTCTCCTGACTCACTCTGTATCCCAGGGCAGGAACCTAGGGTCACCTGTGTGACCTGGGAGGGTTCATGATGATGTGGCAGAGGGTGTGGATCACAGGGCGATACCCACAGCTACTCAGACATCTCTAAGGATGTGCTGGAATCCACACCAGAACAAAGATGGGAACAGACTCAAATAAAGGGAACTGAGAATCCCATTATAGCACAGTTAAAATCTCACGCATGCCCTACGTCCCCCACATCTCATCCCATTTGACCTTCCTATCTCCTTTGACCTCTCACCTTCTCTTCATTGCTCCAATATTGAACTGTATTGTGATATCCACAGTGGCCTCCGTAGATACCATCTCTTCAACTGAGTCACCTGCACTCCCCTCAGAGCATTCATCCTCAGTGGTGGCTCTTACATTTTATTACCTTCCAAAATCTTAGTACAGCATGAGCACCTTCATGTGGCTCCCAAAAGCTTCGCAGCCCCATCCTTCAAAACATCCTCCACTCCCTCCAACCAACCTAAACAGTCAGATGATGCATTAGCCACCCAAGGCCCTCTGTGCTTATATGGTCTGTGCCTGAGTTATCAGAGTTGCCGAGGGGGCCTGAAAGAAGTCCCAAGAGGAACTGAAAGCTTCCGTCTTTGCTCCCATTCTATATAGCATTTACCTTTTGTTTCTGCTGTTATTATGGGATGCTATTGCATGATATGTCCAGGCTGCTAATTGGTCTACTAACGGCCTGAGGGTGGGAATGGTGGCTCTGATTTTCTGTGTCTATCTCTTATCTGTGAGCTGGCCCAGAACAGACACTCAGCAGACACTTCTCAGGTGAAGAACAGAATTAATGCTCCCCAGATCAGTGGACCAAGATCCCAGCCAGGGAGTGATGAAGACAGCTGCCACTGTCCACCTCCCCCCCCCCACTCCTGGTCCTGCTGTGGAGGGACTGGAGATGGATATAAGGCCTCCAGACCCCTCACCTTGTAGGTATCTGCACCACCTTGGGTGGCCCCAGCTGATTGGCTGGCCCCAGGTGAACACTGAAGGAAGAGGCTGCCTCACACTCTTCGAACATGGCATTAGGCCTGATTAGGAATCACTGCCCATACCTAGCTCCAGCCGTAAGTTCCCTGTATTGTCTACCCCTTCTCCTGACCAGACTGGTCCACCTAGGCTTGCTCCTTGTCGGATTAGCCCAGCATTCCAGCCACCTATCTTGCCAACTGAGTCACTCCATCACACAATCCTTACATTCAAGTCTTACTCCAAAGCTCCAGTGCTGTCCCCTCCCAGATGCTGTGGCTCAGAAAAAGGTGGCCTTTACCTGGTTGTCACATCTGAGCAATCACTCCTCAGCATGAGGTAAGCAGAATCAACCTCCCTTGAGGGCTTTTGCCTCCATCTTGATTCACTCTGTTCCCTTGCCTGCCTGGTATCTCTTCCTACCTATTCATGTATCTTTCTTCCTTTAATATATATATATATTAATATATATAATATATATTATATATTATATAATATATATAATATTATATAATTTTTTTTTGACACAGGATTTCTCTGTGTAGCCCTGGTTGTCCTGACACTTGTGCTATAGTGCTGGCTGGTCTTCAATTCAGAGATCTGCATGCCTCTGCCTCTCAAGGGCTGGGATTAAAGGTGTGAGCCACCACCGCCTTTAACATATTTCAAATGAGCCCCATGTTTGTGAATTCACCAACCGCACCAAGAGACAAGTCATTTCTTTGCTATTCTTCTTTCTCCTAGATGTCTCTATTGAGTGTCACTCTTAACCACGCACAACTTTCACGTAAAGAGAAACCCCATGTGTCCCTGACTCCCTTGTCTCTTGAATCTGCCCCAGTTACCAAGCTGGAGTTGGGGCATTACTGGCCTAAGAACTCTGTGATCATTGACAGGGTGGGACACTGGTCTTGTCATGGACAGGGTTGAGGAAGAGAGGGACCAGGTCAACTAAGGGTTTGTGGCTGGAGCAGATGATGGGGCCCTTGCTGAAAGTAAGGCAAACAGAGCAGTGAGCTTCTGGAAGTCCCTCCTCACTTGAGAACTCCAGGTCAGCCATTGAGGATAGATGTTGATTAGGCATGAGTTGGTGAGGGTCAGGAGGGAGGTGTGAGTTTTAGACATAGCTAAAGAGTCCTAGTTCAAGGCCAGCCTGATCTACACATCAAGTTCTAGATTAGTGGAGGCTTTCCAGTGAGACCACATCTCAAGCAAACACAGAAACAATTAAAAAAGAAGTCCCTGATGTCATCTGTACGTGTCACTGATCAGCAGGAAAACCAACTTTTAAGTAAGACTGAGGCCTGGGAACACAGAAACAGTTAGCCCTGGTCTTGCTTCTGGGTTACAGCATCAAGGTCAACTGCTTCTGGGGTGCAGATCCCCACGCCCCTCCTTCTCCTTAGGAGTCCCTTTTTATCTGAGGGGGAGCCCACACCTTTAGACCAGCAATCTTATCAGAGTGTTTGAAGTTGCTGTCTGGCACCTGTGGGGCTGGCAGTCCACCTGCCACACCTGGCTGCCAGCCAGCCACACACCTGCTCAGTTAGGGCCCCCTTTCTTGTCACCCACAGCTGGAGACAGGCTTTGCCCTGACAGGCTGCAGGCTGCTAGGGTGCTCTGGGCACACCCGCCCTGGGCTGATCCTCACTGGAAGAAATCACCCCTAAAAAAAACTTCCTAAATAAGGGATCTAGGTTGATCTGCACCTCCCCAGGGAAAAGCCAGCCCTTGTGAAGGTTCAGGTCAGGAGAAAAGACTCCAAACACAGGTCTTGGCCCAGGTCTCAAGCGCATGAATGAGCTGCTCGGGATCCCTGATCTGCAACTACAGCCCGTGTAGGGAAAGGAACATCTCAGAGGCCATCCCTCCACCATGGAAGTTCAGACTGGGTTCGAACTTAGGTTTCTTTCATCTGCTGCTGGTAGTAATGGAAAACAGTGTAGCTACCTCAGAAAACAGCCAGGCTTTTGCTTAGTCATATACCACAGATTGGCCCTGTGTGTCCACTCCTACATGTCAACTCAAGAGAAATAAAAAAATCTTTGCCCATGGGGGGGAGGGGAACCTACATGACATACAGCATTCATATTTCAAAACAGCCAGGAACAGAAGCAATATTAATGCAACTGATGAATAATGATAAATAAATACGGTCTTTCCACACCATAGAATATTGGTCAGCCAGACAAAGGGGTAAAGTACTGATACATTTTGAACACGGATGAGCCCTAAAAACATGCTCAATGAAAGAGACCAGGAAGATGACATGCTGTCTGATTCTGATTCATTTTATCAGAAATGTCCACAATTGACAGATCCAAACACAGAAGTCAGCTGAGTTGCTGTCAAGCACTGGGAGAAAGCGCCAACAGCCAATGACTGCTAAATGGGGTGAGGGGGGGGAGGGAGCATGAAATGTCCTAAAAGTAGATCGTAGTGGCACCAGTTGAAAGGCCCTCTACAGAAACTATGTACTCAAACACTTTAAAAGATGGCATTATAGATGCAAATTACATTTCAGTAAAGCTGTCAGGAAAAAAAAAAAAATCCTAGTCATTTTCTCAGTCTCCAGGAGACATGTCACTATTGACCCGTGGTCTCGTCTGTCACTCGAGGATGAGAACATCACGAGGACCGGACTGGTGCCACGCAGCACAGGAGAACCGTAGGAGAACATCCCGGTTATTGCTATTAGCAGTGCCGTGCCTTCTCAGCAGCACGGCCTGGTGAGTAAGTCTGCCTCTGTCTACACAGGAAAGAATGATACTGAGGCTGCTGAATGTCCAAGAGCCAGGAAGGAAGCAGCTGGCTCAAGATTCGGTTTTGCTTGGTGTCACTCCAAAGCTCCCCACCTCCTCATTTAGGAAGATTTGATAGGATACCTACATATCAACACTAGATTTGGCAACAGGGAATCAGTCTCTACCAGAGAAGCCATGTTTTCTCTTTCCTTGGAGTTCCCAATCTACCAGGGGTGGATAACATCAATCGATCACCAAGACAAATGAATAATTACAAGTGACATAGCAAATTATTGCCACAGAATGCCTGAACCCTGTGTATGAGTTAATGCAGGAGATGGGACACCTCCATCTCCACAGCAGAATGCCTATGGCTCTGATGCTGCAGAAAGATTAGAAAACAACAACGACTGTGTTCTGATGGTCTTTCCCTGGTCTTTCCTTCCCTCTGCCATCTGGTCCAGCCTAAAGTAAATTAATGGTCTGCAGGGGACCTTGAAGCCATGTGGGTAGGGAAAGGAAGCCCTGCCCCTTGAATCAGGTGGATGTAACAGGGGGTGTGCACACCCAAGACAGGGTCAGACAGATGTGCAGCTGGGCTGGGTAGAAGGGGTATATCAGGGACCTCGCCCAGCTCTAGATAGAGGATGTAGGAGAGCAGGTCCTGGAATGTCTGCCTGCGTCATACATTATCAGGTGCATCCTTACACAAGTCTTGTAGGCTCAGTTCTCTCCAATTTCCTCTGGCTTAAAGTGGCCCCGCCTGGCGATTCTGCCTCGCTCACTCACAGGACTTTCCACCTCAGTCCTGGCCTGTCTGCCCCACGGCCACTGCCAAAGTCAACATAGAATGTTAAAGCCTGGAATGTATGGTGTCCTGGACCCCACTAAACTAAAATCAGTGTAGGAAAATGTGTCATGAGGACACTTGTCCTCCCTAGACAAAGAGTAGGAGGGAGTATGGAGGGAGAATGGAGAAGGAGACCAGACAACCAGAACCTGGAAGGAGGTGAATGTCAGTACCCCGTGTACTCAGGGACTACTGACAGGTCTCTGTGCTGTGACCTCATGCCACCCGTATCAGTTTAAAGCAACTTCCCAAGCTTCACATTCACGCTTCTAGACTAGACAACTTGGAGAGTGTTTCTAATGCTGAGAACCGCACACACTGGGTCCTGTGTTCTTGTGTCCTGCTCGCCCACTTAGACACTGCACTTGTCTGTTTTTCCATGTGCCTGCCTTGCTGGACTCTAGAAGGGGTAGGGTCCTCAGCATCTCTGAACATCTCTGACGTCTGAGAGTCACCTCATCAGTCCACCCTAACCCCTGTCGCTCTGTCATGGCAGGCCTTGAAGCAGGGTAGGGACACAGGAAATAAAGGGTGGCCTTGCACAGCAGCTGGTCGGGTTCAACCGGCTTTAAAAAGCTTCAACTGAACTTAGTAGAAATTCCTCTCTAGGCTGCCACAGCCTGTGAGTCACCCTGGGGGTGGCGTTCAGTGGCATTCTCATACCATGGAGGCCATGGTCATCCAAAAAGCCCAGAGAGGAAGGAACAGGCGAAGTTGTAACCTGCCTAAACTTAGGAAGGAGACTGCAGCTGTTCCATCCCCCTCCATCCTGGCATTCTGCTTATTTTACTGGTCTTTTTTTTTTTTTTTCTACCCTGGGCTTCTTTTCTCCAGATGTACTAAGGATCCTAGGGCATGTGTTGCCAGGGGACACAGGCTGGTGGGCAGAGGACTCAGGTGTAGAAGCCCAGAGCAGCTTCCATTATCTTGCAAAAGGGAGGGTGGCCACTGACCAGCTGCTCTCTAGGCTGGACCCATCCGTTTGGTTGTCGGGCAAAGGCCTCAGAGGCATACCTTCTGGAGCTGTATGTCGTGACGGCTCTCCAAATGTTGGTTTCCATTCTCATCTAGCCATGTTACATATTCATGGGAGGCCTGGGGGTAATTCCTGCTCCTCCCTGCCTTAGGTTGCCATCTGTAAAGTCATGTCTCTCTTGGAAGCGAGCATGTTCTCTGTCTGTCTGTCTCTCTTTGCCAAGCGCCAAGCCACTGCAATGAGAATGGTAAGATGTCCTCCAAAACAGCAGTGCCTGGCTCTTGTCAGACTGTGGAAGGGACCTTTCTCCTGAACCCAGGCTGGATTGCCAGGAACTGAGAAGGATGGGGGTCACCTTCCAGATTGCAAAATGTCCACCCGCTGGTGGTTACCACCCATGCTCTGTGTGTTCAGCTGCCATACACAGGGGCAGTGGGTACAGTTGAGAGGGGCGTCCTCTGGTCAGGTGTCACACATAAGCACATCCAGCTTCATGTGGGCTGGATACAAACAAGGCTAGATGGGTCAGAAAGTCTGCCTAGCTCTTACTAATTCCAGCCCTGAACCCTTAGTTCCCTCATTCTATATGATGTTCTGACACTAAGTATAATCCCCAGAGAGGTGGGATAAGCACAGTAGTTTCCCTAACAGGCCATGGAGATGTCTAAGACACAACACACAACTTTATTCTGATGGCTCACTAGAGTTGTCCTGGTAATAGGACAGTTCTTCCTGCATGCCTCATACCTCTAAGGCCATCTTGACCAGTCTAGGACACTATCGCCCACTAGCCAAACTCTCCCTCCATTATTTTTAATCTCAGTTGATGGCCTAAACACTAATCTGAAAAAACAAGGGTGCTTCCTGGCTGTCCCCCCCCCCAAAAAAAAAACCCTTATCCCTGGTCCTTGGTTACAACATCCTCCACAGTAAAGATGGAATTCTCTTTACTTTTTTTCCCTGATCTGATCTTTGAAATCTCTCTCCAGTTTCTCCAGCCTGGTAGCCTTCCTCACACCCAGCCAGAACTCTGGATTCCCTTTGTCCTCAAATTCTTCAACCATTATCTGTTTGTCTGCCTCACTGTCCAGTACAAGGCTTTTGTGAAGAGATATTGACTAATGTATCCGTGAACACAGTAGCGCCCCCTCCCACGCCAAAAAAGGTTTTGAGGAATGGAGAGAGTCAACAGGGGGAGAAAAGAACGGAAAGCAGCAGAGATGAGAAACTGCTGATGGCACAGCTGGCAGCCTTTAAGTGACCATGACTGTTTAAGAGGCTGAGAACTGTTTAAAAAGGACTGTGATGATAGCACACCGACCCTACAAGCATGGGGCTCTGAGTTCAAAACCCTAAATCCAGATAAGGCAGTACAGTTGAAATCTCCACACGGAGCAGACCAGCAGGTGGATCCCTGGGGCTCACTATCCAGCCAGTCTAACCTACTTGGTGAGTCCAAGGCCAATTAGAGACATTGACTCAAAAACGAAGGTGGATAGCACCTGAGGAATGACAGATAATGTCCTTTGGTTTCGATACAGACATGCACACATAATCATAGACACCAACAGACACATGCACGGCTAAGTAAAGTAAGAGCTTGGCACAGATGGCACCTGAATGAGTCTCCATGTAGGCTGTTGAAAACCTGGTGTTGTATTTTCTGGAAGGGGTTCAGCTTAAAAGGAGTCCAAGATCAGTTTGCAACACCAGTGTGATGGATAGTTTTATACCAACCTGACACAAGCTAAAGTCACCTGAGAGAAAGGAATCTCAATTAAGAAAATGTCTCCATAAGACCAGGATGTAAGCAACCCCGCAGAGCATTTTCTTAATTAGGGATTGATGGGGAAGGACCCAGCCCCTTGTGGATGAGGTCATCTCTGGGCTGGGTTCTATAGGAAAGCAAGCTGAGCAAGCCATGAGGAGCAAGCCAGTAAGCAGCACTTTTTGAGGCCTCTTGCATCAGCTCCTGCCTTGTTTGAATTCCTGTCCTAACTTCCTCCACTGAAGGACTACAATCTGGAAGTGTAAACCAAATAAACCCTTTCTTCCCCAAAATGCTTTGGCCATAGTGTTTCATCCCAGCAAGAGTAACCTTACCTAAGACATGTTCCAGGAACATGCTAGGCACTTTCTATTTACCTACATAAGTGATTGTGAACAGGAAGGAATTGATGTTCTGTTCTACAGATGAGAAGTTAGGAAGTTTGGTAATTCTCTCAAGGTCATATGGCCAGTTAGGGAGAGCTTTTGGCTGAATCTGACTCTGTTTGATCAGAAAGCTTACGCCATCCTCTTTCCCCATGAGATGCTGCCATTGATCCCTACCAATATGGCCAACAGCACTGATTGGCCAGCCTCTCTTGGCCAACACTCTTTAGGGGGGCAGGCATTGGTATCTACCAGGGACCTGGGAGAGAGGAAACTATGAACAGAGAAGGGAATAACAAAAATGAAAAAGACCTGCTCTAGACATAACTTGTGACCCAACCCAAGAGAGTGATATATACCAAGATTAGAAATGCAAGAGAGAAGGAGGGAAAGGGAGAGAGAGAGAGAAAGAAAGGACATGCCCCCAATGCCTCCTTGTGCCAAGGTGACAGTAAGAACCAAGACACCTGAAGTGATCTTCAGCCTTGGTAGAGAGTGGGAGAACATTCACTCTGCTGTGTCTTTTGACTTTGAAGTCTCCCTCAGTCACTCTTCTCCTGCCCTCCATTTTCCATTATCGACATGGAGACTGAGGTTAGGTGGGGGACCCGGGTGTCCGCAAGCTGACAGCAGTACTCACAAACTCCCCACCCTGGAACAGAGTCTGGCCGGCAGATGTGGTTAGTTCAGCCTACAGTGGCGTTAGTAAGAGTCTGTAACAACTGAGAAATTTCACACACATTTCTGGAGTTCCAGCTTTGCTGGAAAATCTGCAGCACCAGTGACTGTCAGCTGGAGGGGGCTGCAGCTGCTGCTTTAGCTGGGCACAGCTTCTCTTCTGAGAGATACAGAGGGAGGGCACCCCCATGCCATCCCTGGCCAAGGCCCAGGGTGCTGGGGGAGCGGCTGTACCTTTTCTGCTTGTAGCTGGTGAGGACAGAGAGTGGCTTTGTCAGCTAATGAAGCTGAGGCATGGTGGCCCCACAGTGGGGAGCCAGACAGCCTCCAAGCTGCCTATTTCTTGACCACGGGGCTCAGGCCCTCCAGGAAGACTTCTGGGATTTTTAATGCAACATCAAACACATCTGGCTTTCTGGCCTGGACCCCCTAGGGCTCTTCCTCAGACCACAGAGCCCCCACTCCATGCGCCCCAGGCTGGTCTGCCCAGGGCACCTGAGCAAATACTTGGGTACTGCAGGCCCAGGCTGGCTGCCCACACTTCAGGCTGGTGGCACCCTACAATCTGAGCAGTGTGTCCCAGTCAGCTCCCTGGAGCCCAGGCCTGTTTACTTCCTCAGGGAGGCATGATGGCAAGGAAGCTATCCCAGAACCAGCAGGCAGACTTTTCTTTCCGACTTCAAGACATTTCCAGAAAATCCAAGCACATATTTCATAACAGCAGCCTTGCCATAGTTATAGGCAGAGCCAAGAAGGGAAGAGATGACAAGCCAGCAGGGGCCCAGAGAGGTGGGAGGGTGCCCACAGGCCAGGGAGACTTGCAGGACTGGGCCAGGCAGCTTGAAGAGCCCATCCCTCTTCTCCTGGAAGAGGACACAGTGGACAGTCATCTCTGCTCTTACTGGCCTGGAGTTCCCATCCCCTGACCACAGTTCTAGCTTCCAGAAACTCCTAAGGGTCCTTGCAAACACTGCCCTCTTCGGCTTCTGCCTTCCCACAATCCCCTCTGCATGCGACCCCTCCTGCATTGCTCACCTGCCACTAGAATTGGTTTTAACATTACAGAGTTCATAAAGACCTCAACTCAAAGTCCCACCTTGCTTTCCTTGCTGCTGATTTTGGATAATGGTGGTTTGGGTCTGGCAGTTAGTTAGTTCCTCACCCCTACAGTTCTCTTTCCACAGCTATCGCGGTTCACAGCAGCCACAGGGAAAGACAAATGGAGGTGCGTGGTGTGATGAGTCTGTGTTGTGGTGAAACACAAGCAGGGCTTCAGAAATGGTTGGCAAAAGTCAGAAGGAATACACACATGGATGGGAGAGCCACCACACACAGCCCGCTTGGTGACCGGTGCTGCCCTGTTGCCCAGGGAGAGAGGCACATGAATTTTCTACCACAGTGCCACCGGAGGCACTTGCTCTTTCCCGGTTTCTTCACCCCTAGGCCAGCCATCTGGCCTAACCCTGAGCCCAGCTGACTTCTCAAGCCTGCAAAGACGCTGTCGGAATGATGAGACAAACAACAGCATTTTCTGCTCATAGCACAGGGTTGCTGAATGCTCACCCTACAGGTAGAGCAGGAGACAGTGGAAGTCTGGCCCGCTGGGCAGCAGCTGAAGGTGCTGGTGCTCTTGCAGGACCAGATGTGGATGGGAGGATAGCATAAAGCTTGGAGAGCCCAAGACTTTACACCTGAGTTCCTCGGGTGGCCATGGCCTTCACGTCCTCTCAATCCCCTTCATTACTCCCTAGTGTGAGAGACATTTCCTTGTCTGTCTTAACCCACTTTTGTTTTTTGAGACAGGGTCTCACATAGCTCAGGCTGGCTATGTAGCCCATAGTCTTACTTTCATCTTCCACATGCTGAGACTGTAGATGTAAACTCACCATGACCAGAATGTTCTAAAGATAAAACACAAGGCCTCTTGCATGCTGGAATTGCTTAGACAGAGGCCAGAAAAGTTCCACGAGAAAACCACAACGTGAGAGGAGGATTTGAGGCTATAGGTGAAAACCTCCTGGGGGAGGGGGGTGGCTTACATTAGCCACCATCCTGGCTATACCATGAGCTCAGCTCATCTGGGACAACTGTGTTCCCACAAAGTGAGCATGTTGAATAACAAGAAATGTGAACTAGCAGTGTCCCTAAATAAATACAAAGATGCTTGACTCAGATGCTCTGCAATATCCGTGCACTTTCTCTTGATGAAAGGCAGATGAGGTTGAGGAAAACACATGACAATATTTAGCACAGGAGTCCCAGAAAGCCAGCGCAACTCCTTGGCACAGCAAGGCTCAGAGGTTCACTGACTGAACTTGGTGACTTTCAATCTAGACAACTCTTGTTTGTTTTTCTCCTTTCCAGAGACTTCTCAGGAATGTTTTGAGGACAGGCGCAAGCTGATGGCCTGCAAAATGTTCCATACCAGGCTGGCATGAAGAAATTGTGGCATTCATTTTGGTTTTGCCACATTAAACAGCTCTTCCAGAAAAGCCTGGGCGGAATCTCTTACGCGTATATGATTCTAAGCTGCACCCCTCATTCTTTACACCCTTTCAACATTTCAGTCCCACCATTTAAACACTTATTTGTCTATCTGTCAATCACAGGATATGCGTAGCAACGATCTACCTGGTATATGCCTCTTGATGTGTCTGCCTAGCACTCTGTTTTCTAGATCTAGATGGTTCCAGGCAACCACGGATAGGCTGGCTCAGGACTACTCTGCAGGCTTAGCCATTCCAGCTGCTCTGCTCAGCCTTGGGAGTCTGGCTAGAGGAAGACACATCCTCTGGGCCACATTCCCATGATAACCGCAGAGATAGGAACTACTGAATGTATCTTGAAGGATGGGTCTTGCCCTGGAAGGATCGTGGAGAGGTGAGAGATAATTTTTTCCATAGCAGGGCTCCATGCATCCAAGTACTCAGAAAGTCTTTTAGGAGTTTTCAGGTTTGGTCCTCACATTACTGTCTGCTATTCTGGCTTGTTATAAAACACCACTATGCCTTCTGCAGCTGAGGTCCTTAAAGATCCATTGCTGAACTCCCTGCTGATTGGACTGTCAAAGGCTGGGCTTGGAGGCTGATGCTAGACCAGATTTCACAGCCTATGGAAGGGCAGTCTTTGGTTTGAGTGAGGACTGGAGACTAGCTACAGGGAGAGGGGGAAGGAAGGAACTAGGGAGATTGGATACTGGAAGGAAGAGGGAAACAGAGGATACACGCGTTTAAAGTAGGGTTTCAAGCTAGGTTTTAGTTTGTGTTTTGGTGTCGTAAATTCATGGAAGTCAGAGGTCAACTCAGGTGGTATCCTCAGCTGCCATCCACCTTGTCTTTTGAGGCAGGGTCTCTCACTGGGATCTAGGGCTCACTGATTTGGCTGTGCTCATTGGATACTGAGCTCCCGGGTCCATCTGTGGGTTACAAGCATGTGGCACCCCATCCAGCTCTTTCAGTGGGTTTAACACTTGAACTCATCCTCATGCCTTGCTGGCATGGCTGACTGAGCGAACTCCCCAGCCTCTCAAGGCATGTTTTAACGGAGTCTACGCCATCAAGCCCGCTTTACTCCTGACGCCCTCAGTGAAATGTCTTTGATGCTTCTTGTATTTTGGTCCAAATGGACAAAACCTCAGCACAAGCTACAGGAACAGCCAGGGAGAGTGGTCAAAACAATTTACTTTAGATCACCACCTAACCTACTTACAAAGGGAGACACTCCAGCCTCGGAACTCTGCCACCCTAGCCATTACCAGCCCCAGCCCTGTCAGGACGCCTCCTGAGAGGCAGAGTTCATGTCCCACAAAGCTCATTGTATCTCTCTCTTCAGTCAGGGAAACAGGAGCCAGTACCAGAGTTCTGAGGCCAGGAAAACCACCAGCAGTAGAGAGGGTGGAGAAATTTTCCAGGCACTTTTTGGTTTTTTTTTTTTTAAAAGGTGAAAAAAAATTACAAAAAAAAAAAGTTTCTTCCCTTCTCTAAATATACCAAGCATGAGGCTTTTTTATGAGCAGACCAAGTTACACATGACCTATTTTGATGTTTCCCAACAAAGTACTTAGCATTTGAAAAGGCCACTTAAAAATAAAAGTGTGGATCTTTCCATTTTCACCTAAATATTACTGTTACTATTACTTACAAAGAGAAAACACGGTTCAAGTTGAGGTATGGGCTCCAGCCTGTCCTGCCTGTGGACAACAGTGGGGTAGGGGGACCGGTGATGGGGAAGTGAGACAGTGGGTGGTCATGGAAGCATCCTCCCCACAGTCTGTAAGGAGGAGGAAACCTATAAGAGCCACCAAGTTCTTCCAAATTCTGGAAACACAGGTGCACCCACACAGGTCTTCAATCACGACTCCAGTCCACAAAAGTAAAAGACATGTGCTCCAAGACTTCCACCCCAAAGCTTCAGACTGCCTGGCAGATTCCACACACATCTGTCCTATCAGCCTCTTCCGTGGGCTCGAGAGCACAGACCGAGTGTCCCCAGAGGGCTCAACAGCATCCGGGGCCAACCCAGGACATGACAAATGGTTCCCGTGGATGAATGTTGATGGCACCTCTATGCTCTTGTGCTAGACTGGGCACTGGTGGAAGGCAGACCCTTCTACCTTCTCTGCTTAGGAACCCCTGATTGTCCTTCATGTCTTAGTTCTGCGAACACAGTCTGCTGATATCTCCTGCCCAGCCCCTGACTCTGGCCCCTCTTCCTATTTGCCTGGACCGCCACCCTTGACCCATGTGTAATCTGGGTGTGTCTACGAGCACCTTAGGATATAGCTCAGTGTAGAGCACTTGCCCTGGGTTCTGTTCTCAGAGCCTTGAAAACAACCCTGAAGGAAAAGAAAGTGAAGGTTAATTATTTGCCATTGTTTATCTGAGTACCACTTATTTATCTCATCAACAGATGGCGAACATTAAGTTGGTCCCGCTTCAGGCTGTTGTCAATGCTATTGCCCAAGTGCCAGTACCTTTTTAAACTCCCTACTGGTGGGGAGGAGAGTGCCGGCTGTTCCAAGTCTTTTTTGAGACAGGGTTTCTCTGTGTAGCCTTGGCTGTCTCAGACTTGCTTTGTAGACCAGGCTGGCCTCAAACTCACAGTGATCCGCCTGTCTCTGCTTCCCTGAGTGCTGGGATTAAAGGTGTGAACCACCAGACTGGGCTGATGTTGTTCCAAGTCTTGACTGACATTCAGTAATAGTCTTTTGACTGTACTCTGTGCGGCTCAGTGTGGTTGGAATGTTTATCTCCCTGTAAGCCGGGGAGCCCTTCACAGACCTTAGGATGCTCTTTTCCATGAAACGCTGCTCAAGTCTTTGCCCACTTTCTACCAGATTGTCTATTTATCTTAATTTTTAAAATTAATTTAGAATAGGGTTTCTCAGTCTTCCCACTGTTGATATTTTGGGCCAGACATGCTAGCTAGTTGTTGTTGTTTTGTCAACTTGACACAAGCTAGGGTCACATAAGCACAACCTTCTAGCCCTACCACCCTCCCATCCACATATCTGACACCCAGTGGATGGGTAATAGGGGCCACAGTTTCCAGAAAAAAAATATATATTCATTTGGGTAAATTTCACCCCATTCTGAGACCTGTTCTTACTTTTCAAAATGAGAAGTCCTTGCAAATAGAGGGAACTGCAGGATGGCTCTGACTCTGTGACATTGAGGGTCTAGGGTTCAGGTACACACCCAGGAAGTAGGGGTGACACCAGTCTCAGACAAACCAGAGTCCACAGGCCCTGTGATCAGGCAGGTATTGCTCAGACCCAGCCCCAGCAGGTCCCTTACCTTCCCAAGGAAGATCAGAAGCAGCTGTGCTGGCCAGGTCCATGACAAGGTTTGTGGGGGGACAGTTTTATTGACGTTATCTCACTCTACAGCCTGGCTGTCCCAGAACTCGTGAGAATACTCCTTTTTCAGCCTCCCAAATACTGAGATTGCAGGTGTGAAGCAGAGACCCACGTTCACGACCCAGTGAAGTGATGCTTTGCTGTTTCTGAGACAAGGTTAGACCACCGGGATGTGTGCATGGGGGTGCTCTTTCTTTTCTCCTTCCTCTTCTCTTTGTCTCCTTCCTTCTCCTCGCTCCCCCACCTCAGCTTTATGTTCTAAACACAGCCACCATGCTGTGCAAATGCCAGACAGCCACGTGGAAAAGCCCGTGTAGCCCAGGGGAGGTCTCCGTGGGGAGGTAGCTCCTGCTGCCAGACATGTGAGCAACCTCAGATGGTTCCAGCCCGAGCTTTTCAACTGAAGCAGAACATGACCAAAGCAGCTGACCCTGCTGAGCTGCCCACATCCTGGGTTTGTGAGAAAAGAAAAATACTGCTGCTTTGGAAAATCAGAGTTTTCATTGATACATGGAGCCATCGATACATGGAGTTGGGCAGCCATCGATACATGGACTATCTAGGGTTTAGTTCACCTTCCAGATTTCTAAAACATTCACAGATGCCAAGTTCTCCATCAGCCTGCTGCACTTTGACCGCAACTAGCTTATTCTGAGATAAGCGAAGAGCGTATGATTGCCTGAGACCTCACAGGACAGCAGGTACTGAATCCTCGTGCTGATACATGTGCGGTCTCTACCAACTTTTGGACCAAAGCAATCCATTAAGTGGAATTAGAAATGCCTTGTGTGAACTCTCTCATCCTCCTCTCTCACCTCACTCCTTCCCTCCCCCTTCTCATTTCTCTGTCCTACTGTGTCTCTGTCTCTGCCTCTCTCTTACACACACACACACACACACACACACACACACACACACACACTTTGCTGGAACTCAGAGCTTAGCACCTTGGAGCAGTGTCCAGTACCCTGACCTGAAGACAACACAGATCAAAGAATGCACTACTTGCGACCGTGACTCTAATAATACTGCGCACCCACGGAAATGTGCTAAATGTGGAAAGGGCAAAAGCTTCCAACTGGAGTTTTTAAATCAAAGCTTGCGACTAGAAAGGACTCTGTGTTGGTGTATGCTAGGCACGCAAGCTCTCCTAAGCACATTCTTGCCCTGTGGGACTGAGCAGGTGAGGCTTACAACAGAATGACAGCCAGGAAATGCCTGCACTAGGTCCCTTTTTTTTCTCAGTTGCTCAGTCACGAGGCTTCTAAAGCTACCTTTCCCAGGCCTCAGGGCAGACACCAGCCTGGCAAAGGCCAGAGAAAAGGAAATTGCTACTGTTGACCTTGAGGTCGACATAGAGCCAGCAGTTGTACCCAGTGCCCTCTGAGGAGAGTGATGACAAGCTGTTACTTGTGGTCAGCTTAAGGACACTGACCTTCAGCACTGACATTCCCAGCATAAAACTTTCTGACACCCGGAAATCAAGTACTTGTAAAGAGAAGGACTAGGACGAGCAAGGAGAGATCTGGGAGCTCATAGCTCCAGCCCTGGCTTTTGAACCTTAAGGTATGAGGTTATTTGAAGACATCTGGCATTCACTGTCTCCACATGGGACTCCTAGACAGAGGCCATTCTTTCCTAGTCCATCAGCTGCTGCCTGGTTGAAGGTGGCTTGGTTAGCCCAGGTACAGCTGCCCCTCCCAAAGCTCATCACCTCGTTGAATCCTGCTTCCTCCTCTACCTTCCCAGGAGAGTCAGTCACTCAGAGATGCCGAGGCTTTACAGTTATCTTGGATGTCACACGTAGGCCACCGCTGTTGTTCCCCCCCGCCCCCAGCGGCCTATGCTTTGCCTAATTCTTTCCCCACTGTATTGCTCAGAACCTTGTACCTTGCCCAGGTCTCACCCTCCTTGAAGATAGTTTCTTCCACTTTCTACCTGGGCCTCAGCCTAGGTTCCCCACCCCCAACAGAGTTCCCATCAGCCTCCCAAAGCCATCAACCTCATTACCACACCTGCCAGACCCTCTAGGTTGAGAGTGGGGTCATGATCCCCCCAAACATTATTCTCCAACTCAGCAGGATATAAGTCCCTGCATCATAACCCTTTCTCAGTTGACTTCCCAAGCTACATGGAAGGCTTGGGGTGGGGGTGGGGTATCCATTCTGGAGTCAGCATTTGCTTAACATATAACTAAAGTACACAAGCCATTCAATAAAGGCAATTTTACGGGGCCCATCTCACCCAATCTACCTTTGAGACAGGAAGGAGGGGCCCCAGCATCCCCAGTACTGGTCTCAGCTGTGGCAGAACAGTCAAGTGAGAGAAATTGGAGTTCCAGAACCAGCAGGACACCCCAGACTAAGGGATGCCCCACTCCTCCTCCCTGCTGCTCTCAGGCTGACACCTAAGGGATAAAGATGACCTGCCAGCAGGCCATTGCAGTTTCAGTTGGGGCTTTGCGCCGATGGTGGTAATTACTGCAGAATGTTGAATTTGGTTCAACAGACAGATATGAAAGAAAACAAATTACACAGTGTTGAGCAATTGACAGCAGCAGTGCTGAACAAAGCAAGCTTATTGGTGGCTGTGAAAGCTGTCAGCACAAACTAGAAAACTTGTGGGCACACGGGACACACACACACACAGACACACACTCACACACATACACACACACCTGCTTTCTGGGATGCTGGGTTAAGATGCATCACTTCACAAGAGGCTCTTAGAGAAAATCAAGAGCCTGAACATTTTTGAGAGGACATTTATGCACGGTGATATTTGGGGAATATGCATTAAAAAAAGTAATCTACCAGCCAGCCCTCTTCCTTTTCCCAGGAAAAGCCCAATACTCTCTGGAGGTATTTAGCTGACCCTAGGAGAGTCTCCCCTCTGCTATGATGTGCCATAGAGCAGGCCATCTGGGTGCATCCACTTGCAGACCAGAGCCTGAGCTGTGCAACCTGGTCCTAAGAAGCTTACACAACCTCCTAAGACTTAACAGGTCAAGAAGAGACCTGCTTTGCTTGAACTGGGATGGAGGTCAGCTGGCCCTTTTTTTTCCTCCAAAATACCCAAGAAACTTCTGTGCTTACGGTGGGGTTCCAGAGAACAGTTTGAAGACTGCAGACCCATGTGTGTCAAATGTTGCAGGGTGTCCCAGGGGGGGTGAAAACCACCAGTAGCATTTGAATGAACCTCAACACAGCAGTGAAACCAAGGGACTGAGCAATGTTCCAAAGGAGAAAGTGTATCCTTCAAGAAAAGCAGACATTGAGGTGGCTCAAAAAGTCAACATCACAGGATACTCAAGTGGCAAAACAGTTTAGTTTACCACTGAGAACTGAGCTAAGGACATAGGCAATGGCAAGCGTTTAGAGGCAGGAAATGAAGATATCCCTCAAAGCACATGCTCTATGAGGGTGGGGCACTCAGGGAGCAGAGGAGGCTTGGGGCAGTGGTAAGAGGTGTGTGTGCCCTACTGAGGATCCCCAGCATAGCTGCCAAGAGACTGTTTGCTCCTATAATTTCATCAACCATTCTCAGTTCATGGAGAAGAGGAAGGGGCTAAGCTTCCCAGAAAAAAAAAAATCAATTCATTTCTTTGTGAAGAGAACACTCAAAACATCTCTTGTAGATATTTCAGAATTCTAAATACCTGTCTACTACATTCTCCCTGCTGTGTCCTGGCAGAGTTTATTCCTCCTGTCTTTCTGTGACACTGACTAATCTCAACATGTACACTTATAAAAACATACCCTGTAAATCAAAAGAGAGAGGAACGATCCAGAACCCAGACTGTGGTTCCAATCTCTAGACACCTGCTCAATTTCAGGCCCAGCTGGAGTCAACTATCTTGGAAGCATCAAGCTAATTTTAAGTCTACTGAAAACCACTCCTGTGGAGACCTGTCACTCAGTATGATCTATTGCAGATTTTTTTTTTTCATGATGGAACTTGCAACACAGGCTGGGACAATCAAGAAGTCACCCATCATGCCACAAATTACTGTCATTTTCTTAGATCTGGTTTTACTACACTCTGCTTTTAGTGAATGAATTTTGACTATTCTGGAAGGATATATTTATATCATCAGGAAGACAGTGACTGGAGAGAGAGGGAGAGAAAGAGAGAGAGAGATGAGAGAGAGAATTGAGGTTTACTCTGTAAACAATGAGATACAGTTTGTTTAAAATATGAGGTTCAGCATTCAATCTACATACTTCAAATCAAGAAGCTCAATGTTATAATGACCCAAATGGTTTATAGCCTTTTAATCTTTAACAGTGTGATATTTGGTCTGAAGCAGCTCTGGAACCAGTTCCCAGAGTCCATGTTCTGAAGAAGTCTTAGGGCAAATCTAAGTCCTTTTCTTGGTAAGAAATCCTTTTCTTTTCCTTCCTTTAACCTTTTGATTATATGCCTTTTCACTCATGCCACCCGTTTAAGATTCTGACAGATGAAATTCCTGCCCATATATTTCCCAAAGGATGAGGGAAGTTGGGGACAATTTAAGTGGATTATAGATTGGCCAAACTGGTAATTTGCTACATTAATTTTGCTTTCTTAGAGGCCTGGTGGTCTTGAGGTAATGGAAGGAGGCCTTGGTTCTAATTTCCTTTCCACTGGAGCTTGTCAAAGTGTTTCCATGCCACAGGTGCACTGGTATACCTTTCCCTAACTGTCAGCACAAACATAACACGCTTGTTTCCTGTTATGACTTGCTTGTTGTTTTTTTTTTTTTTTTTTCTATGAGATTTTCCAAAGAGAAGGGCTAGGATTTTTAAAGTGCTGTATAGGTAACTCACTGCCTTTGACTTTGCACTAAAAATCGTCAACTGGGCTAACTGTAGCCTCTGTCAGTAAGCTGGTTTCCTTTCCTCTTCTAGTCACTGCTTGGAGGCTGTTCAGAAAGAAGCTCCTCCCTCTCCCAACCAGCTTCTCTTCCCTCCTTTCCCCCACTCCACTTTCCTTTCTCACTTCCACCCATCCTCCTGTTTCAGGTACAGAGTCCTGAGTTAAGTACTTTGGGTCATGGAATGAACTTCTCATTGGGGCCATGTTGGTAACAGTTTGCCAATGAAATGATGAAATGTCGAGTTGGCACAGCAGAGTCGAAGGGGAGAGGCTGACCTTAGAAAGACAAACACCATCCTCAGTCCTGATTTTTACTGTGGGACTCTGGACATGTGACACAACCTCCACCTAGGGATTGGGAAGAGACGTATTCATGAGAATGCCCCTTAGGTAGGGAATGGGCAGGCGACAAGTGGAAGACAGAGTAGCAGAGACTGTAGACATCACCCTGAAGAATGAATGCTGCATTGGAAAACATTCAAAATTAAAGTATCAAAGGTCAAAGGCAGTACTTCTATGGGCCAAAATGTGGGTGTAAATGTGGCCTCCGACCCCTGCCTTGGCACACAGTACATCCCAAGTACAACAGCTGCAGGTGGAAACTCTGTGATCTGAGGAATGTAGAATTTAGAAGCCAAGGGGCTTCCCTGATCCGAAGCTCACATTCAGACCTCTGCTTCCTGTCGGCTTCACCATGAGAAAATGAGCTTCTGTATGAAGCCACAACTCAGGAGAACATTAACTACCCTGACACAGGACAGCACCACACAGCATGGTGACATTCATGATGGACACCAAGCTGTATGGAAATACCTTCCTGCCTATCCTAAAGCAAGTCTCAGAGCCCAGGGCTACAGGGACCACTATGCATGAGAAAGCATGCAGGGTCCATGGGAGCAAAGAATGTTTGCAGATACATACCTGAGCAGATACAAAAATTACAACCCTGGAGACTTTACAGGAAATGGATTTTATAAGAAGTGCAAAATGCCTAATATCTGAAGAAAAATGCATTGTTATATGAAGCCTTTGAAGACAGGATCATGTATGTACACACACAGATTGTGTGAGTGTGTGTGTGTGTGTGTGTGTGTGTGTGTGTGTGTGTATGCTTATTCCCCTACCAATTACAGGGATGCCTACTCACATAGAAGTTGCTTAGTTAACAGTAAACGTTTGAAAGTGACCAGAGGGGTTTCTGGGAAGAAGCAGATAAGAGCAGACATTGAGTTTGCACGTCCAGGCTCATGCAATTGCAAGGGAGAGTGTAAAGAGTGAGTCTGCCCTAAGGAGAAAGGGACGTCTCGCTACTTGGTTCTTTTATTTTGCATTTCCCTTCATCTATAGTGTTTCAGATGTTTGGGCAGCACTGAACATATTTAAATGCACCTTCAGACAGCCTGCAGTGGCCAAGTCATGGAGCAACCAACCAGCTTCATGGGTTGATCACACTGCCCGCAGATCTTAGTGAGGAAAGGCAACCCTCTCAAAGCTTGAAGAGTCCCCATGTGTCCTGCCGTCTGGCCTGAAGGCTACCTGAGCTCTCCGGGCCGCCAGAAGCCTGTGGCTTGGCTCCAGAGCAAAGCAGCCGATGGAGACTTTTGTTCTCATCCCAGATGCTAATGAAAAGTGCCATGGCCTGGCTTACTTATTTGAACCATGACCATGTGCGCTGAGCACCTGTGGAGTGGTTTAAACAGCAGTTCAGGCGGGGCCCTTCCCTGCCCAGCGTCGTCCTGGAAATTCTTAAGAACATTTCCAAGAATGAGAGGAGAAAATAATGCGTGCCTCACTGAGGGCGGGGTTGAGGGCTGGGACCTTGGTGTTAAGAACTTAAATTTTATCCTGGTACAGGTGAGTGTCCACATCATTTCATTTCCCTGAGCCTCAGTTTTTCCACTTGCAAATTGAAGGTGATGCGAGATAGGTTTTCTGAGAGTTTCTGGATGAGGTTTTACACGTAACTCATGGTCACCCTGTAGTGACAAGGGTGACCACTGGGTACATGGTACACTACATTCAGTGATTCTCTCTGTCTGTCAGTGGAGGGACCAAGACTAAACCAACCTGCAGTGCACATTTGCCCTGGAAACCCAGGAGATACGACATATAAGCAGTATGAGAGCTCATTACTCCTCTTTAACTGATGAGGAAACACAAACTCAAATGGAGACAGAAGTTATTGTTAAAGCTGGAGAACAGTCCAGAACATTCTATGTCTCAACGCAAATTGATCAAAGCTGGGTTTTCTTAGGAACCTGCTACTTTACAGGTTCGAGGAGGTCACTTTAAAAGCTGAAGGTGGGCCTGTCACAATGGGCCCTAACCACAAGGGAACCTGAAAATGAAGGATCTATCCACCTAACTTCAGAAGGTTAGGGGAATCAATGACAAAACAAACAAACAAACAAACAAAAAACAACCAATGAGCCTGTCCTATTTAGCAAGAGTTTTTCAAACTATGAATGTGAGATGAGTTGGTAAAACCAGATCTAATGCTTTGCCACCTGGTAAGAGGATGGGAGACTAGATTTTGCTGGTGTGTTCAAGAGCAGCAGTGGGGGAAGAGTCAGCATTAAGTGCTCCAGGGTGGCAGTTGCTGGCCCGGAGGGGATAACAATGGGATGGTCCTCTCCTATCTGAGGAAGAGGGGCTCAGATACAATCAGAGCTCCTGAGGCCACCTGCAGCCAGCGCATCACCTGAGACAGCAAAAGAAGGGACAGCTCTGGTGTAATTTCGGCCAAAATCCTAAAGGATGAGAGCCTGGTATTCAAGCACAAAATGATGATGTGCCCTCAGAGGCTGGTGATAGGGGAACGGAAACAGAAGAAGACAGCAGCATGAGGAGCCTGGTGAAGAGCTGTGGCTGCGGCCAGGTGCAGGGAATCATAGCAGAGTCTGAAAAAAATGACAAGTAAACATCTCTCCCTCTCCCCTCACAAGCTCCTGGCAGACACTGCAAATCAAAGACAGCTTCATTCCCTGGGAAGCCCAAAAGGACATTCACAAGCCATCTCACCTGAAAGGGTGAGGCGAAGACAATCACAGTCCCAGCCCAGAGGAAAAGCTGGTGACCCAATAGGACCCATGTGATGCTCTCAACAATCCAAGTCTACGGGCATATCAGTCTCTACCTCTAAAGGTTAAATCTCCACTCTCCTTCCTCCTCGTGGCTTCATGGTCCCTCTCTGTGAGATGGGAACACCTCCCAGTGGAAGATGTAAGAACTCCCACTCCTGGCCTCCAGGTGTGTCCTTGGAAGAGGTTCAGGAAGGGGCCATTGTTGGTTTTAATTCTTTTCATTCTCTGATGCTGCTTTCCATGAGAATCAGTCCAATTACACAGTTCACTGGGCATGCCTAGTGCCTACCTCACCACCATGACAACAGTAAACCTGTCACGATCTGTCCACACCTGGCTTGTCAGGAAGGAATCTATAGTGGGACTGAGATGGGAGGACAAGGGCCCCTCACATCTGGTCTTAAGATAGGGGAGCCCTGGGGATAGCATGTGCAGTGGGAGGGTTACAGAAGAGAAAAAGGTGGATCTGTGGGATGAAGGAGGGTTCTGAAAGAAATGGCCTGTGGCTCTATGGTGACATATTAGAAGAATTCTAGGGCATCCTCATCCTTGTTCTGAGTTCTGGTAGTTTCCCTGATGGAGTCAACAGCAAAGGCCTCTCTGGAGAAGGCCCTTTGTTCCTGGCCAACCATCTGAGGAATCCCAGCATGCCTGAAGTCAACTCTAATCCACAGAATGGCTTGTATTTAGCTTCAAACATCTACAAGAACCCACAGGCTAATACTCCCAGGGGAGGAAATACCCTCATACTCTCATTTCAGCAAGGAACTATGACAACCTCTTTCTCCAGTTTTCTCCTGGAATCCTATTCTTTCCTATTCACTCCCTCGGTGTAAAATGGAATTGTGGTTTGCTGTTGTTGCTTTAGTGTATAGGAGAGCTTAACCTCAGAAAGAGTACACAATTTTGTCAGGACCACACAGTCAACAGTAGCTCCTGCAAGGCTCAACTCTCAGCCCGTGTTCTCATTCAGTTTGCCTATTTCCCAAACTTGGCTCTCCCTTCTGGCCATCTGCTCAACGGGGCTGAAAAGTGAGGTGTTCTCTGTGGTGGCAGATGGAAGTCAGTCATAGAGTATGAACCAAATGGCACCACACTGGGGGCAGAGATGTTCTCAGACTGAAAATAGCCTCCTTTTATGCTACAAGTGACACGAGGAGGGAAAGAAAGCCAAACCGTTAGCCAAGCAGCTGTACTTGCTTCTCCAAACACTGAACTCTCTCCTATGATGCTCACCATCACCCAGCGAGAGACTATGTTAAAGACTACGACTCTGCTAACATCAGATCCAAGCTTTCTGCTCCTGGCTTGTCCATTATATCTTCTGTCCTGCTGTGGAAAATGAAGGAAGGCAGAGGCTTGTGAAAACATAATCCATTTGAGAACCAGATGGTGGGGGCTGGAGGCTCGAGATACCCAGGCCAAAGAGAACTTGGCCCCCTGCTTCAGGACCTGCCTGGCACAGTCTGGGTTTGGCTTGGAAAGCGACAGAGCTATGATTGTACACATGAGAGGACCATCAAAACATCATGAGATCATTACAAACATCCATCACCCTCACTTCCTGTAAGGTCTCTAAGGTGGTGGCCCTAAGGGGCAGAGGCAGAGAGATGCATGATTCCAAGGCTGGAGAGAACCGGCTCTGGGGAAATCATTGGAGTTGATGAAAAACGTATCTACTGAAGACCCCTTTGCAGCCAGGAGTCTGTGTATAGGGACAGGCATCAGGTTTCTACCCTAACCAGGAACATCCATCAGAGCCAATGGATGTAACCATGGCTTCAGATACTATTCGATCTCATTCAGGTAAGACTAGAACAAGTTGGCACACTTCCATTTCCTCCCAACTTATAGGTGAAACAATCCAATCACTGAACAAGGCTCCCAAGTATCAATTGCCAAGGAGGGAAAGTGGCTATGTCACCCTCCGAGAGCTCAGAGGCAGCTGGAAGCCCCCTGATATGGTAGTCTCCAGAAAGTTCAGGAGCTTCCAAAAATTTCTTTATTTTTAATTTATTTACCTTTGATTTATGTGCATTGGCACGTAAGCTTCTGTGAGAGTGTCAGATCTTGGAGTTACGGATAGTTGTCAGCTGCCATGTGAGTGCTGGGATTTGAACTTGGGTCCTCTTGAAAAGCGGCTGGTGCCCTTAACTACTGAGCCATCTCTCCAGCCCCTAGTTTCCAGGAATTTCTGACATGCTCCATTTCCTGTCAACCTTAACTTTGTACCATTGACTCATGAGCATGTCTAGGTACCCCCAAAAGGAAGGAGACCTAAAGGGTTCATATATGTACCCTCAGCTTTGTCTCTTCTCCACACACTTCCTTCCCTCACATCTTAAGTAGGAGCCTGGCATTCCATCTTTCTGAATAAAAACCTTCAACTTTTCTCTTGAAGATTTTTTGGGTCTGACCCCCCTATTTGGAATCCTTGGGCTTTTGTTTTGTTGTTTTTTTTTAACCTGGTTTAGAGCGAAGCTTCCAAGCCAATGTCCCTGACTTTACCTACTCTTTAACCCAAGCCTCTTCCTGAGTACAAATGCTCTCATGCTTTTCTCCTGCTGGAGTCTTCTAACCTCATGGTTCTTGATTATGTAAGGGTCATAATTTCTCATTATGATCCTTCAACTTGATCTCTGTTTGTCTTTCTGGTCATTGGTATATGAAACTACAAGGAATAAAACAAAGCAGAAATTAAAGTTCCTGACTACAATAAGCCAATGGAGAATGGATTTTTCTGTGTGCTACCTAGCCTAAGGGCAAACCGCCACAATCCTTACCCTGTGCTGTCTCATTGAGAGCTTATCTGCTCCAATGGGGAAAGAGGATCATGAATTCCAGCTCTAAATCCTCAATATCCAAATTCTACCATACCTTTTCTCTCAAGTTATTCCATAAACTAGAAGGTAAATTTTTATTTTTAGTATAACTAGGGTTACCACAACTGGACAATAAGCAGAGAGTGAGAGACTTTGGAACACTCATCCCTAACTGGGATGTCTTACATCAAACCCCTCCCCTTAAGGATTAGGCATGTATGTGGACGAAGAGGCAGAAAGATTGTAGGAGCCAGAGGTGGTGGATGAATACAAGGAAAGAGCATCATTCAGACACAGCAGGATTAATGCAAATATGAACACACAGAGATTATGATAGCACAAACAAGACCTGCACAGGTCCAAACCAGACAAAATCCTAGCACTGAAAAGGGGAAGTAGCCATAAAGTCCCACCCCTAACCAAAATAGGAAAGGAAGAAGTCAAAGTATCCTTATTTGCAGATGACATGATCCTATATGTAAAAGACCCTAAAGGTACTGTCAGAAAACATTTATAAATGATCATTGTTTTTGGCAAAATCATAGAATACAAAATCAGCATTCACAGGTCAGTAGCTTTTCTATGTACCAATAACAAAATCTCCAAACTGGAAATCATTGAAAAAAATCCTATTCATAACAGTTTCCATAAAGGACCTTGGAAGAACCTAACTAAGAAACCAACTAAGAAACTCCACAATGAAAAATTTAAAACACTGAAGAAGATTCTAGAAGATGAAAACACTTTTACAAATTGGCAAAAATTAATATTATCAAAAGGGCTATATATGTAAGGCAATACACATCAGAATTCTAATGAAATTATTCACAGAAATAGAAAAACTCATAAATTTATATAGAATCAAACTATTCCAAATGGCCAAAGAAATCCCCAGGGGAAAAAAAATGTTGTGGGCATCATCACACCTGATTTCAAGTTACACTATAGAATCATGACAACAAAACAATGTGGTTGTGGCACAAAGAAGACAATGAATAAAGCAGACCAATGGCATAGAATAGTAGAGCCAAATGTAAAGTCATACATCCACAGCCACCTGAATTTTCCTACACATGCCAAAAACATACATTGGAAGAAAGCCTCTTCAACAAATGGTGCTGGAAAATGGGCTGCCACATATCAAAGAGTGAAACTACATCTACAGCTCTTGCCTTGAACAAAAATAAATTCAAAAGGGATCAGAAATCAATGTAAGACCCCAAGCTCTGAAGTCATTAGAGGAAAACACTTCAAGATCTAGGCATAAGTGAGGGTTTTCTGAATGGTCTCTAATAGCACAGGGAATAAGAAAGAAGAATTGACAATGGAGAGACAAGGGTAAAGAGCTTCTTCGCAGCAAAGGAATGGATTTAGTGAAGAGACAGCCTAAAGAGTAGGAGAAAACCTCTCCTGTCTATACATCTGATTAATGTTGAGTATATACAAAGAACTCATAAAAGCTAAAGATCAAGAAAAATACAACCAATGTGGTGATTTGAATAAAAAATGGGTCATATATTTGAATACTTAGTTACCATTTGGTGGACTATTTGGGAATGATTAGGATGTATGACCTTGTTGGAGGAAGTGTGTCACCCTTTTGGAGGGTGGACTTTGAGGTTCCAAAAGCCCACACAAGGCCTCCTGTCTATCTCTACCACCATGCCTGTCTGTTTCCTGCCATGATGATCATGGACTAACCCTATGAAACTAAACAAGCACCCAAATAAATGCTTTTCTTTATGAGTTGCCTTGGTCATAGTATCTCTTCTCAGTACTAGAACACTAAGACAATCAATAAAATGGTCTAATAAAATGATGAAGTACAACCGGCCAATGAACATATAAATTGTGTCCAACACCACTCTATCAGAAAAAAAGAAAATTAATACTATGTCTAGATCCTATCTCACTCCAGTCAAAATGGTGACAAATGCTGGTGAGGGTGTAGGGAAATAAAAACCCTAGCTCATTGCTGATGTGAATGCAAACTTGGGTAGTCACTATGAACGTCAGTATAGATCATCCTAATAAAACCTAAAAATAGAATTACCATATGACCCAGCTATGCCACTCCTGGGTATATATCTAAAGGTATATATACACACACACATGCACACGCACACACTCACATACACAGAGAGAGACAAGGACAGAGACATACAGAAACAGATGCAATGACAGAGACAAAAGAAAAGAAGAGAGAGAAACAGAGACAGAAAAAGAAAGGAGAGAGTTTTCTCAGGCATAAGAATGAAATTGTGTCATTTGCTGGGAAATGGATGCAACGAGAGGTCATAACATTAAGTGAAATAAGTCAGGCTCTGAAAGATAAATGTCACATGCTTTCACTCACTTGTGGATTTTATAGAGACACATAAAATCTTTTATGTATGTAGATCATGAGAATAGAAGTGAAACTGTCTCTAGGAATGAGGAAGACCAGCAGGAGTGGGTCTGGAGAGAGAAGGGAGAAGGTATGGCAGTGGAGTACGGTCAAAGTACATAGCAAACTTGTATGAAATGTCTTTAAAGAAACACAATGTACAATGAATGCATACCTAGAAAAGCATAGCGTCATATAGTAAAAATTAATTTGTTAGTTAATTAAATCTCAGCAACCAGCACAGAACCTGCTATTTGATCAGTTACTCTCTTACCTTCTCAAAGACTTCACTCCCTTTTATGAAGTCTAAATCTACTTGGGAATTAGCGTCTATGTATTGTGTTCTACATTCCACAGTAGATACTTTTGGACTTTCAGTGTGTTTGAACTTCAGCACTACCTTGAGAAACAGACACTAATTACAATAAAATGGTAATATTCAAACCTTTCTTAGCATTCATTACATGACAAGTTGTCCTGGGTATTCCCTTGTTTATGTTCCTTAATCATATACAATAGCCCAGTTGGCTAAGGACTGTCATCTCTCCATTCTACAGGTAAGAAAACTGAGGCTGGAAAAGGATGGGGTATTGAACTAGAGCTCTCTTGCTCCCAAATACTCAGGAAATAACTCTAGATCCAACAGCTTTTACTGATTATTACCACCCTATTCTACAGATGAAGAAACTGAGGCTTAGAAAGCTTAGAGGGCTTCTCAGAGTCATATAGCTAGTAAGTAGCTCCCGCCTACCTTCTCCATTCAGTGACCACTCCCACTCCCTTTATCAGGGGCTCCTCACTGTAGTTCAGGGTATCTGGGGTTGGGAGCTTCACCCATGGGAATCAGGGTCCTAAGATCAGAAGACCCCAAAACTCAAACTTGTCAGAATATAAAGGATGCACTGTGCCACCAGCCCTCTGGAAATTTATGCAGGCCAGAGAAATACTGGGCTCTGCCTGCATAGTTTTGGCAGCTAGAAAGACATGTGGCTCACAGTATTTATAAGGAACAAACTGCCCACTTTCCTCTGGCCAGTCTGAGTAGCTATACTACCATCGAATGCCACTGCCCAGGAGAATTCCAGATTAAACAGAGAAAAGCCAGTCTGGGAACAGACATATGCAGAGGCAAGGTATAGTACTTTTGTACACTTCCACACAATTCCAGGAAAGCTCTGCACAGAGGCTAAGGAACGAAGATTAACAATGGGTGAAAAAAATCCAGGCTGAGCTTTGCTCTCCATACTCAGGCTGCTGGGCAGTTTGGGATGTCTTTAGCTTGATTCTGAAGATATCTGAGGAAACCCACGGGGATGGGCAGGCTCATCCTTGAATTCTGTCTGCCCAAATAAAAGTAAGAGACCAAACATTTTAATTTAGCTGTGCCTCTGTTTCCCTTGGCATAAAATAAGGTCTATCTCTCAAGGACTTTCATAATCTCAGTATGGTATCATAAAAGTCCATGCCCCCAGCAGGTCTCTCCATCACCTTCCCTCTCCCTAAGACAGGTCCTTCCCATCCCTTATGATAATGAAATATGCTGAAAAAAATCTAGCCCTCCTCCCAAATGATACATATCCTCAGCTTCCCAAGTGCTCTGGAGGGTAAGGAGGGTATGCACAAGCTGTGCTGCCAATGTTTTAGTGGATGCTAATTTGAGGAAGTGGACCAGAGTTCTCACTCCAGGTCACATCCTGCCTTAACCCAGATATAAATGGGTCTGACAAGATCCCAGATGAAAAGCAACTTCTGAATTGCAGCCACTGGCCTCCTGCTTAAAGCAAACATATGCTAGCCAAGCCAGCCAGACATACTGGAGCATCTTGAGGAAAGTGGCCAAGCCTCTAGCAGGACCCAGCCCTGTCATGAATGAAACAGACCTCCTGGCTCTATGGCTCCAGATTTCAACTCTTCCCATGTGCCTTTCCATGGCTTCCTAAGATGCTAACCGCACAGTGACAGCCGTGGCATCTAGGCAAGAAGGGAAATGGGCGAGGCTGCTTGAAGAATTATATAAACCACCGTTTTTGTTTTTTTTTTTTTTAAACAGGAGTAGGTATTTTGGGAAAGAACTGGCTAGGTGAGTTGTTTAGCAGTTTTTCTGGGTAGCCTTTGGGAAGTCTTCAGGAAGCTGGGTTATCTAACATCACCAAAAGGGAATGGAGATGCCCAGGCTTGGTTGGACCAACAAAAGAGAGCACCCTACACTGGAACAATGTAGACAGAATTGGATCCTTCCTAAAAGAAGTTCTGACCAGGCTCTCGAATGCATGCCAGGTGGAAAGGTGTTTGTAACCATTCCCCAACTGGCTCTCCATAGACAAGTCCTTTCATTAGCCTCCCTGTTTCCATCCAAGAGACAAAACTGATCAAAGATGGCAAAGGCCTGGCTTCTACTCCCACTTCCTTTCCCCATGTTAGACCTTACTAATCAATCACAGACCTCATAGTCTGTGAGGCCCACATTGAATTCTTTATGCAAGACTCCCCAAAACCATCAACGGTGGTCAATGGGAGATGGTCTGTAGTGATACATCTTCATTCTCTCTTTAATCGCTAGCAAATAGCACACTAGCTTCTGTTCTGTTGTGAGGTTGACCGGCTGCAGTCTAAATATTCTAACATGGCCAAGGGTTCGCCGTAACTTCGTGTGCAGGAATTCTGTTTATCGGCAGAGTGAAACATTCATATTTGCTCGGAACACATCACAAGTGCTTTAAAATCTATAGCATCCAAGAGTGCCTGAATTGAACATGCCTACAATCATCTTGGTCTTCTAGGAACCCATGGTAGGTTTGCCTTTCTCAGCCCTCTTTGAAGTTGGATGTGGTCCCGTGTTCTGATCTGGTCAATGATATGTGAGCAAAAGTGGCATGTATCATATGCAGAAGGCCAGCATGGAATCCACCATGTTTTCCCTCCACCCTGGTGATCATGGGAGTACATGCTAAGGTGCAACTTCTAGCCAAGAGTGTCCTTGAGTAAGTGTGAAGGGAATTACCTCATTAATGATCCATGTTGAGCATGATCATAAACAAGAAAAAAAATTTGTTTTGTGTTGGGTTACTGAGAGCTAGGGATTGTTTCTCCCTATAGCATTGCTTTGCTTAACCTGACTCCTATAACATATCTGCCACAAGCCATTCTTTTGATCCTATTAACAGCTTTCTATAGTGGGAAGCACGTTACTGTTCACATTGTATAAGTACCATTTATGTATAAATAGTGTATATAAATTATACCCACATAATACCTAGAGAAGTAAAGCAATTAGCCGGCCAACTAATCATAAAAAGGGATTTATATGCTCTGGCCATATAATTTTCACAAGAGATGGGACATATCAGTAAGGCCTCACTAAAGACTGAAATCTGACTCGATACCAAAATCATTTCTAGGATAACCAAATACAACCACTTAAAGACAAAGCCATAACTTAGCACTGTAACCTCCTAAATTAAGGATTACACCATTCTTTGCAACAGTCACTCAAATCCCTAGATCTAGCCTACGCCTACCCTACCCCTGAATGTTCCCATCATCCTCTCTGCTTCTACTTACACCTTATTTATGGAAATCTTTTCTTCTGTAAGCAGTGTGCAATTATTTCAACCGTTCTCCCCAGTTCTTTTCTCTCAAATGACAAGATACTACACATTCCAGGACAGCCCGCCCAACAGACCTCCATAGTCCCTTCCAAGCTATATATAATTATTATTATTATTTTAGGCAGTGTTATAATTTATAATTATTTTAGGCAGCATCTCCTTCTAACACAATGGCTTTCCACTTCTATTTCTACATAAATAGCCTTATTGCAAACTCTTTAATGTCAGCCAACTTCATCAGTTCCCAGGGGCAGGCAGAGAGCATACTACACACATAAAAAACATGATAGATTCCTCTGCCTTTTCATCAGGCATATAAATATGTCAGCAATAAAATATTGAGAGGAAATCACTTCTTTGACTTTGTCTTGGAGGAAAGCAAACAGCCAGTTCCTAGCCACAGGGACCAACTGGTTACCTGGTTTATATACATTGCTGAGCCCTGGGTTGCAGATGCACAGAAATGAAGTCCTCCCAACCTAAACCTATCACCCTCCACTCCTACAATGGCTTGTCCTGAGTCCTATCTACCCCCAAACACACATGCATACAAGAGGAGAGTTCAAATCCAACTGGGGAGGAAAGGTAGGATGGTGGAAGAACAAGAGCGTCCCTATTTTAGAGGGAGCTTTGAAAGCTCTCAAGAAAGAAAGTTTTGAGATTGGAGCAATCACAGAAGACTTCCTAGGGGAGGAGATGCAGCTTTACCTGGGCCAGGAAAGGTGGCCCCTATGAGTGCAAGAGGAGGACTGGCCTATGCGGAGCAGCAAACGCTCAAACAGGAAGAAATTGGAGCTTGGACCATGGCAGTGGCAGAGCTGTAGAATACAGGAGATGAAAGCAGAAATGGACCGGCAAACTCTGAAAAGCTACCAGTGGGACCCAGCTGGGCTCACTCTCTACCATGGAGTATAGGCTTTATAGTTCAGGGTCCTGCTGAGCTGTGAAAACATGGAAGGGTCAATCACTGTCTCTCCTATTACCTTGATAAGGGCTGCCCTTCAGGCTGGCCATGAGCATTCACATAGAGCAAGCTCAGCCTTAAAAGCGACTGTCTCTAGCTTTTTACTGCAAAACTCCTGCAAAGAGTCTGCTGGAGAAAGTTGGTGTCTCTTAACTCACTTGGATTTTTAAGCATAAATTCCAGTGTGGGGGAATGTTGGAAAGAGGGCACCAGCAATGGAGTCATCCCAGGAAAAGTATTTATTCTCGCCTTTCCTCCGCCAAGGAAAGTTTCTGCTCTGGAAAAAGCACCTCACCATGCACTAAGCTGTATGGCGAAGGTTAAAATAGAAAGAGAGAAGTGGCTCTGATGGCCTCTCATCCTGCCTTTAACTCTGCTGCTCCCAGGGCAGAGCAGATAGGAACCTTACCCTCCTGTTCACAAAGAAGCCGATTTCTTTAGGTTTCTGAACAATATCCAATGACCTTTGCTTCTCTTTATTTAAAAGGGACTGGTTTAAACTCTTTCACTGGAAGATTTTTATCCCAGATTTGCATATTTTAAACTAAGAGACAAAGGAGAAGAAAGGGGGAGGGGGACCAACGGAGGAGGGGGAGGAAGAAAAAGAGGGAGGGAGGGAGACATGAAGGAAGAGGGGCAGGGTGAGGGAAGACCATTCTCTGAGAATCTGGTGGGCACAGGGACCAAGTAACCTTATTTTATCTTCATGGCCAAGCTATCTGGAAAATACACTCTGTTCATAACTAAACAATTCAAAATAAGGCAGTGCCTGCTTTTGTAGCTATAAGCTCTCAAAGGATGAGGGTCACAGCCATTGAATGCATCTACTAAGGAGGACACACCAAACCAAAAGCAGATGTCAGAAATCTGTTCTCTTGGTACAGGGTCCTCAGTGCAGAGAAATCTCCCTGATGGAGACCAACCCAGATGCCTCTCTGTTTCCTGACTGCGATCAGAATGCACCAGCTGCCTCACTCTCCCACTCATGCCTCCCTCACCAGGATGAGCCCAAATCAATGTGCATTCCATGAGTTACTTTTGCCCTGCATTCTGTCCCAGAGAGCAGGAGTGTGATTGACTCACACCCTGTTCCCCACAGCTCATGGGGTTGCTGGACACGTTTGTTCATGATCACAAAAGGTGCAGGAGAGCACAGCTTACTGCTTCAGTTCAGGCCTAGATAAAAAAAATTTCAAGTCGGTGCATTCCTGTAATCCCAGCATTCAGGGAGGCAGAGGCAGGCAGAACTCTGTGAGTTTGAGGCCAGCCTGAACTACAAATCAACAGGAGAGCCAAGGCTGAGAAACTTTGTCTCAAAAAAAAAAAAAAAAAAAAAAAAGGTTTTAAGTCTGTCACTCAAACTACCTTTTAGAAAATGAAAATAAAGCAAAAGCCCAAACAAAACAAATTTAAAAGGTTCCAATGGAGGAAAACAAAAACAAAACAAAAAAAACCATAACAAAAAAAAAACTTATTGGGACATTAAAAACCATAACAATATCCACATAATCGAGAAACAAGAATAAACTCAACGATGAATCTCATTCACAGCCTCAACCAATACTCAGAATACACAGCCTTGATGAAACAAAGAACCAGAGAAGTCACAAACAGTAGCTTTTATACTATAGAGGGGAGGGATCACTTCAAGGCAGTAGGTAAATGAAAGCATAACATGGAATTACCTCTACCCTGGCAGGAAAAAAGCAGTTCAATTAACTTTGAGGAAAATACGGATTTCAAGTGTGGAGAGTCCCAGGAGCCATGGCTTTTTTTTTTTTTTTTTTTTCTTTCTCCTGATGTGTGCTGTGAGGTTGAGATGCCTCAACTAGGCCTGCCCAGAGCACACCTATCCTTGAAGAGCCACCGGGAGACCCTGAGAGGGAATGGCACCTGCTGAGGCATCTGTATGTCCTAATAAGAGGCCCGGGAAGTAGGGAGCAGACAGAGGAGGTCTCTAAAAGGTGGTGGAGTGGAACTGGGACTCAAAGAACAATAGGAAACTGTCAGATACACCTGGAACTTGAGGAGGGTCTTCTAAGGCAAGGGAGTCTGGCCAGTGTACCATCCAGCCATAGCAGAGAAAGATCTGCAAGAGACCAGGCTGAGCTGAGGACAGAAGCTGGGCTGTACACTGGACCCAGTAATAAGCCAGTAAGTCTGAGATGGTAGGAGGGGCTGGCTGAGCTCTGACCAATAAACCTCCGCTGCTGGCAGCTCTTGAAGCTGGAGCTGGAAAAAGGGGCTCTCCCGCCCCTATGAAGCCCAGACACCAGGGGCTTTAAGTGAGAGGAAAAAACACCAAATCCTCTGCTCATAGTCTTCCTTTATTTCCAAGAGTCAGTTGCATGAGTAGAAGCAAAACTAGGCATTCAATGAAAAAGGGGAAAGGCAGTGATGCCATGAAGCCTGTCCTTTGCAATTTCAGTGCGACTCTGGGCTCGAGATGTCCCTGCTCAGCACAAATCTTGAGAAGCCATGATTGGCACTCAGCTCACCTCCTGCCCCCCTCCTCACCCCAACCCCTCTTCCAACACAACATCTGAACCTTTCAAGATACAGCGCTGTGGTCATTGCTTGGCCTCTGCTGTGTTTATGAGCGCTTTCATTCCAGCCTTTTCCCAGCCTAATAAATTAGGCCTAATGAGTTGCTTTCCTGCTGCATTAAAAAGGACATGACTGCATGTTTTTCATAAACATGTTTAACTGTAAATCTGCTTCGTCTGATTGGTGAGCCAATTCTGCCTGCAGAAAAATATGAGATTCTTCCAACAGAGCTTAAAATATCAAATGTCCCTGAAAGTGACAGTAATAAGAGCAATGATAAAAGCCACTCCTGTTTACCAATGATGTTAATTTACTTCATGCTTCATGCTGTGTCTGGCTCAGGACATGTCCTCACAGGAAGCCCACATACAGGTGACACAGTCACTTCACAGGTGAGAGACCTGAGCCTCAGCCAGGATGAGGCTCTCATTCAGGGCCATGCAGTTGACTGACAACACAGCATGTTTTTAGTCTCAAGATTATCTCCAAACTCCCTGCTCTTGTACACTAGCTTATAATACAAATAGGAGACTCTGGTTAATGTTAGCAGTCATATTTATCAGACTGAAAAATGACTAAAGCATTAATCAGGTACACCTTTGAGTATACCTGTGAGGACATTTCCCTAGAGGGTTAACTGAGGAGGGAAGATCCCCCCCCACCCAAATGTAGGTAGCACCATCCATGGGCTAGGGGCCCTGACTCAATAAAATACAGTTATGGACAAAGCAAGATGAGCATAGGCATTCTCTTCTCTCTGCTTCCTGACCCACAGAACTGTGGGCAAGCAGCATCTACAAGCTCCTGCTACCATGCATTCACCATTATGATAGACTTACCTCCTCAAAACTTGAGCCAAAATAAATCATTATTCACTTAAGTTGCCCCTGGCCAGGAATATGGTTATACCAGTGAGAACAGTCACTCATTCAGGGAAGGGTTAAGAGGAATCTGCAAATCCTCCAAGCCTCTGTTAGAAACTAGCCTCCAGTGACCATGAGAGAAAGCATTTAAGTGGTTCCCAGATGCTGGCTATGCAGGTAATCAGAACACGGAGGAACACTCTGCTTATCTTGGGTTTGCCAAGCCTGGCTACCAAAAACTAAGGGTAGAGCTGTGGTTGGAATCACAGTGAAAACTGGACTTCTTTGACCCTAACCACAAGGTACAGGGTACTAGGCACTGAATGCTACTGGCCAAATTATGCCAGAGAAGTCTAGGTGTTTGTGGGCCATGTTTGGGATCATGGCCTCAGTCTTCAGAGTTGTCGTTTCTCTGACTAAGTTCAGAAGACCATGCTCCAACTTAGCCCTCCCAGGCTGTAGTCTAGGATTCTTGCAGTGTGTCAGGGACATTGGGCAAGCCCTGCCTTCCCAGAGAATGAGAGCTGTGATTGGCTGCAACCTCCACAATGGACAAAGATGGGTTTCACTCAGGGTTAGGCCACTGTTCATTAGCCAAAGCCAGATTCTACATCTTCTTTCTTGATTTCTCCAGATGACACCCCATCAGGGCTCCTAACCCATCTGACACAGACTTCTGTTATAGAATTCTTCATGTTAAATTGTATCTGTTTCCTATTCCACTTCTCACTAAACATAAGCAAGTTAAGAGAAGGTTTTATCCAAGGATTCTGACACCCACTACAAGGCCCACAACATGACAGTATTTTAAACAGGCTTATTAAGTCAAGAAAGATGACATCTGAGTTAATGGCGTTTCCCACATGATGGACCATACCCTCGCACCACAAGCCAACATAATCCTCTCCTCCTTTAGTTGCCTTTTGTCAAGTGTTTGTTCACGGTGTTGGAAAATGTAACTATACACAACAGAACGCACGCCTGCGGGAGCCTGAGGACAAGGGAATGGGCATGCAACAGGCTGTTTCCAGAGACCACCAGCTGGCAAACACCTCCTAGCCCAGAGGTGAGGTGTCCTGGCCACAAACAGGTCTGCACAAACATCAGTACAACAGCCATCAACTGACAGAAGCAGCAAAAAAGACATGCAAACTAGAGGCCACAGTTGGGGTTCAGAATTTCATAACCATTTGATGCGCTTGGACCCTTTAATACAATCTCTAAAAATGATGGCTTAGTATCCCAAAACACTAATACGGTGACTTTGGTGATGACAGTACAACGAACATTGTTTTAGGTGCTTCTGTCATCTGCAGACCACATACACCCACGGATATCTGTGAATGGGGCCTAAAACAAAATCACAAACTTAGTTAACACATTATAGATATTTTAAAAACTTGACTGTGAGGGTCTTAAGCATAAACATTGAAGATGATATCATGTCACACTGTCAGGTGGCTGCACATGCCTAAGGACCTTATCCTACACCAACAGAAGGCCTTCAAAATATGTTTTTTAAAGATTTACTTATTTTATGTGTAGGAACCCTCTGTTTTCATGCACGCCAGAAGAGAGAATCAGATTCCATTACAGATGGTGGTGAGCCACTATGTGGCTGCCGGGAGTTGAACTCAGACCCCCTGGAAGTGCAGCCAGCACTCTTAAATGCTGAGTCATCTCTCCAGCCTTGCTCAGAACAGTTTTTAAGAGGAGGGGAAATGGATGTGGATTGGAATGTGATGGGGTTGGAATGACCCCTCTAAAATAAAATTCATTTCAAAGTTGTCATGGTAACAATGATGCAAGGTAGGACCATAAAGATTTAGGCCATGTGGCCTCCACTCTTACACAGACCATCTGAAGGAAGTAAGGACCCACTATAATGTGATTATGGTGGAGGGAGAGGTTTTCAAAGCCTACCTGCGCACTCTCGAGACTTTTGGGGTTTTTTGTTTGTTTGTTTGTTTGTTTGTTTGTTTGTTTGTTTTGAGACTCACTATGCTGCCCAAGATGGCCTCAAATTCAGGATCCCCATGCTTTAACCTTTGGAATGTTAAGACTGTAGGCATGTGTCACAATGTCCAGCTTGGGATTAATCTTAATGGTGACATTATCTTTTTTAATCTTTCCTAGAATTTACTCCCTGGAAGTGAGCCGACATCTCTTGAGAAGAAAACTAGACATGAGGAAATAATCAAACAGTGCCCAACTGTGCAAGAATTATAGGTGCATGACTCTGAAGGTTAGCCACATATTTCTTCTGGAGCTTATGCTACCTTAGACGGCAATGCCAAGGAGCTTCTAGATCCCCTAAGCAGCTGTGACATACAGGCAAAAGATGGAGTTCCAGAAATATTTGGTGACTAAGTGATGAAATGTACCCCTACTTCCTCTTTCTTGGTGGAAAAACTGTTCTTCTGGGTCATCCCATGCTTCAGGGAGAGCTTTTTTTAAAGTAATTTTTAATTTTTATTTATTTAACGTGCATTAATGTGAATGTGTCAGATCCCTTGGAATTGGCATTACAGACAATTGTGAGCTGCCATGTGGGCGCTAGCAATTGAACCTGGGTCCTTTGGAAATGCAGGCAGTGCTCTTAACCACTGAGCTATCTCTCCAGCTCCCCAGGGAGAGCTTTTTTTCCTCTGAGCACTCACAATGCTTCTCTCCAACAATACTTTCCAAAACCAGAATTCTTGAGCACCTATAGACATCTCTGAGGTCTGCAATGAAGAACTATGTGGCCTGGCACGGTCAACATGTCACCATGAAGGAAGTGTTCCTTTCGTTCCACTGCCCGCACCTGAATTAGCGAATATATCGGAGTAGTCAAGGTTAAATGTCTAGGAGCGTCTAACAAATGTTGAGAGTGCAACCATTATCAGATAAAGTAAGAACAGTCCTGTGGGCCTGTGTTGCGGGCATGTCGAACTCTCCTGATCGTAAATGTCCCAGTGTAAATGTCTCAGTGGCTATACTGCTGGCCAGCAGATGCATTCTTTAGACTCTGCTTTTGCCATTCCAGCGTCACTCACTGACAGCAAGTAAATGCACACTGAAGAATATCCTGCCAACTGGAACTTGAATTGTTTTTAAAGCATCAGATGCTATGCAGTTTCCAGGCCTAAGACATGTCTCAATAGATAAAGTGCTTGCCATGAAAGCATGAGGACCTGGGGGTGATATCCAAGGACCAAAGTTAAAAAAATAAAAATAAAGCCAGGGACAGTGTCGTGCATGGGAGGTAGTTAGCAGAATCTCTAAGGGTTTCTGGCCAGCCAGAATGGCCAAATCAATAACTGAGAGATTTGTTTCAAAAATAAAGTGGAGCACTCAGAAAGGCAGAGGCAGGTAGATCTCTGTGAGTTCAAGGCAGCCTGGTCTACAAAGTGAGTCCAGGACAATAAAGGCTACACAGAGAAACCCTGTCTTGAAAGAAGGAAAGAAAGACAAAGGAAGAAGGAAGGAAGGAAAGAAGGAAGGAAGGAAGGAAGGAAGGAAGGAAGGAAGGAAGGAAGGAA
>NW_026596046.1:21763475-21851476 GCF_907164565.1 Psammomys obesus
GAAGGAAGGAAGGAAGGAAGGAAGGAAGGAAGGAAGGAAGGAAGGAAGGAGAAAGAAAGAGGCAATCAACTAAGGAAGACATTAACCTCTGACTTTTACTTGTATGCCACAGGCACCTGCACACACACACACACACACACACACACACACACACACACACATAGAGCAACAGTTGTGACATTTTACCACTGTTAAGAGGGCTTAATTAAATAATGGATCTGGATCTGTGGCTCAGAATCAGTTCTATGTTAAAAAGTAGAAAAACTTGAAAAACTGGCCCATGATGACCCAAACAATAGTCTTTTGTGTGAAAAATCAAATCAAGACACTAGTGAGTGAAATATGAAATAGAGAGATGAAGTGTTTCCTCTAAGCCCACCATCAGAGAGATAAACGTCATGTTGGCAGTTTGTGTTTTATTCAAGTTACATTTCTGTTTGTATATCATTTGTAAATTTGTTTTAGAGTTAAGAGTGTATAGGAACTATAAGCTGAATGATCTGTACCTAGACTTGCGTTTACACACATTTAAATAATATAATAAAGGTAGCTTGAGTCAACACTGGGCATCCTCGGGAATGCTTTTCCTTATAAAGAGGCTGCAGGAGTAAAAGCAACCCTGATCCTGAGCCTGATAAGCCACAGCTTAACCACTTGGGCAAAGGCAGCAGCTGGCTGGCAAACTCACTCTCCAAACCTTTAGCTGGTGCTGGGCATGGCTGGGCACGGGAAGAACCTGCCTTGGTGGGTGATTTTAACCTGAAAATAAGGTCTGCTTGTTCATAAGCCCTCTTTGTAAATATTGTCCTGGGCTGGGCAGGAAGGGGCAGGTTTTCAAAACACCCGTAATCATCTTCTTCTGTGTGTTCCTTCTGCCTTGGATCTGACTTCTAGAGGGCAAACCGCTTCTAGCAGCCTCGCCAGGCACTAAGCAAAGCAGACCAGCCTTCTCCAGGTCTGATGGGATCTCTGATTTTATCAGGCATCAAAGCTTGTTCTTTGGGCTCCTTAGGAATAAATCTACCTCTCCTGCTTTTCATGTGGTGTGATTGCTAAGGGGAGGAGAAATTTTGATACCGGAACTGAATCCTTCGTGCAGGCAAACCAGTAAGAGGAAGCACGCAACAGCAGAGCCGCCACAGTGGCTCTGCATGCAGTCAGAGAACTTGTCCCCAGCCTTGGCTCCTCTGAAGAGATGACCTTGTTTCCTCCTAAGTCAGAGAGGCATTTAAGTTCTTCTAACAAGGATGAAAGCAACAACAAACCTGTTCTTTTTTGCTTGTCCCTGGGTTCAGGTACTAAAGTGAGAATTCTGTGCCAGCTTGTTATCAATTGGAAGGAAGAACTTGGCTTCATCATTAAAGGGAAGCATCTACTCTAACATCAGAGTCTTTCCCAGGGGGTTTTAAATGTGCACCTGAAGTAAAACAAACAAATAAACAAAAAGGCCCAGGAATCCATCGGGAAAGATATGTATATACTTCCAACAAGCCTGATCCTGCCTAGGAATTGGCCTTGGGATAGTTACAAAAACTTGGGAAAGAAACCTGGTGTCTTGAGTCTCCTGTCAGAGCTAGAGGGAGCCCAGAGATAGCATAGTACAAGTTATTCTTTCATAGTTTGGGGTGAGGTCCAGAAAAGCCACCTATCCCAGCTCACACAAGCACTTGGTATTGAAGGTGACCTGTATTCCAGAACTCTCTCCTGAGAACCACAATTACATCTTTCAAACAAGGAGGCACAGTTCCACACATTCCCTGGCTAAGCAGGAACATCATTTACAATGACGGTCCTTTGAAGGCACCAGCTTCTTCAGCAAGACACAAGGTGGTCAGAATGTTTTAGCGCTGAAAAGAGATCTTGAGAGCTGGTGAGATAACTTAGTGGGTAGAAGTAGTTGCTGTGCAAGCCTGTCAACCTGAGTTCGATCCATGGAGCACAGGTAATTGACTCCACAGAGTTCTTCTCTGGCCACCATACATGCAGCCTACCACAACATATAGCCAACGCAATGCAACAATAACAAAATGTTGTAAAAAGAGAACTCTTGAGATTCAACTAATTCCAGACAGGATCTTTGAGGCTCAGAGATAGCGTTATATACCCACAACAGAAAAATGAGTCAAAGGTAGAGAGAAGACTGTGTATCTCAAGACCAAGAGAGTCCTGAGATAAGACAACACACCTCCTATAGCCTACAAATTAGCTGTGAGCCAAGCTCATAGCCTGGTTGGGGATCAGAATAAGATGATGAAAGCAAGTGCTTATCCAGCAATCTGGTAGCTACCATCATCACTATCTCCATCACCACTACCACCATCACTGTGGTTTGAACAAGAATTGGTTCATATATTGACTCTTCACAGCAATAGAACAGTAACTAAGGCAGAAGTTGGTGCCAGGAGTGGGGTATTGATATGATAGGCCTTACCATGGTTTTTGTTTGGAAAAATATGGAAGACTGTGGGACTTTGGACTAGAAAAGTTATTGAACACTGTAAATGGGGTTTAATGGTCCATCCTAGTAGGAGAATGGAAGACAGTGCTGAGAGTGATGTAATTTTTCGAGCCCAGCTCAAGAAGTTTCAGAGGGGAAGAATATTAATAGTAGCTTAGAAACCATTCACCATTCCTGTTGTATTTTGGCAGATTGTGGCCTGTTTTTGCTCTTGTCCTAAATATCTTCCTGAGGTTAAATTAAAGAGTTTTGGATTGATGGCATTGGCCCAGGAGATTTCAAGACAGCCTAGTATTTACTCTGTTTTGGTTAATGTTAACATACCTCTGCAAATCTATAATGAAATGCAGCGAACTTGACAAAGAGAAATACAAAATGTACAGTGTGAGGAGAAAAGGAGCACCAGGAAGTGTAATGGAGCCAGTTCCTGTGTTCAAGGGGATAAAAGTTTAAAGAAAAGCCTGATGCTTAGTGAAACAAAGGGAGTGGTGACCTTAGGGCAAGATTCCATACAGCTTCCAACTCATGGAAAGGAACTGAAAGAAAGCTTAAGCAGTGAAGGAAGCCATCAACAATAGAAAGTTGATGCAAACGTAATTGAATGAGGGGGCCAAGTTCAGCTCCATTAAGCAGTAGAACTTGGCACCTCTGGCCTCATAGTTCTGGCTTTAGAGTCAAGGATATAAGAAAGGAATTATGGAATCACTTCTGTGGCTAAGAATAGTTGTTGAGGCCAGGCATGTGTCAGGCGTGTCCCTACGTGTAAGAGGTCCAGAGAGGCCATTGCAGGAAGCTGAGAAAGTGAAGCTTGGTTGCATTGGAGACCCCATGATGTTGGAGAATCTAGAGTCATGTGATAACTGCCAAGGATTGCTGATAACAGGGTGTGGAACCAGCCCAGGAAAGAGAAGTGTATTGCAGTCAACAAAGTTTAAAAATCTGAAGAGCATGTTGACATTAGACATAGAGATCAGAGTCTGGGGTTTCCTAGCTGGTTGTTTGATCTTGTTTTGGTCTAGTATTTCCTTACCATGCTCCCTTTCCCCTCTTTTGGAATGGTAATATATATCCCATACCATTGTATGTTAGAAGTATGTGATCTGTTTTTTATTTTGACTTTACAGGGGATTACAGTTAAGAAATTCCTATGAGTCTCAGAAGAGACTTTGAACTTTGGACTTTTAAACAGCATTGAGACTGTCATAGACTCAGAAGTTAGACTAAATGCATTTTGCATTATGATACAGCTATAAGCATATAGGGCCAAGGAGTAGAATGTAGTGATTTTGATAAGAATGGCTCTGTAGGCTCATAGATTTTAATGCTTGGTTACCAGGGAGTGACACTATTTAAAAGGATTAGAAGATGTAGCCTTGTTGGAGAAAGTGGGGTTTGTTGAGATTTTGAGGTTTCAAAAGCAGCAAAAACAAGTCTCTCTCTGTGTCTCTCTGTCCATCTGTCTGTCTGTCCGTGTGTGTGTGTCTCTCTCTCTACCTGCTTCCAGTGGCTCAGGTTGTAAACTGCCCTAGTGCCATGCCTGTCTGCTTCCTTCCATGATGATAATGGACTAACACTCTGAAACTAGTTGTAAGCAAGCTGCAAATTAAACGCTTTCTCTCATAAATTGTCTTGATCATGGTGTCTCCTCACAGCAATAGAAGAGTAACGAAGACAATCACCATCACCACAACCATAGCCAGGCCGTGACCATTCCCACCGCCATCGCTATCACCACTTTACCATCTTCATCATCACTACTTCCACTATCATCACACCGTACCATTAGCACCATTCAAACCGAACAAAAAGCGATCCATTTATCTGCTAAGTAGGTAGCACCTCTGGTTGGTCCTTGGATGAGCATGTCAAAGTACCCACAGCCATGTCCAGTACACATACTCACTAGACAATAGTGCTATCCCTCTGCCTCCGTACAAAAAGTGGACAGGTCTAGGCATCTGTGGCCCCAGGAGAAGTTCTATGCACCTTGCAGCGGGGAGGGGATCACTAGGTAAGGAAGTCTGCTTTGCACCTCTTTACTCAGCAAAGAAGGTGAGAACATACAGTCTGGGCAGTGGAGAGAAGAACAGTCATGATCAAACCAGAAACTCATTCTCTTACTTTGAGCTCTGGAAGGCATTGACGGAGAACAAAGAAGCCATTCTGCAGAAGATCCGTACCCCACCCACATTCCAGGTGGTTCTTTCCTGCAATGGTGCCTTCGCAGAGGTGCATGCACAGATCCCCTCCTTCCTTGGAGCGCTTCTACCCTGGGAAGAACAGTCGGGAGACCCTTCTGCTGCTCTCTTCATTCCAGTCGGGAATACAGCTGTCATGTTGGGATAAGCAACCACTCAGTGAGTCTCCTTTTCTTCAGCTCCAGCAGCAGCACTTTCTATGCATTGCCTCATTTAGCTATCAGTGACCAAAAAGGTTGTGACTATGAATGACCCCTATTTAACAGGAATGCCATCTCTCAGTGATGCTGGTTCAGGCCTTTTTGTGCAGTTCACAAACTCAGCAGCTATACCACAGTCTGAATGCTTTGGTCCCTCCAATACGTGTGCTGAGATCCTAACCTTCAAGCTGAAGGCTTTACCTCCTATGAGAGGCAACTAGGTCATGCACATGAAGCCCTCATAATCCTTATAAAAGGATTAACACCCTTACACAGAGACCCTGGGGAAATACATTCTTTCTCTTCCTCCTGTCATAAGAAAAATGTAAGCAGACGATGGCTGTTTACAAGCCAGAGATGGCTCTCCCCAGAGCTCCCATGCTGCCATCCTGACCTCAGACTTCCAACCTCCGGAAGTACAGGAAGCCAACTTCATCTGTAAGCTGTCTACTACTTTAGTACAGCTGGCTAAAGTGGGGAAGACAGGGGCTCTGAGAGAAGATGCTAATTCACTTTCCTCATTTCTCTACCAAAACAAGGCTTGTTACCATCACTGTACGCATCAAAACTGGGAAAATTAGGTTGTCAGTAACAGTGACAGCTCCTACACAAACCAGTGCCAGAACCTAAGACACAGGACCTCTGACTTGAAATCTGAAGCCACCTTTATCACATCTAGGACAGGCATGTGGACATGTGAGGAAGCTGCCAGAACATGTACCAAACCAGAAAGATTCATTTCAGTCATTTAACGATTCAGAGAAAAACAGTAGGAACTGACCCAGAATCACTGGAAAGTGACGTCACTATTCTAGCTAGCCCACGCCCCATGGTCATTATTTCAAAAATGATGAGACCATCCATGAAAGCTGGTACTGGAGCCGTGCCCCGGTCAACATCCGGTGTGTGGGCAGGCCCCTGGGGGCCATACTGCTGAAGCAGTGGGTCAGGGCAGAAGCTGCCTTCCGATGAGGTTATTGTGCCTGGCTAGAGTTAGAGGCAGGGAGGGCACTGGGAATGGTGAAGGGTCAGCTGGGTTTTCTTCATTCTCTTGCTTTGCCCTGTTGCCGTTGACAGGTTAAACTAGGTTTGGGGATCTGCAGCTGAGATTCTGGACATGTGACCCTCTCCTGCTCCCATCCTGTCTTGCTAGCACACTTGTCCCACATATCGCAAGGAGACGAGCTGACAGGTAGATGTCAGAAAAAATGAACACAAGGCCATGTTGGCAGAGTTGGAGCCCGGGCTGATAAACAATGAGATGTCACTATACCCAATGCCATAATGTATGAGAGCGATTCTATCAACAGCGAGTGTGGTGGGCTGACCTTAGAATGTCTCCCCTCCTCCCACCTTCTTACCTGTCCTCAGACCCAGGTGCTTTCTGACACAACCCTGTACCTTCTCCCAACAAGAGGCAGAATCTAAATCTCTTCTTTATAGGAACTGGCCTTGCTTGAGGCCAGAAGGGAAAGTAAGAAGGTAGGAAACTGAATTAGTTGCTTTTTGTTGCCTCGATGAAACACTGTAATAACAAGCAACTGGTGAAAGAAAGAGTTTATTTTGATTTACAGTTCCTGGAGGATGAAGTCCATCATGGTGAGAGCATGACAGCTAGGCGCAGGCATGGCGGCTGCAAAGGGGCATTGGCCGCTCATGCGTTTAAATGCAAGCATGAAGTAGAGAATGAACTCGAAAGCCAGGCTTTAAACCCGCAAAGCCCGCCTCCAGTGACATGCTTCCTTTAGCAGGGCTGAACCTCCTAAATCTCCTCCAAACAGAGCCACTACTGGAGACCAAGTGTTCAGATGCCTGAGTCTATGGGGGACAGCTCTCATTTAAACCAGCATCAAGGAAGGGGGAAATGAAAGCTGGGAAGTGCCTCTAAGAGGTAATACGTGCTGTTCCTACCTCACAGAACTATATCCATCATCACCAGGACAAATCCAGAACTGAGCTGATGGTAACGAGAAGCAACTGTTCCATCACCCTCTTTCCCTCAGTAGACAGCTGACTCTAAGGCCAGACATGTAGATGATGCTATCCTAGACCAACCAACTTCAAGCTGCCTGCCAACTAAATGTAGACCTAAGAACTTACCAGGAACTGAAAGTGAAACCAGCTGGCCAATCCACAGCCTGAAGACGCGATGGTTGTTTAAACCATTTACCTGGGGCATGCTTTGTTACACAGCAAGAGCACACATTGAGAAGGAGTGTTGAGAATGCCCTCCCCCAAAGGTGAGGACGTTGCCCAGAGAGGGCTAGGAAGAAAGAAAAATGAATTGTTGAATGGCCAGTTAGAAAAAAAAAAAAAAAAGCACATGTAGCAGGGGATAAAAATGGTAAGAAAACACCATTAAGTCCAAAGGTCCATGAAGAGTCCTGGTGTGTCATTAGATTCTAAACTGGAAGTGGGCCATACCTGAGCCAGACTCTGAGAGAAGGATACTATTCAGTCATGAGACACTTCAATTTGTCACAGGTCATTGACAACGTATCAAAGGGGTCAAAGTTAATGCATTTGCCCCTATGCTGAGGACCGGAACGTTTCAAACATGACCAGAGACAGTGGGGATGTCAACTATCATGCACGTTTCCTCTCTATCCCTGGTACGTTTTTTAAATTGTAGTTAGCAGAACCCTCAAGACCATGCCCATGACAGAATGAGGAAAAAGTCCCAACATAACATGAGAAGATGAGAAAGAAGTCCCAAAGTAAGGTGAGATGAAAGCCTGTTTCCCGACACTGTGTTGGTGTGGGCAGAGTTGTTTTGAAACAATGTTTCCACATACCACGTCCCATACAGCTGGAAAGAACAGAGGCTCTCAGCAAACCCAGGGAACAGCGGTGATTTCAGCTGTCTCTTCCGCCATTTGCGAATTAAATCCAACATAAATCCCCATCTCCTGAGAGACTCCCAATGATGCTTAGAAGTGCGACTTCTGAAGTCTGGGACCGAGGTGAAAGGACTGTGTGTGGCCGCTGATGAAGCCTGGTGAGACTCTGCAGAAGGACTTTGTGGCTCCAGCACTAGGCAGTGAGCACCCAGGCACACCACAGCCTAATCCTCACTTGGCTAACCCTCAGAGCAGAATCGCTGCAGGCTGGCCCCCAGCCTTCACTCTCAGACATATCCAGGCTTGGCCTGCTAAGAGGCGATCACTGGAATCAGCCCAGATGGTCAGATCAAGTGTCTGCCTGAATTCCTACTGAGCTAACTTTATCGCATTCCTGTTATCTCTATGCTGGTAACCGGATCAAATACACTCTTCCTGGCAGCACAAATCAATGGATAAAGGAAAGATTGTTCGATAGAATTGTGCTGGGCTAACAGGTTAGTAAATTGAAAGGATAATGGAGTTAGCATATCTCCTTGCACCATGAACTGAAAGGAATTCCAGACAGGTCAAAGAGCTTAAAAATCAACTCACAGATCACCGGGTAGCTCTAGAATTTTTCTTGGTAAAAGAGATCAAGATGCAACTAACTGATAGATTGGGCTGCATGAATATTTCACATACCATAGTTTATTTTTTTAAGTGAAAAGTAGAAGAGAGAACATTACAAATTTATAGGCATTGTGGACATTATAAGAAGAAAAATGTGAACACCATATAAGATGAGATGAGTAGCAAATAAATTCAATTATGTTTGCCAATAATAAATAAATATAGCTATGATTTTCACCTAGTAAAATGAATTTTTAACTTTAGTAATATTGACTGTTGGTAAGCCTGGCACTGTTATAAACAGTGACATGTAGATTTTAATAAATCTTTGGAGATGCCTTGAAAGAAAAACCAGAAATAGCCAAATATTTTGACACATTCCATTCCATGTCTAAAAATCTTTCCTATGCAAATCTATCAAAATTGAAGGAGAGGCAATATAGCTCCCCTTGATTTTTTTTTTTAATAATAAAAGATTTAGCAAGGAATTTGATGCCCTTTAAAGAGCAAGTAAAACTGATGATTTTTAAACTGGAGACAAAAACTTAAAAACATTATATGTGCAAGTTAAAGTTACATTGATGCATTATAAAAACACCTAACAATGCCAGGAAATTATTCATCAAGATTCCTACCATGGTTCTTAGGTGGCAGAGCTAGATTTTTTTTTCCTGTACTTTCCAATCGATAAATTGTGCTGGTTAGTTTATCAACTTGACACAAATATAAGAACCCTCGATTGACTCCCTATAGACAAGGATTCCCTATAGACCAAGGCTGTTGGGCATTTTCAAGATTAAAGATTGAGGTGGAAGATGCCAACCAACAGGGAGTGTTACCCCTCCTGGGCAAGTGGTTCTGAGTTGTGTAAGAGAGTAGGCGGAGCAAGCCCTGCAGAGCAAGCCAGTAAGCATGGCCTCCATTCCAGTTTCTGCCTCAAATTCTTGCCTCAAGTACCTGCCCTGACTTCCCACAGTGATAGACTGACCAGGAGTTGTAAGCCGGAATAAATCCTTCCCTTCTCAAGTCACTTTTGGTTATGGTGTTATCATAGCAATAGAAATCTAAACAAGACCTAAATATAGTTATCTAGTGGAATCGTTTACATAGTAGAATCCTGTCAAATGTATATACATATGCAACATTCATATTGTATTTAAAAAATTAATCACATGCCTCTCTTAGTCTCCTAGCTCCCAGTTACTGCTTCTTCCTCCAAAAATTTAAATCAGGTTGATTCAGTACAGTACCCTGTGGTTAGCACAATGAATAGATGATAAATAAGTAAGTAGAAAAGTGAATGACTTCATTAGTGAGTGAATAAATATATAAATAACTGGGTATTTTCTTCCTACACGGTGGCTTCAATCTCTGGAAACAGCTGGGTGTGGTGCTGTATGGCTTTAATCCCAGCCCTCGGGAGGCAGAGACAGAATGATCTCTGTGGGTTTGAGGCCAACCTGGTCTACAGAGTGAGTTCCAGAACAGCCAGGGCTACACAGAGAAACCCTGAGACAGAGAAACCCTATCTCAAAAGACCCAATAAACAATCCAACCTCTGGAAAGATTGTGGCACTGCATACTTGCTAGGGAGATCATGTTCTTTCAGTCACGAAATGGCTCCAACTCTCAGAGTCCCTTCTGCTCATGGCTCCTTTAATGCACCAGATTAGCTGGTCTCTCTTTGCCCAGAGTGGCCATCGCTGATCAACAGACAAATTCTAACTATATTTTTAAATGTTCAAGTTTTCTTAATAATAAAGGAACCCTTCCCCGTTTCCTTCCCTCGTGTGCCTTTTGTAAGCATATATTACTCTCATTGGTTCAGATGGCTGCACCCAACTCACTTCCATCAATACCTCAAGATTGTAAGACAGAAGAGGAATTGCTTGGTCTTGTGGCCTCCCTGTCTAGGGTGGGATGATTGGTTAATAAATGCCTTTAGAATAAAGGGCCCAAGCAAACTTAGTATCTTATGGTTTTCTTGATCTCCCTGACACTGACTCAGAGCTTTCAAACCCATCTAGTTTTTTCAGTAAACAGGTCAGGTCACACTGATAAATGCATGGGTGGCTTATCACACCCCTAACTGGGCCATAAAGCACGCACCAAGTGTGATAAGAGCTTTTCATCCAGAATCCCCAAGTCTGTTCATTCATTTCCTGGCAATCTCCATTGGAGCATATCTTGAGCTTCAGGTCCTCTGTTAAAGCTCTCCAGGATAAAAAATGGGAACACAGAAGGCATATACCAGTGGCTCTGAATCTCACCACTTACGAATCCTCTACTGTTCTGAGAGTGACCAACAAAAAAGATAACTCAAGCCTCTGCTTACTTTCTTAGTTTTGTGAATTAATAATATTAATAATAATAATAATAATAATAATAATAATAATAATAATAAAAGTGTAGCATAGATCCAAAGTAATTTCATAACATTCTCCATGAGTGCTAACTAAAATTCCATAATACTTTAAAGAAAGTTATTTTCTTCTTTGAGCGGAGGATAATGCTGTTGAAATTTCAGGGTTTCTTGATCAATCATCCAGTGACCTAGCAAATACATGTCTACCCTAAACCTTCCCCAGTCTTCCCAGCACACTCCCGTCCTGGAGCCTCCAGGACCTCTCCTCCTCCAACAGCCTGTGTTCAGTCCACCATCAAATGATGTCCATAGCATCTCATGAACTCCGCTCAGATCTGCCCACAGTCTTTCTCCCCATCTTAGCCTCATCACCTTGTCCTGACCCCAGCCTCCTAGCCTCCAGGACCTCTTCTCTTGCTAACCATTGCCTACCAACCCTTACACCCAGCCACGTGAATCTTCTGAGAGCTGCCAGAGAGGGTTCTTTTAAAATAAAAACATCTTTCCTCTATTCCCACTCCTACCTCTACCAACCACCTACAGTCCAATTCCCAGACTATTGTCCCTCCTGAGAAACTGCACCTTTGATTCATGTCACTGATCGCAGTGTGAAGTCTCTGTATGTTTCTGTGTGTTGTTTCTCCATGCCCTCTCCCTCTAGACCACACTGTCCCCCTAGTCACACACAACTGTTAAGGGAAGGAAGAACAGGTAGGGTGATAGAGATGAGCCCTAAGCGGAAGATACACACTGATTATGAAGACTTGTTATAAAAAGATGTACACTGTCTTTAAGACTGACTTCTATCTATGAATATTGTAGAAGTCGTCATATTTTATATACATTAGATTACAATGAAGTATACTGTGAAAATTAATGTGCCTTTTTTATATGCATGTATATGTATGTGCTGGTGTGTGTGTGTGTATAGGTGTGTGCATATGTGTGTATGTGTGGATGTACACATGGAAGTCAGAAGTTGATGATGGTCATCTGTCAACCACTCTGTACTTATAAAGGTTGAGAAAATGTCTCTCACTTGAACCCAGAGCTTTCCAGTTCAGTTAGTCTAACTATCCAACTTGATCTGGGGATCCCCTGTTTCCGCCCTCTAAGTGATGGCTGGGATCGCAGCTGGGCCCCCACACTCACCCAGCATTTACATGGATGCAGGAACTCTGGGCTCTGGTCCTTGTGCTTGTGAGGCAGTCACTTCACCTGCTGAACCGTCTCCCCAGCCCCATAAAAATTAATTTTGCTCACTCCTCTTCACTTTAGCTGGCTGGCTGGAACACTCCAAATTCTGTCTGTGGCTCCCACTGTACTTCCATGGGCTGGTGCTGCTCTGAATGCTCATCTCTGAGCAGACTACGATATTATGAACTGACTTCATTGTCCTGCCAAATTAGTCAGTGTTAGTCAAGTGAGCAAAGGATGTGTTCCAGTTGGAGAGACAGTCTATAGCAAAGGCAGAAGCTGAGCATACCTCAGAGGCTGAGCATCATGAGACGTTTTGAAGAATCAGGAAAAGTTTAAACAGCACAAAAGCTACAGGATGAATGTGCTGCCCTGGTCCTAATGCTGGCTGACACAAAAAACTAGGATTCATCAAACAATATAGGTGGATATTGTCAGGCAATTGAAATAAATGATGACTCCAGAAATGTTTCCTCAAAGCCTAGAGAGTCTTCTGCATGGCAGCCAAAACTCATGTCCCAGGGAGTTGGCCCTAAGACTCTAAGACCCTTCCCATGCAGAACCCCCTGTGATCTGCATCACGTGGCTCTGGTGCCAGCATGTAACCCAGACAGTGTCATTTCCCTTCAGGTCTCTGAGCCTGCCAAGAGCCGGAAAAGGTAGCCTCACCATGGGCAATCTCTTTTGGGAATTCTGAAAAGTCCTGGCTGCCAGGAATAACACTGGCTTTGTCTAGGCCACCTGAAGTGCCTAGGCCACCTGCCTTCAGGTGGCCTAGTGTCTGCCTCCTGCTCACCCCTTTCTCTGTTGAGAGCCACTGAGATTAAAAGCTAGGCTCTTAGACTCAGCTTTTAAGGGCAGTCTTTACCTGCTCCTCCCACAAAGTCTCATTTCCAATCCCGGGAGACTCCAAACACCCATTTTCTAGCTCCTTTGCTTTTGGCCAAGACTCTTGTTTTCTTCCTAACCTGTCTCTTCTGGCTTTCAAACTACACTCTTCTTTAAGACCCAATCACTTCCTCCAGGATGCCTGCAGCCTAAGCCTTCCCTGAAAGCTGTCTGTGTTCCTTCTGCAGTGGCACCCCAGATTGCTTTGTTCACACCCTCTTACAGCCCAGATTGTAAGACGGCTGTCTGTCTATCTCTCTAGCTAAGCTGTGAACTTCTCCATTGTGGAGAGACAATGAAGCTATCCTTAATCTCTAGTGTTAGAGAAGATCCACACTTAACAGTGACTATGTTGGGGTTGCAATTCCTTTCAACTTGCTCTACTGGGAAGAATAACATCCCCTTCCCCCGCCTCAGCACATTTTTGCCAAAGCTCAAGAATCAAGCCACAGCAGTTGTTATCAAGAGCAAGGCCTCTTAGACCATGCAGCCCCAGGTCCAAGTCTTCAACTCTACCACCTCAAAGTAGGTGATCTTGACTAAATCATGTCACCTCACTGGGCCCCCTCCGTCTGCAAAAAGGGACCAAGGTTTGTCACGGTTGTCAGGTAGATAATGTGAGGTAGTGTGTAAAAAGTGTTTCACTGGGATCTAAACTTGGTAAGTGCTAAATAAATCCCAGGTAATTTAAATGATGAGGATCACCTCAGAGTCACAGGAGCAAGATGTCTCAGAAGGTGGCTAGACGTTTCTAGCTTTGTCCCACTCCCAGAGCAAAATATGGAAGAATTTACACCACCAGCCCTGGTAGCCCAGACCTGAAATCCAAGCTATTCAGGAGGCTGAGAGGCAGGAAGATTGAAAGCTGGAGGCCTGCTGGGGCTATGATGTTAGTTGAAGGCCAGACTAGATAACTCAGTGACATACTGTTTCAAAGTAAAAAGAGAGTATGGGGGGGGGGGACAGCAAAGAAACTGATGTCATGACTTGACCATTCCATGACATGGTTAAGGTTTTTATTGTAGATGTTAGAGAAAGTAGAGAGAAAAAGAAACAGAATGAACATGGCTAGAGCCAGGACAGCAGGAGAGCAAGAAAGGATAGTGAAGAAAGCTAAATAGCAAGAGAGAGAGAAAGAGAGAATAAAGGAGTGGGAGGTGAGGAGGGAAAGAGGGAGGGAGAGGGATAGAATATGAAATAGAGAAAGTAAATGTTCAAATACCAGGGGTGAGTAGCTAGGGGAAAGGAAGGGCCAGGAACCTGGCATGGGGGCTTCGATATGCAGCCATAGGCATATGTCAATGCAGCCCTATGTCCCTTCTGCCCAAGGTAAGAAAAATGACCCCTTTTGACAGCTGGGAACTGGCTTCATGAGTTCTGGGGTCTGCCAACTTTCTCTAACCTCCAGAATTTCTCCCACAGTCCAGGTCTGAGCTCATTTCGAGATGTTTGGACAGCCTGGGAGACCTAACGAGAACTATGTGTGTTCCTACTACATGCTAGTCATTGGTAATAGACAGAACACAAGTATGTGCTTTGCACCCGGAAGGGATCCTGTCTCTCAATGAGGAAAGGGCTACTGGCTGTATCATTGGTGATGAGATAGAAGTCATATCCAGCTATAAGAAACCACAGCCTCTTGGGCCACATTTTCCAGAATGGTCAACAATTAGCCATGAAGGATGCAATACACTGTTCAAATCCTGACTCTCCCCTCTCTGCCCCTCCAGATCCCAGTGTCCTCGGGCAACCTCCACAGAGCATGGGCTCAAGTTTATGCTTGTGAAGCAAGATTTGAAAGGACCATCACCTCTGTTTTTATGTCAAGAATAGCTTCTTATTTAAAGCAACTGCATATGGGTATATTTAAAGGGAAAAAGACTTTCATCACATGGTCATCCTCCAAAAATTCCAGATATTGACACGCTGCCATTTGTATAAACCATACCCTATGATTTTCAAATCTGAATCATGTGTAAGCTCTTCCTCAGCCACCTGAAAAGCCCCAACAGACAATTATGTGGTCGGCATCATCGCTGAGCTGTTGGAAGCTGTGACGCAAATATACACCACCAACATGGCCAGGCCACTGTGCTTTTGCAAAATCAATTTCAGTAAAATAAAAACCATGGATCTGGGTATCCTGAAGCCCAAACCATACAACTGTCACTACCTGCAACAGAACAGAGGATTCTTATGGTATCAGTGCCTTTTCGGCAAGTCTTAGGATATGGGCTGGAAACATAGTTCAAACAGCAGAATGGTTACCCAGCATGTACTGGGCTTTGGATTCCATCTCCAACAGCACTTAAACTGGGCCAGGTGGCATACTCCTATCATCCCAGTATTTAGAAGGTAGAAGCAGGAGAATCAAACATTCAAGGTCATCCTCAGCTACATAGTAAGTTCTAGGCCAGCCTGGGATGCATGCAACCCTAGAGAAAAAGGGTAGGGGAGAAAGTCACAGGAACAGTCACACTGAGGTACAACAAAATCAGAAGAAGCTCTTCCCATAGGCCACAAGCTTCTGCCTGAGCCAAAGACAGGTAAACAAGGGAAAAGGGAATGGATAACTTCAGTTCCAGACTCTACACAGACCTCATGTGCCTCTTATGTCTCAGTCCCAAAGAGTCTCATATCCCAACAAATTCACAAGTGCCTTCTGCATCCCCACAAGCTTGCTTGAGCAACTTGAGCCTAGGGTAATGAGAGTAAAATACTTACTGTACTGGCTGGTTTTGGTGTCACCTTGACACAAGCTAGAGTCATCAGAGAGAACAGATCCTCAGTTGAGGGAATGTCTGCATGAGATACAGTTGTAGGCATTTTCTTGATTTGTGATCAATATGGGGAAGGCCCAGCCCACGGTGGGTGGTACCATCTTAGGCCTGATGGTCCTGGGTTCTATAAGAAAGGAGGCTGAGCAAGTCATATGGAGCAATCCAGTAAGCAGTACCCCTCCATGGCCTCGGTCTGCATCAGCCCCTGCTTCCAGGTTCCAGCCCTACTGTGTTCCTGTCCTGACTTCCTCCAATGATGAACTAGGATCTGTAAGTATAAGCCAAAGAAACCCTTTCCTCCTCAACTTACTTTTTGGTCATGATCTTTTGTCACAACAATAGAAAACCTAAAAGACGCTTATCTTAGGTATAGAATAGAGCACAAACAAAATATCAGGAGGAACAGAAAGCTTAGTCCTTAGTATACAGTTGATGCTGTAACCCAACATCTAAAATTCAGTCAAAACATTCCTCCAGTTTATAGGCTTCCTAGTGTGCAATGAATGGCTGTCTAGTCACTCAGCTATGAGCCATGTGCATGAGTCGGAGGAAAGAGGAATGTTCGGCCTCACTCAGGGCTGAGCAACAGTAAAGAAATGCAACATTTTGCTGAGTAACATGAAAATGGATCTGAAATGTATGGATTAAATTCCTCTGAAAACAGCATGATTTTTTTTTCCAAGGGAAGGAAAGGAAAAGTACTTGGCAGTGGTGTCTGAGGTTTTTTTCAACCCAGTCCTTTGGAAAACGAGCACATGAACAAATTACTCAGTGCCTGCACTCCAGCTTTGAAATGTGCTTGTCACAAACTACCAGCTTGTTTAAAAACATTTTTTTTTAATGATTCACTCAAGCTTTCTCCCTGCGTGCTCCTTTGGGGGCTGATCTCTACTGTTCATTAGAGGAGGAACAGCTGTGTCCCACCACACAGTGAGACAGGACAGGAACAAGTGTCCCACCTGACGGGGCTACAAGTGTCTTCTACAGGAGGCAGGCAGGGGGCAGGGAGATGGCTCAGCTTGGTAAAGCTCTTGCCACACAAGCCTAAGGACCTGCATTTGATATCCAGAAATAATGCCATGTGCCTGTGACCCTAGCTCTAGGGTGGCAGGGATAAGAGGATCCCTGAACTCCACTGGCCAACTGACAGTTGAACCTGTAGAAGGTTCAGTGAGAGGTGTTTTCTCAAAACAATTAGGTAGAGAACAAGTGAGTAAAATGTTGACCTCTGGCCCCTCCATGCATGCACAAACAGATACGTGCACATTCACACACACACACACACACACACACACACACACACACACACTGCACATATGCATACAGACAAATGCTTTGTTTTGTTTTGTTTTATAAAGAAAGCAGGACAGTAATGCTTTGAGCTAAATGCTGAAAAGAAGCACCACACAGGACCACCTCTGTAACCCATCAGTGTCCTCAAGTCCCACTTGCAGACATCATGGCCCCCCTGAGAAGGCAAAGAGAAGACGAGGTGAAGTTTGGTGATAGCCAAGTAGCGTTCTCTACATCTTTGTCTGTGATGGCTTAGGCTTGCCTCCAGCTAGTCTCCCAGGCAGTCCCATGTGGCTGAGACACCAGGGCACCTCCGTCAAGACACCAGGATCGGTGGTCACCTCTGTCGAGACACCAGGGCAATGTAGAAACTACTCTGAGTGTAGCCCAAGGAAAAGTGTAGGAAGGAGGGAGAGGCTGACTCCATGCTCTGGGAACAAGTTTTTGCTCAGGGTTCCAGTTGCTGTGGCAATGTGGGATGAAGGTCAGATGCTCCCCTAGAGATCATCCTTATTCTCCAGCCTTTTCTGAAGCTGCGCAAAGCACAGAGGGAACTTTAGGTAACCCCAAATGTCTAGCTTGGCGGAAGCTATGCAAGCACTGTGCCCTGCCAGAGTTCCTTTTGTACCCAGAAGGTTCTTCTGATGGCAGAGTGTGTTCTAAGTTCCCCGGACTAAGCACGACTTGCTTTCACCATCTTAAATAACTCGTATGGTTATGTTGGAAGAGCTGGTACCAGCCCCAGAAGTGGCTTTCTGGTTCTCCTTTAAATGACTGGGACCACTCACCCGACGGGCAGGTTCTATTCAAATGATATCTTGCCCACGGTATCGATTTCTTCCTTAGGACAGAGTTTCATAGGAGGTGCCCAAGAACCACACCTTGAGCTGCCTTGCTAGCAAAACTCTTCCATACCTATGTATTATTAGCCTTGCCTCCCCTTTGCAGACTCCTCCTTCAAAAACACTTGCATTCAAATTGGGCTACCTTTCATTAATGAAAAGAGATCCAGGATGGTCTGTAGAATATGTCAACATTTTACATTCAGGAAATAAACTAATTTTTTTTATTACCCACCTTTATAACATATGAAAGTCTTAGGTTTAAGACTGACTGACAGGTTTGAAAATAGACAGTTATTTTGCATACAGCTCACAGCTGTATTGTTTCCTCCCATGGTGAGCTTATCAGGAGCTTTCTGTCAGGGAGCCTTTGCCAATAGCAACCCTTATCCTCTGTGGTCTTTAGGTTATGACGTGCAAAACAACTCTAGTCTTATCTTCTCTTTGAAAATTGATGATATACACATACACAGACCATTATAAACAAAACAGCAAGACACCAAAATATCTTAAAGACACATCAAGATACAGTGAAACTGAGATAACACCATTAAAAAGGCTGCCTGGAGGGAAACAAAAAGATCCCAGACAAAGGCTTTTCAACTGTGTGCCTGGGAACCCAGAAGGATCTTTGGAACCTCTTGTAGACTTCAAGACAAACACGCACACACACCCCAGCCATAGATACCTCTTATCTGGTTTGTGAATGGGATTGAATCAGATTTTATAAGAATAAAACATTTTATAGTCAAAGACCTTTTTTAAACCTCTAGTCTAGGAGACAAAAAGTCCCAAGACCGTCGTGTTGGTGCAGGACTTTAATCCCAGTGCTTGGTAGGCAGAGGCAGGCAGGGTCCCTATGAGTTCGAGGCCAGCCTGGTCTGTAGAGCCAGTTCTTGGACAGCCAAGGTTATACAGGGAAACATTGTTTCGGAAAAACTAAAAAAAAAAAAAAAAAGTCCCAAGACCTACCACTGGCTTGTCCTTTTCCCTAGTGTAAGCCAATGTCTGGGCATGTCAGGGAGCCTGTGCCCCTGAGTCAGAGATGCACCTGAGAGTTGAAAGAAGTGAATCATTTTCGACTTTTCTGTGTCCTTCTCTCTGTGTGGACCTTTCTCTGTGCCCTTCTCTCTGTGTGGAATGTTTCTGAGCTTCCCTCCCAGAACCCCATCATTTCCTAAACTAAAAATGCCTGTTAAGCCAGGTGGTGGTGGAGTGAGCCTTTAATCCCAGTTCTTGGGAAGAGAAGCAGGTGGATCTCTGAGTTCAAAGCCAGCCCAATCTACAGAGTGAGTTCTAGGGCAGGGCTGCGCACACACACACGCACACACACACACACACAATATGCCTGTTAATCCTTCTAGACTTCCACAAAGCTTCCTGGTTTCACCTCCAGCTGAGTCAATGGCTCCCCTGTTCCCTGAGTTGGTCCTAACCTCAGCCCTGTGAGCCTCTATCCTGGTCCCTCTTACTCTGTGGAGCAATCTTTGACTTGAGGTCCATCCTTCCTCTGAACTGTTAACTCCTTGACATCTTGGACCATGTCTTCAACTCTACTCTCCGAAAGCTAATTCAAGGCTTGCCACACAGACGATCACAGACTTCTCTGTTTTCAGCTTCTGATCGAGGTGGTGGATGACAGACTGCAAGAGCACACACCTGCACCTCTGGCTCCCAGAATGCATTTGGTGTGGCCACCCCACCCTTGCAGGAATACTGCAGGGATGGGGGACTGATGAAGACAATTGGGGTTTAAATTTTATTTTTATGTTTTTTTTTTTCAATGTAATCTTTTAAAGTCTAGAAAAGTTGTTTAACTGTAAACATGCATTCTCACTGTCTGGGACCAGAGTTAGATGAAATTCTTTGAATGATCTCTTAATGCCACCAAAATTGCATTCAAATGCTCCTGCCAGGCAAAGATAAATCGCCATTTACACAATAATCTTGCACTTAAATATAACTGGGTCCGGAGAGTTTTGGGAAATTTATTATGACAGGGAAAAGGGGTTCAAGATATTTAGTCTGCTGATAAGACAGCTTAGGAATGACCATAATTATCTCTGGGAATTTGAAAGGTCTTTGTAAGGTCACTAAGAGGTCATGGGCCAGCTTGGCTCCATCCACTTAGACGTTAGAAACTGACTCAAATGACATTAAAATGAGTTAGTGTGAATCGCAGAAAGTCAAGGGGAGTTTCAGAACCAGAAGTGTTCCCCTTGAGCTTGTTAGAAATGCAGACCTCCCAAGCCCACCCCTCATCTGCCAAGCCGGAAGTTGTGCTTTCTCAAGCTTCTCAGCAGCTTATTTATAGGCTCAGGACACTCCTCTAATGTAAGAAGGTAAGAAAGCAGAAGATGGGACAAGCCAAGGATCCATCCCAAGATTGGATGGCGGCCAGTTCTGGTGGGGAGTTGAATGGCAATGGTCATCACCTCCCATTCAATCTCCAAGGGATGCTCCAGTGGCCTCCATATTTCCTGAGAAGTGAAGCCACATGAGAGGAAGTCTGAGTCCTACCTTCCTGTTCACTATACTGTCCTCAGCAGCACTCCCAACAGCTATAAGTCTCATGCCAATAGCACAAACCTCTCAGCTCAAAGCAGGGCGGTTGTGTAATAGGCTGCAGAAGAAGCCTTCACACTATCCAGAGACAGAATAGACAGCATCTGCCATCGACGCTCTGCATGGCAAAGCCACCAGCCTCTCGGTCATGACTTCCCTGAAATAGAAAACGCCCGATGGCTAAGTTCCTCATGTAGGGGGAAATGCATAGCTCTTTCCAAAGCAGTTGTTTCAAGCACTATAAAACTGTGGGTGATCTTATAGTCTAACTGCCTTGCAGAAGATTTAAAGCAAATCCTCAGTGAGTTCCCAAGGCAAAGAGCAATGTTGTCTTGGGGAAAAAGGCTGGGGAGATCCTTGCTCAGAGTGGGTGGTGCCTTTGCAGGGAAAGCACGCCTGGGCTTCCAAAGGACCCCTCCCTTGCAGGTCTATGAAGGGAAGGCCATATTAGCTTCCTGGAGCCACGCAGAACCTAGAGGAGCCAAGCAGAATCTGGGGACAGGCTCTGGAAAATAACAGGGGTAGGAAAGTGCTCCTCTCCCTTTGGGTGGGTAAGTGTGTTTCCTGGCACCGAGGGACTAAGGAGCGGTATAATGTATATTTGATGACATTTCTAGGCAAGCAGCCTCCCCACCAGAGACCTAGGCTAGAACAAAGCCTGGCACTGGGACAGACAGAAGATAAAGGGAAAACTGCGGAACCTGCCAGAGAGGCCAGAATGGTCCCAAGGGAGTGGCTAGACAGCAAGGTGCGGAGACTAATAAAAGTCACCATGACAGCCTCCATCCTATCCAAATCTGCAAAGTTCCTACAAGTAAAGCTTTGGGAGAGGGTAAGATCATGCTGAGCAGATGACAAAATGACAGAGAGAAACACACGGCCCCGAGTACCCGCTCACAACTGCTGCCAACCTAACCAGAGTCAAGCAAGCAAGATCCTTGCAGTCCCCATTCAAAGGAGTCTGAAGCTGCCTTCACAGTGATGACAACCAGAATAAAGACAGCTGACGCATTACTCTGATGAGAGCAAACACCCTTGTATTTGCCACCATGCAAAAAGATACATGTCACCCGGACTGTGACAGTTAGGGATGAAGTTCACAAACATAACTTTGTTCCCTTTGGGAAGCCCACCTCCGTGCAAGCATTGTCTTTGGAGCTACAGATAAAATGCAAAGCGCACTTCATCCACATGACGGTGCTGACCTGTCGGCTCTACATGGGATGAAAAGGGGTCACTCATGCCGCAGGCTTCAGAGGAGCCAATGAGAGTAGCTAGAGTTGCCTTTCCCACCAAATGCCATCCTTGCCATCTGATGTGTCAGTCCCAGAAACAGACTTAGATGCAGCTGCCACAGACAGAACCAACGATGAGTTCCTCTCTTCCAGCCATACCACTTCCTTTTCTCATTGGCCTTGATTCCCAAGAGCATTCTGTAGCTCAGTAATTTTCTTACCTGGAAGCCACAGGGACACCGGGGACTGGACTCTGTAGCACAAAGAAGACACCCCAGACTTCAGGGTGGGTCGGGGACCCAGGTCTTTCTGTCACAATCACATCATCAGTGGATGAGAGCCACTCACGGACTTCCAGCATTTGTGGGATGCTCCTGAACTACATTCCTTTCCAGGAAACAAAGACTCCTTCTGATCTATTAAGAGAGGGAATGAAGGAAAATCTGAGCACACCAGAATGGGAAGCTGGCAGAAATAGGTGCACGTGAATGCTCACCTTGGGGGAAAGATCTAACTACAGTATTGTGTGCTTATGGCTCCATTATCTGAATTTTGTGTTGGGCCATGTGCTGGTGGTTTCTACCAGATAGAATCCCGAGTGTGGAACCCAAGGGGATGTCCAAATCCAGTGAGGACAAAAAGATCATGAGCCAAGGGTCTAGACCAAGGGTCTTGTCATGTTCAAGCAAAACTCAAGCATGAAAGAGCATGTATGGCATGATCACTCTATGTCTGACAAGACCAAGGTCTTCCCTCTGCAGCTAACCAGAACTATCCATACCTGAGGCCTCGAAGGCCCTCCATATCTGCACCCCAAGGGTGCTGCGCTTCAGAAAGACAGTGGGGCTCCTTAGAAGATCATGTGAGAAAAGGATCAGGAAGACATTGTCATCCAGATCACTGGTTCTCAACATTCCTAATGCCGTGAACTTTTAATATTTACAATTCCTTACATTGTTGTGACCCCAACCACAAAATTACTTTCATTGCTACCTCATAACTATAATTTATTACTGTTATGAAGCATAATGTAAATATCTATGTTTTCCTATAGCCTTAGGCCATCCCTGTGCAAGGGCCACTCAAAGCCTTCGGTAGGTCAAAGGTTGCAACCTACAGATTGAGAACCACTGGTCTAGGTCAAAGGGCTGAAATGAAGTACTGAAAATGACTTACTTCTCTTTTAAAACAGTATTTCCTCCAAGTGTTGCAGGTGGGGAAACAGTGAGCTGATTTGTCTCTCGTGAAAATTCTTCCATTTATCTTTCATCAGTACTTTTATCAGTTCTGTCGGTGAATGGTCAAATGTGAGAAAATGTCGATGGAATCACTCCCAACCAGTTACTGGGTCAAGAAAGAGCACACAGGGTTGGTAAGCATAGTTCAGAAAACTGCATAGCACTTTGAAATGCACCTGTAATCGGTACCACTTTAACAGAATCCTCTGGCGGCAACACTGGACTGAACTGCTTTACCTCATCCTAGTAATTTCCCTAGTCTCTCCTGATAGATTCCCCTTGCCCACACTTAACAGGCGAGGAAATGGGTATAAGTTTAGTTGACTTTCCCAAAGTCACAGATCTCTCTCCTGCTCTCCATCTTTTAAAAAATTTTATTATACCCGTGCTTCACTCGTCACAATGAGGAAAAAAAAAAAAAGCAACTTTTGATTTCTTGTAATTTTTAAAATAAAGGAACACACACTTCTGTATTTGTGTATAGGTAGTGTTGACAAAAACAAAACAAAAACGGCCATTCTTACTAGAAGAAGGAAATAACCCCTCACTCCATTTCCAAGTAATCAGTTTGAACCATTATCTCCTGGGCTAAGTGGAGCCTTTGGAAGCTGCCTCAGGAGTCCTGCTTTAGAAGACACCGTCAGGATCAGCAAGAGCATAGCTGGTTTTGCACGACCACTCAGACACTTCCCTTGTAATTTCCTCTTATATGGTTTGTTCTCCATTCTATCAAAAACTGTGAAAATAAAGTACTGATTCATTGCCGTAGTTATTAAATTGTTTAATTAAAAAAGAACACATGACCTTATACCCTGCACTTAGAGAAGTTCAGTTTTGTACCCAATTCCATGTACCTTTATCTCCCTGTCTGTGTCACATAACAGAAGTTGCATGCCTGTCACACTTCTGAGGGATCTCTATGATGCCACATAAAAATAAATGAAGTCCCCAGTGACAACAAGAGGCTACACAGAAAAGATGCAAGCTCTGCTGGGACCTGGTATCAAGCCACAGCCTCTGGCAGAGTAAGCTCCCTCCCGAGTGGTTAGTGCCTCCAGAAAGACTATCTAGTCTTCATGACTCTTAGTCCCTTCCTACCTTCCCGGTGTTTCAACACCTGAATCAGTGACGGAGGCGCCCAGACTCAGGGCCACAGGCCCCGAGTGGCGGAAGTGGCTGGGAGCTGTCCATGGTGGCGCCGAGCCTGGGCACGCAGAGCGATCTGCTCCCCAGCCCGCGGGCGCGCCCGGGGTCCCTCTCCAGACCGCGGAGATGAAGATGACTCCCAGGCTCACTATCTCCTGGACCCGGCTTCAGCCAGGCCATGGCTCTCACATCAAAATCTTGGCTTTAAAGAGGAGTTCTTACCTGTGGGCGGAGTTGGCTGCTCGGAGCAGGACTAGGAACCTTATACTTGGTGCGAGTAGAATGTCCGTCTCTTGGGGAACACGAGCGCACTGCCCTTCTTGTCCAGAGCACACTCATTCTCTCGGGTCCATTACGGAACATCACTGGACTTCGTTCCCAGGGCGGCTAACTGGAGAACCGCGCACGACTCAGGCGTGTGCCCCGCTGAGACCTTGGTTCTTCGGTTACTCCAGCGCAACCTTTCTTGAAGATGATGACGGTTGCCAGGGGCCTCCAAATGTTCCCGCAGAGCTGCCAGGCTTAGCGTTTGTTTAAATATCAGCAGGGACCACCGAGGTCGCCTAACATCAGATCGTCTCCTCCTGCCCTGAGCCAGCGCATCGCGGAGACGGCAGAGGTAGCCGTCCAAAGGAGCCCTTGCCGAAGCGGAGGCGGCGAGGTACAGACTTACGACGACAGGGTAAGCGCGCTCACTGCTCCGGGCTCCTTCCCAGTGCAGTGACCTGCCTAGGGGCCGTCTCTCTTCGGCGAGACAGTGTTGCTTGTGTGAACACATCTGGCCCCATTCACAGGGGCACAAGCTAAGCAAAACGGAGATCTGACTCCCGTCTAATGCATCGGACACAGGCGTCCCCAACACCTGCCGCTGGCAAAGACCTCAAGAGGCTGAGAGCGGTGACGGGGGCGTGTGCCCACCAACACAAGCATGGACAGGCAGGCAGGCAGGCGGGAGGGCGGGCGGGCGGGCGGGCGGACGGACGGACAGACGGACAGACAGACGGACAGACGGACAGACGGACAGCATAGAACAGGCTGGACAATCAGACTGATGAAAGGACAACGTTTTCCCTGAACTGGAGGGAGCGCGGGATTCCGTCTGTTCTCCTCTCTCCAAGGCTGACTCCATGCAGCCCTCGCGCCCCCGGTCCCCCCCCCCCCCCCCCCCCCCCCCCGGTCCTCTTACCTCAGGTTGACGACCGAGACAGTACCACGCCTCGGAGACCTGGAGCGCAGCATCCCGGAGTCTGGTATCTGATCCCGAGCGTGGAGCTCCTGAGCGCGAGCAAACTGGACAGGCGCTCACGAGAAGTGGGGTGCAGATTCGGGTCTCCCTGGACACGGTGTGCCCCCCCCCCCGGCAGCAGACCACTGCCACTCTGCGTAGCTGGCGCTCCTCGCTCTGCTCCGCGCGCTCACTGGCTCGCTAGCTAGCTCGGAGCTGCCAGCCCGAGCCGCCGCTTTTTATAGCCGCCTTCCGGGGCTGGCTCCTCCCCACCAGAGCCCCCGGCGCCCGCACTCACCCCGTCCCCTCTGTCCCCCCCATCCCACCCCACCCCCGTCTCAGGGCAGCGTCCTCCCACTCACCGAGGTGGGCGGCCTGCGGGGCCGGACCCGGGCGGGCTCTGGCGGCCGCTCCGGGAGCCGCAGACCGGAGCCCGAGAGCCTCCGCCGGGACATGCTGCGGCCACCAGGTGAGGGCGCTGGAGCCCAGGACGAGCGCAGCCGACCTCCTGAGGGTTGTCGCGGTGGAAGCGCGGCTTACATCCAGCGGCCTCCCCAAGGGACAGGCAGGCAGAAGAAGAGAAAGGCTTGAGACATCCACAGAGCCGCCGCCACTCTACGTTTAGGCTATTAGATCTCAAACCCCTCCTCCTTTTTGTAAGCGAACATGAAAAGCCAGGATCGTTTGGATCTAGAGGTCGCTTGGAGAAGATACACCCACTTGTAGTCAGAGACCTTGGTTTAAAAGTGGGTTCTTTGACTAGGGAGATGGTTCCGTCGCTAAGATGCTTACAGGTTTGAAAACCAGAGTTCAATCGCCAGAATCTACATCAAAAGGCCCTGGGTGATGGCCCTGGTTTGTAATCCTGGCTCTGGAGAGATGGAGACAGGTGGGTCATTGGGGTTGCTGGCCAGCCAACCTAGTCTTCTTGGCAAGTTCCAGGTAAAACAGAGACGCCCAGTCTTAAATAAAATAAAATAAAATAAAATAAAATAAAATAAAATAAAATAAAATAAAATAAAATAAAATAAAATAAAATATAAAATAAAATAAAATAAAAAAAATAAAATAAACAACATCCCAGACAGCTTGACCTCTGCCCTTGGGACGGATGGACGTACACACACACACACACACACACACACACACCCCTCCCAAAATAAAGGAAGATAGAGTTACTTCACGCTGCCAGTTTTCTGCACATGGTAGTTACTTGACCACGATTAAGTAACTTCACCAATAGGCTCCCATGAGCCTGGGGGGAGGATTTCAGTGAGATTTTAATTCATAGCAAATACTTGCTATCCTGCGTGCGGGGTGGCAGGACGCTGGACCTGTGTGCTCAGACAGGCCAATGTTCTCAAGGGTCAAAACAAGAAGGTGCTACCGGTGACCTATTCCCTTCCACAGGAATAAGCCCGAACAGAGCTTCTAGCATCTCCTCAACACTAGGTGCCCTCAAGCACCAGCTACTTTACTGGCTCTGAGCCTGGTAGGGGGCAGGAGGTGTTAGGGATTTTCTTTCTATTTCATTTGAATTCTGAGATGAGGACTTGGTTGCAATTCTACATCCTTTCCCTCTTTGGGAACTTGTTACTCAGCTCCCTCCTCTGGTTAGTGGGAGATGCTAAATACACATTTCTTTCTTCCTGCCTGCCAGTGTCCTATGAGCTGTATGGGCAGGGGGGGGGGCTTCATTCTAGGCAGCGTCCACGAGCTTTAGGAATCTAAGTCTAGGCTTTGGGGCCAGTCTAGGATAGATAGAGACTTTGGAAGCCCTTGTGTATGTTCTCTGGGCAGAAGCCTTGGGCACTTGTCAGAACTAGGAGAGAAAAGCATTCCACCTCCAAATCTTTTCTAGGAAGCTGAAAACAATGTCCGAGAGTCTCAGTTTGTCCTTGGTATCCAAGTACTTAGTGAACTGGATCCTTGGGCAGGCTTCCTTTCTTGGTCCTTCCTTTCTAGCAGAATGGAACTGGAACCTATCTCCTTGTAAAGTTTCCGGCCAGTCCTCACATTGTGAACACTCACTGAATCCCTTTCTTAAAGAACCCATTCCCCCGGCCCACGGACACTGGGGCATGGGCTGGGTAATGGAGCACTGTGCTCAGCAGAGAAAGGTATGTTTGGATCAGCCTCACTGGGGCCATGTGTGAGACTCCCCATCTCCAAGTAGTGGAGCCCAGATGGGAGGCTGCAAAGCAAGAGAAGAGCTCATCTGTACAGGCATCCTAGAGATGAGAAGTGTTCTCCTAGCTAAGGCTGGGAAGTGCTTTGTTGAGTGCTTTGTCACGTTTCCTCCAAGATGCGAAGTGCCCGGCGCATTCCTTTGGTATCCAGTTTTCTCTATCACTGTGCAATGCCTGGGGTGGAGGAAACAATGCTGATGAATTACAGACAGGCTCCATATGTCTAAACCCGGATTCTCTAACCACATCCTCTCAGCACTTCCACTCGGTCCTCTGTGACAGACAGGGTATGATGGGTCATTCTTTTGGGGTGAGTACTGGCAATGTGAAGCTGATGGATTTCCTATCTACACTTCTTTAAATCCGAGGACTTAGAAATGCAGGGGTGGGGGCTAGTTACAAAATAGACTGTTAGCTTTCTAGTTCTTGCCAGGATCGCCAGGGGGAAGGGTGTTGCTCTCGGCTTGTGTATGGAGTCACACCCAGCCTCTACACCCTGTGCTGAGTTCCCACCACTTTCCTGGAGTATTCAGCCCTTCGACCTCATCCTGTGTGATGTGATATCCTGTCTGCCCCTGCTCCACAAACCGCCTGCGTCTTGCATTTTTCATCAGCCAGCCAGACATACTCCACATCTGAACTTAAGTCAAAAGTCACCTTACTGCACCAACTGACCGCCAAAGCTATCACTCTCCCCTCATGCCTGTGTGAAGTTTGAAGGGCTGGCCACCTCTGTGGCTCCATTCTCCAAGCCTCTAGGCCTGACCTGGCATTTCCCTGGATCCCTCCATAGGGGCTGAGAAAAAAAATTAGAAAAGAGAAGCAAGATGAGGCTTGGGTTAGTTCTAGACCTCAAAAGTGCTACTAGATTAGCAACACGGTGGACCTCACCTGTAACCCCAGAGCCTGAAAAAAGAGAGCAAATTTAAATCCCACCAACAGGGGTCGCCCTTGGACGCAGAGCCTGAAGCTGGCATCAGAAAAAGGAAATTCTGAGGTCTGCATCCTGACACCAGGTTTCTAACACTCTGAGCTGCTAGGTTCCTGTGTTTTTTTGGAGCCAAATGAGCTTGCCCACTAGGGAGAGATGCAAAGAATCACCAGTGTTTCTGGAGAGTGCACATCTGGCAGGAACTTGGGACAGGAAGTGCTAGGACCCAGGTGAACCTCCCGGGAGCCGTGTAAGTGGATTTCTACCTTTCTCCTTCGAGCTGGTCATCATCAGAGAGAAAGAAGTATATATAAACTACATATAAGCTTGGGTGTTTGTTTTTCACATCACTTATTTTTCTTAACTGAAAAAGATTCTATTTGTTCCCTAGTTTCAAAAAAAAAAAAAATCAGAAAATGAACACATGGGGAGGGGAATATCACCTAGCTTCTAGTTCAATACACCAATGACTCTTGAAAGTTACAGCGCACACTTTGTTGTTAAACCAGGCACAATAGCTCATGTCTGTAATTCAGATTAGTAGCTGGAGGAAAGAGACTCTGGAGGTCAAGGCCATTCTCAGCTACACAGGGAGTGTGTTCATAGGCTGTGAACACAGGCTTGGTCATCTGAGAGGAGGGAACCTGGATTGAGAAATCACTGGCCTGTAGGCATGTCTGTAGGGCATTTTCCTGATTAATGACCTATTCGACAGGGCCCAGACAGCTGTGGGTGGTATTATCCCTGGGCAAGAGGTCCTGGAGTGTATAAGAAAGCAAACCGAACAAGCCAAAGGGAGCAAGCCAGTTATCAGTGTTGCTCCCATGGCTTCTGCTTCAATTCTTGTTTCCAGGTTGCTGCCTTGAGTTCCTGCCCTGACTCCCATTCATGACAGACTGTGCTCCGAAAGCCAAACAAATCCTTTCCTCCCCAAGTTGCTTTTGGTCGTGGTCTTTGTCACATCAATAGAAGTGTAACTAACACAGGGAGGTTAAGGCCAGCTTGGGCTTCTTGAGGCCTTGTCTCAGACAAGCAAAAATGACAACAGAAGCTTGAAAATAAATTGAAACACAAAGAGGGAAAAATGGCTTCTAATCAAAGCCATCTCTGTCAGGTTCAGTATATAGCCAAACATTTGTCCATATGTTACATAGAAAGATTTAGAAACGTGACGGGAAGTGGCGGCACATACCTTTGATCCCAACACTCAGGAGGCAGAGGCAGGTGGATCTCTGTGAGTTTGAGGCCAGTCTGGGATACAGGACTGGCCAAGCATACAACATAGAGAAGCATTCCAGGACAGCCAAGCATACAACATAGAGAAACGCTGTCTGAAAAAAAAAAAAAAAAAGCAGAAATACAAAAATATAGATAAGCATTTAACAAATATCTCCACAACTCAAAATTTGCCTCTACCACAGCATGTGTCCTGGGCTATGTGTATTGAATTCACTCATTTATTTGCAGTAATTCCTACATCATCCAGCCCAGAGTCCAAGCATAACTGGTCATGAATGAATGACCATACCAACACATGTTTCTTAGAAAGATAATGTAAGCTGGGCTGTGGTGGCACACATCTTTAATCCCAGCATTTGGGAGGCTGAAGCAGACAGATCTCTGAGTTCACGGTCAGCCTGGTCTACAAAGTGAGTTCCAGGACGGCCAGGGCTACACAGAGAAACCGTGTCTCAAACGAAAAATAAGAGACAGACAGACAGACAGAAGGACAGACTGACAAACAATGTGAATGCAATAGAGATGGGTCAGCAGGTAAAGGTACATGCCACCAAGTTTAACAACTTGAGCTTGATCCCTGAAATCCATATGGTGGATGGAGAGAGCCAACTCCCCCAGGTCACCCTCTGACTTTCACATGCACACTGTAGCTTCACACACACACACACACACACACACACACACACACACACTGTAGCTTCACACACACACACACACACACACACACACATAGACACACTCACATAAATAAATAAATGTTTCTTAAGAAGAGGTGACCCAAACACTTGAGAAGATGCTCCACTTTGTCCATTAATAAAGAAATGCAAATAATCTGGTTAGCAAAAATAAAATAAAATAAAATAAAATAAATGTGATAGTGCCTTGGCTGGTACTAAGCAGTGAGGGTGGATCCGTGGATCCTCACATTCCTTTTTGACGTGAGCCTGTGTCCGTGCAATGTGTGAGGACAGTTTGACAAGGCTTATAAAATGTACATAGCATTTCACTTAGTAATTCCACCTCCAGGAATTTGTCTTACAGATATGATGTGAAAATGATTAACACCAGATTCACATTATAGCCTTATTTCTTTGTGTGTGTGTGTGTGTGTGTGTGCACTCGAGTGTGTTTGTGTATGTGCATATTGGTATGTGTGAGTACATGCATGCCACAGTGTGGGAATGGAGGTCAGAGGGCACCCTCAGGTATCAGTCCTTGCCTTTTATTTGGTTTCAGACAGTCTCCTCACTCTTGCGTACACCAGGCTTTCCTGGCTCTTAAGCTCCTATGGAACTTGCCTCTCCCGGTCTGTCACGTCACTGAGGGAGTTCTGAGACTATGACACGCACAGTACTGCAGCTAGCTTTAAGAGTCTTGAAGATTTGAATCCAAGTCCTCATGCTTGCATGACAAGTAAGTGTTTGACTGAGCCATGCCTCCAACTCCTACAGCTTTCTTCCTAATGCTTGTAGCCAAGCAAACAGCTTAATGTTTACAACTGGAGTTTGTTAAGGATGTTCATCCACAGTTGTAAACATTAAGCTGTTTGTGTAGCTGTGGGGGGCGGGGGCAGAGAGGTACATGCCTGCAATTCCTGCTACTTGGAAAAGGCAGGAGAATTGCAAATTCAAGACCAGCTCAGGCTGCCGAGTAAAATGACATCTAAGAGAGAGAGATAAAGAGAACAAAACACAGAGACAATAAAATAATTTTTTTTATTAGATTTATTTTTATTATTTCTAATTGTGTGATGTGTGTATGTGTCTGTGTGAATCAGGTACCCACAGAGTCCAGACAAGGATATCAGATTCCTTGGACCTGGAGCCATAGAGAGCTGTGAGCTGCCTACATGGGTGCAGGAACCTGAATTCCAGTCCCCTGGAAGAGCCATATATAGTCTCAACCACTGGGCCATCTCTCTAGCTACATAATAAATATTTTAGTAAATGACTTTAAATAAAATGAAAAATTAAAATATACTGTGATGAATACTGCCAGCTGTGCAGACACAGGGGAGGAAATGTACATTTACGAATCCCATTTATTTATGGATACAAATGACTGAGATGGCTCATACAAAACTAATAACATCACTTCCTGTGTGTGTGTATGTGTGAGTGTGTGTTCAAAGTATTTAGTAGCTTCCTAAAGCTGTACAACTACTGTTTTCTTTTTAAATTTTTTGTACATTTATATTTTGAGGTATGTGGGCATGTGTATACATTTCATGGCACATATGTGGAGGACCCGAGAACAACTTTTAGGAATCTCTCCTTCTACCATGTGGATCATGGAGATTGAACTCAGATCATCAAACTTGAAGGTGAGCTCTTTTACCTGCTAAGCCAACTGGCCGGCCTGATTTCTTGCTTGGTACTATTGATAGTCTGGGGAGTGGAAAGGTGAAGAAAACACACACACACACACACACACACACACACACACACACACACATATACAGAGAGAGAGAGAGAGAGAGACATATACACATAACATAATTACAAATAATAAAACATCTAATAAAATAATATTTATGTCTTTCCTTTTTAGATATGGTTTTACTATGCAGCCTGGTTTTACTATGTCACCCCGGGTCTGAAATGTCTTTCAACATTAACTGAAGGTGGTGTGCCACTTCCTGGTAGGGATATGCTTTATTTGATCCACATCCTCCTGCTGAGGTCAGCATTCTAGATTTGGCTTTGAACAGCGTTGCCTGACTCATCCTTGACTTGGTATAACTTCGTGGGTGCTCTTATCTATGCTCAGCTTTCCTCCAGAGAACTACCCATAACTGCTCCAGTCACTCCCTTCTCTGCTCCCTAACACTTGCCATTCTTGTGTGTTTGGCTAATTTTAAACTCTCTTCAGTTTAGTAGAAAAATACCATGTTCTGCTGAAGTTTTCACCTTCTTTGACTTTCTTGCCTGTCCAGTTAAAATGGTTTCACCCCACATCTGTAGCTCCTCTTTTGCAAACTGTCTAGTTCCCAGAGACTGGTTTAGGATTTACCTGCACAAAACATTTGTGAGGGGGCTGATGTGCGTTGAATAACCAGGTAGATGCACATAAACAGTCCCTTGGAATGTCAGGAAGCACGGAAGAGTAAAAGTACAGCCAGAGTTTAGGTTCCAAGACAGAAGTCAGAGTGTGGACCTTCTACTTCTCATTCCCACAACCCTCCAGATGTGTTACTGGGACCCATGAAAGCCTCCACGAGAGGCCAATGCTGTGGCTCCAGCATCACCACTGCCTCATATGCTCACTCAGGATGGACCCTTTGTCCTATCTCTTTAGCATAACCACCCAAGATTCCTTGCCCATGTTGTTCCTTTTGCCTGAAGTGAATGCCCTTCCCTCACGAACCAGAAGACTGCCCTCAACAATTGCTTCCTCAGACAGGGATTCTTATCTCTCTACGGGAAGGTCACTGTCATTCTCTTGTCACCCCTTACCTTGCTTTAGCTTCCTTTCTGAGTTAAAGGAAGCTAAACCTCTCTACACCTGTAATATTAGTGTCAAGGGCTCAAAAATGCATTCATTTTACCAATGGCTGTGTTTTCAGTGCCTAGGATAGTAGTATTTGCTGAATGACTGAACATCTTTCAATTACTGACCCCTAGCATCGGTTCAAAGGCTATTTACAGGCAGTAGATACAGTCTAACAAAATGTATTTTGGATATTTGGATATATTAGCTCTTAGTCAGATATCACATAATTCATTTGCATTTCTGGGTCCATGCTGGGGGTCAATGTCTATTCGGCAGTTCTGTGTTAATATTCAGGAATATTTAGACAGGGCACAAAAAAAAAAAAAAAAAAAACAAAACAGTTTTTTGTCCCATTTTTTGTCTGGTAAGCATGAAGCTACTCTCAACAGCTACCTCAAAATGTCACTGTCATTTGGAGCACTATTCCGATCTTCCCTCTCCTGAGTTCTCTTGGTCTCAGTGGTAGGGCACTGAGTTCCCATGGCGGGGCGGGGGAGGGGACACAGACACACACTGCCACCAGTAGCAGCTTGAAAGGTTATTTTCAGAGACCTCCATGGGGTGGGAGTGGGGGCAGGGACTGGGTTTCTTAATTTACAGAAGAAAAGCATTGCAGGATGACCCAGTAGGACTAGGACACAGCAGTGGAGTTTATTGGGTGGAGACTTTAACATATATTTAAGAATGGGGTTATAGAAAGAGAGGAAAGACAAGGCAGAGCCAAGTGTGAATGTGGGTTTCTCGGGGGAGAGGAGCCGAGTTTACAGTAGACATAAGTTTGATTTTTGTGGCTTCTGAAGTTGCACCTCAAAGCATGACAGGGAGTTTTTAAAGTATCATAGGGTGGTCGATGAGGTGCGCTGCATGAGTTTGCAGTTGCTAAGGTAAAAATCCTCGGGTCTTCAGTGATACAGGAGAAGCTGAGGTGTTTTTACTGTAAACAAAAATGTATGCTCTTTTTTGCAAAATTTCTGGAAAAGAGCTGCTTTAGTGCCTGAACGGAGCCTGTATGTATATAGATCCAAAGCACAGTGCATTACAATTTTCCATTCTTATTTTAAAATACCTCTGTAGAAAAAAGATGCTGTCTTTGTGTAGGTATTCCTCAAAGGACATTTTATCATTTGTGTTGGAATTCTTGACTCGCAGTTGGGAAGAAACCCCAGTCACACAGCAGGTGAGGGATTCCTTTCTCTTCCCATGTTCTCTTCATTTCCCCATCTTTCTGTGCTGTCTCAGTGGTAGCCTATGAAGAAGTTCCTTATAGAATCCCAAAGGTGTGCATGTCTGCACGTGTGAGTGTGTGCGTGGGTGCCTTGTCCATCTCCTCTTCTCCCGGCTTTGAGTGATTCTCCCTACCCCAACCTCTGAACACAGACCAGCCCAAAAAATGGCCCAAGTAGATGCTACATCAATTGACATTCCTCTACAAGGATTCATACGATCCTCCCAAAGATAAGCCTTAGGAAGCAGAATACGTATCTTTCTTGCAGAAAAAAGAAATAGATGTGGAGATGTCCTGAGCTGGCGCACATGCCCCTCACGAGTTCACTGCTGATATAATGGATCATGTTTGACTTTGAGTGCCACAAAGCCCTGTTTCTTCTTTGAAAGCAAATAAAGTGTGCCCTAGAGGGCCTAGAGAGATGGCTACATTGGTAAAGTGCCTGTCGGGCAAGCATAAGAAGCTGAGTTTGTGTCCCTAACAGTCACATAAAAAGCTGGGCACATCAGTGCATGCCTGTAACCCCAATGCAGAGCAGGAGTTAGAAACAGGACTTACTGGCCAGGTAGTCACGCTAATCAGTGAGCCCCAGGTTCAGTGAAAACGACCATGTCTCAAAAAGCAAACAAACAAACAAACAAAAAAGAGAGAGATGCAACTCAGGAACAAACTCATCAACTTCTGGCCTCCACACAGAGGTGCACATGCACGCACGCACACACACACACACACACACACACACACACACACACACAAACACAATCACAAACACAGGCTAAACACAGTAAAAGAAGGTATACACCCAAGATAACAAACTTTGCTTAAACTGTCTGCAGATGAATGTTGGAAATTTTCCTTCCCCTGGCTGGCCTAAAATTAATACGATATATATAAACAATGGAGTTAGACTGGTAGCCTGCAGCCCTCAGAGCTGCAGACAGACACTGGCACGGAGTATGAGGCCACCAGTAGTTTGTCGCCTGCACGGCCCATTTGGTGTATTTATAACACTTATCAGACCCTGAAGTTCTCAAGGTGTCCCAAGTGGACTGCACTCAAATTTTTTTCATGAGGAATTCTATGAATAGGGCCACTTCCGTTCATCTGCTGCTGAGCAAGGGAAGGGTTAAGCACAGCAGCAAATTGCTAGGCTCAGATGCAGACTTGTGTAAGTTCATGGCCCAATCTCTCAGCAGAGAGGGTTCTCAGACTTGCAAGGAAACCCAGAGGCGGGCTGAGGCTGCTCATGAGCTGACTTCCAGGATCCTTACTCTGATGGAAGCTGCCACTGAGACACTGGAACTACAGTTACAGGAAGCTGTGAGCCACCATGTTGATGCTGAGAACCAAACCTGGGTTCTCTGCAAGAGCAGTAAGTGCTCTTAACCTCTGAGCCATCTTTCTAGCCTCTGTGTTTTAGTTTCTTGAGAAACCCCCAGACCTGTTTTCATAGTACCTGAACCAATTTATACTTCCACATACAGTATATAAGGGTTCTTTTCCCCTCAATCTTTTTGCCATCATTTTTAATCCTGATGATGATGGTTACTGCAAAAACTCAGGTCAGGGTGCTGCGAGTTAGTATTTTGAGTGCTCAGTCCTCAAAGGAACATTCATTACCCTTGCCAAGGCTCAGGGAATGTCACTGAAAAAGGGAAAGAAATAATGAAAGAGCAGGATCACGGGGAGAAAGGCCTTGAAACCCTATTTTCTGAGCGTGACACAGCCATTGCACTCGTGCTCACAGCTGCTGCACAGGGTCTGCACAAAAGTGAACCTGTCAATATTCAGTCATGGACAGGAGAGAGGCCCATGGGGCCCAGCTCCACTCTGGAGAGCTACTGGCAGTTGATGGCCTTTGGGACAGGAAGTCAGTCATTGTCTTCAGTGGCGTAGCCGCGGGTGAGTTACGTGTGCTCCAGCGGATAGCTCCAGGCGTCTGCCAGTAAGGGAGGTCCTGCTTAAACCCAAATATCATGAAACAGAAACAAAGCGAAAAGATACAAAGAGGGCTTGGCTGGGGGAGGCCGATAAGAGAGGGTGAGGTGACGCATGTGACCAGAATGTATATTTACACATACAAAATTGTCAAATAGTAAATACTTTAAAACAATAAATGAAACCAGTTCTTCTGGTTCCTCTATGACCAGAGAACAGTATAGCTTTCTTTCTAAGAATAATCACCGGAGACTTTCGAGAACCGTCATCACTCAGGAGAATCCCTTTTGTAATTAAAAGGAAAATAATCTGGTTTTGTGATTCTCAGATTCACTGTGGATGAAATGAGAACACTGGCTACTCTGGAGCCACACACCTAGCCTAGCCCTGACTCTCTTAATCAACAGGACCGAAGTGGGGCCAAGAATCTACCTTCTGAATTCCCAAGTTCCAGTGAAGTGGCTTCTGCTGCTGCTGGCCCACAATTCAATGAGAACCTCTACTCAGGGGCAGTGACAGGATTCACATGGACAGTAAGACACTAGTGGGTCTAAGAACACCTTAAATGAAAATTGCAACCCAATTTATGACAGCTTGACCTGCATTTCAGAGTGATGGCTGGAATGGCACAGAGAGGTGAAAGGGACATAAGAAAGGAAAAATGCCCCTCACCTGCCTGTGTAGATCTAGCTGGAGAACACACAGGCACCATTAGAAACAAGACTGTTAACACAACCAGTGAACCGTGCTCTAAGCTCTTTGCCCAACCTAGGTATAGCAAAAATAGTTCTATTTCTAATGATTTATCCATGTCCTTAGGTTTGCCACATTCTTCCTCGTACGTAAGCCTGCTCAGGAGGCTTACTCACAAATCACCCTACAGTTTCATTTATATATACATAAAACAAAACAGAGCAAACCTTCCCATGGGCTGGCAAAATGGTTCAGTGGGAAACAGCACCTGTTGGCAAGCCTGGAGACCTGAGTTCAATCCCTGAGACCCACATGGCAGAAGAAGAGCACGAACTCTAGGAAGTTGTTCTCTGACCTCCACACCCACTCTCACACAATAAACAATTGTTTACAACCTCCTTGCGATAAAATCAGCGTATCCTTTTGCTCCCTCAACCTTTGTCATATGTTACCTCCTCTGAACAACAAAACTGCAAAAGCTTCATGGTTTCTGAAGCGCTTAGACGGGTTCCTCTCAATGAAAGCGCTGGATCGACTCTTAAAGTGCAGCTGTCCTTTTTCCTAATCAACAAACTTTCTGGCTTCGCTCTACTCTGACTCGACCTGACATTTTTCCCCCCTGTGGCTTGTCAAGGACTCAGATGGATCTGGATATCTAAGGTGAGGTTCTGCAGGGCTCTCGAGCTCCGCAGTGACAAGACTGAGTTCTCTGCGGGCAGCGACAGTGTGATAACTCCTCCATCTGCAGATCGTGGTCAGAAAAATGGGTTCTAGGATGCTGCAGTAACTCCTGCCACCTTGACCCCCACCTTCCCTCTTGGAATTGTGGTCCATCTAATACTAGGGAATTCTCATACTAGGGAATTCTCATACTAGGGAATTCTCAGACCGGATACTTCCAAGGGCTTGCCTAGGTTGGTGATTCTGTGTGAGAAGGTCCATGTTGATGCAGAGCAGAACACTTGCCTCAAAGATGATAGTAAATACTTCATTCTTGAGCCAAATAGAAGTGACTGTGGCCTAGGAATATGGATTCAGGCTGCCTACCACGTCATGTTCCAGTGTGTGAACAATGTAATACTGTTTTATAGTTACAGAACAAAACGAAACTATAATCAAGGTACTCCTCAAATGCAATGGCAAGAATATCCAAGGGGTAGGTAATAGCCAAGTGGGCAAATCTCTGCCATTGCTCCCAGATGTTGTTTGATGACATTCTTAGCTTTTAGATGATGGAAGATAATAGTCTCCTAAGCTGCTGACCCAGTGAAGGAAGAGTTTAAAAAGTATCCCTGTTACACAGAGCTGGCTCCACACATGCATGGCAAGCCACTGCTCTGCCTCGCAAGGGCTAAAAGATATAACGCCTTCTTAGAGTGTTCTTGTTAATAGTTCCTATCACACTTGGATTTTGATTTTTTTTTTCATTATTGCCACTTTTCTATCAGGACATAAGCTCCAAGAGAATGTACACATTGTTCATGGCTGAAGCTGCGGAAGCAGAGGGTCAGGATGACACTCTGAGAATGTCATTCTCAGAATGTTCTCTGAGAGGCAAAGTGCTGAATCTGGTACATCAATCACTGCAAGGTCTGATTGAAAGATTATGTATGGGCTGGAGAGATGGCCCCGTGGTTAAGAACACTGGCTGCTCCTCCAGAGGACCCAGACTTGATTCCCAGTTCCCACGTGGCAATTCACAAACCACTTGTAAATCTAGTTCCAGGGGATTTGATATCCTCTTCTGGCCTCTGGTTGGAGACAGCATGCACATAGAGCACAGACATACATGCAGGAAAAAAACATATATCAAATTTAAAAGACCATATTATGTATTTCTTACACATTGTGTGTCAAGTGGTCTTGTTTCTGGGAAACAGCCTGAGATTTACCCTGGGAAGAATAGAGGGGACACCTCTGAGGCACGGCACTCTCAACGAGCAATTTCTTTGAGGGACAACTGAGTGGGTACACTTACATATACTAAGTAAATGAGTAATATGGGGAATGACAATGAAAAAAAAAAGTACAGAAATCCATTGGGTGAATAGTCCAGAGCCATGGGCAGACATTTCACGATATATGAAGGGACTCTGGCCAACTTGAGTATGGCGAGCATGGCTCTGGCAGGCCTTGCCCTTCTCCCCCATTAGCAATCTAATATTTGCTAAAAAACATTAGATTACAGTCTTGAAGCTAGCCCCCAAGGTCTATTCCCTTATTTGTTTATTTCCTCCTCCTGAGACTGACTACCAGGATCCACCTATCAAAGTGTTGAAGTCCAGGAAACAAAAGCCTCCTTTGGCTTACCTAATTAGCATGCCCAATTAAAATTAAACACCTCATCCTAACATGGAGTTTCCTCCTGTACCTTTATAAACTGTCTGTTCGCCATGCCTCCTCTCCATTCAAAGGCAATACTTTGTCTTCCTCCCTCCCTGCCCCAGACAAACACTCCTTATCTCTCTCCCTCTCCCCTTTTCTCCCCTGTCCCTTGTTCTCTTCTCCCTCTACCTCCTGTCTTTGTCCCTTATCCCTGCCCTTTGTCCCTCTGGGGCAAATACATCTCCTTTGTGCTGAGGACACGGTCTTAAGACTTGATCTTGGGGGTCCTGAGTTAATATTTGACACTTCCTTTTAATATAGATCTCTTGAAGGTCCCACGTGGTTTTAAAAACTTATCTCTTGAGTGATCAGGATATAATAATAATTCATATTTAGACAAAACTGCACAGAGTCAGACATATCACGTGTGGAAGAGTAGAACTCCAACCTGCTGTGGGGAAGGGGAGACATTGCACTCTGACTTTCAAAAACGGCTCAGATGGCTCTAGTGTTGCCGAAGGCACATCCCCAAGACTCAGCTATACTCCATACAGGGCAGTGGACCAATAGCATTTAGGAGATTCTGTGAAATGTGTAATCTCGAGCCCTCAAAGAGGTACTGACTCTAAGTCTGCATAATGGGAATGCACGGGGAGACCAGGAAGCCCTTGCTAGGGCAGTACATTTTCCGTTTAGATGTCTACCTGGGATTCCGGAGGTATTTTGCTTAAAAGTCAAGGTGCCCAGAGCAATTAAATCAGAATCTGTGAGGATGGAGGTTCAGGCACCAATGTATTTAAATGCAGCTTGGGAATTTCAGCACATTAGTAAGATTAAGGATCATCAGAAAGAAGTAGCTTAAATCATGAGATGTGCAAACCCATGTTTAATAAGAAAAACCTGGGGCTGCAAAGATGCTGTTAGAGGCTAGGCTTGCAATCAAAAATATAGGAGAAACCTGGAAGCCAAACTAAAGGCCCACTGACCATCTACGGCACACACTGGAATATGCTCATAGACATGATAACAACAAATACTTACGTGATACAACCACACAAATTAACACAGGGGTACAGTCTGGATCTGGAATGTATCTCCAAGGGCCATGTGCTGACGATTTAATCCTCAGCTTGGTGCTACCAAAACATATCCAGGAACTTTAAGAGGGGGTATGTAGGGGGAGATTAGGCCCTTAGAGGTTGACTTCCAAGAGGATTGTGGGACTCCACTATATTTCTCCTCCTTTTCCTTGGCTCACTGGCATGAGCTGAATGAGCATCCTGATTTGTCATGTGCTCCCCTAATGTTCTCCCACACCACCTAAGAGGTGTGTGTGGAAAAAAGGGCGGAGCCAACTGAACATGGAGTGTAATCTCCAAAGCAATGATCCAAATGAAATCGTTTCCCTTTTGGGGCTGCCTATCTGGGATGTTGTTACAGCAACGGAAGGCTAACTGACATACCTGCATAAACTCAGATCATGGCTGAAATTAATGAAATGAAGACTTAAATATTAATGCAAGGATCCATGAAAAAATGAATTGGTTACCTGGAAAGATTAACAAGATTGGTAAGCCCTTGACAGAACTGAGAGGCCTAAATTAGTAAAATTTGAGATGAGATGAACAAGAGCTGTAACAGCAGCTACAACTGAAATTCAAAGGATCATTGGGGAATATTCTGAAAATATACACTGAATAAATTTGAAAATTTAGAAGAAATGGCTAAGTTTCTAGACACAATGATTTACCAAAATTGAATGAAAAGGATACAAGCAACCTAAACAGATTAATAAGAAGTAATGAGGTTGAAACAGTAAAAGAAAGTATTCAAACAGAAACAAAAGTAAAATAAATAAAATGACAGCCAGAAATTGAGCAGAATCACTCTGGATGCTACAGACCTTCAACAAAGGGTAAACATCAGTGCTTCTCTAACAGGTCCATAAAACAGAAGGGGAAGGACTGCTCTGAAATGTGTGCTATGAAGTTACCTAGCAACCAAAAACAGATAAGGACACATGTACACTTACTCTTTCACACACGGGTACATGAAAAAAGAGAAAACTATAGAACCATTTCCTCAATGACTGCAGATACCAACATTGTTAAAATATACTTGCAAACTGAAATAAAAAAAAAAAGGGGGGGGAAGGAAGCAGAAGAGCATCCTTTTCTGATCAGCAGTTGGCATTTCTAGGAGTACCCAGTGAGCAGTGAGTTAAAGAATGTTACCTGATCAATAAGCTTCTTGCCTTGATGCCCATTACTTGGGCTCCACAGGGCCAAGCAGTTAGGAATCTTCTAAAGAAGTAGCTCTCAGCCACCCTGATGATGCAACCCGTTAAGGCAGCTTCTCATATTATGGTGACCCCCAACTATAAATTATTTTGTTGCTATTTCATAACTGTGATTTTGCTACTACATGAATTGTAATGCAAATATCTGATATGCAGGATATCTGATATGTGATCCCTGTGAAAGGGTCTTTTGAACTCCCCCCCACCCACCCAAAAGGAGTCACAATCCACAGGTTGAAAACCACTGGCCTAGAGAAACAAAGTTAATTTATTTCCAAGAGACAAATAACTGTAATTATTGGAATTGTCACAGTTCAAGCAAAATGGAGGAGCTGTACAAAATGGTGGACCCTGGCTGAGACCAGGGACGCAAAGGTGATTCTAATAATGTTACGGTCAATCTTTATTGTCAGCTTGACTAGATTTGAAATCACCATGGAAACTCACCTCTGGCACATCTGTGATGGTGTTTCCTGGGAGGTTTAACTGAGGGAGGGGAGACTTACCATGAATGTGGGTGCCACCATCCTACAGTTGTGATTCTGGACTGAATAAAAAAAAGGAAGGATGGAAAAGCAAGGCGAGCACCAACGTTTCTTTCTCTCTGCTCCTCCCTGAATGTGGATGCCTCACGCTCGGCACTTCCATATGCTCCCCGCCATGATGAACCAAACCCTCAACCAATCAGTCAAAATGATCCCATCCTTCCTGAAGCCACTTTCATCCATAAAAACAATCACATGATCATCTTGAGAGATGCAGAAAAAGCCTTTGATGACACTCATGGATCTTCATAATGAAAACCCAAAGAACTTAGAAAGAGATGGTTATACTGCAATGTAGGAAAGGCTACGTATGACAGACTCACAGCCAATATTATACTGAATGGGGAAAATTAAAAAAAAAAAATTTCTTCTAGAATCAGGAATGAGACAAAAATGTCCGCTCTCACCACATTCTTTAGTTAGCTTTTCATTGCCTTAAACAAAATACTTGACCAAAATACTGTAAGGGCTGCGAGGTTTATCTCATGGTTTAGGAAATATGGCCCATCACAGCAGGGAAAGGATGGCAGCTACTGTGGCTTGCTCTCAGATGGTGAATGTTGGAGGCAGCTGCTTGTTGCATGGCATCACGAAGCAAGGAGGCTGGGCTGGAAGCAGCAACTCACCTCTTCCAGCCAGGCTCTACCTCCTAAAGTTTTCATAGCTGCCAAAATATTACCACCACCTGGGAAGCATGTGGGGGTATTTTACCTACAAACCACGACAGGGAGGAAAGACTGTTTAGTGGTTTCAAAGCGATCAATCCCTGGCCATCTGGATCTGCATGCTTAGAGAAAGGCATCATGGTTTGGGGTGGGGAGCAAACGGGGGCGGTGGGGAAGAGAGCTGTTCACCTCATAGCTGACTGGGAAGCAGAAAGTGAGAGAGGAAGTGGCCAGGGATAATACTCCCCAAGGATTGTTCCCTGCAAATCTACTGCCTTCCTCTAGGCCCCACCTCTTAAAGGTTCCACAAGTTCCCAAGGTAGCGTCACCAACTGGAAACAGTAGTCAAAGAGGAGCCGGCGTGGGACATGTCTTATACACACGTACAGATATGTGTGCCAAGGTACATCACAGCATGCACGTGCCTGGAAGAAATAGCTTGCACTGGTCTATTTTCCATATGAGGGTGCTTAGAGGCAGCAGGGTGACGGATAAGCAGGAGGCACTGGGCCCTCTCTCCCCTCGGTGGCTACTGGTGGCAGTTTTGTCTCAGAACTCTAAGAGCTGGAGGATTACATTATGTCTGTGATCTGACTGAACCCACAATCAAAACAACGGAGCAGGCTCAAGTTCCAAATAATTCATTAATAAGGCTTTGTGCCCAATGAAATGGGGAATTTGGGGAAAAGACAAGTCGCAGACTCTGAAAGAAGAGGACAGGAACTTCTTCCAACCAGGAAACTTCAAAAATCACCCCCTAGTGCCAAATTCTCTATGCCGGTGCCTTATTTGAAGAATAAAATGTGTTAAAAATGGCTTCATTTTGCTAATCTCTTGAATTTGTTCTGTTATTTCCAACATGTCGCCTATGTTCTGGCTACACAGAAATACGAGCAGATGAAAAGGAGGGTATTCAGGTGGTGTTTCCTCTGGAATATGGGAGAAAAGAGACTGTGACTAGGAGAAAGTGAACGAAATGATTTTCTGAGGGCTTGGAGAGACTTCTTTATTAATTCCATAGTAGAACTTTGGGTGATTGTCTGTGTAGGTCTGCCGGCCGAGGGCCACCTCCACAAACATTCAGACAACACCAGACAGGGCCCGATGCGAACAGGCCAGGACAGGTCAGATAGGAAATCCTTAGGCGGCAGAGAATTTCTCAGCAGGGCTGCAAGGTCTCAGGGGGAGGAATTAATCCAGCGTGAAGTTTCCAAAGTGTTTTGCTTTGCTCTGAACCCAGACTGGACCTCTGTTTAAGGTGGGTGCAAGCTTCCGTTTCTTCTCACCAGGCATTTCAACTTGCAGACTTTTATTCAATCCTTTCTTGACTGCGGCAGATATTACTATCGCTTCAGAGAGAAGGGATTTGTTGAAGGTCACAGGCTCACGCGGCAGAACTCCCAGCCAGGCTGCTGCACACAGAACTACCAAGTGGCTAATGCTCTCTGGGCATTCTTCACCCAGCTCTTACCTCCAGACACTCCTTCTTTAAGCAGAACCCTGACAAACCTCCTGGGGCTCACTGAGTCTGCAAAGCAGATCCAGGCTCCTCAACACCTTCCATGACCTTTATATAATCCTCAAAATCTGCAAGTATTAGTGGTGGTGGTGGTGGGTGTGTGTGTCTGTCTGTCTTGTCTATCAGGGAGGGTAGCTTGGTTTCTTGAGACAGGATCTCATGTATATTTTATAACTCATTTTTATTAATAAATTTGGTGGTATGTAGTGGAAAGCCACCTATGGAACTCTAGTTTAAAACTCTACTTTATTTGGGGTGTTTAGGCCTCTACCTCCCTTTCACTAAACCCCCAGTCTTAAGTAAGGGACAGAAGGTGACTGAATAGAGGTGGCCAGACCCCTTTACTTCTCCCTGCTACTTAGGGTCAAGGGGTTCTTTTAGGGCCCTATCCCATTCTCCATCAACTGCAGACGCAGCTAGCAGGCTCCTCCATGCTGTTGCGACCCGAAGCGTTTCTCTCCATCTGTCCGCTCCAAACTGCCACACCGTCTTTGATCTCTGGTCTCTCCAAACTGCTACACTCCACATGGTACACGCCAACACGAACGCCACACGCCAACACCGAACACCACCCAGTCTCTTTCTCACTCTCATGTTTATATTCTCAGAGTCTCAGATCACATCCCTCACAACCCACATGTGACAATTAACAGGTGTGGACAAACTATAGCCCAACTAAAACCCCACACTTGGGATTGAAACAAAAGCATATTTACATTCCATTACAGTAGTAACTGATTTTTTTTTTTTTGTCTAATTTTATTCGTCACCTATGTTGGTTGGTTTTTGTCAACTTGAAAAGACATCCAAACATAAATGGAAAGAGGGAGTCTTAATTGGAAAAAAGAAAAAAGAAAAGAAAAAAAAAAGCTTCCAAAATATTGGCCTGTAAGCAAGCTATGGGGTATTGTCTTGATTAGTGATTGCTATGAAAGAACCCTGGACACTGTGAACAGTGCCACCCTTGGCCTGGTGGTCCTGCATTCTATAAGAAAGCAAGTTCAACAAGCCACGAAGAGCAAACCAGGAAGCAGCACTCCTCCCTGGCCTCTGTACCAGCTCCTTTCTCCCAAGTTGCTTTTGTCCAAGGAGTTTCATCACTGTAATAGAAACCCTAAGCCATCACTCTTATGAATCTTACATCTTTGTGCAATTGCCTATCTTGAGTTTGTTGCAATCTCTCTCCATTCCCTGGCCTAACACATGGTTGGAATTCCTGCTATTATACTGTAATGTTGATGGCAACATTAATCCTTGACTACAGAGCAAACAACTTGGATATAACTGGTACATGTTAACCACTGACTTAATTTTCTGGATCTTTTTCAATGACTTAAAAAAAAAATCTTAGCAGGCATGGTGGTGCACAGCTGAAACTCAGGAGGTGGAGGTAGGAGAATTTGGATGCAATTTTAAGGCCTGACTGGGCTGCTGGGTAAGACTGTCAAAAGAAGGGATCATCCTTCTGTACCTATTCTATTACGATTTCAAGTCAGAAGTGAACTTCAAGTTATTGTTCCTAGACTGGACTAAAATGTAGTTTAGTCATTTGTCTACTACACTCAAAATCCTAGGCCAGATCCACAGCCCTGAAACAAAACCAAACCATTACTGTGTTTGTGGTTTTTAATTTATTTTTTATGTACATTTGGTGTTTGGCTTACATGTATGTCTGTATGAAGGTGTAAGATCCTCTGGAACTGAAATTACAGTTGTGAGCTGCCATGTGGGTGCTGGGAATTGAACCTGGGTCCTCTGGAAGAGCAGCCAAAGCTCTTAACCACTGAGCCATCTCTCCAGGCCCGTGTTTGTTGTTTAAAGATTACAATTTTCTTATTAACGTGTATTTGCATTTTGTTTGTGAAATCAAAGTAAGCCCAGCTTGATTATGCTGTGTTACCTCGATAGAACATCTAGTGTTTCACTCTACACATTTGCTTTTGCATAGGAGTGCTAATCTCGTTTATGTTAGTGTGTATCTGCATGACCACAACTTTAATAGTCTACAAAGGATGGAATTCACTGTTCCTTTTAACAGTGTGAAAGACTATCTGTATAACTGCCTGAGCCTTATATATTTTTGGAGACTGTTTGCCTCTTTGTTTTTTTTTTTTGTTTTGTTTTTTGTTTTTTGAGACCATTTACTTGTTTTTTGTTTTCTTTTTTGGTTGTTCGGTTTTGTTTTCCAAGACAGGGTTTCTCTGTGTAGCCTTGGCTGTCCTGGACTCACTCTGTAGACTAGGCTGGCCTTGAACTCAAAGATCTGCCTGCCTCTGCCTCCCAAGTGCTGGGATTAAAGATGTGTACCACCACCTCTCGGCCCGGTTTTAGATTTTTACCAGTTCCTCCAGTGTGTTCAGCCCATTTTCTTTAGGAAGCTACATCTTGATTATCTTTGCTGTGAGGTTTTGTATCTCATCTTGTTATAGATTAGAAAAGCTGTTTCCAGGTCCCTGTTTCTGAGACTGTTGTCAGGAGCAAACTTGCCAGTAGCCTAGACAAAGGGGAACACTAGTGGGGAGGCAGGCACGTATGGCTTTCCACTTGAACTTAATACTTCTGGCTTCGTTCTCAGGCACTGCACAATCTGCAGCTCCCTCCCTGACTCAGAAGTCTGTATTCCCCTGCTAAACTTCAAGTCAGAAAACCACCTCCAAGGGGGCATCTTCACAATTCATTGGCCCTTCCATGCTTGAAATGGTTCTCACAACCTAAAACTGTTAGAATGATCTTATTTTGATTGAAGATGCCTTTTCTGATTCTTATTCTCCCGTTTACAAAAATGTGACAGAGCAGTGATTTACATCAGGATTTGGGTTTTTTTCTGTTAAAAACTGCATCCATCCCAATCCGTACCACTGACTGGTGGTTTGGATGAGAACAGCACCCACAGGCTCATGTGTTTGAGTGGCTGAATACTTGGTCCCCAGTTGGTGGAACTGTTTGGGAAGGATTAACAGAAGGCCTTGAGAGGAATGTCACTGGGGGTGCAACTTGAGATTTCAAAAGCCCACAGTAGGCTCAATTAATTCATTCTTGCTTCCTGGTTGTTGAATAGATGTAAGCTCTCAGCTACAGCTACAGTAACATGTCTGCCTGCTGTCTTGCTTCTCATTATGAAGCTCACGGAATATCCCGCTGAAATTGTAAGACCCCAATTAAATGTGTTTGTAAGTTTCCCTTGGTCATTCTGTGCTTCACAGCAATAGAAAAGTACCTGACTTCTTGATTTCAGGGATTATAAACATCAGAATGATAGAAAATGTGGTCCCACTACCTTACTCTGAATTTGATTTCTAGGCCCATCTTTGACTATTTAAGCTGGGTTTTCATAGGAGGAAAGCACAAATTCGCCACCCAATCTCCAGTCTATGAAGGGATTTTTCACAGCCTCTTGATTTTTTGCTAATTAGAAATTTAAGTTTCCCAGAGAAAAGCTTCTGCATCTAGAGTAAATCAGGTGGGCAAATCTGAGTGGCCCTTTGCCCCTCTTCCAGCAATAAGATCAGAACACAGCTGGCTCATGTATGCACACACACGTATCCTTCACCATCCCCAAGTGCTGGAACTAAAGCACGTGCCACGGCAGGTAACCACCACATCCTCTTAAAGCATGAGGAGAGGCTGCTCTAAGAGCCGAAAGCTGGTATCTTTTCTCTGGTCAGGTGATCAAAAGGCTGAAAAGACTCTATGGCATGCCCAGGACTCACGCTTCCCAGAGAATGTTGGTGCCCATTGCATGTCCCACTTAGGGACTGTCTATGTTTATTGCTGCTTTGTGTTTTGGCTTCTTATGAAAGTACCTCAGGCCTTTTACCAACACTGATGTCCCAAAATCCCCTCTTAAGTTGAGATGCACGGTGTGTTCCGACCGTTCCCTTTGGCGGCGAGATGAAGGAGGAAGCACACAGCCCATGCAGTCTGATCCATGCCTTTATTCCATTACCAACCACCGTGCTGCGTCCAGGCAACAGCACACAAACCGGCAACCAACGCAATCCAGTTGTACAACGATCTGAGGCTTACAGTACATTTAAGGCTTTTAAATTTGGAAAAAATAAAATAAAATAAAAGAACGAAAATAAGACCAAATGACCCCAAACCCAATTCCCCAACCAATACAAGTAGTGTAGCAATTTAAGCATCCCATTTCTGATGTTCACCTGGCACAACTCCAGTGTCAAAAACCTAAATAACTCCTAAACTAAGAGATCAGCTTAGGGTAATTTTAATTACCTAAATTCTTCAAAGCAGAAACTTGGAATTTTTGTCTTGGAAATGTTATAAAAATTTTAATAGCAAAACATAGGAATAAAAACATATTAACAAAATGTATTCAATCATTTACAATACAAACAAGGAATCTGCAGTCTGTTATAGCCTGACAAAAAGAAATCTACCCATTAAGAATCTGTGCACAATGTCATTGCAAATATGTACAGGACTTTAAAAAAGCCGACAAGGAGGACTTTACAGAAGGAAAGTCGGCCAGGCTTTATTAGACCAACCAGACAATCAAAATATTAAAACTCTTGGCTAGTAATAAATTTACACTTAAAAAAACCCCAGTTTCCTGTTGTTTAAGAATATTCCAGTTGTATTTGTATGGTTACAGTTGATGAAGCTGTTAGTGATAGTTCCAGTAAACTATCTTCAATTCATGTGTGTGGGAAAGACTGGCATGTTAACACAAGTTAATGGAGGATTTCTCACAACAGTTTTCCAGTTACACTACCGTAGCTTCACAAATGGATCTCACCTGTGGCACCAGGGTTGCGAGCGCCGCAGGCCAAACACCGGCACACGGGTGAGAGGGTGATCCTGCACCGGTGGGGAATCAGAGGTAACAGCGAGGGAGACAGACTTGTTCACACTTTAGTCTACAGCCCTAGGAAATAGTCCCCAAGGCCAGCTCTCGTTCCCACGGCTGCAAGGTCATGCAGCTGAGAATACAGCTGCTCAGCCTAATGGAAGGTGGAGATTAGATACAAAAGACAGACTTTGCTAGCTCTTTAATAAGAACAATGGAGGATTGGGCCCTTCTCTGTGGTTATTGGGCATCACTGTTAAATCCAGTCAAAGCGTGTGCAAACACGGATCCTCGCTTCACAGTAATGAGGTAAGGTCAGGCGCCGTCTTCAGGAGTTGGGAAGCTCGTGAGATATGAACTGTTTTAGTCGTTCTAGGTACTGTGCATAGAGCTCTATGTCATTGTGCCCAGCACCCTCAACCCACAGGGGCTCCACAGCACGGGGACAGCGCTCATACATTGCCAGGCCGTGGGAGAAATCGATGACCTCATCTTCAGTGCCGTGAATGACCAACACAGGAGAGGTGACTTTAGATATCTTGTCAATGCTGCAAGACAGAAGTGGGAGGGGGAGAAAAGAGCTCCTTTAGTCACATTCACAGGAGATAAACAGGTCAACATTGCAGCTGGACATCACAAAGCTGTGCCATGCCCTCCCGACTAAGAGTGATGCCCAGGTATGGAAGATGAACGCACACTGACACACTAGAATGACTTGGCTTTCTTTCCCAACGTTTTTCTAATAATATTTTTTCCTTAACAAATATATATATATATATTTGGAATTATTTAGGATTTATGGCAAAGAAAGATGTTACTGAGTCCCACAACTCTCAACTCACTTCTATCTATCAGACTAAGAGCAGCCATTACCATGATATATTTGTCAAAACCAAGAAACCAACTTTGGCACATACCTATTAGTTAAAACCTCCTACTTCTATTGGGGTTTCAGCTGTTTTTCCAGAAATGTCTCTTTCCTATTCCAGCATCCCATCAAGAATACTATAGTGGCTCAGTAACCAATTGGTTTCCCATAGTGAGGGGAACAAGGACTATTTCTAACAGGAACTCAATGACTGGCTCTTTGACCTCCCCACCCCCCAAGGGAGGAACAGTCCTGTTAGGCCACAGAGGAGGACTTTGCAGCCAGTCCTGAGGATACCTGATAAAACAGGATCAGATGAATGGGGAGGAGGCCCCCCCATCAGTGGACTTGGAAAGGGGCAGGGTGGAGATGAGGGAGGGAGGGAGGGATTGGGAGGGTATGAGGGATACAGCTGGGATAGAGTTAATAAAATGTAACTGATAAGAAAAAAAAAAAAAAAAAGAATACTATAGTGAGCCAGGCACAGAGGTACACGCCTGTAATCCCAGCACTCAGGGAGGAAAAGGCAGGCAGGTGGATCTCTGCGAGTTAAGGCCAGCCTGGTCTATAAAACAAATCCAGGGCAGCCAGGACTACACAGAGAAACCTTGTCTTGGGGGGAAAATACTATATTACATTTGCTGCTTTTTAAAAAGTAGTTTGATTAAAAATACCAGACTAACAGAACTGTAACTAATGAATATATATGTATGTGTGTGTGTATATATAAATGTGTATATATATAAATGTGTGTATCTATATCTGTCTATCTTTCTATCTATCTATCTGTCTATCTATCCATCCATCCACACACGTTTTGAAAAGACTTTGAAACATAAAACAGGCCAACACTTGATAAATCTGAATGAATATCTCTTCAAAGTGGGACTGGATGCTCATCAAATTCTCAGAACTTTTCTTTAAGCAGCAAATCTGGGCTGCAGAGATGGCTCAGTGGTTTAGAGCACTTGTTCATCTTGCAGAGGACCCAGGTTCTATTATGTGAATCCATATTCGTAACTCCAGTTCCAGGGGAACCGACACCCTCTCCTGGCTTCTTTGGGTACTAAGCACACATGTGGTACACATACATGCAGGTAAAACACTCATGCATATAAAATGATCTTTATATATACATTAAACAAGCCCATTTCATAAAAGCAAAGGCCTAGCATTTTGATTAAACAAACAAACAAACAAAAAAACCCCAGCACCATCAAAAGCTCAATGTGATGCTTAGATATTAGTCCAACTGTTTATAAAACCAAATTCACTCTCACAGGATGAATGCTCATGGATCTTTTAAAGACTGCTTTATTCTCTGAAAGCACATCCCAGGGAGGAGCTGAAAGGATCATCAGTATGTGTCAGGCTGGGTACCTGGGCAACTGCTCTGATGGGGTAATGGTCCCTTAAGCCATGAATAAACACATCTCTTTCCATCTGTCCTACTCAAGACGTGCATGCTACTGACTCCTTTTATAGTTGATCAGAGTCAGGCTTGTAACAGGGCACAAATGGGTGCTGTCTGTGGGAGTCTTTCTGATAAAGTAACAGCTAACATTCATCACAGATGAACACTTTGCACAGTCCACATGAAATCTCATTTAATCCTTATGAAACAGGACCCATGAGGAATTGACTTCTCTCTTTGATCAGGGAGGGAACTGAAGCTCAGAGAGAGTATAAAATAACAAGCACCAGTCTAAGGAGATAGATAATAAAGAGGGTTAACATCAGTTACACATTCCAAAGGTCTACAAGTGACCATCACACGGTCCTTATGAACAACCCATGAAGCTGCCAACTGCTTAACTGCACCCCAGAAAGACTGCAGTACCCCAGCAGCCACAGGATCTGTGAAGATAAGAGCCTCTGTGGCCATGTGCAGTTTTGCACACCAGGAATCTTACCGGAAACCTCCTCCTCCTCTGGATTTAATTTTAAAGTGCTTTCCTCTATAAGCCTTCAATTATACTCAATTAAAAAATATATTTACTCAACAGTTATGACAGGCCTGAGACGATGCCCCATGCTATTTATGGGAATCTCTTACTGTCTGCAGAGGGCATCTGCAGTTAAAAGCCACTGTCTGACTCTACTTGCAAAGGTAGAAAATAACCATCACTAAAGCATGACTATTACTCAACCTCTATCTTTCCAACATTGGAAGGAACCACAAAAACATCTACCCTTTCAGAAAGACAACATTCTGCCATTTGGGACACTATATAAGAAAGTGTTTGCCAAATCCAATTAATGATGAAAGCCAGTATAGCCATTAATGGCTTGGAATCTATTCCATCAGTAATTTAGGGTGCTGAGTTGAAGCAGTGGCCCTTTTGTCCCCAACCTTACTGCGCCAGTGATGTCACTGCTTTTGGCTTGATCTGTAAAGAGTACAGTAACTGGATCAACTTTTTAAAGCTGCTGGGAAGGCTAACTGGAGAGCCAGCCTACAACGCCTAATGAATCAGACAAATAGCATTTGTTGATGGGTTGTTATTAATTAATACAGTGCAATTAGTTACAATGGAATTAGTTTCAATGGCTGCATTTTAAGGTATAGGGTAATCTCATCATTTTGTTGCCAGGGCAACTCTTGGAACTGCTTCCTACAAACATGCAAAATATCCTTCTTTAAACAAACTGCCTCTCATTACCAATTCAGCACAAATAAGGCCACATTTGCTAGGCATGTCAACCCTTCTTAGCATTCACAGCCACAATACCAGAAAGGCACAGTGTCCCATTCCCAGGAAGCGGGGTTTCAGTGAAGCCTGAAACAAGCTACAGAGGTTGAGGGTCAACCAAGACGCTAACAAAGGTTTCTCCCTGTGAAATGAGACACTGGAACACAACCTGATGCAGCCAGATGCTTTATTATTTTTTTCTTCAGAGAGCAGAATGGTGGCAACTAACAGGCCAAGCAAGATTTGAGCCCATGTACTGCTGCTGCTGATGCTCTTCCTGGAAACTACAGTGCAAGCTGGCCAGCTTCTGCAATGGACTGTGGGAAAAGCTGGGGGTTGAGGCAAATAATTAAAAAATACTTCTTACATTATCACTTAAAAACCAAAACCCAAAACAATTAGCCAAGGAGGAGCTTGCAAAGCAAGCCCTTTGCTCACAGCTTTTATGTTTACAGTAGTTCTCCCTTCTATTAGGAGGAGCTAGAGAACAGCAGGGCTCAGCCAGCAGGATGGGCCCTGGGCTAGCCAGGCCTGAGTCTCACACCTCTCCCAGAGCACTACAGCTCTGCAGGGACAGGCTAAAAGTGCAAGAGCAGTAAGAGGGGCTGGTTTTCTCAACCATTCCCGGGGCTACCTTTCTATTCCTCTCACAAAGATTACCTGAACTTACCACTTCCCTCACCCACATCCTCTGGCTGGAAAAAGAGAATTTTCACGTGTGCTTCTTTTCCATTCAGGATCTAGAGCAGGGCTAATTGCTCCTTTACACTTCTTGTGTATAGCTCTTCAGAAATCGAGCAATACAGGTCCCTTTGAGTAAATGAACGCTGAACTAGAAGTTCCTTTAGGACATGCTGCATGTTAGAACTAAATCAATTAGTCTTGGGTGCTGGCACACTCAAGGTCCTTATCCATCATCTGGAGACTTCCTGATGTGCAGTCAGCCCTGAAGGCGGAAGTCTCAGTATGCTACATTTGCCTCACATCCCCAGTGGTGCTCAGTGGGGCTGACATAAGAGGATGCGCAATCAATACTTGGAATGGACAGAGATGTGAACTCTGAACACTGGTTGACTTCTCACTTGTCCAGTTGTAAGCTCACCTGGGGAAAGCATCAAAGCAGTACGTTTTCCTGGTATCCGGAAAAGCAACACGCAAACCAGACATCAGAGGTGAATGCAGGATGACCGCTGCACACTCATACCGCGAAGCCAGGTCCACGGTGGGAACAGTGCCAATGCTCTGTCCATAGAGGATAATGTTCTCAGGACTCACGCCATACCTAAGGAAAGCAGAGGTTACACACTAGCAGCTAGTATATGGGGGGGGGGGGGTGACACAATAATATTTTAAGCCCATAAAACTCCCACACATATTAGCTTAAAACTGTTATCTAACTTGTATATTTTAGCTTAAAATGAACATGAATTTTATAAAAACAAACAACAGAGGCCTATTTCAGAGCTAAAATCTGTCTTCCACAACATTTAAAAAAAAATACAAATTCCTAGGTAACCACCTAAGCAAATGCATCATAAACTTCAGTTAAGGTTTAGTCAGTCTTCACATTTCCAATTTTTTCCTTTTTAATATTTTCTTTGCTAATTGTGTTTCTGAAGTAAAAAATAAAAACAAGGTCCGGCAAACAACTTTTCATGTGACATTTTAATACTCTGAAAGACATTGTCATTAATCATAGACCAGTTCACAAGAGATAATTGATTTGAAAGCAATCAGATCTTTTTTAGCCTCTTTTCAGGGCAAAATGCTTCCCTGATTTTCAGCTCAGCAGTGGTCTCCTGATTGACTCTGTAAATGTTCTGGTTGGGTAAATACCATATGTAGACCACTAACTATACTTCCCAGCCTCCCTTGCACCTTCAGCCAAAGGCAGATGTTAACAAACAAGCACCAGGTATAATTTTGAAAAGTGTGCTTTTCTTCCCCCCCTTCATGTTGTTGGGAAGTGATGTTGGGTGAAGGTGTGAAAGAATGTTCCACTCTCCCAGGGGGTAGATCAAACAAGGAGGCAGACAGAAAACACATCACCTCATTAACCTACAAACATGTCAATGGACAGAGAGAGGGGTCAATGGATAAAAAATACTTATTGCCAAGGCTCAGGACCTGAGTTCTAGCCCTAGGACTCATATAATAGGAAAGATGCTATTTCTATATTGTCCTCTGACTTACACATATGCAACACGGCACACACACACACACACACACACACACACACACACACAAAGAGAGAACAAGTAGAACACCTAATACAAATAGAACACAAAGCACCTAGTTTTGTTAGCACATGAAGATGTATATTAAAACAACGAGTAGTTATTTTACATGCAAAACATGGAGGAAAATCAGAAAGCCAGGCAACTTCAAGGTAGACTGTGCTGCTTAATCCTCCCTGTCATCTTGGCTGAGTCTGGGATCCTCTAGGAAGCTCTAGCATCTCTAACGATGTAGAAGTTCCTCAGAGAGGTTCTAGCTGAAGAGGTGCCATCCCATGGGTTGGAGTCTTGGAAGAAGAGAATTCTCAGTGAAAAAGAGACCAAGTATTAGCACCCATGTCTGCTTCTTCCTGACCGCACAGCCGGTGTGACCAGGCACCTGCTTTTGCTGTCGTGCCTTTACCCCCACTGTACTCAAACCGCAAGCCAACACAACAATCCTACCCTTCCTCAAGCTGCTTTTCTACCTTTGCCAGGGCAATGAGAAGAGTAATACAGATGACAAGACTAAGTAGCAGAATATGGGACCTTTGCTGAAGAGTACAAATTGCTCCAGATACCTGGGAAACAATCTGGCAATCTGACCTTATCTGGTAATACTAATGATACCGGTACAAAGTGTGTGAACCCATCAAAATGAAACGTTATTGCTCACTGTTCACTAGACAGCAACATTGCTATTGTTAACTTGATGCAACACTGAAAAACAAATACTTGAGTTCCTCCAAGTCAGGACAGAGGTGACGAGGAGACAGGGAATGGCTTTATCTGGTAAGAAGTGTGTCACCTGTACAGGGCACAGAGTGGCATTGGTGTGTCTTGTTATGTTGTGCATCTTGTTGGTCATTAAACTAGGCATTAGCCAGCTTATGATCCTCTGAGCCTGGCGTTTAGAGTTCTTAGTAGACGTGGGTGCTGGGAACTATAGCCAGGTCCTCTGGAAGAGCAGCAGCTATTCTGAATGACTCAGCCATCTCTCTAGCCTCTAAAACTGTTTGCTCTCTGGTCAGGAGAGTTCCCTCCATCTGCAAGGATGGATGAATGAAATCTCTTCTGCAGTTGGGGAGCTGCTGAATCAGCACTTGCTGTTCATACCACACCACAGTGAAAATGTTCTCCTGGGATCCGGTTTCACACTAGCCACATTTCTTCTTCCCTTTGGGTGTTTCTTCTGCTTCCTTGCTTGTGCCTCTTTCCTCTCAGGAATCCTACAGCCTTAATTCTCAGCCTTTCTAGAATCGCTTCATAATTATTTCCATGTAGAACTCTCCATTGCCAGCTTCTAACAGTAGCAGATGTATTACAGCTGTTTGCTCAAGGGATGAATAGATAAGCTTGACTTTTCAGCCCCTCCTTGTGCTGCTATTTTCTTCTGAACTTTCAGCACCTTGCACTCAGCACCTCCCCAGGGTGACTCTGCATACTTATTTACCCAGCTTTCCATTTTTATTTTTCTCAAATCCCATACCTTTCGCCCATGGGCTGGACCAGGAACCTGGAGGAATTTTTCTCTCCCCTTCCTACTGCACACCCTCTTAGTCACTGAGCCTGACGCAGTCCTATCTTTGAGTTTTGCAGAGTGACTGCCTTTGTGACACAGGTTGCTGCTCTGCTGGTGGGTACACATGGTGGCATCTTGTGGGCAACTGGCCTGGGGCCACCTGATGAATCAAGTGTAGGTGTCATTTCAAAGTAATGGGCATCTCTGTGGCCAGCATCTGGGGTCTGTTCCCAGAGGTCACTCTGCAGATCTTACTGGCCCTGCTGCCATCCTTCCCCATAGGGCTTAGATTGCTGACTTCTAATCTGCCCCATTCTCTCTGTTTCTGTGAATCATCTCGTGACTATGGGGGAAGCAGGTGTCCTAGTTTCTGGATCCCAGCTGAGTTTCAAGTCCCCTGCCTCACTGACTCATGCTAATGACACACAACTCCAATAGCCTGCCAGCTTCCATCCTGGCCTCTGCCCTCTGTCCAGGGCAGAACTCGGGATATCATCTACGCCTGACAATGCCCATGTCAGACCTATGTCCTTCTCAGGATTGACTTACTCCCATTTCTATCTAAATGAACCTCCATGCTCCTCATCCCAGTCCATCTCTCATACTCTCACTATATAATGTACCTATTTGGAAAGAAGGTAAAGCAAAACACCTTTTATCATGTCCCTTTCTAATCAAAGCCTTTAGCAAATCCCTACATTGAAGCCTACATCCCCAAGAGGAACTGCCACCTGGCCCAGATAACTATTCCAACCTTTTCTCTCCAAGTGGTCCTTCTGACATGGAAGGCTGAATTTCTTGTTGATCATAAGCACCCTCTGGCTGAAAGCCCTCACTGCAAACAACTAGGACCTGGAGACCCCTCCCAGTTCTAGCTACTTCCCACACTTTCCTAATGCCTCTAATCCACCTTCAGTATTGTTTTGCCTGAGCTGTTCACTCATGCTCACTGAATTGAGGGGAGGTGTATGTGATAAGCCACTCTGCTGCAAGCCTTGCACTGCTTGTGAGGATGCAAGCCCATGACCTTGGGTTACACCCTAAGGAAAGTTAAGAACACCCATGTCCAGAGATCAGCTGGAGGCATCTCTAGTTTTGAACTTAATGTGATTTTTAGCCCATTCTAGTGATTCTGTCTGAGATACAGAAACACACACACACACACACACACAGAGAGAGAGAGAGAGAGAGAGACAGAGACAGACAGAGACAGAGAGAGAGGGGGCAGGCAATGAGGCACTGCCTACCTTTTTTGTTTATTTGTTTTAGATAAGAGTTTCTCTGGCCTGGAACTTGCCAAGAGGGTTAGGCTGGCTAGTTAGTAAGCCCCAAGAATCTGCCTATCTCTATCTCTACCTCTTTAGCTCTGAGATTACATGTGTGCACCAACAGAGCTGTTCACCAACATACCTGTTTTTGTTTTTCACATGAGTTCTAAAGATCAAATTCAGGTCCTACAAACAGAGCCATCTCTCCAGCCCCAAAGGCTATTTTTTTTAATTAAAACTAAATTCCATGCATACTTAATATTCCTATGATATAAAACTCACTGAAGCCTGACATCCTGGAGATGTTGGACAGGAGGAGAATCTCCGATTTGCAAAATCGATAGCAAAAATGAAAGTTGTATCAATACCCAGTAAGCATGTGAACTTTGGTCTTACAGGTATGACCTATGGGTTTACTGGAGCAATGCTCAGAGTCTCAGTGTATAAGGAAGCCACCCTGGGTACTACTCTCTGTAATCAGCAGCGGGATGTGCAGACACACTCTTGTACATCTCCCAAGCTTGTAACCCAAGCTACATGCAGTTCAGGAGTGGCCTGGAGCCAGAGGGACCATGACCCTCCCAAAGTTGACAGGTGTGGGGCAGGAAGACCCACTCTAGAGGCCTAGAGTGTCAAGGAGCCCCAGTCCCACAGGAATTATTGCCTATAAGGTTAAAGTCATTTGTTTTTGTTTTGACGTAAGACTTTCTTCTCTCTACAGCCAAGTATAAGCCCAGCCTCCCTGAGACACCCCATCCTGTGTGAGTTAATGGGCCTTGACTTTGTCCTTTGTCAAAAGCTTCCTCATTTATCTTCAGAAGTGTGCCTGGCACAGTTCCGCTGAGTGTGAAGTCAACATTTTAAATATTTCAGAGCTAGAATTCCTAGGGGAAATTTCTCAAGTCACAGGATGAAGATAGCAGGGATGTTAACTGAATGATGGGATCTGAGGTAAGGAGGCACCCTTGTCTACTGTGGGTCAAGGCTGCAGAGCAAAACACCAGACCAGCGGAGAGGGGAGCAGTTGTACAAACAGGCCAGCCACAGCCAGGCCGGGTCCTTTGCCTCCGGGAAAAGTTATGGTGAGCTGACTGGAGACTTTCTGGGCACAGAAAGCTTAATCAGCATGAGCTTTATATTTTAAGCATGAGGAAGAGGAGAAAAAACACCCACCACAGAAAACATGCTGATTTACCTTTTCTCAGGGTACTCCTAGAGCTATTTCAAATGCACCCAAAGGGGATACTAATCCCATGGCTACCTCAACAAGCCATGACTGCCTGCTGGCAGACTTTGCCTCTGGAAGTCAAAATGCTCCCACGCAGGCTTGACCTCGGTGCCCAGCCATGGAGGCTCAACCAGCACAAGAGCCACAGACAGTTCCAGCCTGGCAGAGGACAAACGGCTCCTAGATTCAGCAACCACCACCAGCTTTGCCTAGCCCAGGTAACGCTGCAGGTCTATTTTAACACCCCCCCCCCCCCGCCTGGGGTTCCATGGCCCTATTGCCAATTCAGCATATGGGGAGACCTCAGATGCCTTCTGAGTTCTCTTCATATGCAGGAGACCAGGCCTGAAGTCCCACTCTGAGAGTTGCTACTGTTAAGTCTGGACAGTCTAGTTTGCTATCAGACTCGAAAAACAGGCCTCAGATGTAACCCTTTTCCATCCCTTTAACTAAAAGACAATAAATGACCATAGCATATGTCTCAGAGTAAATAACTGGATACAAAGGCCTAAGGAAAATGTGATTTGAGGGTCTAAGAAAGTGTTTTAAGGTTGGTGAACGCAAACTTAAAAATCGGCTAAGCCTCTTTTCCATAATGTATGATCATACTAAAATTTAAGAGCAAGTGAGCTTTTTGCCCCTGCTATTCCACAAAAGGCTTCTGCCTTTCCAGAGCTCACCTTAGAGAGTGTTCATGTAACACAAAGGTGTATGTCTACTGCCTTTTCTACCATGTATACTTCAGCGCATATTACATGTCTAATGTAATATGCCTAAAGTTTTACCTCCTCTGTAAAACTTAAAAGGGATTCCTGTAAGCTGCAGAAAATCCACCCAAATCCACCTCTCAGGTCAGTTGGGCTCCAGATAAGCACTGTACCTATTGCCTATCTCCGAGGGTGGGATCCCTCCCACCTTCCCTGGTTTTGGGATTCCTCTTTCCTGGCTACCCAATCACTACATCCATACATCCAACACCTGCAGATTTATGAGTTCCCTTCCATGGTTGGCATAAATGTTCCCCTTTGTCTGAGAGACTGACTGGTATCTCTCCATTTCACTGGGGAATGGGACCCCTTCCCTTCTCACCAACCCTTACACAGATGCCTTCCCTTGGATGAATAATCTTGTTCTTTTTACTGACACGGTCTCTCGGCTTTTCCTTTCCTCTCACATGTTGGACGTGCCCTTGGAAAATCCTAATACTAGGTTTTCCATGTCTCCCAGGAGTCTTCCTGGAGTGGCCCCTGTACCTCTGGTTCTCCTGTACCTTGTAGGGATGCCCCAAAGACAGGCAGAACTGACTTTTCTCTCTTCACCCATGGGAATCTTCTCTTCCACCATACCCCCAGGCTCTCCTCTAAAATGCCTTCTAAATAATTTTAAATTTGTATACCTAGTACCCGCTTTAAGGGCCTCTAGGCTTAAATGTTTCTGCAACAAAACTTGGCCTCAATATCCTTAGATGACAGATCCAAACAAAATCTTTTAAATTACTGTCCAAACAAAAATCTTTTAAATTACTGTCCAAACAAAAATCTTTTAAATTACTATCCGTGATTAGGTAAATGGAGGTTCCTATGCTCAAGTCTCTTCTTCCATCTGTTTGCTCTCCCAAAAAGTTTCAAACATATATCTAAAAGTAATGTACACCTAAAGAAAACAATTTTTTTTCTCTATAACCTACTTAACTTTGCCTTCTGCTTATATATATGTTCCAGTGTCCTGCCAGACCCATGTGCTCCCTACATCCACATCAGCACCAAAGCAGCTTTTACAGGTGTTCCAACCTCGCAGACTGTATCATGCTGGACCTGCACTTTCACTCCCAGCCACAGATGTTCTCACAGACCTCAACAGCATCAAAACAACCTTCTCTTCCTGGACTTGGCCAACATTTCAGCCTTTTGAATTCCCTATCACTGCCCCTAGTGTCAGGAGGAAGTACCTAAGATGATTCATTTCTTCACCTGTGATCCACTTATTATCAATAAAAGGCTGGAATGTGCTTCAAGCCCAGGACCAACAGCTCCAGGTTCTCCCAGCATTCCTCAGTCCCTATCTGCTGCTGGGCATGGCTGGCAACTCTACCCTCTACCCTGAAGTTTCCAGGGCAGGGACTTCCTCAACTCCTCACCAGATAATCTAGACATTTTGGAGCTCTTTCTTCTCTCTCTCTTATCCCCTTGCATAGTAACCAAGAGCTGCTTCCAATAAACCTACATTTATAAACTTTAACTTGCCTTACATGAGAAGCAGCCCAAGCTCCTCATTTTTTAATTAAATAAAAAGGGAGGAACGTTAGTATTTAGGCAGCCTGTTTCTGGGTTGCCTAGTAACCCATGATGTCATTATGTGTCACCTGCCAGGTAATCCCACCTGGCAGGCGGTTCAGCTGCTCCATAAAGGGACCAACCCGCCACTTTGTTTTTCTTTTACTCTCTCGCTCTCCCCTTTCTTTGTCAGGGCGTCTCCTCCCTTCCCCCTATCCTGTCAGCTCTCTCCTTCTCTCTCTCTCTGTTGCTCTCTCTCTCCATTCAATAAACCTCACTGGATTTAAGATTGGTGTGTGCATGGCATTTTCATATAAATACTAACAACTCACATATAACCTATGTAAACCTCAACACTTTAAATCATCTCCATACTGTTTATAAAACCTAATTATACTGTTTATAGTAGAATGACAAAAAAGCCTACATGTTCAGTATATGTATAGCTACAGTAGGTCTAACTACAGTCCACAGTGCTCAGTGGGTGCTAGAGAATCAGTCCTGAGAGGCAGGAGGCCATATGCACTATACATATTACTCTGCTCATATGGATTTAGCATGTTACTTGACAAACATTAAATTCAAGTTTTGCTTTGGGGATTTCTAAAACCTAATTCTCCACCCCTCTCCCAGATATTCCCAATTTGCATTTGGTAGAATCCACAGATGCAGAATCCATGGGTAAGGAATGCTAAGCTCACAGTATTGCTAACGGCAGAGATGGGGGGGGGGGGATCAAAAAGCCCAGATCCCATTCTCGATGATAAGCTGAAATGCACAAAACACAGAAGCCTCTGGAAAAAAGACAACTTACAGGACGGCTTGCAGTGGTGGTGTACAATGCTTAGCAACTCAGCTGTTCTCGGTGTTTATCTAAACACCATTAGGCTGTGGATCTTCCTTTCATAAAGCACTATCCACCTGTTTACAATAAGTCCTTCTAGCCTAGATGTTTGCAATTTCCTTTTAAATAGAGATTACGGGAACGTTTCTCTGACAACTCAATTTTTTTCTGACATTTAAAACTGTTCCCTACTCCAACTCTCTGTCAAAGCAAAAATAAATAAAGCCTGACATGACTTAATTTTAATATTTTAAAAACCATCTTTCAGAGGAAAAGTGCAGTTCTAAAGAATATAGAATAACTGTCTGGATCTGTTACAATTAAAATAGAATCACTTACTTGAATTCATCTAAATATAATTGAGCATGAAATTATCCTGATGATAATCAGGCTCTTAGCATTCTGTAATTATCTGACATGCTAAAAGCCAGAAAATGCTGCCTCCCCACTGCTGCACAGATACCTTCAGGCAGGTGAGAACACAGCCTACAGAGGTTTACAGAGCTTACAGAACTGGCCTACAGAACTGGCCTATGCGGAATCCTAGCACGGGTGCTTGACAAGAGGCTAATAGTTAAGTGTTACCTTTGTCCACTCTAGACAGTTACATCAGTTACACACAAATCCCACCTCTTAGAAACCCCAATGAATGCTAAGGTAGAGATTTCATGAAAGCTCTCCCATGGGAAGACAAAGTTTACAAACCCAACTTCATGGCCCACTTGACTGCCAAGGCAGAAAGTCACTTCCTAAAACTAGAACATCTAGGCACTTGATCTCGCTCTAGTGACAGTTCTGGGGAGCTGTGGGAGGAGACCTGCAGTGTCTGGAAGCTTTCCTGTGTGACTCTGCCTTAACAAGACTGGGACACAAGTCACACCGGCTCCTGCAACAAAAAGATTTCCACTCTAATTCTGAACGACGACAGAGAGGAGATAAAGGATACTTGTGACCTCCTCTCTTTGGGGAGTCCCACCTCTGGGATGGTCAGTGAGGTCTGGACTCCTCTAGGGTAACAGAGTGATTTTTCAGGTTAAAACACAGGACTCAAGCACGGTCTAGCCAAGTCTTTCTCAGGTATCTGCACTCTTGTCTAGATCATGTCCTGGAACAAGGCAGGACATCTTTGTTACCGCACAGCCTCCTTGGCAATTACTACATAGGAAAGCCAAGTAAGGGGACAAGTGAGCCTGGTTCTTAATGACACTGCCTGAGGACCCACACCCATTCTTGAACTTTGACCATGATGGCTCCTGAAGAAGCTGGGTGAACAACATACTCAGGTAAGCAGTGAGTCCCACGTGGCCATGACTATGGAGGAGATGTGCAGAACAGGGCTGGAGGAAACACACGTTTGGGAACCAGTGGCCCCAGGTATGCGTCCTAGCTCTCCTCTGCACTACAAGAGGACTCCCCCACCCTGCTTCTCTGGCCACAGAGAGGTAGGAATCTGGCCTCCTGGACTTCAGTGAGGGGCAAAGAAGTGAAAAGAGAACAGTGGGCACAGGGCAGGCAACCCAAATTCTTAGACTAACTTCCACACACTGAGAAGTGAATCAAGTTCTAAGTTCTCTTCTTCACAGTCCTGTCTCCCTCCCATGTGCCTTCCACACTGGTGTCCTGTTTCCAATCTCAGGCCTTGCCTAGCTAGGATTTCCTGTGGCCCCAGTTAGCACATAACTACACAGGTTGAGGCTACAACACTGGCTCCTTACCCTGCTTTCCTGCCTTGCTCTAGCCCCATCCTGACTGTACTTGAGACATCTGCAATGGCACGTCTATAACCAGCCCCTCCTCAGTGGTATTTTCAGTTCCATTCTTCTAAGCCAAATCTCAAGAGCATCCCTTGTTCTTGTCTCCTTGTGTTTTCCACCCTTCCTTCTGCTTCCAGAACCTTCCATCTCTCTCTTTCTTAAAAGCATAAAAGATCCACATCATCAATTATGGAAATAAATCAAACCACAGGACAGCTTATCAAGGTCTTTAGAGACTGTAGATGGACGACTGTATTTTACAGATAAGGAAACATTCACTAGTTCTAATCAAGGGTACTGAGTTAACCGAGAGTACAATTACCAAGACAGCTGTCTAAGTGAATCAGAGCCGGAACTGGGACTAAGCGGGGGAAGAACTGCAGATCCTGTGAATTACAATCTCCCTGGCAGGTGGAAGAACTGAGCTGCTATCACCACAGCTTTGACAGGTCAACAACTGCTTACATTCCACCTCCACCACTGACATGTTTAGGGGCATGCTTTCCAACCTGCACTGGATTCTACTTCTGTGTGCCAGGCTCCTCCCTACCGAAGGTACCAAAGGTGAGGGTGACTACTCAACACTGCTCTTTAGCACAAGCATACCCATCAAAAGATGCAGCTGTCTGCAGACCCTGCTGGATTCCCATCAGTAGATCCGATAGCAAAGTCTAACCTTTTGTGGGAAAGGGAGGTAGGAAAGGTCCTAATGATGAACAAGGGTGATGCTACACAACGTCAAGGTGCCCAGTGCCACAGGATCATCTACTTAAAAAGTGGTTCTAACTGGAGCCAGGCACGGTGGTACACACCCATAACCCCAGCAAGAGAGAGGCAGAGACAAAAGGATCATCTCAAAGCTAAGGCCAGTTTCAGGCCAACCAGGATAAACCAAGTATATTCCCTATCTCAAAAGTGATTTGTTGTTGTTGTTTTGTTTTTCTGAGACAGGGTTTCTCTATGTAGCCCTGCCTGTCCTGGAACTCACTCTGTAGACCAGGCTAGCCCTGAATTCAGAGATCCATCTGCCTCTGCCTTCCAAGTGATGGATCTAAAGGTGTGTGCCCCTACATCTCTCCTCAAAAACTTTTTTTAAAGTGATAAATAATAAGTTATAAGGACTGGGAATGCAGAAACATACCTGTAATCGTAACATTCAGGAAGTAGAGGCAGGAGGACTGCTCTGAGTTCACGGCTAGCCTGTTTTACTTTTAAGACTTTGGTCTTAGAAAACCAGAAACAGATTACAATGGCATATATATATATGTGTGTGTGTGTGTGTGTGTGTGTGTGTGTGTGTGTGTGTGTGTGTGTGTATGTGTACATATATGTATGTGTAAAAGAAAATAGTGTGACCATTCCTCTCAAATCTAACCAACACATCTTATTTCCTTATTATCCTAGAATCTACAATGGAAGACCAGTTATAAAAGTAAAGACAGCAAATGGTGGATAAAACAAAAAAACACAGTAAAAACATTTTAAAGTCTTTTTTATTGTAAAATCCAAGGGCATTAAAGCTTTTTGGTACTGTAAACAAAAAGGACCCTACACCCAGGTGTTGTGACTGCTGTGATCCACACCTGTAATCCTCCACTGGGGAAGATGAGGCAGGAGGATCACATAGCCCAGCCTGCGCAAAACAGCAAGAGCCTATTTCAAAACAAGAATCAGAGAAGAGTATGAAATGAGGCCCCCTGCTGTGTTCTTTTACTAATCTGGAAGACTATTCCTCTCCTGCGATACTTAGGAGAAGACAGATAAAAGGCTGGATGGTGATACCAAAGCTGAGATCCTAAATACTGCTGGGTGAACATCGCTTTACCTTCTTTGACAGGACAGGCATCTATAGCCTCTCTTTGAGAAGGTACGCGTCTGCCGTATGTCTTCCTGGGAGGGGAAAGGGCTCCCTGGGGACCCCGCCGAAGGCAGCTGTGCACTAAGTGGTAATGCACTGTGGACAGAAGCACTTCTTTCAGGGCTGTTCTTCATCTGAATAAAAACGTAACAGAACTCTGACTTCTACATTTCAACAGTCAAGGGCAGCTGTTACAGGGCTGGCTTGCATTCTAATGTGCCATCTCCATCCCCTGTCAAGGACTCTAGGATTATGTGTGCCAGATTCAATCTCTAAAGCCTGCAAACAGCAGAAGAGACTCTATGACTCTGGGGTCTAAGCCATAGAACCCTCCATTTCCTCAAATAAAGCCTTGAAGTAACTTCAGTGTTCTACTTTAATTAAAATACTAGGCCATGCATAAACTTAACGAAGCAAATCCTACATCCTTACTTATAATAAACAGGAAGGCTTTCCTGGCCACTAAGAACACTGAGTACCATGATCAATAATTCAAAATACCCAGCTAACCGCCTTCTATTCCACACTTCACCATAACAACTTACAGTATCTCATAATGCACTCTTTGGGAGTAAATGCGGACGAGAGGTAGGCTCTGGGTTGTTGCGGCAAGCAAGACAAGCATGCAGGGTTGCATGCTCAACCTTTCTGTTGTTTGTTTTCAAAACAAGGTCTCACTATGTAGCTCGAGATGCCCTGAAACTTACTATGTAGACCAGGCTGGCCTCGAGCTCACAGAGACTCTCTCCTTCCCTAGTTGGGAATAAACGTGTGCACCACTATGCCAGCTAGTCACAAACTTTCAGGCAGCAGGCACACCCCCGTGCCTTACATTGTTCTGCTGTGGTAATGAGGTCCCTCTCCTTTGACAGGACATAAAATACAACTCTGTGTTTTGGTTGTTTCAGAAACAGTGATGCCTTCTACAGGCCACATGCTAATAATGTCTCAGCTCCAGATGCAGACCTGCTTCCTGCTCTGAAATGAAACTGTTCTGTCACTTAAAACCTTCCGCTTGTTAACATCTGGATACATTTCTCACCCACACTCAGGTGCCCTGTAGGGGGCCCTCCTCACCAGACAGCCAGCAGGAACAGAAGGCCACTGCAGGCAGGCTGAAGTGGGTTTCATGAATTGTGAGGACAGGGAGCATTCAGGCTAGTACCCTAGACTGAGAAGCTAAAGGCAGGGGGATGAAAGACAGACATGTGTTCCTGGTCATCCATCCCCTCTGCTTTGAGCACAGAATTTACTGCCTCAGAGCAAGGCTTATCTGTAACTACCATGAATCTGCTCTCAGGGACTCAGTAGCTTCCCCTGCTGGGTTCCTCCTTCTAAATCCACTGGACTTCAAGCCTGCTGAAATCTCCTCCAATATGCCTCAGGGCACTTCAACATATTAAACTTTTAAATCCATCCTTAACCTAGTAATGTCCTCCCATTATTATTTCTAACACACTGCTCCCCTTTGCTAATTTACCAGTGTTTGTTTGAGCTCCCATCAAAGCAATGCATTAGACAAAGTGTTTATGATGTGGTCTTAAAGTGAGTAGGAAGTGGGAATGTGTGTGTGCTGTCAGAGAAATAAAAATGATATAAAATCTAAAAGGCAAGAACAAATGCTTTCCATAATATCTACTTATAAGCATTTATATATTAAAATAAGCATATTTTCTACAATGTATTAGAATTCCTCAGATGAAAAAAGGAGAAAATACATGACTAAAGTATTTAAGAAAAATATAAAGATTTAATTAAGATTTCACATCTTCTATGCTCCAGCACAAAGAAAAATTCATAAGCAAAGTAATACACGAATGGATGGGAAATGCCTGAGTTGAGTACCCCATGCCCCCAACTCCAAGACCTCTCAGGAACCCAGAGAATGGCAGTTCTGACCCTCGATGAGAAATGTGACACTTCCAGGTCACTGGACCAGTGAGCTGATCATGAGTGGTATCTGGACTCAGTACCCGAACACATGACTTCTAAGTCAGGCCAATTGGTCTCCCAGGACTGCCACTCAGGGGCCTCAACTCAGGCTGGATGCACTTTGGGAAATCTGTGCTTTTAGATAATCCCTCTGATCACCTAGGAGATAAGGTTCTGGCTTCTAAAAACAGCCTCAGTTTTCTTCAGACTTTGGAAGGCCCTAGAACTTGCTTACCTGGCTTCACTGACTTAGATGGACCAAGCAAGTGAGGTCCAGGACCCTGTGCTCATAAATCATTAATCCTAAATAAAGCCCTAGGCACTGACTGACCTTATGTGGAGGGTCAGCACTGAGGTGTGTTGGGCTCATCTGTCCGGTGAGGAAATTGGGTCAGGCCTGGATCTTGCCTATTCCTGCTCCTCTCAGCTAGAATAACTTGTCACAGGCCCCTACAGGATCCACCTTACCAGGCAGAGCAGGTGGAACAGGCCAACATTCAGGTGCTACTACATGTGGCCCAGGCCTGTTGTGAAAAAAGTCTGATTCTGCAAGAATCCTGCACAAGATTGGCTACTAGCATCTGTATGTAAGGAAGACATGAGCTCATGGCAGGCAAACTGTTAGAGCAGTGACTTAATCTTGTCGTCATTAACAAATGTCCAGCACACAGCAGAACCCTTTCTATATACCTCGTCTCTGATTCTAGCAACAATCTGGTATTGCCAGCTCCATTATACAGACCAGGACATTCAACTCCCGCTAGTAGGGCCAACCGTTTTGAGTCCAAGTCTGGTGCCTCCCTCCGAAGCTCTAAGCTAAGCCCCTCTACTCAGAGTGACATATCTCCACAGAAGACCAGTAAAGGCTTTGGTGAGGGACGGTGAGGGCAGCGTTCCTATACAGTGCTTAGTAATATTAAGTCAAGAATGCAAGCAGCCCCAAGTACCTAAGGAAGTCACCTAGGCCTTTGCCATGATGCTACATACTCATGATTCTAAGGACGAAGTGCAAATCTTAGGAGGTGGCCCCAGACACATAGCAATTTAGCTGTGAAAGCAGTCTAGACCCTGGCTTCATGGACTGCAGGAACACTCAGTGGTATCTTTGGGCAGCCACTCTCCCTTTCCCTTGCCCAGCATTCCCAGTTATTGTAAAGGAACTATTTTCGGAGTCTGGCCATGCTCTTATTTTAAAAGAATGCAATGCTATGACAGTGAAGGGTCAAGACTGGCTCCAAAAATGTGGACTATTCACAGCACAGAAGATTGGCAGGACACAAAGAATGTGCTTTATCACGTGTGTAGAGCAGCTCTGAGGTGCCACCTGCCAAACAGCCACATAGTTTGAATTTCTCACGTTCAATTTCTCAAGTAACCAGATAACTTCACACACTCTCCCCCAGCTGGCTGCCCCAGGCTTTGTACAAATGCCCTGCATAGCAGACCATACTCAGGGATTCAGCATTCTGTCATGGAAGGAAGGACTTGATAAAGGCAATGAGGTTGAGGCTCTTCACTCATCATGCCCACTACAGTTTTTAAAAGCCAGCTAATGGATTTTCCTTCTGCACTTGCAGTTCTTTCTTCCTCACAGGGCTGTAACAGGGCAACCTGTGACCTCAGACTGAACCTGAAGTCTTCAACTGCTAGCACCAGAAAACTGCTCACAGTTTTCACTCAGACACTGGGGCAGACTATCAGAAGGAAATCACTTATATTTGTGCAAGAGTCTATAAAGTGCTGAAACGGACCAACCTCAAGAATCACAGTAAATGGCCAGGCACCTTTTCTCACTGCAATGAGAATGACTAGCACAAGGAAAAAAAAAAAAAAGGCTAGCTAAGAACAGGGGATATCCTTGGAACCTTCTCTGAACAATCCTGAACCAAGAAGAAATCACAATGATAGCTACCATGCAAAACAATGGGAACACCAACTATATACAGGCTTCCACATACAGGCCAGTATTACTCACTCATGGTGGGCTGGGCCTTCCCACATCATTAACTATCAAGAAGGCCCCCAAAGCTAGACTCACAGACAAATCTGACGAAGATAATCACTCAATTGAGACTCTCAACCCCTAACTCCCACCCATGTGATTCTAGGCTGTGTCAAGTTGTCAGTTAACTCAACCTAGGACACATACAGACACCAGACCCCCTCCAACACACAGGCAACAGGAATTACGTTTAAACCCATTACTTAAAATCACCATCACAGAACGCACAGACCGAAAAGTAACTGTCAAAAACTGGGGTGCCTGGTAGGATCTGATACTAAACATCATTGTCTAAAGCTGCCCCTGCTCTCCACTGTACTCTCTTCTGTTGCTGCCATCACATGCATGCATTCTCCTCATGGGACTTGGTCACCAAAAAGTCACTCAGCAATCCTGTCGCTTGCTACAGGTGCACTGGTCTACGTTGGTACCTAGAGGTATTCTGTAGTTACTGAGAGATAGCCTATGTGAACGAACCTGCATTCACTGGTCATCACTATAGGGAGAGATTAAAGCGGCGTCGTTCAGACACATCCCTGGAGTGACTATTTCTCTCTCTTGCCTTACCTTGTCCTTCATAAATAAGCTGTCTCTTCAGCTGTGACAAAGAGATGCAAGCCATTCACTGGAATGTTGCCATTCAGCCTCCAGGTCACCAGATGCTAATGCACAATCATTACATTTCAATTTCTCATAAAAAAATCAAGATGGAGCATTAATAAGATCAGTGACAAGGGGATACAGCGAAAATATGTCACTCAAAATTACAAGTATATATTTATCTTTTTTCTTTGCAGACAGGGTCTCACTGTGTACCTTAGGCTGGCCTGGAACCCCCTATGTAGACTCAAACTAGGCCAGTTTGAGCTCATAGTTCCTCCTGCCTCTGCCTCCTCAGTGCTGGGATTAAAGATGTGTGCCACCATGTCTGCCCTTCAAGAAGGCATTTAATATCCGTGTTTCAAGAACTATTCCAAGCTAGTTTTAAAAAGTTAAACACAGGGCTGCAGACCTGTTGTGGCCAGAGCTCACACAGCGAGAACCACTTGGGGATGCTCTTGCCACTGGTGTGAAGTGCAGTGGCACCGTCAAACACACAGAGCACCCAAGTTCCAGAGCAGGCCTGCCGCCCTACACCTGGTCCAGCAGAGCATCTGAGCTCCCAGGAACCCAAGTGAGAGAGTGTTGGGCTCCTGCTAGGTGCAATATCCAGCAACTTGGAAAGAAACATGCCAGGTGCCAAATAAGGCTTTCAGGATCCCATGTGGCTCAGGATGGCCTGGATGGCTGTAGCTAAGGCTGGCCTTGAATTCCTAATCTTCTTGCCTGTCTCCTAAGTGCTGGAATTACATGTGTGTGCCACTGTGACCAGAGTATGCAGTGGTGCAAATTGAACCCAGAGCTTTGTTTTGTACACAACAGGCAAGTACTCCATCATCTGAACTACAGCTTCAGTCCCCAAAACAAATTTTATGAACATGGATGGGAAATGGAAAAGGGAACGTGCTGAAGTTAGTATGTATAAGGCCATGTGTTTGAAATGACTACAGTAAAGATAAAAAGGGTTCAGCACATCAAGCTTTGATTCCCCCCAAACACTAAATGATTCCTAGCCTCTGGAGGAGAGAGCACACTCAAGTATAAAGGGGAAAAAGGAGACTTAAGAAGCCCAGGCTTAAAAGTCAGGACATAACCAGGGGATTACCTTTCTCTTCAGCTCTCAATAAACGAAACCTCCCCTGACACTGTCTGCAGTTCTGCTTGACCCACTATCTGCAGAGATGCACACTGGGCTTGGAGGCAGGAGAGAAGAGCAGGATGGAAACCTCAAAGAAGACGTGGATGACTACTTCTCTAGCTTTTGCCCATGGCAAACCTAGCGCATGTCAAAATAAACACAAAAACTAAACAAACATATGATGGGGCCAGGAAAAATATCAACAACTGACAATTTGATCAACCAAATTTGTGTTGGGGGTGTGGCTCAGTCTGGAGCACCTGCTAACAATGAGAAAGGCCACAGGTTCTGTCTCCAACACCATGAAATAAATAAATAACTCTGGACTCGGCAGCAGGGTTTTGGAGAAGAATTAAATCCTAGCTGTCTAGATTTCATAATTGCCAAACTGTCCCTTTTTTCCTCCCAATAAAACAGAGGAGTTACTAAGTTTGCAAAAATTAAGTAGCAATCAATTGTTGCAATAAAAAGCAGAAAGGCAGTATTTTCTATATTTGGCTTTCCAGGAACTGGCACTGTCTTTGCTTCCTGCTTTCCTACTTTGCTGTGGAGTCAAAATGTCTTCTTGACCATGGCATTAGGAGTCTTCTGGATCATTCCCATTCTCATGACCCCACAAGGCTCATGGGACTGTCACAGTGGTATTCTTAATAATGGAAGGGCCAAAATCTTTAAACACACTGACAAGCAGAGAGAACATGACAGGGCACAGCCTGTTGGCCATACCTCTGTGGCTAATTTAAGACTAAACTTGAGTGGGATTGGAGCTCCATCCTGCTCAGCTGCCTGCAGACTCTGTCTGGACAGGTCTCCAGAGGGCCCTTCCTTTAGGAGTAGGTTGAAGCCATCCCTGTCTAAACTTTGAGAGCAATGTACCAAATGCTAGCAAGTCATGAATCACACCTTTGCCAGGGTCACAGAACTCGTCTTACTTGTCCCTGTGGTCTTGAAACAAGCCTGTTAGAGCCAAGTCCTCAGGTCAGTAAGTCATTCCAGAGCTGCCCGGCACCAGTCTTCTAACAGCTGCTGCTGAAAACACTCTACAAGTGCTTCTCCGAGAAGGAAGACACTTGCAACACTAATTTAGCTCCATAAAGAAATCAAACTAATTTTTAAAATATTTCAACCCCCCTTCTAAAGAGATGGCAATTTAATAGGAAAAGTTGGTCCCTGTTTAAACGGTTTTGTTCCAGCATTGCCTACCCTAAAATTTTGAAGCCTGAGCTGCATTACGCACATTTCAAAATAAATAAACAAATTAATAATTAATCATAATTAATTACAGGAGTATCGGTGAGTAAGGCAGAACACTCAACTGCCCTAAATGGAGGAAAGCATCAAACACAGAAGATACCACTTGGAACTGACTGCCAACAGATTCACTCAAGCAGGTGGTAACTGGAATGTTTGAAAGGCAAGAGAAATAGTGACAGCTGACACTCACTTCTCAGCCCTGGCTCAGCTAAATCGCTGTTCCATGGCTTCCTCCTGCTAACTCTCCAAGTGGAAGTAGCACCTCTCCTGCTGTTCCCACAGAAATGTTCTCAGGATCAAAGGTTCACAGAAGAACTTTGAAGACTGAAACCCCTTTAGAAAAACATGGTTCCATCTTTCAAATCAAATCACTGAGGACTATCTATACTCTGAACTGACTCATTTCACTTCCTTTCAGTTTTGGGGGAAAAAAATGTATCAAGTTTGCAAACACTGGGAAAAACAAATCTTTTTTTTTTTTTTTTTAATATTTTTAAGTTGGGCAAGGTGACACATGCCTTTAGTTCCATTGCTCAGGAGGCAGAGGCAGGTGGAACTCTGTGAGTTTAAGGTCAACCTGCCCTACAAAGAGTCCAGGACAGCCAAGGCTACACAGAGAAACCCTGTCTCAAAAAACACAAACCAGAACATTTTGCAGAAGAGAAACATGATACACAAGGTTCAAAAACCACTCGAGAACCCAAGCAACTGCTCACTGGAGAAGCTTTTCCTTCTTTCAGATTTCTAGAACCAAGAAGTACTGTCTGCAGAATACTGTCTATTACAAGCCCACAGCTCTGACTTTCAAAGAGACACTGGGAATCTTAAGATAGTCAAAGTCATCTTTTTAGATGCAAATTAAATAGCATGTGTTCAACACAGCCCCTACCTGGTATTTAGCCCTGCACTCTACTCGGACACTTCAGGGACTCAATTCGCTCAAAAGCTGAAATTTCTAAACATTTTATGGTTCTCAGATCTACAATTCAGGAAAAGAAATCCAGGAATACATGAAGTACAAACATAAACCAACTCTTCTGTTGTTTCAACTTTAAATGAGAGCAGAGACATAAGCCCGTGAATGACTTTAAATGGGCTACACAACTGATACACACCCAAAGGCAAAACAAAATGAACGGGCAGTGAAAATGATGATTGGCACACAGAACTCTAAATTCTCATCTTGCCCACCTGGGGGTTAAATTCTGGCTCGATGTTTAACTTGGTGTGATCCAAGTCAAGTCGTTTTTCCCTAGTCTTCAGTTTAAATACCTGTGAAATGGGTTAACCACAGTCCCTGCTTCATAGATGTGATGTGCAGGAACTACATAATAGGTAAAATAAATGTTTTTGGCACAAAACAGCCCTTTAATAAATGTAGCCTCAGCAGTATGGGTACAAAACAGGTGCTAAGGCACAAAGACAGGAGCTGACAGCTGTGTGTTTTGGTGGTCCTGCAGAAGCCAGGGATCCCAAGGATGTGTCACTGATCTGTCCACCATCTTTACATGACTAATGCCAGGTTAAAAAGCCAATAACCTAGAGCCTTCCTTCCATCTACCTGATATTGTATGTACCTGCAAGCCCCTCCAGTCCATCATACATGAAGCTCCAACTGTCACCCAGCATTGTGTTGACTGTATGGTGAGGCAGGGGGGTGCCACACCTGCTCACCACCAGACCAGATAATGAGATCCTGCCGGGAAGCAGACAGCAGCATGGCTGTGTGCTTTTACATCCTTCCTTTGAAAGAGAACAGCCTACACAAAATACTAGTAACAGCCTGGTGGAGTGTGGCTGGAGATGGATGCTATATGGCAGGATGTTAATAACTGATGGAAGATGAACACTAATATGGGATCTATTCCTGTATTTCCTTATTTTGCTTATTTTTAAGATTTTCCACATAAAGTGGCTTTCCATAAATAATATGGTATGGCAAAGGTGAGCACCAAGACTTGGAAGACCAGAGGGGATGATGCAATCGTCAAACAGTTAGTGAAACTGCATTCTTGTCACTGTCAGCTGACAGTATTTGTAATAACCACAACCATTCTCCCCAAGTATTATAAAAACAGAATGAGAAAGCTGTACAGATACATCTTGAGAATGGTAGTTAGTTCCCGAGAGTGACCAGACACACACACACACACACACACACACACACACACACACACCCCTGTCCCCCTTTAGCAATTTGGTCACCCTTCTTTTTGGAATGCACACATAAATTTCTTTTTTATGAGGACTGGTTTGAGGAACTGGATGGCAGGCTATAAAGAAGACCTGGATCCTTGTACCTTTGGAGTTGGGCTCCACACTCAACTCTGGAGAAGGACTTTACAGAATGTTAAGACTTTACCAGCCACCTGACTGCTGCTTTTTTGGAGATCAGACCTACGATCTTGAATCTGAAAACAAAAAGGGCCTGAAGCACAAAGCCAGTGCTTCACACTGTCTAGCCCATCCACTAATGCTACCAGAACAGGTGAGGCCAGCTCTGCAGGAAGCATGTACTGGGCACCTGAGTAAGAACTAAGCTATGACTGTGTCTTTCCTCAAGGAGGTCACATTTGCAGGAAGTGGACAAACAACCTACTCAGAGGACTAGGGAGGGGGCAAAAACCACCAGGGACAAAACCAGAGTGATGAGAGTGGAGACAGGAAGTCTGCTGTGCTACAAAGGCACGTTTAAGGGTGGCATGGGACCAGGTTCTAGAGAATTCTAGATAGCACATGACAGCTGGAGATGGACAGAGGAGTCAAGCCTTTGGGATGGGGGGTGGGGTAGTCCCTTTGAGAAAAACACAGGTAGCAGTCTCTCATTCTACAAAAAAGCTAAGATGGAAGAGACAACTCCAACTCCTAAGAGATTAAGATTTCAATTGTTTGGGGTGTTAATTAACTTTGCAGTTCTTTGTTAAGTGTAGAGTTAAGAGAATAACTCAAAAATAAGAATGGATTTGAGAAGCCTGCAAAAGTTCTCAACAAACACTTGTTCCACTATCAGTTCAGATAGGAAATAGGAGGAGACAGGCAGCGAGAGCTGTGCAAATTAAAATGGTTATCCTGCACCATCCTTAATCCTGTGAAGCTAATGGCAGGTCTCTGGCATTTCACACATCAGAAAGATCAAGAGCACACCAGGTCAGTAGAAGGGCTTTTCAAAATTGATCCAGTGGAAGCCAGGAAGCATGCAGTCGTGGAGATTGCTGTCAAAACTGCAGCGCATAGCATAGATGAGCACACAGAACAGTCCATGGACTTTGGGAAAGCTCAATGGTACAAGAGAAACTAGCAATGGCTCCCCAGACAGACACGTCAGGCAGATATAACACACACGTTCTGACCCCAAGAAGGTCTCTGCTCCCCAAAAAAGCCAGCCATGAGTCATTGGTCCTTCAGCACTGGGCTCTTGTAGGCCCACGGCACCAGCAACCAGAGAGGCCATGAAAGGAGACAGAGTGAACAGTCTAGCAGGGTTGTCCTGGCAAGGGTGACAGAGGCAGGCCAATCCAGGCAAAAGTGGTCTTTTGTTTTAACTTTTTAAATTTACATTCATCTATTCATGTATGTTGGGGTGGGGGAAACATTTTGTGGGAATCAGTTTTCTCCTTCCACTCTATGGGTTCTAGTGCCCAAACTTAAGTTGTCAGACTTGGTGGCATGCAGCTTCACCCAGTGAACCATCTTTCTGGTCCAAAAGTAATAACTCTTTCACATGTTGTCTTAGAATTTCTGTTGCTGCAATGAAACAGCATAGCGATCTGGGGAAGAAAGGGTTTATTTGGCTTACACTTCCATATTGCTGTTCATCATGAAAGGAAGTCAGGACAATTCAAACAGAGCATGGTCCTGGACACAGAGGCCAAGAAGGAGTGCTATTTACTGGCTTGCTCATCCTGCTTTCTTAGAGAACCCAGGAACACCAGGCCAGGGATGGCACCACTCACAATGGACTGGACCCTCCTCCATCAATCACTAATGAAGAAAATGCTTTACAGCTGGATCTTATGGGGGCATCTTCTCAATTTCAGTTCCTTCTTTCAGACAACTCTAGCTTGTGTCAAATTGATAGAAGACTAGCCAGCACAGGTTTTATTGTTTTCTTTTCCTGTTTTCAACGAATCCCTTTCCTCAGTTCTCAAACTTCTCTCTATCCCAGACCTCTCACTCCTGAACCCCACCCACACTTGTGCTCTCCTGTTTCTTCCACATCTCCACTCCAAGGTCAGATGGGCACCTCAAGCTCAGAAGCCTAACAGCACTCTCCTTATGTGTCCTAGCTACCCAGCTCCACAGAAACAAGGCCAGCTTTCCTAGCACTTAAGCCATACCCTTGCAGCTATTTGTACATTTATTATCTATTTATTTGAGACAGGAGCCTCCCATGTAGCCTAGGCTGGACCTGGTCTTGTGATTCTCCTGCCTCTTCCTCCCTGTGCTGGGACTACCAGGATGCCAGCAAGGGCTGGGATTACAGGGTATACCCCACCTGGCTATTGCTTTCATTTCTGACATTCCCATTCTCCATTCTGCATCTGCAAATATTGTTTTTACCTTTAAAATACATCCAAACATTGAGCACACGACTTCAGTCAAATTCTCACTGGTCTTTCTTTTCTAGTGGTGTCACAGCCTCATTTTGACCAAGACCCCACCATCACCCCCTTAATAAGAGCACACCACCATGGAGCTAACACCTAAATCAGATCTCAACACATCCCTACCTAAACCCCTTCCACAACTTTCATATCCTGCAGTGGTCCCCGAAGCACTTCTCAGTCCTCACCTACTGTCATGCTCCTTGGTACCCCTGACTTTCCTGCCCCAGCCACTTTGAGTCCCGTGATACTCTGCATCTGTCGGGCACACACCAACTATGCCCCACTGCTCCAGGCCACGACAGTCTGGAGATGAAGCACACCCTAGCCACCCTGTTACAACCGTAGCCACAGTCTCCACTTTCCAGTCCCCCCAGCAGCATGCCCCACTGGTTTTCTGCAGCACTTCCTGTGCTCTACTCCAGGATCATCACTATCGAGAGCAGTATCTGTCATCAGCAGTGGTGAACAGAAACATCACCAGGCCAGGAATTTTTTGTCAGAATGCCAGGCTCACAGGTGGCATTTGACACATCTGTCAGTAAGCACAGGATGTGAGGTGAGCCACAAGGAGGTCGGTGTTTGAGAATTCAAAATCCTTGCAGCAGTTCAATCCAGGTGACTTCAAAGGGCAAGATGTGACCACAGACAGGGGTCTGTGCAATGGTCCACTCAGAGAATCAAGTAGAGAAAGGGATCACGAAAGGCTATTGAACAGGACCTAGACAGCATACAATATTGAAACTGTACAGGTGGGGTGACAAAGAGTAGAATCAAACCATATTGACCGCAGCCTAGAGACTAAGACCACAAAGAGCTTATAACCCAGCAAAACTGTGCATTTATTGTATAACAGCTGAGCATGGCAGCTTACACTCAGGGCAAGGTGAGGAATGCCATGAGTTCCAGGTCAGTCGGGGCTAGAGAGAGACCCTGCTTTAAAAACACAAAACAGTGCACATTTACTTCCAAACAAAACTTCAAAAGTCTGTTAACACCATAGTAACATGCTTCCCAATGAGCAGGAGCAAATGTCACGGAAAGGGTGATAGCTTAAAACAAACAAACCAACCCAGACACCATGCACACTTCACCACTGCCTCCTTCACAAGCATACACGCCCCAGTGTCTGTAAGATTTAGATCACACACTCTCACTCCAGCCTTGTGATCACTAACACATTTGTGGGGTTTTTTGTTTTTGTTTTTGTTTTGTTTTCTTTTTTGGTTTTTCAAGACAGGATTTCTTTGTGTAGCCTTGCTGTCCCAGGCCAAGGTGGCCTCAAACTCACAGCAATATGCCTGCCTCTGCTTCCCTGAGTTCTGGGATTAAAGGTGTGCACCACCATGCCTGGCTCCAACTCATTTGTTTAACTACTAAAGACATGACACGACAAGACTGTTCCACTGCAGCTTTGTGAGAATCACTAGCAAGCAAAAAGAACCATGTAGATTGACACCTGGCCCAAGACCAGATATAGACCTCCAGAGACCTGTGAAGGGAGGCAGAACAGACAAGGGACCAGGGCTGTAATGGGAAAGTGGTGGTAGATCAGGAAGATGACTGACTGCTCAGATACATGATGAAGGAGGGAAAGAGCCAAAGGGCTCCCCAGCTGGAAGCCAGGATAGGTGATGGAGGGCACTCCAGGTTAAGAATAAGGGTGGGCCATGTTTACAGAACGCTGAGCCTAGGGACAACATGCAAAGGCCAGTGGTTTCACACAAGAGGGTGAACCTTCAGAGGATGAAACGTCAGGAACTCACGATGATCTGCGCTACACACCAATGACAGCCTGAACTCTTACCCTTCTGTGAGCTTATTTTTAGCTCAGTAAGTTCCTAATCTAGTAGAAAAACTTATTTCTTCCATTAACTCCAAGATGGCATGTTCATTTCTTCACCTACTTCATCTAGCCTAATTATAACGTAAAATGCGCACAGAAGCAAATTAGCATGTGAATAGCCTTTTCCTTAACAGGTACACAAAAATTAGGGGCTGGGAGAGATCCCGCAGCACACCGAGGGCTTGCTGTTCAAACTCCTAACACCAGAGTTCAGTCCCCCAAACCCACACCAAGGTGGGAAGCAAGCACTCACTCCACAAGGTTATTCCCTGGCACCCACCCACAGGCCATGGCACACGTACCAACACAGACATGATCTTGTTCTGTCATCGTGGGCCTTTACAGTCAGTTTTGTTATCGCTGCACAGAGTGTGGCTACGTCCAGACAAACACTAAAGTCAACTGGGGCTAAGCTGGAACTCTCTTCTGACTTCCAACCCTAACACTCCAGTAGCAGCCAGCACTCACACTTCCCTTCTGCAAACACATTTTTCTGGTGGATATATTCTGAATAGTTCTGCTTCCCACTCTTCCCCCAAAGCAACTGCCCACACTTCACTATGAGCACTTAAAATGTCAGGTGAAGCAGCACGCAGGGGTTCTTTGTGTTCCTTTTCCTTTGAAGATGTGAGCAGTCCTGTGCTGAGCTGAGCGGCAGTGGCTCTCCCAGTCACTCAGTGTGCAACTGATACTCAGCTAACTGTCGCCTGAGCCCTGGACTTGAGCAAGCCAGACTTCCTGAAAACAGGTTTCCAGTTTCACCACACTGCCACGGCCCTTTAGCTCTACAGTGAATCAATATCGTGGAACTTATCAATGAGCTCCATTACATTGCCTTGAAAACTCTCCCTGAATAGGAGGTACAAAGCATTACGGGAACATTCATATTTTAAAAGGAAACACGATTCAGTTCCTGTGGCCAACTACAGGGTACGGGCCACTGACTGCTTAAGGTTGTCTCCTTAGCAAAGAGCAGCCAAAAGGTTTTGAATGGCCAGAGGAACCAAGGTTTCACCCCTGTCCTGACTTCCCCCAGAGCCTCTGACTCCTACTCCTATGGCTCCCTTGTGGCTGCAGCAATACAAAGGACAGACTGCAGAGTGGCTGCAGGTATTGGGTTACAGGTAAGGCTTCTGCTCCTGGAAAGAGTTCCTCTGGGAATATAAATACCATGGTGGAAGCACGACACCAGTGCATACTGCTCTCCAAAGCAACAAATCCTAAGAACTCTTCTCAACATTAAGTGCATACCAGGGAGTGAGGTCTTCCTATGGACAGCTAGAGGGCAGGGACAGAGGGGTGTCGGGTATTAGCAACCAATGGGACTGGTCTCCAAAATCATCTGCACACTGGTAGAACGGCTCCAAAAGTCCTATCAACAATCCCCGGCAATGGCACGTCATGCTTGTGGCTCACTACATGGAAGTGCTGTGCCAGGATCTGGCAGAGATAATATCATTTACACCACATTATCAGTTCTACTGTTCAATGGGGGCTGGAGAAGGTATCTGAATGGCATCAAACAACTTGTAAGTGGCACAGTCAAAACCTAAATCCAAATCTGTCAGACTAAAGTCTTTTCCCTTAATCATAAAACACACCACCTGAGAGCTCAGGCTGGCAGGAATGTGTCTCTCCAAGCTATCCTTCAAACAACCTTGCCTACCTGACATACACTGGAAACCAGTTCCAGCTGTAAATCTAAATGAATAACCACTGGATCATCTCATGCTGGGGACCTTTAGTCCAGGCCACACACAAGCCCACCTGCACTGTGCAGCATTTGCCCTGACCCTTATCTTCCTTCTTTGTTCAGAAAGGCATCTTCCAGCAACCCCTCAATGTTACCTGTTGTTACGTAGGTAAGTGCAGATAATGAGACAGTGCCCAAAGGGAAGAGCCCCATTTTCCCTCGCTGCTCACTACCATCACGCCTAGGCTTTCATTAGGTGCCCACACATGAGGTCACCAAAGAACAGTGATATTACTGCCCCACTGACCTGGTTTAAAGAATTAACTGTGGTCCATTCTTCAAGACCAAGATCCTGTGTTACACATGCAGACTGAATGGAAAGCAGCGCCTCCGAGCAGGACAGTAAACGTGCAGCACTGGATATAACAGGGCAGACAAAGTGGAGCTATGCATCTACCACAGCTCTTCCCAAGACCAACGTTGAAACCTAATTCCCACTGCACCACTATTAAGAGAAGGGACCTTTAGAAGATGAGGGATCAAGGTGGCCCCACCCTCCTGAAAGGAAGAATGGCTTCTGTTGGAGAGAGACCCTATCTTTGCTGAACAGGATAAAGAGACCGCAGGGAGATGAGGGTATAGGTAGGGTGCAGAAGCAAGCCTTACAGGAAAGGGTACTATAAGCAAACACAAGATAGTGTGATGTAAAAGAAAGCCCCATCTACCCACCCAACTGTAGCTCCTGTGAGGAACAGGCTTCTGCCCCTCTAAAGGTGGCAGCATTCAAGGAACCTTCTTGGAAGTCAAAGCAGGGCCCTCACTATGCCACAGAACCTGCTAGTGCCTTGTTCTTGAGGCTACCCGCTGCAAATGAGAAGGATAAATTTCACTTTATAAATAACATTGCTACAACAGCATAAAGGGACAAAGAGGGTTAGATTGAGTTAGTGACGATGCTGAATTAGGACTGAATGGCAAATCCAAGTTTTAGCTTTTATGTATTGTCTCTGTCCTATCTATTCATGAAAATTATTTAGAAATTGATGTCCCCACTTCAAGTCATGGTTTCCTATCTCTTGCATGTTTGGGCAGGGAAGGGACCAGTCCTATAGCTTCAAGACGAGGCTAGCAGAAGAGCACTCTGTGACCAAATGAAGACCATAGTTTCTAAAGCCAGGCTTGAGTTTTAACTGGGATTATGACTGCTGAACAATGAGAAGTTTGGTGGAGAGTGACGAGAGGAAGCAGAGGGCAGAAAGGGACCTTACGGGTAAAGTAGACACAGCCAGCCATAGAGGGCTGTAGCAACACTTTTTCCATACTTAAGACTGAATGTGAGATAATGAGTCTCTCAGATTATCCGAAATAAAATGAGAGAACAGGCTCACTAAGAAGTTAAATATTACCAGAGAAAACAACAGATCTCCTGCAACTGGGTAACAGCAGAAGTACAAGGTCCATCAGAACAGGCAGCAGGCTCCCAAGGACCGAGGCAAGAACTCAGATTCTCTCTCTGCAGGGTCGAGGTAGTAAGCCTAGAGCCAAGAAGCGTGGGGAGAAAAGGAGCCACCAGGGAGAGGCTCTGTGCAGACTGCAGACACACTCCTCCTTTCAAGCTGTTGTGCCTGGGCACATTGGCTCTGAAGAGGAGCCACCTTCTTCCTAATGGGAGTCGCCCACTGCTGGAACTGGGAGCTAGCACTGACAGCTGACCCTGCAAGCTGCCCCTCCATGTCCATAAGTTGCACGCCTGCAGATTCACCATCAAAGTATCAAAAAAACACAAACTGCACCTCTGCTGAACAAGACCTTTGCCTTGTCATTATTCCCTAAATAGTACAATGCAACAACTATTTACATAGCATTTACATTGCATTAGATATTACAAGTAATCTAGAGATGATTTAAAGGACGCATGTGGGTTATATGCAAATTCTGTGCCATTTTCTACTAAGAACTTGAGCTGTGGATTTTTGTATCCACAGGGTCCTGGAAACAACCGCCCATGGATACCAGGAGACAAGTACATTTCCTTTCCATAAATACCACTGTGCTTTCTCCTTGTATCAAACAGTGGTCAAAGCAGGTTCTATCTTACTACTGATCAAAGTCAGACAGAAATCTCAGGCTTTTTCCCTTTCTGAAACACAGTATCCCCTCTGAGAACAAAGAGGGATGCTACCAACTTCATCACGCTCACAAACGGCCAGCTGTGATACTCTTAAGGACAATCACATCCTGCAAGTGCCAATTTGAAATACTATTCACAAGCAACAGAAGGTGCCTTTCGAGCCCCTACCACATATGTTACCATAGCTTTACTGCCTCTCACAGGATTCCCCAGATCGCAGAGCCTATGAATGGCAGGCATTAAAGTTCCCAAGCAGCATGTGGAGACATGTTCAGTTGCTTCTAAAATCACTTGTCAGTGAGAGAAACAGACAGACAATGGCTAATAAACGGCTTGCTGACTGAATAAAATATTGGCTCTCTTTTAATTTGCCTTTTGAATCAAGGTATAAAAGCTTCTTTCTCATCTTTCCCTTCTGCATCTGCTTTCTCTGTTACCAAATGCCTTTCTCCTCCACTGTCCTTGTCACCTACATCAAATGGAAGGCTCAGAGATGACTTGTGTGGATGACGTCTCTAAACACCACTAACGTGAATGTCCCTCTGCCCTACTCTCTGGGCCTCTATATCAAGCACTTGAGCTAAAATACTCTGCCTGCTTTACACTTCATTCTTGGGGGTTATTTGCTCATTTAGGTTCACTGCCACTAAGTCACAGTCAAACATCTGCAGTCTACAATTGCTCATGGCAAGAAGATCTGTCTCCTTACAGGGCAAGCATGGAGCTGGACCCACCTCTCCTCACTCTATCCTGCACACAGCAGCCACTTTACCTCCAACTCAAGCAACACCACAGGCTCCACCAAGCCACCGTGATGTACAGTGTCCTCTCTACACATGCTTCTAGGCCTGCACCTGCTCAAAATTCACAGCACACTTGTAATGTTCAGCACAGGATGCAGAAGGTACAGCCATCCTGCATCATGCTCAGGTTAGAGGCTATGCCTTACGGTCATATACCAACTTTCTTCTTCCACACAGGTCCCACTTCCTAGCTCCTCCAAACCCTAGCTCTCTCCAATACCTACCCACCCCCAGAAAATGTTTTAACTCCTTAAAACAATTTCCCATTTCCCAAATAGCAAATCACCTTTTCTGTCTCTGTACCCTTTTTTGAATGGATTCCCTGCCTTTATACCTGCATGTGGGGTCTGCATGCTGGGGCAGAGTTCCAGCTCCGTTAAAATCATAATATTAATGCTTAAGAGTGGCACAGACAGGTAATGGATAAAAACTAAAGACAAATTAATGAGAATAATCATTCTTTTGTTCAACACAGACACCACAGTGTCATAAGAACACCAACTGACAGCTTGAAAGTGGCTGAGAGCAAAAGCCAGTACATCTGAACCCTCCCATTTTCAGGGGATGGCTATACCCAGACACTAAACTCTGGAGGTGAGATGTGATGCTTTGCAGCTCAGCAGTACTGACTGCCATCATCAACAGAGCACTCACTACACGCATGAAACACCTGAACCAATATTTCATTGGAGTCTATATTTTAAGGCCCAGTGCTGGTTTCTGGAAACAGAGAAGACAGAGGTCCTTACCACAGGAACTTTCAATTACACAGCAGCTATGGCACTATCATAACAAGCACAAGTAAAGGGACTGAGCGACAGGTACAAAAGTGTGTTCCTTTTCATTGCTGTGACAGATACTGGGGTATACAACTTCCGGGTGGATTACTTTCACTCACAGTTTCAAAGCCTTCAGTCTATCCAAGCTCAGATGACTCTGCTGCTTTTAGGCCTGTGGCAAGGCAAAATATTAAGGAAGACAGGCATGAGAGAGGAAAGCTGTCCCCATCCACTCACTACCTCCCCATGGCATCAGTTAGCAGGGAAAAGAAGGGAAGAGGCCAGGGCAAGACAAAACCTTCAGAAGCACAATGGTAATCAATTCCTCCAATCAGGCCCCACTTCCAGGTCCCCCACCTCAAAAAGTCCATTTGACCAAGAACCATCAAGGGATTAACCTGTTGGCGAAGTCAGGTCTTTACAATCTCATCGCTTCTCCCAAAGCTCGACTTCTGAACACTGTACTGGGGAACTGGGCCTTCAACCCATGAGTCACAAGATGGGGACACGAAGGATCTCCTGATATAACTAGGATCCAATTAGGGTCAATTCGATTAACATGAAAGGCATATTCAAAACACCAACCATGAGCTCAGGAAGTGCCTGGGACTCCGAGGCTGCCTAACAGTGATTCAAGACAACTTATTTTTCAGGGAATAATCTAAAGGCCAGGACAGAGACAACTCAGTTTGCCTCTGAGTTGTCAGTCACCGACAGACGCAGCAAGCTCTCCAGTCAGTATTGCTAACCCGGAAGCGAGAGGAGGGAAACCACTCATGGGCTGGGCTTCGGGAAAGGGTTTGTGAACCAGCCCAGAAGTGGCACTGGCGGTGGGCGAGGTCCTTCCACGGCAAGGACCACAAAAGATCTGGGAGGAGGCAGAGATGAGCTTTCTCCAGACTACATCACTGAAGGGCCACATAGAGCAAGACAAGAAAGACCACAATCTAGGCTGAAGGAAGATGGTTGAGGAAACTTGATCAGCCTCAGAATCAGGTAATGTCTAGATTACATCAGAGACACACCTTTCGAGAAATCCAGTGACTACAAACTCTAAACTACCAGCCAGGAGTCCTGCTGGCTGGCTGTGAGATTACCCTTCTGTCAAACTGGGGTGGGTGGATGAACACAGTACCCACACAGGCTCGGGAAACACTCTTAGCACTTCACACCCAGCACTCTTTTTTTTTTAAAGTCAAACACAACAGAACACATTCTGCTGTGCAAAGCACCCACTGGGGGAGGGGTGCACTGTGAAACATTTGGTGCAGATATGCAGCCTCAGATGAATGTGTGTGATACGCAAGCATGATCAAGATGTAAAACAAGCACTCACCTATGCAGTAAGACAAACCCACAAGCACGTACACACTCAAGAGTGAAGGGACAACCCTACAAAAAACTTCATTTCAATAAAGACAGGCCCACAGAGGAGCAATGCTCTGTAGGAATTTTTATAGAAAATTTACATAAGGTAGGACTTTCATGTTTCACTGTTAGAGCTTATAATGATACCTACACCGTGGCAGATGCTAGCAGTACAAGGCTGTGCGACATGTGCTTTTTGAAAGCAACTGTGTATGGCAGTTGTGTGTGGGCACAATTACTGAGGTGACAGGACAGCCTTGCAGAGGCAGTTCCCTCCTTCCACCTTTGAATCCCACAGATGAAGCAAGCTCTGGTCACTATGTTTGCCCGAAAAGCAGTCTCCATTCACTCAGCCATCCCACTAGCCCACATACTTTTTCCAGGCAAGGTCTTACTATGGCCCTGGCCAACCTAGAACTCACTACGTAGCTCAGGCTAGCCTCTGACTTTCAGCAATCCTCCAGCCTCTGCCTCCAGAGTGCTGAGGCATATCACACACCACTCCCTGCTTGTGACACATACTTCTGAAACCCTTTCATGGGAACAGGTGGCATGTAACTCCTTGTGGATTCTCGGCCACTCCATCAGGGCAGAACCCAGCCTCCTCTGCCCGTACCATTTTCCAAAAGCTCTACTCCACTTTAGGATATCCCGTCCAAGACCTCAGAAAATCGGAGCAAGCAACACAGTGCTTACTCTGTTATACGAGCCACTTCTCCAGAAGCACAAGGGATAATTCACGAACATATGTGCAGCACATACGGACGTAAAGTCATTACTACTGGCTACGTACTTGAGCCCAGCAAGCAGACTCTTCATAAAAGCTGTGCCAAGGGTCTCTAACAGCAACAATGCCTACTGTCCTTCTGGGGACTTGTTCCTCTAAAGGAATCCAAGCTCATTACAGACAGGACCTCAGGTACGCCTGCCACCTGTGCTATGGTGATTAAGTGGGAAAGGTCACAAGCACCAAAACAGGACAGGTCACTTGACTATCCCACAAACCAAACGTCTGTCTAAGTTCTGAGTAAAACGCAAGCTCTTTTTTGTTTTGTTTTGTTTTTTCCCACCTGGTCTGTCCTCAAATTATGACAATTTGTGCCTGGCATGCAAAAGACCCTCAATAAATACTTTACAGTTCTATGAACGCTAACTCAAGGTCAATAGATTCCCTCACGCCTGCAAGACATCCTGTGCTACCGGTGGGGCTTTGGGAAGGTGCCAACATCAGCTAACTTCCTGATCTCCGGGTGCCAGCTACCCTGCCCCACCAGGAGGCAAAGTCCTCGCCACACCCGACCCTCCCCTGCTTTAATGGCTGTTCAGGCATCGCCCCAGGGACAATTTCTACTTGGAAAGTCTTTTGGAGGTCGTCGTCTCGCCCCTGCTTTCACGGTCGCAGAAAATCCCAAGGTCACTTCTACCAGACCTTTGGGGTCTGCCAGAGGTTCAACACACAACTCAACCCAAACCAAAGTTGGTTTTGCCCGTACGTTAGCAACCCCCACTGCGGCCACGTGCGTTTAACCGGAGCCACAAAGACTCCAGGCCGCGCGGGGCCAGTGAAAAGCAGGCAGGACCCTTGAAGCATAGGCTCTCCACCCCACGAGGGCTGGCGATCCCAAGCGAATGCAACAATCCGGGGAGCACAAGCCCGCACCCCACCCGTGGCTCGGGGCTCACCGGGTGCGCAGCGCCTGCCACGCGGCGTCGATGTCCGCGTAGAGGTTCTTCTCGGAGGGCTTGCCTGAGCTCACCCCGTAGCCCGAGTAGTCGTAGGAGAAGATGTTGCAGTTGATGCGCGAGCCCAGACCGATGTAGAAGCTACACATCTGGCCCAGGTCCACGGCGTTGCCGTGAGAGAAGAGCAGCGTGTAGCGGCTGGAGGGCGCGCAGCGCACGAACATGCAGCCCAGCCGGTTGTCGCGGGCCGTGCGCGAGAAGAAGACCTCGACGGCGTCCAGTTCGCGCTGCGAGTACTGCCAGTCGGCGCGCTCGCTCAGGTGCAGGCTGCACGCGCCGGGGCCCGCGCCCTCCTCGGCCGGAGCGGGCTGTGCCGCCGGGGCGGGCGCAGGGGTCGCCGCGGGCGCAGGCGCGCGCTGCTCGGGCGCCAGCACCGTATAGGTGGGTTCGGGCGGCAGGAAGGCCAGCTTGGCGGCGATGCGGCTCGGACAAGGAGGGCAGCAGAAGAGCCAGCACAGCTCGCCCAGCGAGAAGCCGTTCATCCTGGGGCCGGGCTCGGGCATCGGGGCGGCCTGGCGCCCGCCGCGGGCGGGAGGGAGGCGCGGGGAGCGCGGAGGGAGCGCGCCGGGAGCTGGAGGCCGGCCGAGAAGGCGGAGAGGCCAGGGGCGGGGCCGGGCGGGCGCGGCGCGACG
>NW_026596046.1:21851876-21873992 GCF_907164565.1 Psammomys obesus
CTCTCAGGGCCTTTGAAACCATGGGAGCTCTAGTGTCCAGTTGGCAGAGCCTCTCCCCTGGGCTTTGGCACCAGGCTTCCCTTTCGGGGACAGAGATGAGGGCGTCCCATGCTACCAGCAATGAATGCAACCAGAGCCCCAGTGGGCAGTCACCACTCCAGAGCTGTGTCCCTCACAGATGTCCCAAGAAGGATTACAACTTTTTTTTAAACAGAAGAATTTTGTTCACCTAATCTAAACCAATTTACCAGTACCAACTTCAGTAGAAACTTTGTGGACTGAGTTTTAAAAGGCCTATCTTCACTAAGTTCCCAAAAGCCTGCTTCAAAGCCATGGGAAAAACTCTTCTCCCCTAGCCAGGCTTTAGCATCTGACCTTGAATTTCTGTTTTCTCAAAAACTTCGTGAGTTGTTACATTTTGTTACATTCTGCCCGCTTGTTTCTTGTATTCAGTAGATGTATGTGTGGTGTTTTTCATGTGGTTAACCCTCTGGGTCACTTTCCAGAACTGCAAAAGATTAGACAATCTCTGCCTTAGTCAAGACACTTGGAGTAGACGCAAAACAGCTTTGCATAAGAATTAAAACAAAACAAAACAAAACCATCAACTCAAAAATGGCAACAGGGGATAAGGAGTTCAAGGTCATCCTCAACTACCTAGTGACCTGAGGCCAGACTGGGAAATGAGACCCTTTTTCAAACAAACAAACAAACAAACAAACAAATAAATCAGTTCTTTGGGAACGCTTAGGTGATAGTCTTAATTATTACTACATTTATTTTGGGGGTGTGCGTAAGTGTGGAGATGAGAGGACAGCTTATAGGAGGTGGTTCTCTCATTCCATTGTGTGGGGTTGGAGGATCAAACTCAGGTCTTCAGGCTTTACCGCTGAGCCTCACTTCTTATAGCCTTAGGGAATGCTCTCCCAACTTGGTGGTGGTATTTCAGTGAGGAACACATGCCCAGTACACTTCAACTCTAGTCTAATGCAGAGTGAGAACAGAGGACTTTGAGAACTGAAATGAAAAGTGTCCGCTCTCCTCTTGGTCAGTCTTTCTCCAGCTCACTCCTCCCACCTGCCAGAGAGGACTAAGATACATCTCATGGAAGGACACCTGATGATTCTTTCGTCCATGTCATTGTGCTGCCAGTAGGAAGGAAAACGACTGTATTCCAGATGTTCTGGTGGCAGTCAGACGGTTGGGAAACTTCCAAGTTGTTTATTTGGTTTAGTCTTCTTTTGCAAAGGATTTGTGCAATATGATTTGGTACATTACACAATAGCTAGATAGAACAACTAAATGTTTGCATCATTTAAAGAGACTACCCAGAGGGAGGTTAAACTTAAATCTTTATATCATTTCTGCCATAGAGAAAAATCCTTGTTCACCCATGCTACATAGAGCGGAGGTGAGAGTTTGTGCGGCCCTCCAAGATGAGATGTGCTGCCCAGGCCTGACAAGCTCAGTATCTCGGCACAGCTGGTACCTAACAGCCCTTCAGCAAATACTTTATAGTTTTTGGATGCTAACTTCTCTATACCACCTTCTTCAGCCATAAACATCACAGGTGACACAGTGTGCCTTGGCATATTGGCTGGGGGAGTCTAACATCCACCACTGAGAACAGCTGTGCCCTATAAAACACAAGGGCCAGGGTTGATAGCTGTCCAACGTGACCTTAAAGAACTCCTGTCTGATTCTTACTATTCTAGCAAAGCAAGGGCTAACTTTGAATTCAGATCAGCAAATGTGTTTGTTGGTTCTTAGCATGTGTCCTCTCAATGAATTGACCTGGGATGGGTGAAGGGATAAGTTCATGTCATAGCCAAGTGTAAGGATTGTCACTGCTGTTGAAATAACTCCATCCCCACCCACCAGCTAGGGCTAAATGGCTAAACAACCCACCATGTAGCTGGAGGCATTGGCTTTTCTTGTTTGATATTGTCCATTTACGTGTTCGACATTGTCTTTCGTATTAGTGTTTTAGGTGCTGAGTTGCTGAGATTGACTTGATTTATAAAAGCAAAACCATATCAATATGGAAAAGATGATTCATGTATTATGATCAGAAGAGAAGCATAGATACACCTGCTTAAAAACTGCCCTGGGGTCTAGAGAGATGACTCAGCTTTTTAAGTGTATATACTGCTATTACAGAGAACCTGAGTCCAGTTCCCAGCCACCCTGCACACACACATACAATTAAAAATAAAGATAAAATCTTAGAAAAGCAAAACCTGCCTCATCAGTCAGGGTGGAATCAGATACACTGTCTTGTTTTTCTTCTTACTTTTACTCAATTTGACATCAGATATTGAGTGAAGACAGGGACCAGGAACCATGTCAATTTTGTCTGTCATTGTTCTCCTTATGACAAGCATAAACGAAGAGTTTCAAAATATTAATTTGCCAATGAATGAATGATTTGGTGAATATCTCTATAGACAAAGTCTCTTCCTTCTGGTGTGAACAACATTCATATAATGTAGCCTTAAGGAAGATGAAAGTGACCACACCCTTGCTACCACCACACTTGGTGAGTGGTGTCCATGTGCTCTGCGGCTTCACTGTGTAGCAACCCCACCTTTCTTAAAGGCAAAGCCCAGATTTGTCCTCAGTAACAAGGCTTACAGTGAAGACCATCACCCAGCCTCCCTCGATATGAGGAAAACCACATGACATGATTCTGCCCAGTAGTACAAAACATCCTGAGGTCTTCCAGAAGAGTATTCTTTATTTTCAGGACTGGTGAGAGACTAGGAGACAGATTCCCTGGTAGACAGACGGAGAGGGGAGCCAAAACTATGTAATAAAGATGGTGAGCTCTCAAGGCAGCTGGCTTCTTCCTCAGCCTCCTCACCTGGGACATAGGCCTGGCAACTCAAAGGTCTTAAAGGCCCTTCTCCTGCCAGCAGGCCCTCTGTTGATGGACTGGCCCAACAAGCTCCAGGCTGGATCAGGACTTGCTATTCAAAAGGTGTGGGCCAATCAACCATCCTACCTCTTCTAACTGTCCTACTGTGAATCAGGGAGGAAAACTCTTCAGAGACTTCAAAACAAAACAAAACCAGCCCTCTAGAAGAGACGGGGTTTTCAGCCTTCTGAGTCCCCCCTCTGCTTTGCAGAGGATCTTTTCTCTGAGTGTCTGCTGTGTATGCGTTCTTCCTCACCCCCAACAAATACCTTTCTTTAGCTGTTGATTCTGTCACCTCCTTTTTTGCTGTGTTCGTGATTTCTCCACTGCTACCTGTCTCAATTGAGTTTTTTTTTTCCCCTATCTTTTAATTTTTTAACTGGCAGAGAAAGTGAACACACTCAAGACCCCTGAACTGTATCACTGGTGTGTGAACCCAGGAGCTTCCGCACACTAGGCTCAGTGGCAGAACCACTAAACCACATTCACAGCCCACAGCCAGACTGAGCATCCCTTTCTTATTTCACCTGGGTGATGGGCTTGGTTGCTAGAACTACAACCACCAAGAGATTGACTTTCACACTATTACAGGATGCTCACCAGAAATGACCACAACTTAGAGCCAATTGAAAGTCTTTATTCCATCTGGCTGGGCCTACACTCAGGTATTTGGGGGCCCAAGTGTAGCTTTAACCATTTAGAGCAAAACGCTTTTAAAGGCAAAAATCACAACCTTGTATCTCACTTTGTGGCTGCAGGGAGAGATTTTTGCACTACTGAGCAGTTTAACAAAAGTTAAGTTAGCTGAGACGTCTTAACCTCCAGTTCCTGGAATAGGTTTGAATAATTTGCTTTGGGATTCTCCATCATTGAGATCAAATTCTAGTTAAATCTGAAATGGCCTCAGCAAGAGTACAAGATGGAGGAACCTCTGCATTCTCTTGTCCAGTCACAGCCTCCATGTGTTCTGTGGGCATAAGTCAAATTGTTGACTTGACCTCTTCTAGGTGGGCAGAGTTGGTCCTAAGGACTGAGTGAATCCTCTATTTGATGTAGTTGTCCCACCCTTAGCCTGACCAGAATATGAATCAATGATATTTAGAGTAAGGTGTTCATCCATGGGGATCAGACAGAGACTAATACCAAGGATCTGTGTCTCCCTTTTTTTTTTTTTTAGGTTTTCTCTGACCACGTCAAGATTGCCACTGATTGGTTGTCATAGAAACAGCAAGTTTCTCCTAAAGCCATGTAAAGTTCTCCCTGTTTCAACAACAGAGTCCAGCTGCCTTCAGTTCTGTAGGACTATCTCAGAGGGAGTCAACTTGGCTCTCCAGCCTGGAAATAGAATTGTCCTAGGTTTGAGTCTAGGAGTTCCCTAAAGTTTTGGTTCCCAGCAATAAAGGCTAAAGTGCCTGTGGTGGATACACTGGCAATTCCTGCGCACCTTCGAGAAACAGGACAAGAATTGGGGACTGTTTGGTCTTCATTAACACTGAATCAAGGCAAATACAAACTTTCCCTAATTCTCCATTATGAGCATATACACGGGGGGCAGGGATTAAGGGTTAAACATAAATCAATACACTTATAGTGGATGTATGGCTTTCCGGTAAGTTGGAGGTGGCACATTTTAGTCATACTGTTAGCCAAGAAATTTGAGGACATGATGCAGCTACCTTGTCCTTGGCAGGATGACTCACCATTGGTGAAGCATGCATAAAACTGTAATCCCCAAGGCCTTTTTCTGCCAGTCTTCTCCACAGCCTGATTTACAGATACTTGTCCCCCTTCTAGACCCATATTGTCCTACCCCTGGAAGGAGCATAAGATAGCAGAGGTCCACCCAAAAGGTAGTTTCCCATCCTCACATTTTCTGAATTCCCATGTTCAGGTGTGGGCTGATGGGGAGGTATACATCCCAGGTGAGGAAACTCTGGCCAACCTTATTTTTAAGGAGTCTGAGGTCCAAGTGACCGTCCATCTGTCATCATCCTCCGTGGCCTTTTTTCAAGGGATGACACCAGTTTTGACAGCAGTTGGGGTGGTGAGGATGACTAGATGGGGTCCCTTGCAATCCGGTTTCAGGGTCCAGGCAGGGATCCTCCTTATCCAAACCAGGTCTCCCGGCTGGAACTGATTGGTGGGTTCAGAGGTGGGAGGTAGCAGGGTTCCCTTCATAGTATGGTCAGTGACCTGGTGAGCTTCCTGCAAAGTCTGCAGGGACTTGAGAAATGAGGGGTTAGATATCTCTGCCTGGGGAATATCTCAGAGTTTGGGGAGAATGGTAGTTTGAATAAGAATGGCCCCGATAGGCTCATATATTTGAATGCTTAGTCACCAGTGGGCGGCACTGCTTAGAAGGTGTTTGGCCTTGTTGGGGTAGGTGTGGCCTTGTTGGAGGAAGTGTACCACTGGGGGGGTGGGCTTTGAGGCTTCAGAAGCCCAAGCCAAGCTCACTGTTTTCCTACTGCCTGTGGGTCCAGATGTTGAACTCTCAAATTCTCCAGCTCGGTATCTGCCTGCATGCTACCATGACTCCACCATGATGATAATGGACTAAACCTCTGAAAATGTAAGCAAGTTCCAATTAAATGCTTTCTTTTATAAAAGTTGCTGTAGTAGTAGCGTCTCATCACAGTGATAGAACACTGAGGAAAAGTATGCCCCTCCCGGTAAGGGGTACATTGGACCCTGAGAAGGGCAAAGGGAGGAGGTTGCCCCAATTTTCGCCGGTCTCGGGACCAATTTGGTCATACTTTTCATAAGAGTTCTATTCATCCTTTCTACCTGCCTGAGTTCTGTGGCCTATATGCACAGTGTAATTTCTAATTAATATTTAATACCTTTGTCAGCTTTTGAAACACTTTGGCCATAAAGGCTGGGCCATTGTTGGACCCCAAAGCTAGGAGCAGTCCAAACCTAGGAATTATTTCCTGAAAAAGTTTCTTAGTAACTATTGGAAAAATCCCTTTTCGGGTGGGGTAAACACCATGGGTGTCAGGATGACACCCATCCTGAGAAGGTGTCTACAAACACCAGCAAATACTGATAGCCAAAAATCGCTAGGCCAGATGTCAGTAAAGACAAACTCTCAATGTTCCCTAGGCCCAGATCTCTTGTGGGGTCTTCCTCCCCCCAAGGGGAGCATAGGTGGCCATATAAAAATGGTGTCTTTAATCAGACTTTCCAAATTTGGAATCTAATGCCTGAGTCTGAGGAGTTCAGTAGTTGTTGTGACTCCTAAGTAAGTGGCTTGGTGGAGATCCATAACCAGTCACCTTCCCAGCCCTGTGGTAGCCCTGTCTACCATCTGGCAGCACCCACCATCCTTGGTTATCCTAATTGGCCTGCACTTGTTTCTCCTTGTCAATCTAACACTTCCCCCACCCCCACCACACCCTCCCACGATCCGTACACTCCTGGTGATCCAGCAAACGAAGCTCCAGCAAGGCTACCAAAACTTGGAGAGAAAGCACTGGTTCTCAGGCCTCTACCAGGTGTACAGGTCATCCTCTCTTTTGCTTTGGTTTCTGAAGAATCTTCTTTTTGGTGTCCTTTGCAATGGACAATGACCACTCTCTTGTGTAACCGGATAGCTTCCAAAAGGTCTGAGATTTCTTCTCTATTTTTGATTTCTTTTCCTGCTGAGGTTAGCAATCCTCTTTCCCTATATAGAGCCCCATTGACATGGGCCATGGCAGAAGCATATCAGCTGTCAGTGTATATGGTGGTAGCCTTGTCTTTCCTACAGCAGTGTGTGACTCAAGGCTAAAAGCTCAGGAGCTGAGGTTCCCCTGCTTAAAGATTGTATCCTGGGTCACCACTGTTGCCCCTGTATACCTGATCCCATCTTGGATGAAACTGTTCCCATCTGTGAACAATACTTTCTCTGCTGTCATCAATGGGATATCAGTAGATCAAGCCTGATGGCTTGGATCAGGTCAGGCGCTCAGGGGACCCTCAGAATCATTGTCTGGCAGGAGACTGCCAGGCTTGAGAGGGCTGATGTCTTGTGGAACCAAATGTAGGGTTGATCCAGAAACAGGGTTTGGTATTGGGTCGCCCCAGCCTTAGACATCCACCGCTTGGGTGCTTCCCTGAGGAAGACATCAAGAGAGTATCAGCCTGTCAGGAACAGTTCATGCCCTAAAGATAATTCATCAGTTTCTGACACCAGCAGGGCAATGGCAGCTGTGGCCCTTATACATGCTGGCCTGGCAGCTCCAACAGGTCAAGTCTCTTGAGATTGCCACTGGTCTTTCCCAGGATCCCAAGGTTTGTGTAAAGGACTCCTAGGCAATGCCTCTGGCCTCATCCCCGTACAAATGGAATGGCTTAGTAATGCCTGGTAGGCCCTAGGGCTGGGGCAGGCATCAGGGCCTATTTCAAGGCTTTGAAGGCTCTCTGCTCAGTCTCAGTTCATTGCAAAGAATGTGTACTGGTGCCGGCATAGAGGAGCCTGGCCACCTCGGCAATCCCACCATCCTTAGCTGGCAGCATCCAAGGAATTTTCCCACTTGTTTTGTTGGGGAGGGGAGGGAAGAGTTGCAGGATGACAGACACATGGTGCTAGGACAGGGCTTTCCTTCCTCTAGGGTGGAGCCTGGGCCTGTGATCCAAGAGACACACCACTGAGCCTTCTTGGTTGTGATTCTTTACCTCAGGGCTTAGAGGGCTCTAAAGGCCTTCTGTTACCTGTCCACATTCTTCCTCAGTGGTTTGAGCTGTGAGGAGGCCAACTATACACTGGAGCAGAGTACTTTGTAGATATTTTTGTCTAAGTTCCATCAGATCTACATTCAGGACCCTATCAAATAATACTGGTGAGTCACTGAATCCCTTCCCCTGGTCTCTTTCCTCCATTTCTTCACTTGTTTGTTTCCCCAAGGGCAGCAATCACCTCAATTGCTTTCCCTTTTTGTTTTTGGCTGAATCTTAGCTGTTACAAACTTTTTCTGAGCAAATTTCCAAAAGTTGAGACATAGTCATCCCTTCAAATCCCTGGGGCTTTTTCTGGAGCTTTTTCCTTATGTCTGGAACCAACTGCAGGGCAGAGGCAACTTTATTGACCTGCTGGGTTTTTTTTGGGGGGGGAGGGGCTTCTGGATTTATGGGAGTAAATACTAGATTTATCTCACAGAGTTTTTCCAGAAACACAGCAGATCCTTGAGTAACCTTACCTACCACTTTTAATCCCTCCCTTAATGATTGGACAAAACAAAACAAAAAATCTGGTGCCCTCTTACCTTAAAACAGTTTACAATAGGCTGACAGGGCCTGCAGCATCTCCAAATATGGAGGGGTTTGGGTCTTCCAATTATCCAAGTCACTGACGGAGAAGGAAACATAAACCATGAACAGGAAAGAAGTGTAACTTCTGTTATGGTTGCACAGCGTGGTGTTCTTGTGGGACGCCTAACTGTGGGCAGAGAGGGTGTCTCTGACTCTTGGGACCCCTGTCTTACTGGGTTGTTTCATCCAGCCTGGATGTAAGGGTTTGTGCCTAGTCTTAGTGTAACTTAAAATGAGGTGTTCTGTTGATATCCCTGAGAGGTCTGCTCTTTTCTGAAGGGAAACAGGAGGAGTGGGTCTTGGGGAGAGAGAAGGTGGGGGAGAGGAGGAGGTGGAGGGAGTGGAGGGAAGAGAAACTGCAGTCAGGATGAACAAAGAATTAAACAAAGGCATGAACAAAGAATTAAAAAAAAAAAAAAAGCTAAACTTCTATTCCCCAGCCCCACAGCACTACTGTAGGAATTACATCCCTCTTCTCCGATCCAACCCAAATGCTTAGAGCAAGAGAGGGAAGAAGCAGAGAGTATGCTGCTCATAGGATCTCTTTCTCCTTCCTGCATGCACTCTGAGGCCCTCTCCACCTCCACACAGAGAGCAGAACCAGGACCCCAGGACCACAAGCCAGAAGGGAAGGGAGGTCAGTTTTCTCCTTTGGAGCTGAGAGAACAGACAGAGGTTCTGGTTTTCTATGAGTGACCAGGGAAGGCCAAAAGGATTCAGTTCCCCAGCAAGAGGGCACAACTCTTAAGCCAAGGGGTGTGGGGGTGTGGCTGGGGGGCCACCAGCATTACCAATAGCAACAGGAGCATCCAGCTCCCAAGATGCCTCCTCAGTTGCCACCTGAAGAAGGGGTGCCACAGGGAAGGTTGGCAGTCCTGTATGGCTGTGAGGGTGTGGAAAATCAGGAAATCATGTGCTGCCTTAGAGGCACTGATGGCTGTGGTTTAGCACAGTTCCTTCCTCTTTCATTTTAGATCTGAGTCCCTAAACAACAAAATGGACAGACACCCACACACACATACACACACACAAGGAGACAAAGTCATACAGAGATCCGTGTAGTGATGACAACCGGGGGGTGGCCGCCACACATTCATACACCTGGACAGACCAAGGGAGGCCAGTGACATCTCACACTGATCCTAGACACAGGCTATAACCATGTCAGACCCCTTCTCTGTGTCCTAACCAGATGATGCTTCTTACAGACCAAACATACCTCCAAGGTATACAGAACAAATGATTTTTGATCTGTCTTTTGGGGTTTCTATCAGAGTACCTCTGGAGCACTCAGCAGTGATTCGTTGGAGAGGATTTTCCCAGCTCCCTGAAATCTCTCAGAGTTCTCACCTTATAGTAATCCTCTCCAGTTGCTGTACTCTTCCCCACTGCTTGGGGCTCCGAAACCGCTAAGTGTCAGAGTACAGCCTCTGAAGATCTCACTGGGGCTTCCAAAATGTTACAAGGAAATCACCAGAGATGATCACTCAGACCCAGTTTATGGCCAACTGAAAGTCTTTATTCCAGCTGGCTAGAGCTATTACTTAGGTATTCAGGAACCCGGTGTAACCCCAAACATTTAGAGCAAGAGGCTTTTAAAAGCAAAAGATGCATCCTGGTATCTTGTTATGCAGCTCCAAGGGGGAGGTTTTTGCAGAAGCAGACAATTTAACAGAAGCTACAGTAGCTAGGCGTCTTAACCATTGTTTCCTAGGAGAGTTGAGTAATTTTCCATGGGATTCTCCATCAGGAGATCAAATTCTAGTTAAACCTAAAATGCTATCCATAAGAATACAAGATGGAGGAGCCTCTGCACCGTCTTGCCCTGTCACACAGTAGTTCAGAGAGATGAAGTATCTTTTCTCCCCCAACCCCCATCACTTACCCTGTATGTCTGCAAGTTTACTTCTGGACATCAGGAGTTGGTTCTCTTTTTGAACCATGTAGGTCCAAAAATGAAACTCAAGTTGTCAGGCTTGGTGGCAAGTACCTTTCCCTGCTGAGCCATCTTGCTGGCCCCAACATTTACATTCTTCTGGTATTATTGAATTGACTTCCAGCTTTGGCCTTTCTTCCACAACAAAACTGGAAATCTTTGGATTTCACTATTGATTTTGTGTTTGCTTTTGTTACCTGTGACTTACTGCAGCATTAACAAGAATCAGAAGCATCAGATTTTACGCTGCTCTTAAGTGTGTTTTCAATACAGACAAAGTGAGCATTGTGTTGATCAGCTGTGGAATAATTATGCCTAAATCCTACTTGTTCCTGAACAGGAAAAATACATAAGTATGACTAATGATGGAGAAGACTTTTAAAGATGTATCTGTTTAACCAACAGATCTAAATGGGAAGAAATGAAAAGCTTGCCAGTTCTAAAACAGGGCACAGGATACTATGAGATGACTGCCTAGGACATTGTTGGTAGCAAAGCACCTTTCCCCTAGGCCCTTTTTATTCTGAGGCCTTTTATCCAAAGTGTTGTAAGTGAGGTCACTGGAACCAGGCAAAAGTAAGGAGTTGTGGGGGAAGGGGAGGCGAAGCTCTCAGATCTGCAAAATACCGAGAAAGCACCATGGAGACAAGAATTGAGAGAAATCAAGCATGGGGCTCAAATCTTCCCACAAGTGAGGTCATCCCACAGATGAGTACACCCTGCTGCTGCCCTTTCTGAGAAGTCTTCACAAGAGGTCCAGAGTCTCTGAAATAGATCACAGGGTTTGGAGTTGCTCATCTACTTGAAGATGAAGCCTGTGCCCCCCCTTGTTTCTCCTGTGACATCAGAAGGGCCAAGTATCATACCCTACTTACATCATGGGAACTCAAAGCATATCTGTCAATTTCTGGTCACCTTATTTTATTCACAAAGATATAGTGCCATGGTTGGATTGGGTTTTACTAAGTAATAAGAAACTTTTTACTTAGTAGTAACTTAGAGCAGAAAACAGGGAAGGACAGCCTATGTCTGCTGAGCTTGCAAATGTAACTACCTCACAGAATGAACACACTATCTTAAGGTCCTCCCTCCACACAGAATTTTGTGTAGCAGCTGTACGAATGACTGACGAGTAGTGTTGTCCTAGAGAACTTACAATAATAAATATTAAATGAATACTTAAAAAACAAAGTAGTTTGCTGGTTGGTGGTGACTCACCTCTGTTATCCCAGAACTAAAGAGGTAGAGGCAGGCAGATCTCTGTGAGTTTGAGGTCAGCCTGCTCTATAAGGTGAGGTCCAGGACAGCCAGAGCTACACAGAGAAACCATGTCTTGAAGAAAGAGAGAGATGAGAGAGAGAAACAGTAATGCTAGAGAGAGAGAGAAAAAAAAAACATGCTGGCCCAGTAGTGTGAAAGCCTTTCTCAGAGGAGGAAGATGGTATTCCAAAGCTGTGAGAATGCAGTAACTTATTCAGCTCATCATGTATTTGAAAATTTAACTAAATTTTAAATATTTGAAAAAAATAACTAAAACCATATTTGAAATTTTTCAGTATTGATGGATCCAAAGTTCAGAGTGTGTGTGTGTGTGTGTGTGTTCATGTGTGCTTGCCTAGGTGCAAGTGTAAATGTATGTGCTTGAGGAGACAAGATGTCAGTGTCCAAGTGTCTTCCTCTATTGCTCTCCACCTTAATTTTTTAAGACAGAGTCTCTTGCTGAGTCTGGAGTATAGCTTACTGATTGGCTACACTGGTTCAGCTTTTATGTGAATGCCGGGGATCCAAAGTCAGGTTTTCATTTTTGAGCATCAAGCCTTTTATCAATTGCATCTTCAGCCCTGATTAAAGCATTGTCATTTGTCAATCCAAAGTCAACTGGAAAAAAATGTAGATAAAATGATTCATACTTTTTAAATGTTTTTTTTTTTAATTATGTCTATAGAGATGCATGAAGTTGGGGCCTTCGCCTTGCAGAAGAAGGACTGATTAAACAAACTACATGGTTGTTTGTGATCTCCCAGCAGGTCATCAACCTTTTAAGGGTGAGGTTCCCTTAGGCCAATTCCATATTATAGCTAGAGCCCTCCCAGAATGCAGTGCAACCAGTTCTAAGGAAAAGTAGCAGCCTCCTTAGCTCCAGTGAATTTGTGGAACAGATGACAATTTCTCCCCTCTATCTTCTATCTTCTACCTGAGAGGGAATGAGGGATTTCCTTGTCCTGGGCATCTGTCTCCCCTCTGTCTCTCTCCTGAAGGAGAGGGAATGAGCCTTGGGGTGTCTGTCCAACCCTCTGGTAATCATGACATCATATTCCTTTGGCTCATTCTTCTGGACTAGGATGTGTACTAAGACACATGCACCTACCTGAGTCTCCCCTGCTGTAAGTAGGTAACCCCCACCTGGTCACCTCCACACTGTTAGAATGTCCTATTTATTCTCACACACCAGCCCTTGTCTGGACTCCACTAGTATTCATTTCCTGGTTCCCTCAGGTAACTTGTAGAACCAGAGAACAGCCTCTCCTCTCTATCCTCCATCCAGAAGAAAAGAAAGACAATAAACTATTTGTTTGTTCCTTTTAAGACAGGGACTCTCTACATAGCCCTAGCTGTCCTAGAACTCACTATGTAGAATGGCCTCGAACTCACAAAGATACGCTTGCCTCTACCTCCTGAGTGCTAGGATTAAAGAGGTATACCACTACACCCAGTAATAAACTACTCTTATGCCATTAAGAACAAAAAAAAAAAAAAAAAAGAGCTATGTGTATGGGGACCATATACGCACATAAGTCAGAGTCCCTTAAAGGCTAGATGCATTAGATCACTTGGCGTTAGAGTTACAAGTGATTGTGAGCCACCTGACAGGTAGAGCAGTTGACATAGGTGCTTGGAACAAAACTCAGGTCCTCTACAAGAGCTGCATGACTTCTTAACTGCTGTACCATGTCTCCAGCCCTTGATATTCTTTTGAGCATAATACTAAGAGCAGAAACCACAAAGGAAAAAGTGGATGACTTGATGGCATACATTTTCAGTAGTCTGATACTGAAATATTTGCAGGTGAAATGATAAGATGTTGAAGATTAGCTGCCAAAAAGAAGTCATAGAAGGAAGATGATGGGAGTGAAACAAGACTGATTATCTGTGAGCTGATAATTGTTGAATCTGAGTAATGAGTTCATGGGTACATGGGGATTTTACATATACTGTTCTATTTCTAAAAATGTTTGAAGGTATTTTTTTTATAATAAAAATTTATGTTGTTTTAGTCCAGCATTTTCATAAATGGGGCAAATCTTTTATCACTAGTGCATTAATAAAAAGTCAGGGTGAGGTTAGGCAGGCTGCTCAGTGAGTAAATTGCTTGCTGTTCAAGCATGAAGATTTGAGTTTGGATCCCCAGAACCTACAAAAAAGAGTCAGGTGTGGTAGTATGTTCTGTAACCTCAGCATGGGGTGGCCAGAGGCAGGAAGGTGGGGGGTGAGGGCCTTGCTAGTTAGCCAGTGAGCCCCCCCCACACACACACACCTCTTTACTCAGTGGGAAAAAAAACAGGCTGATTACAGCCATTTTACTTTAAGAAGCACAAAAGCTCTTACCACTCAGGAGACCAAGGCAGAAGATTCAGAGGATTGCTCCAAGTTTGAGGCCAAACTAGCCTGCATAAGTGAATTTTTAAATTCCACCTGGACTCCATTGTGACATCATGTCAGACTACAGAGAGAGTTCCAGGCCAACCAGGGATGCACAGAGAAACCTGTCTCAAAAAAACAAAAATGAATAATTAACCAAACAAAAGTATAGAAATGGCCAATATACATGTAGCAAAAATGTAGACTGGTGGATTTCAGAAACAAAACTTAAAATTACATCTGGGGGCTGGTGAGGTAGCTCATTGGATAAAGGGGCTTGCTGCCATCTCCTGACAGTGCTCAATCTCCAGGACCCACGTGGTGGAAGAGGAGGACTCACATATGCAAGTAATCTATGGCCCCCATACGCATGTGCACAGTGGCATACATACTCTTCCCACACACAAAATAAATGTAATACAGCTATTTTAATAAATGCATGTTATCCAAGATCGACTCAAACACTGGCAATAAAATGAAGAGCACTCTGTTGGGTGTGATGAAGGAAATGTGATCATCCTCATGGTTTTCTGCCAAAATGCGTTAATTGGAATTGGTTTCTGGACAGAAAGAATACATATCAAGATGATTAAAAATATACCAGATCTGTAATCCAGTCATTCAGGTTGGAATTTGGTAAAATCAAACCACTCACAGGGGTTTTCAACACTTGGTGCCTATGGCAACATACTTTGAATGAATGGAAGGGCTTCAAACAGCAAAAGGAGCAAGAAATCATTCATTCATAAGTAAACTAGTAAGGACCACTAAAGCTGTAATAGAGTCATAAAACCACAGGAATATATGCTCTATGGTGAGTGAATATACTTTGAAATCTAGACAGAAAAATAGTATTATATCAAAGTGTAGCAGGGAAAGGCTTCATGGCTCAGGCCTGCTAGTTCAGCTTCTTGGGTGGCCCACGCAGGAAGAGCTCAAGTTTAAAGCCTGCCTGAGTTACAGAGTGATACCTTGTTTCAAAAGAATTCGCAGAGGAGTGCCACAAGAAGAGCAACAGAACCAAAAAAATCTGGGCACAGGGATCTTTTCTGAGACTGATACTCCAACCAAGGACCATGCATGGAGATAACCTAGAACCCCTGCACAGATGTAGCCAATGGCAGCTCAGTATCCAAGTGAGTTCCCTAGTAAGGGGAACAGGGACTCTCTCTGACATGAAGTCAGTGGCTGGCTCTTTGATCACCTCCCCCTGAGCAGGGAGCAGCCTTACCAGGCCACAGAGGAAGATAATGCAGACAGTCCTGATGAGACCTGAAAGGTTAGGGTCAGAAGGAATGGGAGGAGGACCTCCCCTATCAGTGGACTTAGGGAGGGGCATGGGAGAAGAAGGGAGGGCAGAATTGGGAGGGAACAAGGGAGGAGGCTACAGCTGGGATACAAAGTGAATAAATTGTAATAAAATAGATAAGTAAATAAATAAATAAATAAATAAATAAATAAATAAATAAATAAATAAATAAATAAATAGAAAAAATTAGCAGAGAGGCTGGAGATGAATGTAAACCTGGTCCTAGTTTTGGTGCTTAGTATTGAGAAAACCAAACACATATGCCAATGGAATTATGGGATGTTTGGTTTGGTTTACTGTGGCTTTTTCTGATGTATATATGTGTTCTATGTGTTTGAATGTTTTCTTAGTTTTATAGTTAAAAAAAAAAAACAGTTCCTCACATACAGGAAACTCAACTGCATATTTTGTGGTAGTGGGGACTGCATTCATGTTCTCCCCTGTAAAGAAAAAGAAAAGCAAAAACAATAAAGATAGTAAATAAAGAAAAAGTAATCTTTTATTAGTACAAGAACAACATAATGTTGTTACCAAGACCTAGGTAGTAATTTCTGCAGAATCTACAAAAACCAAACAACCAAACAAACAAAACATCAAGAGGGCAGGCAGTCAAGATGACACAGTGGGTAAAGGTGATGGCCTTGTGGCCAAGCCTGACAATATGCATTCGATCCCTGGGTTCCATGTAGTGAAAGAGAAGGAGGAAACCAACTCTCCCCCAAAGCTGTTCTCTGTCTTCCACACGTGCGCCATGTCACACACACACACACCTGAGATAAATAATAGTCCTCAAAAAGCCTTTAAAAACTGAACAAGACAGCCATGGCCCTTCCTCAAAGGCCTCTCTCTGTATCTCTGTCTCTCTCTCCTTTGTGTGTGTTATTAATCATCATTAGTAAAGAAGATGTGGGCAGGGCAGAATCATTCAATGTTTTGAGGACCTGACTAGATCAAAAAGGTAGAAAGATGAAGTCCCTCCCAGAGGCAACCTCTCCCCACAAACCTTTCCTCGCCCCAGACTTTGGCCTCAGATTGGGTTCAGATCTCTGGACTGAATGACATCACTGGCTAGCAGCCAGCAGGTCATGGGGTGTCTCAGCTGAGCCCCATAGTCCATCTCCACTCGATTACCTCACATCATATGACCTGTTGGTCTGATTCTCTGAAGAACCCAAGCATGTGCTCTGGTGTTCTGGGACAAACAGCCTTGCAACTTGTCTTTTCCCTCCCACTCCTCCCTACTCTGATGACATCCTTAATTAAGGGCCTGACCTCAGAGTTCAATGTCACTTGGTTTCTCTAGTGTTTCTACTTTTGCTCTTCTGAACTACCCACGGACATCTTCCTTGTGCCTTGCAGCTACATGAAATTAAATAAAAGATTGTACCTAAATTGTAAAAGCCTTGGGGCTCACTTCCACCAATACTTTCAACTCAGGAGCTCAGATTCCAAATCCACACTCCACAGGGGGCCTGCCGGCTTCCTCTGGTGAAGTTCCTTAAGCAAGGCGAGGTGGCACAGTCCCAGACACATGGAAAAAAATGGAAGCATATTGGCCACAGCGATGTTTGGTGCTAAGACTATGGGGAATGTTTACTTTTAGTTTTTCTTCCCTTATGCTTTCCAGATTTCCTATAATGAGCATTGTTACATGCAGAACACCAAAAAATAAATAAATTAAAAAGGCTTTATTTTTGCAATGCCTTCTGTGCCGTACTAAAAGGACTTTGGTTTATTTTGTAGGCAGCAGAGAGACGTTGGACTATTTAGGAAAGAAACAATCCCATCTGGTTTGGGAGGGGTGCCCAGTGCAGTGCGGAGGTGTCTCTCTAGAGCATCTGCCAGTGCTATGCCCCATAAGCACCAAGAACCACAGGATGATTCTACAAACATTATGGACAGGCTCCAGCGTGAGGCCCACTCAGCAACCTCTCTGCTTCCGAGTCTGCTGTTGCTTGGCAACCCTTTCAGTGACACCCATTCCTTTCTGCCAACAGCTCTTCCAAATCTGCCATTTCTTTTCCAGCTCTGCCTGCACTCTCTCTACAGGTGATGGAAGAGAGAACTCATAACAGTTAGGATGCTGGGGTAGGATTTCTCTTGTCTTCTTTTCTGCCTAGTAGGTCTGGTGGCTCAGTAGCTTGGTTCCAACAAATGTTCGGTATCTTTTCAAATCAAAGGGGAAAATGAACTTTTATGTTGGAAGTAATATTTTAAGGAAATATATTTTAATTATGGCAGTTGCCTTTATTATAGGCATGGATCTCAGTTTGGAGGGCTTCTTATGGCATTTTCAGATTCTTATATTCCAGGACCATGAATCTCACCATGGACAAACCTTAGAAATAGAAGCAGGGATAGTTTGTTAAGAAAGGGAAAGGCACTCCCAAGACTGAAAACAGGCTTGTGAGCTCAGGAACAGCAATTTCCTTCCAGACAAAACCTTCCAACTTAGAAAGAAGCTCTTAAAACATAGGATGTTTTTAAAGGGGGCCAGAAAATTCTATCCTGCAGGGGATCTTGTTAAGCTCAAGAAGTAACAAAACAAAACAAAACAAAACAAACAAACAAAAAACAAACTCAAATGCTTCAGGAAGTTCCTAAAACTGACCAGATTCACTAGGCCCCTCCTTCCCTAAGCATTTATAAGCTGTTAGGACTGATTATGCACATTGTCAGACGAACCAAGATGCTGTAGAACAGGCTTAGAGCAGCTGATATGCCTGGAAGAGGCAGAGACCCAACTAAGTTGCCCAAAAGAGATATTCTTCAAGCTGTCAAGCAATCGACTACAGTTTTCCACGAACCACCACCACCATGTCAGGGTGGGTTTTTGGTAATGTAGTTGACTTTGGGTGATATCTGCTCCTGTGAGTAACCTCTCCTCCATAATCCTATAAGTAACACCAATAAAACTCGCCAAGTAGGAATTCAGCAGTTTCTTTACTTTATTCTTTTGTTGGTTCCCTGTCTTGGGTGGATAGAGGTTTGTTCACGTCTTCCCAGGAGTAGTGTCTGTTCATATAACAGCTGAGAAAAACAAAGGCCATGAGGCTTGTGACCTTTTATAGGTGTCAATTTTCCTATGTTTGTATATCAAGGCCCCCCCCTCTTTTAAATAATTGAAACAATTTGGTCTAGAGTTTGTTTTCTTTTTTAACTTATTTATTCATTTTACATCCTAATTGTACCCCTCTCCCTCCTCTCCTTCTGGTCCCACCCTCCTTCCCTTTGTCCCATATTCCCCCTCCCTCAGAAAAGTGGAGCTTCCCACCCCCATTAACCCATCCCAGCACATCAAGTTGTACTGAACACATCCTCTATCACAGCAGCCTGGCTAGACAGCCCCACCAGAGGGATGTGATTGAAAAACACTCAAGAGTGTTCTTGTCAGAGACATCCTTCATTCACCATGTTAGGGGATCCACATGAAGACCAAGCTGTCCATGGTGTACATATGTGTTGGGGGCCTAGGTCCATTCCATACATGGTCCTTGTTTGGTGTTTCAGTCTCCGCAAACCCTCCTAGGTCCAGGTTAGTTGGCTCTGCTGGTCTTCTTGTGGAGATCCTCCTGGTCCTTATATCCTTCCTCCCACTCTTCCACCAGGCTCCCTGCACTTTGCCCAATGTTTGGTCGAGAGTCTCAGCATCTGTTTAGATCCGCTGCCAAGTGGAGCCTCTCAAAAGACAGCTATGCTAGGCCCCTGTCTGTTAATAGTGTTAGGGGTTGGCTCTCTCCCATGGTGTGGCCAGCCAATGGTTGGACATTTCCTCAGTATCTGCTCTATCTTTATCCCTGCACATCTTGCAGGCAGGTTAAATTTATCAAATCATATGGTGTATGTCAAAGGAAAACTTAGACTCAAGGGCTTTCTTAAGTATGTTCTGTCTGTTACCTGCAGCCCAGGTAGAGAATGGGTTACAAGTCTTCTGCCAACTAGCTTCTTTCATGTGCTAATCTTGCTGCCTCTAATCGCACACTCCCCTCCAGCTTCAAATCTATTTTTTCTCATTAATTTTCAAATCTTTTTTTCTCATTAATTATTTATTCACTCTACATCCTGATTGCAGCCCCCCTCCTCTTCTCCCAGTCCCACCCTCACATCCTCATATACCCTATTGCCCCCTCCCTTTCTCCTCAGAGAACAGGCACCCCATGGATACCAACCCACCCTGGCACATCAAGTTGCAGCAGGACTAAGCACATCCTCTCCCACTGGGGCCAGACAAAGCAGCCTACCTAGGGGAAAGGGATCCAAAGGCTGGCAAAAGACTCAGAGACAGCTCTTGCTCCAACTGATAGGGGACCCATATCATGACCAAGCTGCAATCTGCTATATATGTGCAGGGGGGCCTAGGGGCAGCCCATGCATGTTGCTTGGTTGGTGGTTCAGTCTCTGTAAGCTCCCATGGGTCCGAGTTAGTTTACTTCGTAAGTCTTCTTGTGGTGTCCTTGACCACTCCAGCTCCCTCAATCCTTCCCCCAACTCTTCCACAAGAATTCCTGAGCTCCACCTAGCAGAGGGAGATATGGAGCCTGAAGTGGCCACCTCCTATAGCCAGGTGGGACTCTCGATGGAGGGAGGGGGACACCGACCCACCCACAAAACCTTTGACCCAAAATTTGTCCTAAAAGATGCGCAGGGATAAAGGTGGGACAGAGATTGAGGGAATGTCCAACCACTGACTTGAGACCCACCCCATGAAAGAGAGCCAAACCCTAACACTATTAGAGATGCTCTGCTATGCTTGCAGACCGGAGCCTAGCGTAACTGTCCTCTGAGAGGCGTCATCCAGTAGCTGATGGAAACAGATGCAGAGACCTACAGCCAAACAATAGTTCTAGAACATTTTTAAATGAAAGAAGGAGACCACAAGGCTAAAGTGCCCAGAGTCCATGATGTTGAAATATATCAAAGTGTCTCTGTCTTACAGAGTGTGACCTTTCTCCTACAACAAACCTTTCTGCTGGAGACAGTCATTTCTGTCAAAGATTACTACAGAAGTTACCATCTTTCCAATCTTTAGACTTCCTGGAATCTCCCCTCCATCTTGTAGGGCCTTGTCCTGTAAGCAGATGGACCAACTTCACCTTCCTGCCATCCTCTGGCCCAAGCTTCTTTGTACCCTTGTTGCTCCATAGCTGCTAGAAGGGAAGGATGGTCCACACTCATTAACTCTACAGTATCCAAGAATCCCCAACCCAGTGGTTCCTAAAGTTGTCTGTGTATCAACTCCTCCTAAGTCAGTCTCTGGAGGAGGGACACACGACTTAGCAATGTCAATCCACTAAGCAGTCTACTCTCTGAGAGTCACCAAGTGATTCCTTTCAGTTAAGTCACTTTCCAACTCTATGCTCCACAGGAATAATTGCTTGTCCCCAAGTGTTAGAAATAGTAGCTCCAAGTTCAAATGCTCACCGTGCGCAGCTTTTGGTAATACGTCTTTGACGAACTAAAGAAGCTGTTCTGGTTAGACAGCTGAGCTCCCTGGGCTATCATGAACCCAATGGGGCGGAGCCTGGAATCTGGAAACAAAGGTATTCTGACTCCTGATGAGAAAGCGTATTGGCAAAAACTCATGTCTCCTCTGTGCCAGCACAGAGAGGTCACTGCTAACAGCAGCGTGTGCCGCAAAGTGCCAAGAAGCTTCCACGCATCTTGGAAAGGTAGGCAGTCAGCAGAGGCACCCCCAGAGCAGAGAATAGCATCCAGAGTGCCTAAAAAAGAAAGGTACATTCAACTCCCCTTCGTGGGGCCTGCCTCTGTGCCAGACAGGCCAGAGCACTGTAATAACGTGGTCTTTAGGAGGCTGGCACATAGGAAGTTCTCCAGGGAGTGCTGTTGGCAGCAACATCTGCGACAGAGAAGGAGAAAAATGCCCTGGCAAAAGAAGTAGATGGTGAACGGGCTTCAGTAAATGTCTCAACTGGTCGAACAGGGAACTCTGGAGACATTCTCCATGGCCATACAGGTGGGAGTGAGATGGCATCTCTTAGTATTAAAACTGACTTTGGGGAAGCAAGAGAAACTTACAAGCTTACAGGGTTCATGGCTTTCCAAAACGGCATAAAACTTAAGTGCAGTTCTAGCATACCTGGGCTATTACAGGTTCACAGGGAGGACCAGCTAAGGGGAAAAGACATGGAAAGGCTTGCGGGAGGAGCAGTAATGGCAAGAGACGGAGAACCTATTCTAGAGAGTGCTTAGGGGAAGGTATTACATCAGTCTAGGCAAGGCTTCAGGCACTTAGTCACAGAGGAATGAGGAAGCACCAGGCTGGCTCCTCCAACCCAGTTGGATCCACCCAGCTGTCTCCTTCAGGAAGAAATGTTCCTTTCAGAGACAAGGCTGTAGCAATAAAGTGAAGGGTGGATTACAAACAGGGAAAACCACAGATAAGAGGGCACCACAGTAAACGAAGAGAGACAGAAAAGAACAGAACATACAAACAGATAGAGATTTGCCAGGGATTATGACAGGTAGATGGGTGAGGTTCAGAAGCTGGCTTGGGGCAAAGAAGAGGGAAGCCTTGATGCTATTGGTTCCTGGGAAGAGATGGCCCCATGGGCAGAGCAAACCTAAATATATATTAAGAGTCAATATGTGTGTGAGGTCACTGCAGGACACTTGGGGGTGCTCATCAAGAAGAAGATGACTAAGCTGGTTTGAAGCCCACACAGAGTCTGGGAGGTATGGGAGAATTGTGAAGGAATTGATAGTTAAAATCATGGGAGTAAAGGAAGGCAGCAGAGGTCAAGAAAAGCGAAATAGAGGGAATGGCGATGAAGGAAGGAAAGGAGTCAGGGACAGAGAGTTAGCAGTAGAGGAGGGATGTTTTCCAGCATGGTGGCCAACATTTGTTACCCAAACACTCATGAAGTCAAGGCATCAGGACCAATAGATCAAGGCAAGCCTGAGCTACATTGTGAAAGCCTGCTTTAAAACAAAGAAAGAAAGAAAGAAAGAAAGAAAAAAAGAAAGAAAGAAAGAAAGAAAGAAAGAAAGAAAGAAAGAAAGAAA
>NW_026596046.1:21874002-21893326 GCF_907164565.1 Psammomys obesus
AAAGAAAGAAAGAAAGAAAGAAAGAAAGAAAGAAAGAAAGAAAGAAAGAAAGAACCAAAAGATTTGCAGCTTGGAGAGAATCAACATACCAGACACAAAAAGCTGGAACATAAAGACATTATTTTTGAGACAGGATGTCATATATCCCACGGTGCCCTTGATCTTCTGTGTAGCTGAGGATGACATTGAATTTCTGATTCTCCTACCTCTACCTCATAAGTTTTGGGCTTACAGGTACAGGCCACCATTCATGGTTTATGCAGTGCTAAGGACTGAACCTAGGGCCTAATGCATTCTGTTGCCTGAGCCACATACCCAGCCAAAGACATTTTATTTAAGTGTTAAAGATCCACTACATTTTTAGAAAGAACATGTTCAACAGAATGAAAGCCATACCACTAGAGACTGGAGATCCCAGCAAAGAATTCTGGTGCCTATCCTCTCTCTCTCTTTGTGTGTGTGTGTGTGTGTGTGTGTGTGTGTGTAACAAACATTTGAGATTATCAGTTTCTAAAGATGAAAGGGCTATTCTGGTTCATAGTTTTGGAGGTTCAGTCAATGATATAAGATGGCCTCTGTGATGAGGCAGCAAACTTTGGCAAAAGTGTTGGGAGAAAACTACTCAGTTCACAGCCAGGAAGTGAGGGAAGTGTTGTGGTAAATAAAAAGATTGAATGCTGAGCTATATAATGTTTATTATTAGCCCTAAGATTATCATGGTAGTATTACTGAACCTGCGATCAAAAATAATAAGACACAGATACTAGTTAGATTTATAATTGCCTTATTTACCTTGGACCAAGCAGATATTTCTACCTCTCCATTCACCTCTCAGCCCCCATCCAATACCATCCTCCTTAATCATCCTCATCTGGATGGCCTTTCATTCATAATCCCATGGTACTTGCTTTTATTCTTTATCTGGGCCTTTTCTCGCCATTATTGGAGTCCCACATGGCAACTTCTCCACAATAACCCATCCTGGCATCTTCCTTCCTCCTCTCTTCCTGTCTGTCTGATTTTTGTGATTCTCTCTTGAACTCAAAAGCCCGGGAAAACTTAGCTAGGCCTACCCTGATCTGCCCTGCCCAGGTATAGTCCATTTAATCAACTAATCAGCTAATGTCTTAGGCAGGTTTACAAAACAAGGATAGGTGTAACCAGATCTTGAGGGCCAGTAACACACATCAGACCAGCCTCCAACAGGAGGGGATGGAGAGGCTACAGTCCCACAATTTCCAGTGCCTTTAAAGGGCAAGCCCCCAGTGACCAGAAGGATGCTCATTAGCACTCGCTTCTTAAAGATTCACCACTTCCTGGTAGTGCTGCTCTGGGAACCATGCACTTTGGAGACACTCAAGATCCATAGACTGACAGAGCATATGGGGAGGGCCTGGACATGGACACCTCGCTAGATAGTTGCATGAGTACTATTTACTGGAAATTGCAAAGGAAGAAATGATTAAATGCGCTCACAAGGAAAACTTGTTGCTTCAGATACTGCCTTGTGTGTTCAACCATGTGTGTGGCCATGTTTCAAGCAGCAGTGGCATTCCAGGTGAGCTGTCAGAAGCTACTCAGTAAAGAGGGACCTTGCAGGGTTAGAGAAATATTCAGTTGGTAAGATACTTGCCTCAGAGGAATGAATATCAGACCTACGTAAAAGGCCAGGCATGGCGGCTGCATGCTTTCAGCGTCAGCCCTGGGGAGGTGAAGGCAGGCAGATCTCTGAATCTCTCTGGCCACTGAATCAACAAGCATCTGAGATCAACAAGATCCCAGGGGAAGTCCCTGTCTCAGAAAACACAGTGGAAAACATTGTGAATGACACCTGAAAATTGACCTCTAGCCTTCACATGCATGCACACATGTGCAAACATACAAGCAAACATTGCTTAGTAATGACATATACAAAACCATGTCAAGCTCTGTAAGCGAACTGCAGGACAGGTTATCTTTCTTTAAGATTGTTTATCGGATTACATCAGACTTAAGTATTTTGTTCACGTTAAAGCGGAGAAGAAAACACCACACAATCAACATTTCTCTGGCTTCCCATGTAAGTCAGAAATCATTTAAAATTAATCCAGCACCCATATGCAAATGATTTCTGAATCCACAACAAACACTGAAAGTGTGGTTTACAATTTACAAGGAAAGAAAGAATTACTAGAAGGCTGGAGTGAGTATTTGTGTTTTGTTCTCTGGAAGGGGACATGGGATGGCAGAGAGAGTAATTGCTGCCTGGATTCTTTCTCAGAGGTGAGGGGTGGTTACATGAGGAAAATCGTGTATTATAGCCACATGCAGAACTGGGTCAAGTCGGAAGGGACTGAAAAAGTTGGCTGACGGGTCTTGTGTTGGGATTACTCTGGGGCTGCTGAGAAGTCAGCGTGTCACATTATGCACTCATTCACACACAGAACATAGAACTGTCAGAATCTCTGCAATCAGTTTTGTTGGAGCCTTTGCAGCAAAGACTCCCTCATTCTCATCTTCTCTTTTCGGTCAAGAGACCAGAAAAGGGATGGGAATGTAGCTCATTTGGCACAGAGCTTGAGTAGCATTTAGGAAACTCCATGTTAGGTCCATAGTGCCTCACAATCTAGGTGGGGTGGCACACACATGTACTCCTAGTACTTAGGAACTGGAGGTAGGAGGATCAGTTCAAAATCATCTGCACATTCTCAGCAATACAGTGAATTTGAAATCAGCCTGGGCCACATAAGATCTTGCCTCCAGAACAAACCAACCAACCAACCAACCAACCAACCAACCAACCAACCAATAAAATAAAAATCGAGGATACCAGGTGTGTTCTGCTTACCAGATAAGAGAATGTCAATGGTAGCTCTTGCCTTAATGGCCTGATGGTGCAAGTCTTAGCCTTGGACCTTTGAATTTAAGACAATGATATACCTGTATCCCAGTGCCATAGCATCCCAGACACCCTTCGCCTTTGCTTCAGGGAGAATGCTTATCAGTCACTAAGCTCCCAAGTGCCACATAATTCTCACATGCTGGCGTTACACAATTGGTCCACGTCTTTCTTAGCCATTTGGGAGGTCCAACAGGAACATTTGATGTCCCACATATGTTGATAGACTTAGATTTTAAGCCTACACACAGTCTAATTAAAGAGTCCTGTAAATATGGGTACTGCAATGATAAGCAAGAGGCAGCTTGGTTAATTGATGCTACTTGACAGAACAAGGCAGTAATTATGGGATGATCCTGTCTGGTGTGCCCTGAAGCTTAGCAAGGACCTTTTATGCAAAGAGACAGGTGAGAAAATTTGCATTCTACCCACTTCTAAGACCCCAGGAAATTATAGTAAACCTCAAGTTTTGATAAGTAGAGAAAATTCTTTGCTTGGCATCATCTGCCTACTGTCTGTGTGCCTCTCCATCTGTCTCTTTGCCCATCTATCTTTTTTTTTTTTAACTTTTCAGCCATTGGCAGTTCCAAGAGACACTGAGTATCCCCCCCCCCCAAACATAGCACATCTCTGGCCTTTTACAGATACATCAGTGTATGAAGGACCTGGGGAAACTTTTCCCTGACTAGACTATAATGAGAAGAGAATAACTCAGGGATACCAAATTTTGAGGGCTGCAGGGATTACCACAATGACATTCCTGCTTCTGTAGAGCTGAAAACTATCCTTGTTTTCCATGTAGATCCTGATGCCTTCTACTTGCATGTTCAATTGCATAGTAAAGCCTCCAGACCGCTGAACTCATACAGATTTATTTGTTTCAAAAAAGCTGCCGTGAAATGACTATAAAAGAGATTAGCGTGAAAGTGTATGCAATTCTCTGCAGTTTGCTTTCGCACCTCATTTCACAGATGGCATGCAGATGTGTGCCTGCATTCTTGGGTCTCTCCCTAGGCAACCTCAACGTTTAAATCTTGAACTCTAGCCTGCTTTTTTTCCCCCTGCATCTTTCAACTTCTATTCCATCTGCCTTGGAGATACTGCCTTTGGAATGGTCCATAGGACCCCTTCATTCTTGATAACCCCGAGCTTCCTGTTTCCCAGCTCATCCAGCCAGACCTCCTTCTCACGTTCTCAACTTGGTGGTGAACACCGCCCAAATAGCAGCACCGGAAGGGCAGGTTTTGAAGAATTAGGAGCCGTGTCACAGGGTAGGAGTAGGGCTTGGAGATTTCAAAAGTCCATAGCTTTTCCATTTAGCTCTCTTTGTCTCCTACTTGTGGCTATGATGTAAGTGCTTAGGTGTTGCTACTCCTATGCCTTTGCTCTATCATCATGGACTCTAACTCTCTGAAACTGTAACACCAAATTAAATTTTTTTCCTTTTATAAGTTGTTGTGGTTATGGTGTCTTCCACAGCAATAGGGAAGTAACTAAGAGAGCTGCTATTGCCAATGAACTCAATCACAAACTCCCAATATTTAGAGATGCTGATAGACATAATTAAAAAAAATCATTAGTAAGCCCCCCCCACTTTAATTTTGCCAGTCTTTATTTTCTTTTGGAATGAACAGTCTAGAAAGGAAAACTTGCACATAGCCCTCCAATTTCCAACTCAGCCCCCAAACTCTTCTAGGCAGAAAAATTGGTTTCTGATTATTCTTATCTTCCACGACACCAGAAAGAGCATCAGTCATGCTTAGCTGAGAGTTTACATTGATAATCTTCTGACATAAGGTTTATTTTCTTCCCTTGTGTAGCCTCTACTAAAATCTCTTACATCAAATGGTAAGCAGCATATCATCAGGTAAATAATGTGAATAAGGTCTGGGACTTTTTCTGGGACTTTCACAATACTCCATGAAGAGAAACAATAGACAAGAAAAAGCAATACGTTCTGAGAGTAGCCGGGAAAAGTTATGAAGAAAACTCATATTGAGTGTCTCCAGAGAGCAAAGGGACTGTTTTGAAGCTCATATGATGAGGGTAAGATTGGGGAGAATGACTTCAAAAGGTTTCCCTTCTCTATTACCCTCCCTTCTTTTGCTAGTCTCCAACCTTGGGTATGAATACCCTTTGTTCTTTGGCATGGGTGGTCAGCTCCTCGAAGAAAAACTGTGCTGTTGGGCAAACCAGCTACACCCTTGGTTCTTCTCCTGTCTTCTCCTCATGCCTTCTTGGTACCTTGCTTCAATTCAGGCCACACCTTATGCTGTGTGACACCCTTGCACCACGGATCCATACAGCCTGAGACAAGACGGAGCACGCCCAGAGGCTCACCTCAAAGCCAGGCCCGGTGAGGAATTCTCAAAAGAATTCTAGGTGTGCCACCAAAGCACAGGAGAGCTGGCTTTAGAAGTCGGAGAGTCCTCTGAGAGGTTCAAAGGAGAAAAGGGTTCGAAGATCCGGATACGGAAGACCCTTCAGGGAGCTTCTCAAGAGAGAGTTTCCTTTTTCTGAATCCGCTCTGAATCTTAAGTTGATGATGGAACTAAAATTTGGGGGTCCCTAATAACCAAACAGACCATTATCCTTTTATAGCTTTCAGATTTATTTTTAAAAATATCTCCGTGTTGCTTATGTGCGGGAGATATATTCTTTGCGATTGGGACAGCTTCTGCTGGGAAGGAGAATATGAATGTGAAAAGATAATCACTGCATGGCATCAGAAGTGCCACACTAAAAGGATGTCTCCGACAGCACACAAGAGGCAGTGACGAGTGCTGCGGAAGTGGGAGAGGGTTTTCTATAAAGGAGGAGGGTTTTAAGATCACTCTTATACAATTAGGCCAATGTGTTCACACGGGAGAAATAGCATTTGCTAAAGTACAGAACACTGCATGAGCGCAAACGGCAGGAAGTATTTAAGATCAGAGTTTGTATGATCTTAGAACTTGAGGTCTTCGTGTTTTACTTACAGGAGAAACTACAGGAGCTGGGTAGTGGATGGATGCAAAGAGGACTCATGTGTTCTAAAACGTTGTCAAATACCATATGAGGTGACTGGACTTTGAGGCCACTGAGGGAGACGCCTTACTTGGTATAGTGAGTTGGTGGCAGGGAGCAAGGGTGGGGCAGGAAATCATTTCAGTGGGAGAAGAGAAACAGGGATCATGAAGATACAACCTCAACTGAGAATGGCTCACAGATATCAGCTGCCACGTAGACGGGGAAAAGGTGGCAGGAACGGGAGATAATCCAGAGCTGGATTTTGGTCATGTGATTTACTCACAGAGCATCCAGTTGGAGTGGTCGGATGAAATGAAGCCCAGTAGAGAGGCGGCAATACAAATACCACGAACGCCTGTTATGATTCTTTCTCTGGGACTTCTCCCTTGATTTAAAGAAATTTTCCAAACTAAGTCGGGTGGGACAGCACATGTTTGTAATCCCAACACTTGGGAGGCAGAGGCAGGTAGATCTCTGGGTTCTAGGCCAGCGTATACAGTGAGACACTGTCTCAAAACAACAACAAAATTTCCAAAATATTCATAAATAGCGTAGGAGACCACCAGGGGGTTAATATCGTTTCAATAATGATTCAATAATGAGTCAACGGTTACTCTGTTTCTTACCTATCTCATTTGAAATACAATATTTTAAATGAGCTCTTTTATCTATGTGTACAATGTATTTTGTTTATAATCATTCCACACTCTTCCTCCACCTTTTTCTAAGTCCCCTACTCTACGTCTTCACTCCTCTCTTGATTTCATGTTGGCCTTAGTTAGGGTTTATACTGTGATAAAGTACCATGATCGAAAGGAGGTTGAGCAGGAAAAGGTTTATTTTATTTTTCAACTCTCAGGTCACACTCCTTTCCCGAAGTCTGAAAAGAAACTCAGAGAAGGAACCTGGATGCAGAAACAGAAGCAGAAGCTGTGGGAAAATAAATGCCTCTTACTGGCTTGTTTCCCTGGCTCTGCTCAGTTTGCTTTCTTATACAGCTCAGGACCGTTTGCCGAGGGTGGCCTTGCCCACAGTGAGCTAGTTCTTCCCACGTCAGTCATCAATAAAGAACATGTCTGCCAAACCCGTCTACAGTCCCTCCAGCCCAGTCTTAGGGAGATGTTTTCTCGATGAGGAGTCTCTCTTCTCAAATGACTCTAGCTTGTGTCAAGTGGACCTAAAACTAACCAACAAATTAAAAAAAAAAAAGCCACTGAGTCAAATTTGTGTTGCCCCTATATGCAGGGGGGTGGTCTTTGCTAATTACTTTGATTCAAGTACCTTGTGTCTGGGATTAGCCCTTCATGTTTAGCACTCAGGTTTCTATCATGCCAAGGAAGCCAGCTAATGTAAGAGGATGAAACAGGAGTAAGGAACATGCAGAGCAAAAGTGTCGCCATACTTTAGAGTCTAGGACTTGAGGGTTCTAGAGTCTTCCCTGCAGTTTGGCTATTTGACCACGGGAATCTTTGACCACTCCCATCTCTGAATCACCAGGCCCTGTCACAGCGCCCTCACATTCTCTAGAGTTGCTCTAGAGCTGTTGGAGCCACATAGTACAGTTAAAACTTTGTAAAACCAGCAGGGTAGCTCCCCCGTCTTGCCACCAACATCCACAAACACTGGCCAAGGTTTCTGCAAAGGTCTGACAACTGTAGAAGGAAATACAGGCAGTTTCACTTTGGTTAGACGAAGTCACAGAGCCATGCAAAAGTTGAGAAGAATAGTTACAAAGACTAGGGTGATATCTCAGAGTTTCTAAGTTATGCGTATATAATAGAAAGTGAGAATCAAAAAAAATTTAGAAATATAGTCATAATAGGATCAAGAAACCAGCATTACTGTTATATTATTCTTTTTAAGACTATGTGGCCCAAGCAGTAGTTAGAACTCATTCTGTAGCCCAGGCTGTCCTCAAATTAGTGGCAATCCTCATGTCTTAACCTCCCACTATGCCCAGTTTATGTTCCAGTTTAACAAAAATATTAAGGCTGAGCACATGAACATGAAGCCATTGTCATTGCTCTTTCTAGCATGCCTCCCATAAAGATGACCAGGACTGAAAACAGAGCACACTTCATACCACAGCTTCTCAGACTACAGACTTACCCTAGAGACTCCTGGAGGCCCTGTTTCCAGACAGAGTCTCATTCCATAAACCTGCAGTGACCTGAGTTAGCTTCTGACAGGGAAAGCGCCTGACAATACCAACGCCCAACTCAGGTGAGACCACTCTATGGTGCAGGCCTGTTTATACATCAGCGGTCTACAAAGGAAACAGCTGGAGAGATTCAAAAGTACGTAACATCTACACCTAGTTGCCACAATTTGATTCATCCAGGCTGAAGCTGAGCTTTGGGAATTTAAAAAGATCTCCAAGCTATTTAAATATGCAAACAAGCTAGAGACATTTTTTTTATACATAAAAAAATTGAGATATTTGTAGCACTGATGCTTTAAAGAAGCACTACATGTTTTAATATGTAAATACAGACAAGCAAAGAGCAGAGAGACAGCTTATGATTCTGCTCTGAGATTAAATATCATTCACGCATTACCGTAGTATGTCGTTTGGAACATACCTATGTATGTATGCATATATAAGTTCAGATAATTTTGTTTCTGCCAAATGAAATTATATCCATAAGATCCCTTTAATTAATCATAACTTATTTATGGAGCCAAACCGTTTTGGCACACGTGAATTGTCTGAGCGTTGGATCATTTAAACTATTTCATCTTAATTTCTATGTTATGCTCATAGGTTTAAAAGTATAACTAGTGTTTCGTTCTGCTTTTTTTTTTTTTTTTAGCATTTTTGTACACGATTGTCTTTCCTTTGGGGGGATTTATGTGTAAATGTGTGCCTGTATTTGTGTCTGCCACATATACACAGGCAGAAGAGGGCATCAGATCCCCTGGACCTAGACCTTTCTGCTCCTCGATCTCCTTCTTCCTTCCGTGTTCATGTCTTTTTAATTCTTTTAAACAACCTAATGTGTTTTAGTAAGCTTGTTTAAAGGAGCACGTGGCATAGGGGCTACATTGCAGAAAATGTATTCTCCTCACATTAGCTGTGCATAAATTCGCAGGGAGGGGTGGAGCCTTGGAAGCCCCTCCTCTTTCCATGACAGTCTTAGTAGGCTCAGTCACGTGCAGACCATTACAGTCACACTAAGATCAAAAGGGAATGACTGTGCTGTGCTCAGAAGCCAGCGTTTCATTTCACTCTTCACCCCCTTCCTCTGGGTCTTATGTTCTTTTTTTTTGCCCCCTTTTCTCTGATGTATCTTGAGCTGAGGCTTAGGAGAGGTGGTATAGATGTTCTGTCCATGGCTGAGTTTTCAAGCGCCATTTACGCTCGTCACTGTGACCAGTTAGTTATGAGCCTCTGAAGTTCTGGCTACCCACTGCAAAGAGACGCTTCTCTGGTCAAAGCTGATAGCATCATTTATTTTTCAGTTATATCATTGTCATTAGAAAGCAATTTGACAGGCTCATCATTCCCTTTTGGCAAATCAGCAGCAGTAGCTTCCCTCATCAGGGCCTACGACCTTCCTGGTCATGGGCTTTTGACCGGGTTTACCCCTCCAGATGAGCCTTCCTGTGGAGTGGATCTCAGATCAAATCAGAGTGTGGTTCGTTACCCCTACAACAGACTTGCCACTATTGCACTGGTGGGTTGATCTTGCTTGGGCTATAATGTTGCATTCAAGGTCCAACTAACTGAGTTGACATTTCTCCCCAAGCAGACTGCAAGGCTTCCAGCCAGGTTTCTCTTTGATTTCTCCGTGTCTCCCTGCAGTGATTTTAGTAACTACAGTCTCCTCACTGTTTCTCATGATTTTTCATGAGCTGATGCCATTTTGGTGCTTGTGGTCCTGAATTTGCTGCTAAACCACAGGCTAAGACCAAGCGTCTTTGCTTTAAAGAAGGAATGGCCTCCCCAGTGCCTCAGTATTTTCTTAGACTTGAGGTGGATAGTCAGCTCAAGGTCATGAAACTTTTTCCAAGTCCAGATAGAGCCTTGAATCTCACGTTGGATTGGATATGGATCATAAAGAATTCATTCAGTGGGCTTAGGATGTTTAAACTCTAAACCCACCCTGGCCCCCAGTATTCCAAGAGCAGGCTGTCTCTGGACATACTCCTAGGATGTGGCCTCTGATAATGCAGTGTTTCTGTACTGTATCAGAACGCTTAAAGCTTCAAAACAGAGCAGAAGGCTTAAAGCTAACTAACACTGATTTGGGAGGAGGACCTGCTACATTGTATCAGTTTGATCTCCGGAGCAGCCAGAGCTAAAGAACAAAGCCTCCGCCACCAGGTGCTGTGGTTTGAATGTGTTTTATCTCCAAAAGGTCCCTAAGATGGACTCTTACACTGCAGAGTAGAGGTGTCAGGAGGTAATGGGACCTGTTAGCAGATGTGTGTGTCGGGGTAGGGGGCAGAGGGAGGTTAGACCACCAGGAGAATGATGCTAAGAAAAGATAAATGTAGCTCTCACAGGAATTGTGTAGTTTCTGTAAGAGTGGGTTGTTACCAAAGGAGCAAGGCCGCCTCCTGACTTCTCTCTCACATCCTGCCTTGCCATGTGATCTCTCACTTTCACACCTGCTCCTACCATCATGTCATCTATTGGGCTGTGGCACAGCTATGGTGGCTCTCAGCAGAGGCCAAACCAGGGGGTTACCCTGACTTGGACTTTTTGTCTCAAGAAAACTGTGACTTAAACATACCTCTTTTATCTGCCACTCAACTTCAGGAAATGGAAAAAGTCACCAAGACTCTGGGAGTTCTGTGGGTGGCGATACGTGGTTTTTGAGAGAACGGAGTACCGCCGGAGGACCCTGAAATGTGTGCGCCTGGTCCCTTCTCAATTCCCCTTTTGCTCACCTCTCCTTAGGCATTTCCATCACTGGTGTAAACTGTATAAGCCTACCAGCTTTTCTAAATCCAGAGTCACCAAACCCGAGAGTGATCGTGTGTCTTACACAGAGTTACCATTGCTTTGATGAAACACCATGACCAAAAGCAAGTCAGGGAGGAAAGGGTTTATTTGGTTTATACTGCCATACCATAGTCCGTCACCGAAGGAAGTCAGGACAAGAACTCAAGCGAGGCAGGAACCTGGAGGCCGGAGCTGATGCAGAGGCCATGGAGAGGTGCTGCTTACTGGCTTGCTCTCCATGGCTTGCTCAGCCTGCCTTTTCAAAGAACTGGGATGGCACCACCTGCAATGGGCTGGGCCTCCGACATCAAACATTAATTCAAAAAACCACTTAAAGCAGGCTCTTAGGAACATATTTTTCTTGATTGAGGTTCCTTCCTGTTAGATGACTTGAGCTTATGTCTTGTTGACATAAAAGTAGTCAGCATACATTGGTACTTCCTAACGATGGACATCAAACTAAAACTAGAATAACTAATAGTATAATAGTATGGTTATTAGAAACTCAAATCTCAGAAAATCATAAAGGTTAATGTAACAAATATCCACATATCCATCATCCAGAAGAGGTGAGTACCTTTTATTATATATGCTTTGGTTCTACTTTGTCTTTTTTTTAAAAAAAAAAAAAAGAAATAAAACATAATATAGACACAGCAAGTTTCCTTTATACACCCACCCTGGTCATGGTTCCTGTGGTGTGAGGTATATTATTTGGAATAGTGCTACCGTCTTCCCAGATATGTGTGTATCCCTTCATGAGTCACAGGGGAGCCTTGCTATCTTTTCCTCACTCCAGTCTTGACAAGCAAGCGAAGCTGTCACACTTGACTTAAATGCTACTCAAAAAACGCCAGCTGAGAAGTGTTCGCTGGATGTTAAGTATAATACCAAGGTCTATGGTAGCCACAGTGTCGGCACGACTCTCATGGCACTTCTAACCAGGTAAGTGTAATCCAGGCTCATTGAATTTTCTATGTGTTTTCTCTCTAGTCCTAGAACACTACTATTCAATTATATGAATATTTTTTTCAATCATATCATGCATTTAACATGACAAGAAGAGAAAGTGAGGACAAGGCCCAGGACGTACTCAGAGCTGAACACTTCTCAGACGTTGGACAGGTCAGCAGCAGAAGAGAAGAACAATGTTCGGCTCCTAGGCTTGTTCATGAAGCCTATCACCACCCCTGTTCCCTGCATATTGGGCTCAGTCACTAAACCTTGCTATTTTAAAATTTGGGCAGATCTCACAATGTACTCAAAGTGTACTCAAAAGGAACACAGGTGAGACACAGTCCATTGGTCATCGACTTGACTTGATGAACTGTTCTGTGTGGCCTTTGTTTCTCCAGCTGTAAGACAGATGGCTTTAAAAGACTGGTTTGTCTAGCTCTCACCCTACAAAACAAAGAAACAACAACCACAAAAACTCAAACAACTCAAAATGTATCAGCGATCTGAATCTAAGACCTGGAATGTTCAAACTGTTAAAGGAAAACAAGAATGCAGGTATGGGCAATGTTCAGTATCCTTAGCCACTGAGATTACATCTCAATCTAGTCAGATTGACCATCATCAAGAAAACAAATGACATCAAATGCTGGCAAGGAGGTGAGGAAAGAGGAACCCCTCACCACTGTTGGTTAGAAAGTGAGCTGGTACAACTGCTATGGAAAGCAGTGTAGAGGGTCTTCAAAAACTGAAGAGAACTACCATATGCCTCATGATAGCATTCCTGGGCAGGCACCAAAAGATACCTAAGTTAACATGCAACAAAGCCATTTGCACACCCATTTATGGCTGTTCTATTCACAAAAGCCAAGATATGGAAGGAATCAGCCTTGATGTCTATTAGCAGATGATTAGATAGTAAAAATGTGGTGCATATACACAATGGAATGCTATTTAGCCATACAGAAAAATGAAATTATCTCATTTGCAAGAAAATGAATAGAATTTAAGACCATTATGTTAAGCAAAATAAATAAGATGCAGTCTGAAAATACCATGTTTTTCTTGTATATAAACAAATATATATACATATATATAAGCAAAGTACAATGATATGTACGTATGAAGGTTATAATTGAAATAATTATTTTATGTGCCAATTAAAAATTATTAAAAAATATGACTATTTCACCTTCCAGGTACTTATGTTTGCATCCGATCTATTTGAATTTCTATGACCCTCAAAGCAGTAACAGACATTTTTTTGTTCCATGAAACTCTCCTCTCAAAGGAAGGTAAAGATGCTACACAGATCATTCTGCATGAGAATCCATGTTCTTCCCAGAGTTTTCAGACTGCTGTGTTTTCAGCAGAAAGGAAAGAACTCTCCTGGGCTCAGCGAGGGGAACAGGGTTCACTCAGCGTTACTGTGGACAAACCATTCAGTTTCTTGCCAACTTGCATTCAGTAAGCACTTTCCAAGTGCCAAGTAGAGCCACAACCAAGGAATAGAAAACCTTCAGAGAAGCACAGTTTATGGTGTGTGTTGTGTGTATGTGTGTGTGTGTGTGTGTGTGTGTGTGTGTGTATGTGTACACCCATAGGGATGCTTTCTAGGGTGGAAGAATCAGGATGCCTTCATAGAGAAAGTGACCTTGAAAGTGGACTCTTTTTAGATATTTGCTTTTATTTGATACAGAGCCTGCACCACACTAAAGCCCTGGAAAACCAGGGAGAGTTAAGACAAAATGTCAGACTTCTTGGCTGTGCAGGTTGCCAAGCACAGAGGGATGCTATAGAGCACAACAGACAAGGCTATCTAAGGATACCCACCTCTCTGAGGGAGGGGCTTATGCGGGTTTCCAAGAGAAAGGGGTGGGGCTAAGCAGGGCTGGGAAGGATGCAGTGTCAGAGTGATGAGCAAAGGCCTTCTTCTCAAAGCCAACACTGTGGTAAAGGCATGGGGGAAGGGCGCCTGGAGGGTGATAAGCACTCTACTATATCTGAACAAATGCTTGTACACAGGGCAAGCATCCAAATGAACACAGGAATCCACTTGCAAAGAGCACAGCAATCAGTGAGCAGACATGCCCATTCACTTAGCTCATACTTGTTCTCAGGCGAACTTCAACTCAGTGACATAGAAGACTGACACTGAGACTGAAGGGAAAACATGCAAACATCCGCTGATGCTAATGAGGCACGGATTTGGAAAGTCCGGTGTTTCCAGCATGGCAATACCTCCTTGCAGGTGATTGAGAAAAACAAAGAGGAAATGGGCTTTATCATGGATTGAACAACTGGGGTTTACCATTTTTCTGCTAACGCAGAAATGACTTCTCTCCCGGAAAACCACAACCCACAGAGGAGAGAATAAGCAAGACATAAACATAAGTGAGGGGCTGGCAGCAAACACAGGCTTCCTTAAGAGATGAGTCCCTGATTGCAAAGTGAGGTCAGATAACATGATTCATCGCCAGCGAACTAGTTAAGCGGAGGAAACCCAGGAAGGTCACAGATGCCGCGCTGATTGTGAACTGTCCTGGCTAAAGTCACCAAGCCAGGTACTTTCTGCTTATGTTCTGATGATAAACAGGAAGTGCTCTTCTGGAAGAAGCTTTTTGTCCTTTATCCATTGCTATACCCCCCTGTGGGTAATGGTGCATTCTGTTTGCACAGCATCCAAACCCAGAATCAGAGCCTCAGCTTCTAAGCCACTGCTTTCCTCAAAGCAGAAGCTGTGAGTGTTTTTCCTGCTCCTGGGCCCCAAGCTGCTGACAGCGCTGCTGCTCTTGAAGGGGTACTCTGTGCGAACCTTTCAGGGCCCTGTATACACCCTTCCCAACTCCATTCTTAAGGAGCTCTACAGGCCAAGGACCAAACGTCCTCTTCCTCTCTTTCTGAGTCTCGCCATTCTCCTCTGAACTCACTGCAGCTTTTCAATGACCAAAGAAAGGAAATGTGACTTTAGTTTGCAGTAGCAGACATACAGAACTGTCACAAGAACAGAAAATCAGTATCCTACCCATGAGGCTGTGGGAGGAATTTTATGCAAGAGAGTTCAGCATTAGGTACAAAGTACTATATAAAAAGCCCTGGATAGTTATTTCCTCTATGTTCCTCTGCTGTAGATTGCACAGTATCAAACTACTATGCCACATACTCTTCTCTGAGGCTTTCATGGTCAAGAACAGGGCAGAGAGGCAGTGTTTCCACTCTCTGGCCATCTGTAGTCAGTCCACAAAAGGCCTGGGACCAGATCTAGTTGGGTCAGAATTTGAGAAGAGTTGAAAGGTGGGTCATGTATTTAGAATTCTGTCTGAACTGGAAATAAACTGTTACAATTCCTTTTGGCTACAGTTGCAAATGGTTGCAGAGGGAGAGTTTTCCAGAGCCAGGCCCCATGGGTCCTGGGCAGTAGTATCTGTCTAGCCACAGTTCAGGCTCATCTCTCTTCCAAACATTAATTACAACATTGACTTTGTTGCCATGACGTCAGCTTGCTAGTTTTTTGTGGTGCTCAGTGGACATATTCAGAAGCAGAGAGGGGCAGTGATGTGTGCGTGGCTAAAGCCGCTCACTCATTACTGACACTTGTGTCATCAAAAGCCAGTGATGCTCTTAGGTTGTGAAAAGAACTCCGGAAATGGATGGCGATGGTTGCACAATATTGTAAATGTACTTGCAGATATTTGAAACGTACACTTAAACGCAGCCAAGATGGTAAATTTTATAGCAGTTAAAAACAAAGATGATATCAAGTGATCATGAATCAGCCTCCAGGAGGCTGATTTTTCGTTTGGAAAGTACAACTTCCATTCTGGGTCAGCTGGTATCGCCTCTCCCCTCTGGTGTTGCCTGGGCACCTTTACTAATTACTTGTCATTCCACATGCTGGTTTTTATAAAGCAAAGAGGTAGTGGAATGATTCAGTGAGATCAGCTGAAGCTCTAAGTACATGGATGTCCAACCACTCTGATTTTCCTGGTAATGGGGGATTCCCAGGACATGGGACCCATGGTGCTAAATCCATAATGAATGCAGACAAGAGAGGATGACCAGCTACTTTTCACTCCTGTCTGTGATGATTAATATCAACTTGATGAGACCTAGCATCACCTAGAAGACCAGCCTCTGGCCGTGCCTTTGAGGGATTAGGTTACTTGAAGTGAGATGATCTACATTAATTATAAGTGGTACCATTCCATAGGATGGAGTCCTAGACTGGCTGAAAAGGAGGAAGCAAGCTTATACTTATTATCTCTGCTTCCTGCTATGGAGAAAATGTGAACCCAAGCCCTAAGCTCTTGCTGCCATGATTGTCCTGCCGTAACAGAGACTAATCTGGGACCGTGAGCCAAAAAAATAATCTCTCCTCCCTTAACTTGCTTTTGCCAGGTACTTGTCTCAGCAACGAGATAAATCACCAATATACTGTGATAGAGTAGATCCCCAGTGACACAAGATATTGGTAGAGGGTATTGCTGCCTCCACTAGCTTACTCCTATTCTATGAGTCTTGCGTGCATTATCTCAATTCATGATAACAGCCACAGGGAAGTGGGTAGCAGTTATCTTCTCAGAGGAGAAAACCAAGCTGCCAGAATCTGAAGCCATGCAACATTTGGGTTAGGATCTGATACCATGAAGTCTTAATTAGGCCATTCTCTGCAATCATGGACTCTGTGGTAAAGCTCTTGTCTGGCACACGCTTGTCCCTCCTACTTACCAAGGGAATGCCAAACCTATCACAAGCGTCAACGCTTGCCAGACGCACAAACACTTCAAATACTAATGATGACCCAATGCACGCAAGTTACTGGAAACTGGTACACTCACCCATTGTTGGGGGCACTGTGAGAACACCCAGGGAGACGTTGTGCAGTTATCAAGCTGATGAAGTGTGTGTAGCAACATACAAACAAAAACATGTGCTTCCCCCCTTTCCCCTAATGTATGCACTCTTCCCCAGGCTGGGTTTTAGGTGCTTAAATTGTGACATCATTGAAAACGATCCTATTGCTACTGTTATAGAAAAAAGGAAGGCGGCCAACGTGGAAGGGCTGGAAGGACCGTTTATTAATAGATCGATAATCTGTTCTATTGCAGCGTGTTAGTTACTAATTGCTGAGACAAAATACCAGACAGAAGCAACTTATATGAGGAAGAGTTTAGTTTTTGGCTCCCGGTTTCAGAGCACAGTCCGCTGTGACGGAAAATGCGGGACAGCCAGAGGTTAAGGCTGATGACTGCATTGCGCCTCGCTGAGTGTGCAACGGGCGAACCATGCAGAAGACAAGGTGACCACAACTTGCCTTGGAGTTAAGACTCAGAACGCATTCCTCAGACTTGAGCAAACCCAGGTTCACCTATGTGCAGGTCCAGGAAAGCCAGAGAAACCGATAGATTAACACCGGCAGGAGGAGCTAGGCCTGGTAAACAGAAGAATTGACACATGCTTGTCCCTCCTACTTACCAAGGAAATGCCAAACCTATCACAAGCGTCAATGTTTAACAGATGCACAAACATTTCAAATACTAATGATGACCCAACACACGCAAGTTACTGGAAACTGGTACACTCACCCATTGTTGGGGGCACGGTGAGACACCCAGGGAGACGTTGTGAGGTTATTAAGCTGATCAAGTGTGTGTAACAACATACAAACTTGCTTAGTACTCGAGCCTAAGGGAGAACAGCTGAATTTGGAACTCTGGAACCAGGCCCGGGCTGTGTTTACCACACAGCATAACATTTTTGCATAAATGTCACCGAGGCCTGGAAAAATGACTCGGAAAAAATAAAAACATCTGATGTGTTGAGGAGGAGGACTGTGGTGGTGCTCCCCTCTCCACCCTCATTTCTATTGCTGTTTTATTTGTTTGTGTAATAACCACAAGAGAGAGAACAACACCCCAGTTGGCCCACTTTTCCACCCCCAGCTCTATTCTGGCCCTTGGCCCTCCTAAGTTGCTGGGTTACTCCAGACTTAGCAACCATCCTGCTTCTAAACTCAGCTCTTGCTTCACTCCTCTCCTCCGGCTTCATTTGGCTCTACCTGCAGCTCTGGGAGTGCTCACGACACACCCTCCTTGTTTACATGTGGTACAGACAACACTTAACTAAGGGGGAATTCAACCCGACACTTAGCTGGTTTCCTCTTCCTGGTATTGTGTGAGAGGCCAATGGGTAAGCAGAAGTAAAGGTGAGGTGAGAGTAGTCTGATGGTCCAAAGTTAGGGCAAGATGGATTGTGGGGTGCGGGACTCACTAGGTAATTTGAGACTTATGAGTAATGAGAATAATGAGAAGATGAACGCAAACATAATCCAAGGAAAGGCCCCAGCCTCATGCTGTGTATCTCAGGACTCTAGAGAAAATGAGATGTGAGTTGAAGGATCCCAGAAGGCATCCAGCTTGTTCTTCAGTGGACAGGTTGGTGGTGCCCAGCACTAGGACGAGTCACAGGCCACTCAGGCCCATATCCCTCGTTCTTCTCTATGGGCCAGTTTTCTCAGTAGTTCAGATCACCCAGTCTGCCAAGGTTCTAGAATTTAACAACATTGTGAGTCATTCCCTTTGAGATTGCCTTCTGATGATAATTATCGGTTACGTTTCCTGGAAGTGGGAGCTGGGGAACCCATCTGGAGCCGTCAAAAGCTCAGCCTGGATCACATGACCTTAGACCTGGCTTTATAGAACCTCCCTTCTCTATGTTTAGCATGTGTTTACATATGTTCGTGGGTTTGGTATGTACGTCTAAGGCGGGCATTGATAGGAGTGGCGACGGACTGGAATTTCAACTAATTATCTGTAAGGTCCAGACCTTCGACGAAGATATCTGTTCAGAAACCATTTGTTGAAATGTTGATTTTTTTGTTGTCGATAATTTGAAATGCTGCTTCATTATGTATTATATTTTACGACAAATATATTTGGTATTTTAAAGAAGAATTCATTACCTAAAAATAATGAATACCTAGTTTTTAATTAGGCCCCAGAGGAGATAGGGGAAAGGATAGACTTTTGTAGAAAATAACTGCAGGAAGATAGACTTTCCAGGGGAGGAGGCAGAAGACCAAATGGAGATACAGCCCTGGAACCCTGTGTTTTAATCCATACTTAGGCAGAAACTTGGCCATCAAATGTGACAGCCATGGAAAATGCCTTCACTACCAGCTGTTGTGAGGATCAAGGAGTCACAGTCTCTTAGTTCTAGGGAGTCTATGGCAGAAAGGCGATGGAGGTCAACCATGTCAAGAAAAAGCAGGGACTGCAGTGGGCTGTGCTGTAGCCAGGGTGTCTGATGGATACAGAAATCTCTATGGTTGTAAAGCATGTCCTGGTTATCACTGGGCAAGTTCATCACCCCATACAGCATCATTGGCAAGGGCTGACACCTGCCATGATGAACAACAAATGTTCCAAATCCCTAGAAACTTTCTTTCAAGGACTTTTTTTCCAGGACTTTTCTTTCAAGACTCTCTCCTCTTCCTCCTCCTCCTCCTCCTCCTCCTCCTCCTCCTCCTCCTC
>NW_026596046.1:21893426-21923521 GCF_907164565.1 Psammomys obesus
TCCTCCTCCTCCTCCTCCTCCTCCTCCTCCTCCTCCTCCTCCTCCTCTTCCTCCAAGCTCGCATGCCTTCTGTCCCCCACTGAGTGTGAGGATCAGCTACTTCCATCACAGGCCTGACAGGACACAGGATTCCAGGACATGTCATGGGAAACAGGACACAGTGAGGGGAGTGTAGGGCCAAGGTGAAGGGAACTTAGGTTAAGATGACAGCAGCAGGCCACGAGCCCTCACAGGCGTGAGAATAACTGCCACTGTCTGAAAGTGCTGGCTCTGTTCAAATGCCTTGTAAGAATATGATGGGGAGGGGGATTCTCCTTGTTATCAATAAGGAAACCAAGGCACAAGGGAGGTTAAGTAGTTCTCACATCGAATACAGATTTGAACCAATATTTAGCCTTTGTCTTGCTCACACTAAGATACTGAAATCTGGAGACACTTAGGGAAAGTGCCAACGCAATGCTTACTGCCCACCCAGGATGGTCTTACAAAAATACAGCTAAAGAAGGTGGCAAATGTTGGCTCTATTCCCAGCCGAGTTGGGATCTCAACAGAGGCACTTATGCTTCCCAGCATTTCCCTATAAAACAGGAGGTGAAGTCTAAGATGCATCTCAATTCCAATGGGAGACATTTTCCTATTACATCCAGGGCTTTCCCAACATCATGTGGTGTCTATTTAGGTCAATAGACAATCTAGAGGACATTTGGGACTTCCAAATCAGTTAAATGCTGTTTGGAAAAGTATTCTCAAAGATGAAGGGAGCTTGTCAGAAACAATTGAGGCATTTTCTTTGCTTTCCAAAGGAAGTGATTCAATCTATCCAAAGGTCACTAGCAAAGGAGATGAGTTCAATCATGTTATAAACACTGCAGCTCATCTGAGCTAGATAGGGAGTCAACATTGCCTCTGCTGTGTGGGTCTGTCATGTGTACATGGTATGTGTGTGTGTGTGTGTGTATATGTATATGGTGTGCATGTAGTGTTTGTGTCCATGTGTGTGTGTGTGTGTGTGTGTGTGTGTGTGTGTGTGGTGTATATTGCATGGTCATGCAGTATGTGATGTATGTATTCTGCATCTTTTAAGCTTTTGCTTGAGGTCTCTCTTTTCAAAGTGTAGTTCTCAAACCCAGCGATTACACTCTCTGGAGGCCTTGAGAAAATCCCACACCTGGGCTTCCCTACATGGCACTGAATCTGAGTTACCCTGAAGTGTGAGGCTTTGGTATTGGCTTTTCACACAGTTTCCCAGAGGTCTTTGAAGGCTCAAGATGGAGACAGTGTTCTAAAACAATGGTTCATAGCTCTTGTACCCACAGAACCACCTGGAGGGCAGTGTCTAAGAGAAACTCTTGGCAGAGTTAGTTCGGCAGGTAGGGTCAGGGTTTACAACCCATTTACAACCCATTTCCCTAGAGGATGCTGATGTGGAATAGTGCAACTCTTTGCATCCAGTACGGGACCACTCCCATGCTTTGTCCTGGGCTCCCCAGAAGCCCTGGACCTCTGGAAACTCCAGCCACACTCCTAAGCCCTTCAGCCGCATTCTCTTGGACAAGTTTTTGCTGCCAACCCTCAAATGTTTCATGATGTGTTACCTGATTGAGATCCAAACATGACCAGTAGAAGTCCGAGAAACTCCCAATACTGCTTCATGGTAGAAATGTGAAAGTTGCACTCGGGGAAGCAGAGGCAGGTGGATCTCTTGTGAGTTCGAGGCCAGGCTGGTCTGCAGAGTGAGTCCAGGACAGCCAAGGCTACACAGAGAAACCCTGCTTCAAAAAAAGGACAGAGGCTGAGACTCCTTTTCTCCCACACCGTACACAACCTGCCCTTGTTCACCCACTTAGGGCAGACAAAGACCCAGGAATAGACATGCCAGTCCCCATGAAGCCTCTAGGCACACAGTGCCTCAGCTGTCTTCAGGAACTACACCCAGCAACAGGCAGAAATCTCAGACATGCCCTAGGTGTGGAAAGAGAGACTCATCTGGACTGAAACTGGTTGGGACCAGATAGGCCTGGAGTCCAGGCGGCCCTTCACTCTTTAGAAGAGCTCCTTCTCATTGGTTTCCCAACAGTAGCTTCATTATGGTGACCCATACCACTTTGCTGTTTGAAACCATCTGAATCCATACTGCCTACAAACAGAGTCAGGTCAATGGTCCCCTTCTATGTTATGAACTATCCACGCTGGCTAATTTTGAATATCAGCTTGAACTAAGGGATGCCCAGGTGGCTCATTAGCTGTTATTTTGGGGTATATTGGTAAGGAAATTTCTGGAAGGGGTTACTCATCGAATCAGAAAACTAAGCAAAGTCAGCCCTCCCCAGTGTGGTTGTGCATTGTGCAATCAGTTGAGGGTTTGAGGAGAACTGAAAGAGTGAGGAAGGGAGTCTTCCATCTCCTGAGCTACAACATCCTTTTCTTCTGCCATTGGACGTCAATGCATTTGGTTCTCAGGCTTGTGCCATGGACTTGGACTTAACCTCGTTGGCTCTCCTGGTTCTCAGGTCTTCAGGCTTGGACAGGAACCACAGCATTGCAGATGGAAAATTGTAGAACTTTTCAGTGTCTAGTAATTAACAGTAAACCTTTCTGTGCATTTCTATGTCCTAGTTGTTTTTTCCCTGAGGACCCCCAGCTTCTCTATGACTCCTTCTTAGAAAGCATGATGTAATAAACTGAGGTAGATCCTCATTTTCTAAAGTTCTCCCCAATATATGTGGGTGGTCCATTCAAGTAGAGTCAGGCTGGCTCCAGTATTCACAGATGCCTCAAGTCTGGACATCTGTACTGTGTTTTCTTATGGAAAATCAACACTGGGAAAAAAAACCATCTTTTTTTGAGGTCCAAATGGTTACCAAAAGAATCAGTTGAGAAACGCAGAAGGAATACTGAAATTCTGCAGCCCAGGCGGGAAGTTGCACAGAGCAGGGTAGCTACACTTAGAACTGTGACTGCAAATCTGGCTCCACTGTAATCCACTGAGGTGCTTTAAACACTGATGTTTTCACTTGTCCATTGTTATAATTAAATCGGTTTGTGTTATGGCTTAGTTATTAACATTTTAAACATCTTTAAAAAATATCTCATTCCTAGGTGCATATATATATATATATATATATGTATCTTAATGTATACATAACATAAACAGGATTGCATTGAATTACATACAGTTTTATATTTTCTTTTTTCACTTTATTAGGGATATTCAATAAATATTTTTATAAATCAGATATTGTTTTCTAGTATTATTGCAGTATCTAAGCAGTACTTTATAATGTGGATTTATAAATGACATAATTTATTTAACATCATTCTGCTGTAAGCTGTATATGTTACTTCTTCTAGCACTATAAATACAGTAATAAAAATCTATTACATCACCCAGTTTGTATCCATCAATAATTATTTCCTGAGAATTTTCACTTTTTCAGACTTTGTTGAAAATAGAGGTAGAAAATTGCATTGCAATATTCTTTTTTAAAATAAAAGTTATGGATGACATTGAATATCTGTATATGTGTGATGGATTATACAATTTTGTTGTTGTTTTAGTGTTTCTGTTTTTTTTCTTTAAAAAAAATAATTAGGAGTTTTTTTTTCCCCTTTGAAATTTGAAATACCTCTTGGAGCCCCCTTCAGTCCACATCTTTGGAAATATAAGAACACGCTGACTTTCTGGACATGTCTTATTCCTATGTTGTTCAGCGTGATGATACCTAAGTCTTCCTTTAGAACTCAAGGAGTACACCTTTGGATGGTGTCTACGAAACAGCTCCAGGCTGTAGTCCTCAGACTTGACCTTCCATAGGTGAGACTAGAAGCTGGGTCTGAGAAGCTGGGAGATGGCAGCTACTGCTGCTGAACTGATGCAGGAAATGGAAAAATGAAAGAGATGTTCCTCTATCTTCCCTTCTCCTTTCAGACTCTCTGTTTACTTTTGACAAAACCTAAAAGGTAGCAAGGGACCTAGGAAAAGCAGCTTGCAAACTCCCAGACCCACTCCCTTAAGCGGCTTACTGAAGGATGAGTCCCAAGGGCACAGCCCTCCTGGGCTATGATCTGCCTAGATGTGATTTCCACAGGTCTCCCCTATCTCACTCTGCTAATGACCTTGTACTAGCTCCGCACTCCAAATGGTTCGTTCCTACCCACAGTTTACTTCATGTCCTCGGGAGTCTTCTTCCCAGCTAACCATTCTCTCCTGTGCTCTCAGGAAGCTGTTTAACTCTTAGTTTTGGAAGAAGACACCATCAAAGTCTTCCAAGTTGGTGGTAACTCCAGACAGCAAAATAACATTTGACAGCCAGGTTATGATATGCTTTAGTCGGCGTATTTATGGCATACATGAGATGATCAAACTTTACCTTTGGTGAATTCTGAAATGGTAAATTACTGAACCTCCTCCACCAGGACAGATCTCATGCTGCCCTTTAACCATGGCTCCCCAACACTGATGAGTCTGCCTCATGGTCACTCCAGCCACAACACAGGACATCAGAGGGTTGTTGACCAGCCTTTGGCTCTTCAGATGGGGAGAGGCCATGAGAAAGCATGCCAAGTAGGATAAAACAAGTAGGATGTTCTTCCTTTAGAACTCAAGGAGTACACCTTTGGATGGTGTCTACGAAACAGCTCCAGGCTGTAGTCCTCAGACTTGACCTTCAATAGGTGAGACTAGAGTCTGGGTCTGAGAAGCTGGGAGATGGCTTGCATGCCAAGTAGGATAAGCCAGAGGCGTTATCCTAGTAACTTTTCAGTTTCACTGCTTCTCAAGTTTGCGAATTGCTTCTTTTCTGCTTCTGGTCCTGGCCCCCTAGCCAGGCATTCATGCACCAAATGCCTGTCGCTGACCCTTCTTCAAAGCCTTGGTCAGCTAACACCCATCACTAACCCAGACAAGCACTAATGGGATCTGCCCCCACGAGGCTACTCTTTTCACCAGCGCTCCCAGCACACAAGAGGGACACTGGATGAAAGAGAGTGGGAGAGCCAGCTCAGTGAAGTATCCTGAGATTGTTAATTAACACTGATAATCAGTTTCATCAGATGGTAAAGCACATAAGAGATCAATGAGGCACACTGTGTGTGTGTATCTAAGGGTGTTTCCAAAGAGAATTAACTAAATGGTATAAAAACCCACTCTGAATATGGAGGACGCTTCCCCCAAAGGCTAGGTGACTGGACAAAATAAAAGGGAGAAAAGGAGAAAGCCAGCAAATTGTCTCACCAATTCCTGGACACCATTATGTGAGTGGCAAACTTCCATACCTTTCCTGCCAAGATTGTCAGAAACTGTGAAGCAAATTAATCCTTTCTCTCTAAAATGTTTTGCTCAAACGTTTTTGTCTGGGGCAAAAGACTAACACACCTGTTTCTCCGCCTTTGTACACACTTTCTTCCCAGTGGTCTGGGGCTCTTGCAGCTTCCCAACTGTCTTGTTAATGCGTACATGTCACTGGGGCATTTTACTGCAGATAACTTTATTTTGCTTTCCCTTTGGGACCCAACATTGGCTCTTTCCTTGTTTCCCTACCCAGGCATAGCTCAGCAAGATCCATTCTAGTTCTCTGGAAGTCACACCTTTGATCCAGAGACTTACCTCTCCTTAGATTGACCCCGTTCTACGCTTGCATGGGCTTCTCTGGATGCCTAAGCCTTTTGTCAGAAGAACGTGATGAGCGTTTTTTAAGAAGGATGTTTTTGCTTGGGCAGGGAGGAAGCCACTTGCTCATGGGTATCCATCTTCCTTTAGCCCACCAGGAACAGAGCTATCACCTTCTCTAGCTTACTTCTCTTCCTCCCATCTCAGCAGGTTCTTCCAGGTAACTCCTGGAGAGGAGGCTTATGGGCTCTAAGATCTGCTGTTCAGAGCACACAATCCTCCATATGCCCAGTCCTTGGCAGGTCAAGGGGCTATGGCAGTCGCCACACACAGTCTCACTGGCCCCTTGGCTTGGCTCTGGCATCTCTGCCAGAAGTTGGTATGTTGAAGGCTCTGAATTTGATGGAAAGATATAGGGGAGGAAACTGTGATGTCATAGAACTAAGGAATGCTCCATGTGACAAAAAAAAAAAAAAAAAAAAAAAAAAAAAAAAAACTTTTAGAATTTGGTGCCAGAGGAGAAGCTCATTTCTATAAAACAAACAAACAAACAAACAAACAAACAAAAACCAAACAGACAAAAAAAATGCTTCTGCCTTTTAAGTAAAAAATAGCAATGTGAACTCGGTTTTTGTCTTCCCCTGGGCACAGTGAACCAGGAGTAATGACAAAATTGGAGGGATTCCAGCAGCAGGCTGGTGGTCTCTTCATAGTGTCTCCAGGGAACATATTTTTGTATGCTTGGACCAGAGCCTCCTCACCCCCTCCTGCCTTGACGTTGGTTTTAATCTCTGCAGAAAAAAAAACATGACTACAGGGATTCTAGAATCCCAGAAAGACCCTGGAGATCAGTAAGCTGTAAAAGAAGAGTGATGCAGTCATTAATGCCAGTCACTACTCACTGCATTAGTGGATAACCCACTGAATGTGTGTGAACAATGAGTGAATAAAATAGACAAGTAAATCTGTCTGTATTAGATAAGGTCAGTTTTTCACAAGCTCAAGCTCTGTCTGGGATGGAAGTTAGTTACTTTCTTCCCCTATTTAGCTACTGCGACCACAAAATCTTCTCTACTCTTGCCAGGTCATTTGTCTCTTGAAGGCCCCCTTCCTGCCCCTCTGCTCTGTTCCATTTGGAAGGAGGTTAGGGCCCTGCACTCTGCTTAAATTCTGCATGCTGGTCACATTATATAGATCCTGCCCGTTGGGACATGGTCGGGGATGGGAAGGCAGAGAGGGACGAAAGAAGCCTTCCTGATTTTTCTTACTGTCTGTCTGTATCGGCATCGTACGGTTCCAGCAGCAATAACAATGACCGTAGAGAGGATGGCTATTTAAATAGCATGGTGTTTGGTGAGCCTTGGCTTAGATCATGCTGGGATCGTCTGGCAGCCTGGACCCTACAACGTCAGGAAGAGGATAATGTGCGGCTTTCCCAGTGCCAGTGTGAGCAGGGAGCCCCAGGCCAGTTCCTCCCAAAGTGGGGGGGTCCCAGACTACAGAGCTGTTCTCCTGGTTATCTCTTTATCTGGAGTCACAACTTCCTGTAGTTCTAGTCTCCTTCAAGCCTCACTGCTCTTTTTCTCCTGCTTTAGCCTTCTGAGTACTTTAGTAAGCAATGCCCTTAATTTACTGCCTGTATCTGCAGCACACAGAGCAACTTCTGAAGTCTGGACTAGGTGCTGACTGACCTAATTCCCTCTGGATTAGGGGTGGCTTCCAGCCCGGCCTAGATAGGCTGCTGGGCCTGTGAACTTCTGAGGGAGCTTCTTCCACTAAAGGAGCTGAGGAAAAGAATGTCTGTGGCTGGCCATGTTTTCCCTATAGTGCTATCAGCTTCCTCTCCATAAACTAAAAAGAAATCTCTCATGTCTTAGAGAAATTAAATGTGCCAATTGTTGGACACATTACTAGAAGCTCCCATTAGTACTCTGCTGCATGCAATTTATGGCCATGTAAGAACAAAGCAGGATTCCCTGTGGGAGGAGGAAATCTAGAAGATGCGCCCCCTCCCCCGCCCCCACCCCAAACATGGCTGTGCTAGTTACTAAATATAAAGACCCATTCTGGGGCTTCCCCTCTCTATTTTCATATCTTCTGTTCACATGGCACTTTGATTCCAACCAGCATGTCTCAGGCTGTTCTTTCCCTTGTCTGTGAGAAAGTAAATATTAGTAAAAGCCTGTGCCTATCCTCTTCAATGCCAATTGTCATCAGAGGGACTGTCACTGGGCAGCTTCCTGCCCTGACTCACTCCACAATGAGATAAAGGGGATGTTTACATATTTCTTGCCAAGGAACAATCTGTCTCCTTAGATATGCGGGTATAAGTTTTTAAATAATCTACTTTTAGTTTAAAGCATAAATAAAGGAGTATGGTGGTTTGAATGAAAACGGCCCTCATAGGCTCATGTATTTGAATACTTGGTCCTCATATTGGTAGAACTGTTTGGAAAGGATTAGGTGGCATGGTCTTGTTGGAGGAGGTGTGCCACTGGGGATGGGCTTTGAGGTTTCAAAGGACCTGCACCATTCCCAGTGTCTCTCCCCTTCCTTTCTACTTAAGGATCAGGAAGTAGTAAGCTTTCAGCTGTTTCTGCTGCCATCACAGACTCTAACTCTCTGATAGCATGAGCCCAGATGATGCATTTTGCCTTGTAAGTTGCTTTGGTCATGTGTTTTATCATAGCCATACAAAAATAACTAAGACAAGGATAGCTGTACATCATCACTATTATGTAGTTATAGATTATTTTTATCGTGTTCAAAGAACTCCCGGTGCTTTTATCAGCGGTTCCTATTCATTCATTCTCTTCCATATCCAGCTGACTACTAATTTAGTTTACGTTTCTGTGGATTTTTGTATTACGAATACTTCCTATCAATGGAATCTAGCCATACAAGAAATATTATCTCTTCTATCTGGCTCATTTACTTACTGTAGTACTTCTCAGGTACCTTTATGTTACATTGTGGGCCAATACCTCCCTTTTAATGGCTCTATAACATCCCATTGTATGGATATATCACATTTTAATTTTCCGTTCATGAGTTGATGGTCATCTGGTATGATGGTTAATAGCCTCAACAGCAGGATCTAGAATCACTAGGGGATGAGGTTCTAGGCATGCTTGCAAAAGACTACGTCAGATGAGCTTTTGGGCATGCCTGTGAAGGATTATCTACATTAGGACAAGGTGGGAAGGCCCGCCTTAACTCTGTGTGGTACCATCCCGCTGGCGAGGACCCTGGACTGTATAAGAAGGGGGAAATGAGCTGAGTGCAGCGTCATTAACCTCTGTTTCCTACCTGCACATGCATGATGACTAGCTGCCTTAAGCTTCTGACACTATGACTTCTCTAAGATAGATTGTTCCCTTGAACTGTGAGCCAACATAGCCCAAGGCAGCTGCTTTGTCAGTTCCTAGTAATCATAATAACAAAAAATAACTAATACAGAAATTTGGTACAGAGAAGTGGGGCTGTTGCAGTGATAAATCTGACCACGTGATTCTTAGGCTCTGGAACTGGCGTAGGGAAGAAATGAATGCAGAGACTTGGAAACTTTGGGCTGGAAAAGCTCTTGAATATTTCAGTGGAAACTAAATTGCAAGAATGAGCTTAGGAGACAAGAATTTTTAAGAGACATGTGGATAATGAGACTCACTCATGATTTTTTTTTTGTGGGGAGCAAGGACTCTGTGAAATGAGGCAAAGAGGCACTTGTGTGGTATCCTGGCAAAGACTTTGACTGCACTTTGCCTGTGTCCTGAGAACTTGAGTGAGGTTGGATTTAAAGGGGATGGACTATCTTGCTGGAAGAAGGAAATTTCAAGACATGAGAGTCTTCAGCTGTGCTACGGGTACTGCTCACTATTCACAAAAGTTTAGTGAGAGACAGCAAAAAGTGGCCAGAAAAACCAGGAAGGGGAGAAAGGTGTGAGCTCAGTGTAAAGTTTCAGACAAGAAGGGTGCCGATGATGAAGCGCTTGAAATTGTCAAAGAGATTAGAAACATTAACTAGAAACGCAGCGCTATGGAACATCAGGAAAAGTGCTGTGAGGGTACTGCTCAAGGCTTTCTCTCGTGAAAATGCAATCTCATTTGAAAGGAGAGAGCCTAAAATAACAACGCTGCTCAAGGAGCTCCCTGACCTTAAAAACACCTGTCCCCGGAAATGTGTTCTGACTCAGCACACAGAACCTGATGCCACTATGTTCTAAGCAGGCCAGGCTCCATCCTGAGCTGGCAGCAAAACTTGGCAGCGTCACTGTCGTAACCTTGCCAGCTTCGTGCAATAGCCTCTGAGGCTCTCCTTTGCCCTGGTTTTGTAAGCATGAAGGATTAAGGGGTCATGGAATCTTACTTCACAGTTTCAAAGAGCCACTGGATGCTTGAGATGAAAGGACCATGGGATACAGGCAAAAGGAAGATTTAATCTTGGAATGATGCTGGCTTCAAGGTGAGACAGAAGAGCTGGATGAGCTCTGTAGCCCAGATGATTCCATCATGAGCTCCAAATGTCAGACATGAAACCAAAGGATTTGCTGTTGGGTTTTACTGTGAGTCTGATCATTCTTTCTAGGACCCCATTCTTCCTTCTGTGGATGGGAACATTTATTCCATGCCATTATATGTTAGAAGCATGTAACTTACATGTGTTTGTGCATGTACAGCATGAATACATATGTGTACGTGTGTGTACATGCATGCAAAGGCCACAGGAAAGTGGGTGTCTTGCATAGCAAATGCTCTGTCCTGCTGAAACCATCTTTCCAGTTTGTGTAACTTGTTTTTTTATTATTCAGAGGCTCCCAGAGGTTTCCTGTGTCTCAGAAGAAACTCAGCACTTATACCTTTAAACAGTGCTGGATCTGTTAAAGACTATGTAGTCTTTATGTGCTGGTTTAAGTGCATTTTTTTTTCCAGTATAAAATGGCCATAAGTCTATGGAGACCTGAGAAGAAAAGTGGCTTAAAGTGGCTTTAAGTGATGTATTTGCATGTCAAGTTGACAAAGGATGGAATTGTTATGGTTGATATTGCCAACTGGACAGTATCTAGAGTCATTCAGGAGACAAATCTCTGCGAATGCCTGAGAGAGATTATCTAGGTTAGGTTAATTGAAATAGAAAGACCCACTTTAGCTCTGGTGGTGTCATTCTATTGGCTGGGGTCCTGGGCTGAATAAGGAGAAAAGTGAACATTTCTTCTCCGCCATCATGGACTACCCCTGAAATTATGAACCAAAGCACACCCTTCTCTTGTTTCTCTGCTCAGAGTGCTTCATCCCAGTGACAGAACAAATAGGGAACACACCTGGGTTATCTCTCCTCTCTGGTGAAGATGGATAGCACCACCATCTGTTACGTGAAGAGCTTTCAGCTTTACTGGGCAGACTGCTAGGCCATGTGGAAAACTGTGTTAATTTTTCTTTTTAGGAACTGATAGAATGGTTTACAATGCTGACATGTCATTTTATATCCTCACCTGCAGTATGAAGGTTCTAATGTCTCCATGGCTATAATTTGGCACTAACTAATTCATGAAGTATCCAGGGCCTGAGAGATTTTTATTTAAAACTCAAGATGAGGGACTGGTGACGTGTCAAAGGTCTTATCTGGTGGTCGTAATCCCTGGCATATCTGTTCTTCTGATGTCAGACACGGGTGTGGTAGGCCAGATGACCTTGCATTTCTACACACAGTGTTCAGTGTTCGTGGTGGTTCGAATAGGAATGGTACAGACTCATGTGTCTGGATGCTTGGCCCGTAGGGAGTGGCACTATTAGGAGGTGTGGCCTTGTTGGAGGAAGTGTGTCACTGTGGGTGTGGGTTTTGAGGTCTCCTATGCCCAAGCTATGCCCTGTATGGCACACAGTCTCCCTCTGCTGCCAGCGGATCAAGATGTAGAGCTCTCAGCTCTGTCTCCAGCACTGTCTGCCCGCAGGTCACCATTCTTCCTACCATGCCAATAATGGACTAAACATCTAAAACTGTAAGCCTGCTCCAAATTTTCCTTTATAAGAGTCTTACTTTATAAGAGTTGCCCTGGTCATGGTGTCTCCCGGACAGCAGTAAAACCCTAACTGAGACATTTGTTAAGTGTCATCTTACAGGGAACCAAGGAGACGAACAAGGAGGTAAGAGTGCTTGCTATGCAGGCAAGAGGACATGAGTTTGATTCTCCACAGACCGCTGGCATGTTCTTTGCCCTGCTCTGGGTCCTCTAAGATGAAAGCAGGAAGTTGTATGCTCTGTTCCCGAGGCATGCTTTCCCCCCCACGATGGATTGTGTCTCCTCTAGTCACCACCAAAATAAAATCTTCCTCCCTCAAGCTGATTTTTGCAAGGTCTTTGACCACAGCCATAGGAAAGGTAGTTGGGAAACTGTGTTTAGAGCTCACGATATGATATGAGGAGAAACCAAAAATGTCACCCCTTCCTTAGAACCCCTGACATCAACCTACAGCCTAGACCGTGGGGAGGATCTGGGGGCTGTGCAGGTCCACAATCCACAGCAGCTTTCTCATGTCGTTCCTCTGCTTCCTCTGTGGCCATGTTTTCGTGTGTCTTAGTGAGGCCTGCATGCCGGTGGATTGGTCCAATTGGTTGCTGGCAGGCTGACGCTGGACACGAAGTGGTCTTGCTTGGCCTTCGTGATTTCCTGAAGACTGGTGAGTCCCATTGTGTTTTACCTTAGTTGGAAGAAATGAGAGGTTCTGGCAGCCCTGGGCCTGTGTCTCACGTGTGGCTGATGGCTGGCACCAGCAACCCATGGATGGCGGGGAGTGAGGTGTGAACTCAGTTGGCCACTATGTTCTCTCCTTGCCCTTTGACACTTATTTGCTGTTTTATTTTTATTATTTTTTTTAATCTCACTGATGATTGATTTTGAGAAGTGCTGGAACTCCTTTCGCATATCTTCCTATGTCTTCCCATGGCATTAGCTGCCGCACAAGGTGTTTTTCATGGACCCACAAGCTGGTCTTCTTCATCACAGTGGCGTCCAGCCCCTGCAGCATGTCACAACTACCTGAGAGTTCTTTTATGTTCTAGGCCCTGGTTGCATCAAATCACAACTTCTCATCCCTCACAAACAGCAGTAAGCTGGAAAAATCCTCTCTAGAGGGATGGAAAGCTGATGAAGTGCTCTGGTCTGTAGCCCTTAGTGACCTGCAGGCTGTAAATATCCCACTTGTGGCTGCTTTCAAACTACTCCCGTGTCATCACTGAGGAGGGCTGACAAGAGACCCTCAGGAGGCAAACACTGCGTCTCATTTGTACCCAGGAAGTAGACGTGATCTCAGGAACTTTGATGCTAGCTGAAGAAGATGGTTTGGAGGTGGCAAGTTTTGAATATGTACTATTTTTATTTTAAATACAGTTTAGTTAATTCTGTGTTTTTATAATTTTTAACATAATGGCTGTCTCTGGGCTAGAGAGATGGCTCAGTGGTCAGGAACACTTGCTGCTCTTGCAATGTACTTAGGTTTGGTTTCCAGTAGCCACATGGTGCCTTACAGCCATCTGTAACTCCAGTTCTAGTGATCTGGCACCTTCCTCTGGTCTTGGGCACCTGCAAACATGTAGCGCACATACATACACTCAGGCATATCCATATGTGCATAAAATAAATATTACAAAACTTTCCCCCCTTTAGATTAGGTTTTAGATAGTCTAGGGGACCTTGAACAGTCTATGTAGTCAACGTTGGCTTTGAACTTCTGATCTTCCTGACTTGCCACATTTTGAGATTATAAGCATGTGCCACCATGCCCAATTTATTTTGGGCATTAAGTTGGGTTTCATGAATGTTAGGTAAGTATTTTATTAACTGAGTTAAAACACAGATCATGCTTCTGGCTGAGGATGTCTTAGGTAAGTTGTGTCTAACCAGTTCCCAGGTGATGAGGCTCTGGCTGGTGTGGGGACCTCACTGGAAGACTGAAGACATGCCAACAGCAGCACACAGTTGGCTTCCTTTTACAGAACGATCCAGGTTTGTCTAGAGAAAGTCAGCCCTGATGCCTGCTTTCAGGGAGTAATCCCTATCAGGTGACAGCAGGCATGGCAACCGATGGGTGCCTTCTTATAGCACTGCAACCTGAAGTTGATGTGAAGTCTATTAAGCTCCTAAAACAATCTGTGAATTTTCACAGTGCCTTCCCCCAACTCATCCCAATATTGAGGGCAAAATGCAAAAGTAGGTGGAGTTGGCAAACAGCAGAGCTAAGGCCATTACCAGCTTCCTAGGGGCAGCATAAGTGTCTCACTTCTGTCAGTATGGACACAGATTATTGTTGGCAGACTGTGAACTGAAGAATGAGAATGGAGTGCAGAAAGTGAGATTGCTTTTTGGCCCTCTACGTGCAAAAGCTAAGGGAAGTTAGAGGCTAGGTAAAATTTTCTAGAGGAGCATAGCCAGTAGGAGGCAAACTCCCACACATACTTACATGTGTACCTAGGTATATCTATATTCTGCTTTGTGATTCTGGCTCATACATCATGGAGTCTGAGAAGCCCAGAGAGTGTTGTCTGCAAGCACCAGAAAAGCTACTGGTGCAGTTTGAAAGCCTGAAAGTTGAAGTTCCTGGCTGTGAATCCACATCGGCTAGCCACTGGCACTGAGGGCAGGAGATTGTCATTCCAGTGGCATTTTATAATTTTGATTTGCATTGGCTTAATGGCTAATGCTGTTAGGAACCTCTTCATCTGCCAGGTATATCCTTTTTACAAGACAATTTGGCAGTACATTTCAAAAATTACTAAATGTGCATATAATGTTATCATAATACTTTGATCCTGGAAATCATTCCAAGAAACAATTATGGATAGCTAAGAAGATCTCTGAAAAGATGTTTATAGGAGATTATAGGAGATGTGTAGGTCTTTGTGCTCACAAATAAGTACTAGGGAAACCACGGATGTTAAAAACACAGGGTTGTCTCTGCAAAGGGAGAGATGTATAACCTGTTTTCCACCCAGAAGGCTGGGTACAAATGTGGCTAATAGCCTGGTCACCCCCAGAACCTTATCTTAAGCCTGTTTATCTCAGTCAGTCTGTATCTCTACCCTCCCCAGACCCTTTTTAGGAGCATTGTTTACCTTGAGCCTGTTTTCCCAGTTAATCTATAGAACCCATTTTTATGGAAAATGTCATTTGTACTTTACATCAGGAAACCTTTTCCAAATTGTGATGTCAGACTCCTGAAGTTTGAACCAACACTGTCTGCTGAATCATCTTCATCCTGACTTCCTTCTTGCTTCTCCTGGATCGACACTCTGCTGCCTATGATGTTTGCAGACATGCTCACTCTCTCACACTGTGTTATGTAGAAGTGGGTGTTTCTGTAAACAAAATTTCAGCATATGGGAGGGCTGCTGAGAAGTAGTGTCTTCCAGCCATGGCAGGGCCACTGTACTTAAGAACTCACAGTAGTTGTGGTGACCTGCACAAGACCTGTACAAGATCAACCCAATCGGCAGTCTAGCCTGGATGAGGAGTGGACCAAAAGACCCCACATCTAGTTGAAGAGCTATTTATCATTAATAGTTTCTTCAATGATATAGCCCTTGGTAGGCTTCCCATGCTCCAGCGGATGGCCCCACATCCACACTGATTACACTTAGTGGATTATTTAAAAACTTGAAAGAATGTGTACTTGGGAGAGGCACATGGTTGTAAAGGGTCCAGAGAGAGTGGGAGGATGAAGAAGGGTAGTTATAATCAAAATATATTGTGTGTATATGACTTTTCAAAGAATAAATTAAAACATTTTTTTAAAAAGTCCAACCTTAGAGCATTGATTAAATGAATTCATTCATGAAATACAATCTGATAACTGGAAGTAATTATATAAAGAATAATGGCATGGTTGAATAAAAATGCAGACTATGAAATATTAAAACCCTAAATTTGAAATATATGAATATATGGAGAAGAAGGCTCTAAAGGCACAACCCAGAATATTAACAGTGAAATAGATACAGAAAAAACTAATTGACAATGCATTAAAGATGATTCCCTCCAAAATAAACATTTCCAACAAAATTACTGTGTGAGTCTGAATTTTGATTCTGGATACAGAAAAAACAAACAAACAAACAACAACAACAAAAAAAAAAAAACAGTAAAAGCAGGGTTTCAAATAGATATCTGTAGACTGTGATCCTGGCAGCATTATTCACCATAATCAAAGGGTGGGCACAAATTGAGGTTTTGCACTAACTGCTTTAAGTTGCAATCCATATACCTCAGAACTCATGCATTTAACAAACAGAATACAGTCTTAGTAAAATTGTGAAGTTTTCCACCATCATCATAATCAATTTTAGAAAGGTTTTGATGCTTCAAAAGAAACTCTGAGCAATTATAAGTAATTCCCTATTTTTTCCCACCTAGTCCTGAGCCCTGGGCAAGGACCAGATGCTTTATATATGTTATTGTGTCATAGAATGGAAGATGTGGTCTCTCTTGGCAATCAGCTTAGTGAAATATTTCCAAAGTCCATCCGTGGTGGAGTATGTATTAATATAATGTTCTTTCTATGAACAAATAGACGTTGTGTGTATTAAACATTTATTCATTTGTTTATCCGTTTATAAACAGTTTTTCAACGGTTTGGCATGATAAGTAATGCTGTTATGAGTATTGTACAAGCTGTGTGTGCGTGTATGTGCGCGCGTTTGTGTGTGTGTGTGTGTGTGTGTGTGTGTGTGTGTGTGTGCTGTTTGATTTTCTTGGTCACATAGTAACCATTTTATTTGAGAAACTCTTGGATCTTTCTCAAGTGTTTGTGCCATTGAACAATCTCTCAGCAGCAAATAGAGAGTTAGATTTGCGTTTTTACATTTAGGTCTTTGAAAACTTTTTCAAAATTACATTTTAGTGTGTGTGTGCACGCACGCGTGAGTGTGCATGTGTTTGTGTATGTGTGCGTGTGTGTGTGTGTGTGTGCATGCATGCACATAGGTCAGAGAACATCTCATGGAAGTTGCTTCTCTTTCCATCATATGGGTTCTGGAGCTCAAACTTAGGTCATCAGGCTTGGTTATCTCCTGAGTCATTTCTTTGGCTCTGGTACATTTTGTTTAGAAATGGTGTGAGACAAAGGTCCATTTTTTCCCCTTTTGTGTGGGGGTGTCCAGCAGTACCTCCATTATTTATTGAAAAGACTATTCTTTCTCTGCTGAATTGTCTTGGCATGCCTGTGGATAATCACGTGGCCATCAATATGGAGGTTTATTTCTGGCCTTTGTTCTATTCCATTCATCTATGTGTTGATACGTTTCCATGTCCAAACTTTGGTAATTATAGTTGAAGTAGGCTTAAAATTGGGAAGCATGAGCCGGCCAGCATTGTCTGTCCTAAAGACATTCTTATTACTTTGAACCCTTTGAATTTCTGTACCTCTTTTATAATTCATTTGTCAATTTCTGCAAAGAAATCCATGGAGATATTGACAGGGATCATATTGAGTATTTCTTTTCTTTTGTGCTTTAAAATCTTTTTTATTGTTTGAGAATTCATGTATGTATATGTCTCTTGGTCAAATCTATCCCCAGTTCCTCTCCTCCAAGCCTTCCTTTACTCTTTCTTTTCCCTCCCACGTGTTTTGGTGTGTGGGGATGGGTGTAGGGCTATCTGCTTGGTGTAACCTCACCAGGACACATTCCTAAAGAAGATGGACTTTTGTTCTGTGAGCAGCCATTGATTACCAACAGTCCCTCAGCTATCGTGGGACTTCATGAACCCATCTGCCTTCCAAGCTGGGACTTTGGCTGATTTAATCTTTGGTCGTGAGCGTATATTCATAGCCACTGTGAATTTATGTTACACTCATTGTGTCGGGGGAATAGGCCAATATGATTTGTTGCCATCGAAACAAGAGTAGGTCTTCTGACCTACAAACATGCTTGTCTCCTGATTGACTTAAGTCTTCTATAATTTCTTCCAATACCATTTTTCTTTTAACAATTTTGAAGTATTTAATAATTTTCTACATCGTGTGCTGAATTCTGGTTGTTTTCCACCTCGCTCTCTTCTCTTGTCTTCTCGCTCTCCCACTGAAGCCCTATTCTCAACAAGTCTCCCTCTTGCTTCATGTCTTCTTCTTCTGTTTAACACACTAAGTTTAGTTTCTTTCCCAACCAGGTGCAACTTTTGGATTGTAAGTCATATGAGTCTTTTGTAAATGGGTACATTTTTGTGGTAAAATATGAAATATAAAATAGAAAACTTGCCATGTTAAGATGTAATTTGATGTCATTAAGTGCATTCTTTTGGCTGTACAACCACAACCACCATCCATCACTCGAATGCTTTCATTCACCCAAGCGAAACTCCCTGCCATTGAATAGTGACTTGTCACTGCCTTCTTCTCGGAGGGCCTTGAAACAAGTATCCCACTTTCTGTCTTTGATTATTCCAGATCCCTCACAAAGAATCATATTCTACATGGTCTGGTAAGCAGATTTTTGCCTAGGCTGTTGCAATTAGACTCCAGTAAGCAGAGGCAGGAATTAAATTTTTTTGTTTTGTTTTTAATTAATTTATTTTTATTAATTACAGTTTATTCACTTTGTATCCCCCCATAAGACCCTCCCTCCTCCCAGCCTGGTCCCACCCTCCCTCCCTCTTCTTCATGCATGCCCTTCCCCAAGTCCACTGATAGAGGAGGTCCTCCTCTCCTTCCTTCTGATCTTAGTCTATCAGATCACATCAGGAGTGGCTGCATTGTCATCTTCTGTGGCCTGGTAAGGCTACTCCCCCCTCAGGGGGAGGTGATCAAAGAGCAGGCCAATCAGGTTATGTCAGAGGCAGTCCCTCTTCCCATTCCTATGTAACCCACTTGGACACTAAGCTGCCATGGATTACATCTGTGCAGGGGTTCTAGGTTATCTCCATACCTGGTACTTGGTTGGAGTATGATTCTCTGGGAAGACCCCTGTGTTCAAATTTTCTGGTTTTGTTGCTGTCCTTGTGGGGTTCCTATCCTCTCCAGATCTTACTATTTTCCACTTCTTATATAAGATTCCATGCGCTCTGCCCAACAGTTGGCCATAAGTCTCAGTGTCTGCTTTGATAGTCTGAAGGGTAGAGCCTTTCAGAGGCCCTCTGTGGCAGGTTCCTAGGTTGTTTACCATTTTCTTCTTCTTCTGATGTCCATCCTCTTTGCCTTTCTGGATGGGGATTGAGCATTTTAGTCAGGATCCTCTCTCTTGATTAGTTTCTTCAGATGTACAGGTTTTAGTAGGTTTATTCTATGTTTAATGTCTATATGAGTGAGTATATACCGTGTTTGTCTTTCTGCTTCTGGGACAGCTCACTCAGGATGATCCTTTCTAGGTTCCACTATTTACCTGCAAATTTCATGATTTCCTTATTTTTCATTGCAGAGTAATACTCCATTGTATTAGATGTATCACAATTTCTGCATCCATTCTTCAGTTGAGGGGCATCTAGGCTGTTTCCAGCTTCTGGCTATTACAAATAAAGCTGATACAAACATGGTTGAGCAAATGTCCTTATTGTGTACTTGAGTCCCTTTTGGATATATGCCTAGAAGTGGTATGGCTGGATCTTGAGGAAGTGCTATTCCTAGTTGTCTGAGAAAGCACCAGATTGATTTCCAGAGTGGTTGTATGAGTTTGCATCCCTACCAGCAGTGGAGGAGGGTTCCCCTTTCTCCACAACCTCTCCAGCATGTGTTGTCACTTGAATTTTTCATCTTGGCAATTAAATCTTAAGAATGTGTTTTACAGCCAGGCATGGTAATGTATGCCTTCAGTCCCAGCACTCAGGGAGGCAGAGGCAGACAGATCACTGTGAGTTCAAGGCCAGCCCGGATTACAAAGCAAGTCCAGGACAGCCAAGCAAACACAAAGAAACCCTGTCTCAAAAACAAAAACACAAAAGAAAAAAAAAAGGTGCTTTACTCAGAGCTATCAATCTGAGAAAACTGGATTTATGTCTTAGAGATCTAACTTGGTTTTATTTCCAGCCAGCAGGCCCTATGGGGAAGACTGGGAAGGAACAAAGGCACTCATTCTGTAGTTCAGTATTGTTTCTCTGGTCAGGTGGTCAGCCACATTTTTGAGACTTGCGATGTCTTTGTTTCTCATGTTAGGATTCCTTGCACTCTTCCCTCACTCAGTAGATGTCAGGGCTCCGGTAATCTTTGAAACCTCAAGTCAAGCTAGGTTCCACTGGCATCAACCTTGTACTTCCGATGTCTTCTGTAGCAATAGGCTTGTCTCTTGGATACTCTGCCCCTCTTTCCTCCCCTTCACCCCGGTGCAAAGGCATTGACCTCCTTTGGTTCTGGCGCAGGTTCCTGCTAATGACACTCCAGCAGCGTGGTCTTCCTTTTCCCAGGCAGTACATAAAATGGGAAGGGCAGAGTTCAAGTGAGAAGCCTAGCTGAACATGCCAACATGCAAATGAGAACAAGAGCCCCGGGACTTTCCTAAGACAAACAGAGGACCTAGAAGAACAATATTTAGCTGAACTCAAAGCTCCCCGTCCAAGATTAAGAAAACAACTTGGAGGAGAAAACATTTAAAACTCGCTTTAGTTTAATCTAAAAGAGACTTTCCCTCATCATAGTTTCAGACTAAGCACTTAGAAATGGAATTTGAGAGATGCATTGTAGATGGGCAAGCATTATTTTTATCTCAAGATAGATGTTCTATCCACCCTTGTCTGGCCCACCCCTGGTAGGTCTCTTCTATTGCCTATCCCTTGGTTCCTTCCAGCTCTCCAACTGTTCCATTTCCTGTCGAGTTGCTGTTGTCCATAAGCCCTCAGGATTCCACTGAATCCTGTTATTTCTCTTAGGAAATCAATCTGCAGACATTTGCCCTTTGGCAAAAGTGAGTCAGGGCTCTAGGCAATTGTCAGACCTTCCTCTTCTGCGGGGCAGGATCTCCAAGGGGTTACACCACAAAGTTCAGACGCAAACGGAAGTGACCAGGCTCTGAACTCTGGCCAAGGGTGGCCTGAAAACAGGGATGGAGCTGTAGGGAAGAACCCACAGAGCCCAGATATACACTGTTTCTAGAGGAGTCATCTTGGCCTGAAATTCCAGATGGCTCAGATTTGAGTTTGGGTCAAGAAACTCTGGTCTATTACATCGATGAGTCTCTCTCACCCCAGCTGACAACGGCAGCTGGTAAACATTCCAGATCAAAGACCTAAGCCTTGCGATCTCTTAAGTGACTTGTCTAAGTGATTTTCCTTTCAAATGAAAATATCTATTATTGTATATGCATGTTTTGCATGTGAGGTGTTCTATACATGCAAATAAGGGCAATCTTGCAGCATTTCCTTTCTACTCTAATGTGGGGTCCAGGGACTGAACTCAAGTCTCCAGATCTGTGATGAGATTTTTAATCACTGACCCATATTGAAGGTCCAAGAGTAATTTTGTTAGTGGGATGAAGAATAGAGCTATTCCCAGAGGTGGATAACAACAATACTTTCACAGAGTTAAGAATGCTGTAGACTCTACCACCTATGACCTACCCATGGCCTGTGGGTTACCTCCAGCCAAGGACAGCTTTGAATGTAGACCATCACAAGATCATAATTTTATTTCTGGTTCTCTCTCTATCCTGTGAGTGTGTGCATGCGTGCGGTGTGCATGTTTTCACTGGTGTGGGCACACCTGTGTGGGTTTCCCACATATATGCGGGTGTGCATGTAAAGAATCGGTGCTGACGTTAGAAAACATCATTCTCCTACCTTCTTCAGTGAGGCAGCTCTCTCAGTCAAATCCAGTCCTCACCAAGATGGCTAGCTTTGCTGACTCCACCTCCTGAGGCTACAATTCCAAGCACCAGCCCACTTGGAATTTCTCTTGGTTCTGGGCAACTGAAATTCAGTCCTCACAAGCGCACAGCAAGCACATACCCACTGAGCCACTTCCCCAGAACCATGATTTTTTAAAAAATAACTTTATTGCATTTCTTTTGATGTTGCATGTCAATTTTATGGATAGCAACATCATTTCCGGTGAATGCCCAAAGGTAAGACACACACGCACCTACATTACAAATTAAGAATGAGTTTTCCTTTTAAAATAGTTGAAATAATATTTTTATGTGTCACAGCTCTGAGGGGAAAGGCTTCACCGACGGAAGTGTTGCAGCGCAGAGGGGAACTGTATCCTGGCAGATGAGAGCCCAGGGAAAGCACAAAGTCACACTGTACAGCAAACTCACATAAGAGGTTTATTGAGAAAGACACAAGAGGGTGGCTACTTTTGATTGGTCAAAAGCAGCAGGGAGTGAGAAGGAGGCAGGGTTTATATAGGGTTTCTTGAGGGTCAGTGTTTTCCAGGTGGAGATTTCCAGGGTGAGGATACGATGGGATTTCAAGCCAAGACCAAGGATTGGTGGGATTTCGAGCTCAGAGATTGGTGGGGTTTCGTAGGCTTTCAAACCTGGAAGTCAGCTCAGAACTTTTGTCCTATAATATTCAGTTCTCAATGGACATAAAGTTTTGCTGGAACATCGTCACAACCACTCTTCAAACCTTGTTATGTGGGAGCTGAGAAGTTATCCCAGAGACTGTGTGTCTGTAAGGTCATTACCTTTACTTTATTGTAGTCCTGTGCAAAATGCTGATTCCTGTTCAAAACTCTTGCACAAAACCCAGAAGTTAGAGGAGAGAATAAAGAAATGGGAATAAAAAAAATACCAAGCCACAGTCAACAGTTCTGAAACGGAGCAGATAGTATACAGGTTAGGAACAAGCTTGGGTATCACTATAGAGGTTTGGATTTCCACAAGGGACACTACGGTTGTAGTGATGGGATAGGACAGGCTGGTGACTGGTCTCAGTGAACCATGGTAGCTTCTCACTCCATTACCCCCTTCCTGTTTACTTTTGTTCCTGGGCCATTATAATTACAGTGTTCATTCTTTTTTAAAAAATGTATGAGGGGGAGAGAGAGAGAGAAAGAAAGAGGAAGAGGGAGAGGATAGAGAGGGGATCCTGTGTGTGTGTGTGTTGTGTGTGTGTGTGTGTGTGTGTGTGCGTGTGTGTGTGTGTGAATATAGTCATGTGTCAGCCATGGTGCACATGTGACATCAGATAGCTAATTTCGTGAATTTGGGGAGACAGTTCTTTCCTCCTTCCTTGTTGATGAAGGGTCTCTCTTGTTTCCACGATGCTATACTTTTAGCCTAGCGGTCCAACAAGCTTCCAGGTGATTTACTTGGCCTTTCATCCTGCTGCAGGAATCTTGGGATTATGATACATGCTGCTGCATTAGACTTTTGGAGCTCAAATTCATGCCATTGGGCTTGCACAGCAAGCACTGTTACTGACTGTTATCTCACATCCCTGAGACTAGTCACCTACTCTCAAAAGGAAAAGATGCCAGTTCAGCTCCAAAGACTTGCCCAGTGGCAAGTTTGGACACTTGCTTAAGACAAATTTTACATGAAGAAGCATGGCTGGGATGCTGCGTGCCTTTCTTGCACTCATGACCCAAGCTCCATTCTGAACCATGAATGTAGCTCAAGGCTGAAGACAGCTTCAAAACTGCATTGTTGTCTAATGGAAGAATAGGTCTCAAGGTCAGAAACAGGCTTAGTGGGTGGAGCAAGAGGAAATTTGGAGGGAGACTTTGTGTACAGCATTTGATGAGCAGAGCCAGAAAAGGCTGCTGTGGAGAGCAACTGCTGCTTTAACAGAGTGCAGTGGAAAGGGAGGCAAGTTGTTGTCAGAGGGTCACTGGGTGATGGGCTTCCATCAGTCAGAAGATTATGGCTCAAGAGTCAGGGTGAGAAGAGGTGAGCACTGAAAACATTAGCTAAGAGCGTGGACGCAGGTAAGAGCATGATGTTCAAATCCCGGCTCCATCACTTACTAGTCATTTGGCCAGCTAGCTAAGATGAAGTTCCCTTCTCAAATCCATACAGTGGGAATGGTGGTTGCTACCACACCAAGATGCTGTGAGGGTGAAACTGCAGCTGGTACCAAGTGATAGATGCTACTGTTGAACATACATTACAAGAAATTGTCATGTACAAAACCCAGCAGTAAAATTTCTTTCTTTTGCTATTTTGTGTGTATGAGTATTTTGCCTACATGTATGCTATGCATCACATGCATGCCTGGTGCCCATGGAAACTAGAAGAGGGTTTTGGATCCCCTGGAACTGGAGTTAGAGGTGGTTGTAGACAGCCATACAGGTGGTGGGAATCAAACCTGGGTTCTATGCAAGAGCGACAAGCTCTTAATTGCTGAGTTGTCTCTCTAGCTCCTCTCCCTGTTTTTTTTTTTTTTTTTTTTTTTTTTTTATCCCCCATTTCAAAACTATCTGAGGGCAGAAAATAAAGGAAATAAAATAAACAGTGCTCATTAGCACCCAGGCAGATGGTGACCATCCATTGTGTGTCTTCCCTAAGACCTGTGACATAATATACACTTCATTACAACTATTCTCTCAGACTGAGTTGTTGAATTTCTCTCCACAATTCAAGAGGGCTGAGCAAAGAGGAGACACTGCCAGATGCTGAAATGACAATGTGTTACAGATGATGGCCGGTAGGGGCTCGGGAAGTACAGAGCAACACATTAATTTGTTTTTCTATTTCTGCCTAATGTTTTACAAAACCATTAATCAAGACACCCATTTGGCTGAAAAACATTGACGATAAGTAGCCAAACACCAGCTCCTGTCACAATTGCCTGTTCTGATGGTTTCAGAAGTTCTGAACTGAATGGCTTAACAGTTTAGCTACTGTGAGAGTTGTTTCACATGGTGTAGGTCCTCTTGGCTGCTTTCCAGCTATCAGGACTTTCTTAAACAAGCATCTGGGAGGAGGGAATGAAGATTCCTAAAATTCATCTTAATCCACTTCTCATACTGGGTGCTTATAAGACTTTGGTTAAACAAGGTAAATTGGACATTGTCACTGTCCCTAATGAGATCGTCTCATGAAAAATGCGAGGGTGAAGTCATTAGCTAAGGTTTTGAGCCTCAGATGCAAAGCTACTGCAGGGTCAAAGGCAAAGGACATCAGAGACTGGCAGTCTGCACAGTTACCAAGGGAAGGTCAGGAGGTAAGGAAAGGAGTAGCTGGACTCAAGTTAGAGTCCAGTGGGGCCTTAAAGGTTCTGGTTTCATCAAATCATCGCAGACTCTCATACGGGAAATATAAAGTGTTTAAGAGATACAGGAAGTCTGATTTGCATTTTTAAAAATATTCCAAGGTGTGTGTGAGTGTGTGTGTGAATATGGGTGCCCATGAGGTCATCAACTGCCCTGGAGCTGGATTTAGAGACAGCTGTGAGCCTGCTGACATGGGTTCTCTAAGAGCACTTACTGCTCTGAACTGCTGAGCCATCTCTTCCTGCCTCTTGATTTGCATTTTCAAGTAGACAGCTTGTACGGCAATGTGTGGAGGATGAACGCGATGACGGCTGCACAAGGAGGACCATGCCCCTCCCTCCAAAACCTGGTGTCCAAGTCTGGGATAACTCCCCTGTCACAGTGCTGCTCACCTACTTGACAGGGAGCTGTACCCTGTCAAGCTGTACCCTGTCAACGGTGTGGCACCGTTAAGCGTGTGTGCTGGGAGTCTCCACCTTCCTGGCTGATGAGAGGGAAGCCAGGTACCTCTGTTACTGTGCAGCACATCCGACTTGTTATCGATTCCTCCCATCCTCATTTAAGCTGGCAGGGGAGGAGAAACTGCTACAGTGAAGCCTGCTGCTGGCAGTCAAGTCCTGCCCTTGTGGGAGGTAAGAGGATATGATTTGAACAGCAGTGTTGCCAGAAAGAAAGGAGGTCGGACAGGAATGACATGAGGCTTCTCAGGGATATGTGATGCTTCCCACACAACTCCCTGGAGCAGCATTTTGTCACCCAGATTTATATGTGAAAGATGTGGCTCAGGCAACGCATCAGAGGCTCAGGCTCATCACTGCCTAGACACTATTCACTCTACTAAACCCACTTTACAGAAATCTCAGGATGGAAACCCATGTAATCGGGTGGATTTCTTATTTCTTAGACCTAGTCTCTTACAGGTTGAATAGGAAATGCCCCCGCCCCCCGTCTTGTAGAGGCACATGCCTGCACAGTTGGTCTCCAGCTGATGCTGTTGCTCTGGGATACTGTTGAACATTTTGTACATGAGTCGTAAGGGTGGGGCTTGAGCTCTACTGCCCAGGTACCGGCTTCAGCCAGAACTGTTTTAAGACTGCTCACACCAGATAGCCACCAACTGCACAGCCTGTTGCAGCCACAGGGACCTTGTCTTCTGCCAGGATGGACTGTATCCCCGGAACTGTGAGCCAGAATAAATCTTCTTTCTTAAATTGTTTCTTAGAAGGTCACAGAACGGGAAAAGTGACTTCCACAGTCTTCCTCAGTGTACCAGGCTGGCTCAGCACCCATCTTCTCCTCCACTAGCTCCAAAGTGCCAGGAACTGAGTTTTGGATAGCTACTGTGGCACTGTCCTCATGATAGGTGTGGGAAGCTGAGCAATGTCTCCCCAAAATATCCACATCTGAATCCCTGAAACCTGTGACTACCCTGCCTTAAATGGAAAAAAAAAAGAGTGTGGTAAGAGGACACGAAGAGCAGTATTAGAAAGATGAAACAATGGTGACAGAGGCTGAAGTTATTTAAGGAAGGGTTTGAACATCAAGGAATAAAAGGAATCTGCAAACGGTTTACATAAACATGTAACAATTAACAATTAAAAAGAGGTCGTGAATTTGAGAGGGAACTAGGGGTTGAGGACATAAAAGGATTGGAATTAGAAAAGGGAAGCAGGACAGGTTGTAATTATATCTTAATTAATTTTTTTTTTGAGACAGGGTATCTCTGTGTAGCCCTGGCTGTCCTGGAACTTGCTCTGTAGACTAGACTGCCCTTAGACTCGGAGACTTGCTTGCCTCTGCCTCCTGAGTGTTGGGATTAAAGGCATGCACTACAAGCACCTGGTTTAATTCAAAGAAAGAAAGAAAGAAAGAAAGAAAGAAAGAAAGAAAGAGAGAAAGAAAGAAAGAAAGAAAAAGAAAGAAAAGGAAGGAAGGAAGGAAGGAAGGAAGAAAGAAAGAAAGAAAGAAAGAAAGAAAGAAAGAAAGAAAGAAAGAAAGAAAAGAAAGAAAGAAAGTTGGAAAGGGCAAGGAACACAGTCAGGTGTGGTGACATACACCTTCATACCTTCAGACCAGTACTCAGGAGGCAGAGCCAAGATCTGGAGTTGGAGGTTAGCCTCAAGTAGGAGGAAGAGTAAGAGAAGGAGAAAGAGGGCAAGGAAGGAAGAGGATGAGAAGAAAGTGGAAGAACAAAATGAAGAAAAGAAAATAGGAATTATTAAAGAAAAAAGAAAAGCATGGAATAGATTCTTCTAGGAGCTTACTACTGGACCACCCTGTGACCATCTAGACTTTAGTCCTGAGTCTAGCTTCAGACTTCTGACCTTTCAAACTGTAAAAGAATGAAGAAAGCTTTCGTTTTCAAAGTTTAGTTAGAACACCCGAGAAATCCTTTTCACTTTTAAGAAAGACTGGGTCTTGTAAATACGTGGCTGTGTCTTATGTCTTAAACCCACCTTGTCTCAGTTCCTGAAAGGCATCGTCTGGGAAGTGCGCCCTTACTCATCTTCACTGTGCAAACAGAAACCCATGCCCACTGCCACAGCCAGACAGCCTATGATGCTGGTGGGCCACGGCGTCTTACATCACGTGCGCCTTCACTGCTACAAGTAGCGCGTTCCCAAACAATGAGAAAATGTAAAAGTCACGAGTAACATTGCCAGCTATCATCAAGTTCTGTGCACTGTAAGATTGTACTTCCTGTGTGCGTACGTATGTGATATGTATGTTTCCTCACCCAGGCGTGTGCATGTAGAGAGAGGGGTGAACTTTCGTTGTCTCCCTCTATTCTGCATCTTAACATATGAGTGAACTTGATGGCTATACCATCAGGCAGTAGGTATAGTCAGGCTCTATTGATATTCTTATAGAACCAGCATTGTGCATATGTGTATGTCTCCTGTAGAGACATAACAGAAAGGTCTATTCACCCCAGCTCGGGAACTGATGACAGATCAAAGTAAGGATACTACTAAAATCCAACTTGGAGACCAATGAGTATATTGGGGTTACTTAAAGGAGCAGAGACTATTCAATTGCAGTTGTAGCACTAAAAGCCTTGCCCAGGGTGGCTGAGAATTCATTAAACACAGAGAACCCTGGGGCTCTCTGCAGTACTTGCCATCAGCTTGATGACTCAAGGTATCTCGTCCTTTTTTCATAGCTGTGCTGACCTGAGTCTCCTTAGCAGTGCTTACTGCTTATAACCTTGAGTAGGGGGAGGTCTTGCATTATTTGCCAAGTTTTGGGGGAATTACTGAGACTTGTGAGTTTTTTATTTCCAGGATCTGAATAGCATCCCTTTAGCACTTTCCGAATCTTAGAGTTCCCGGGATGGAACGTTCCAAAGGGAATTGATTTGCAACAAGATGGCTCATTATTAGCCAAAAGGCATGGTTCCATGACATTTAATACTTTCATTAACTCCTGCTCATTCTACTCTCCACTAGGGTTAGGTAGAGCCTGTTCCTGCTCCTAAGGTACAGTGAGGATAGGAAAAAGTGGGAAAGAGGTGATAAAATATCCATAGTTTGATACTAAATTTTACTTTATTATGTAAATTAATGAAGATATTTTGTGAGCTTTTCCTCTTGTATTGAATAATTTTTCCATAATAAATTCTGGGTATTGATGAAGAGGCCACTGAGTATACATATTAGCTTTCATGGTTGTATTTAGAAATGATTTTGTACTTAGAGAAAGCCAGAAACTTGGAACGATCTCCAAGCTTCCTGTGACCAATGCTACATCATTAGGATGATATAAACAGGTAGTGAAGGACAGTATACAGGCCCCACTTTTTATTTATAAGACAACTGTGCAACAACAGGGCCTTATCCTGGAGGCTGAGAACATGAATGAGGATCCTTGTAGACAGATGCTGGGATCATTGGCTGGACAGCTCATGAGCCTGCAGTGGTTTGACTTGTCAGCTTTCAGCTTTGTGATGCTGCAAAAGCCATATGCGCTGGGGAGAAGCTGTAATTTTCTGGTGCCCATGTACTGATGCTGTGTGCCCATTTAACCGGTCCTTCTTCCTTCTCAGGACACCATTCAATAGACTGCGCTGAATTATAAGACAGGCTTTGTGGTACACAATTGCTCCGAACTCCAGCAGTATTCTCAGCCTGTTTAAGGCAAGCGTGCCATGCCATGATGTTCAGGAAGTTAAATTTATTACACACATTTTGACTTACCATGTCCTTAACCTAAGAGCTTAAGATAACCTCATGAGAGTCCAGGACTGTCTATGCATTATTTGAACATCTGCTGATATAGGAAGTGACCAAAAGGGCCTGCCAAAACCAAACAAAAACACCCAATCCATAGATACATACATATGTTTTTACCTCTTTTGTTTATACATTCTCCTTTCTTTCCTTTCTTCTTTTTTTCCTTCCTCTCTTTTCTTTCTTTTTTTTTGAGGCAGGGTCTCACTATGTAGCTCCGGTTGTCCAAAAACTCATTATGTAGACTAGAATGGCCTCAGACTGAAGAGCTCCCCCTGCCTCTGCCTCCCAAGAGCTGGGATTAAAGGCGTGAGCCCACTAAACTCAGCTTAAACCTCTTTTCTAAACAAATGGGAAGTTAATTCTATGAAGATTTCCTTCTGTGAAAGTTTGCTAGGAAAACTAACCCATTAGTCTTTGCAGATGGCTTCACTGCAATAAGCAAGGTTGCCTTCAGCGTCTCCTTGCAGGCCTGGCTTCCACACTTCTGAGGTACAGCCTCTGGAGACTTGTATTTCCTTATGGTGGGTGTGCCACAGGAAGACTTCCATCACCCTTTCCCAGGTACTAAGACTGTTCCCGCCATAAGTTTGTGTAGTTCTCAACTGCTGCCGCCTATGTGTGTGATCTGTGTGGAAGCAGGGTCAATGAAGGTCTAACAGAAGCCTTGCAATACTGTTGTCCTCAGACTTATGGCAGACCCCTATATCAAGTGGCTGCTGTCCTTGGGAGATGAGACATGGTGGTAAGGTGATGTGGACAGAAGCTGGAGACATGCTACCCTGTGCCTTGTTGCTACAAGAAGCGGAAAGAGGCAAGGAGCCTGCAGTCTAAATCATCCACGTCGATGCCTGGGCTCCAGACCTCTGCTGTCAAGAATGGTGGGAGAGGAACTTCGCTCTGTTTTAAGCTGCCCAGCTTGCGCTAACATGCTACAGCAGCTGGCGGTGTGGAATACACCACCTGCACCGAGAGGACTCCTGGGTGTGGCACACAGGCGGGGGAGAGTCCAAACTGTATTACTTCTTCCCCAGGACCTTGCCCCAGCCTCTTTCCTTCTTCCTCCTCAGAACTCTGGGGTCTCACACACACACACACACACACACACACACACACACACACACACACAC
>NW_026596046.1:21923531-21989333 GCF_907164565.1 Psammomys obesus
CACACACACACACACACACACACACACACACACACACACACACACACGTCTCTAGATTCCCTATGAGGAAACATGGTATTCATCATTCTCCAGCACTATCTCTTGTCCCACCTCTTTTGCTTTTATCCCTTCTTTGGCTCCCTAAAAGTAACCCTTCAGGTAAAGTGGGAATAATGGCCAGGGCTGTTTAAGTGAGGACTAGGATGGGAGGGTGGAGTGGAAGGAGGAGTACATGTGTGGGAGGATAACATTAAGTGTGTTTAAAGAGGCCACAGGCTGGTCTTGAACTCACAGATTTGCTTACCTTTGTTTTCCCAAGTGCTGGTATTAGAGGATGTGTTTCAGGGCTGGAGAGATGGCTTGGTGGTTAGACCATTTGTTGCTCTTGCAGAGGACCAAAGTTAGATTCCCAGCACCCACATGGCAGCTCACAACTGTCTGTAACTCCAGCTCCTGGGGAGCTGACACACTTCTCTGACCTCTAGGCACGCGAGTAGTGCACATACACATATAATATACATGCAGGCAAGACACGAATACATTTAAAATAATAAAGTAAATGAACTTAGAGAAAAAAGGACATGTGTAACCAAGCCTGTCTGTCTGTCTGCCTACTTTTCTTTCTTATAAAAGAGTTTAATAGGAGCTACCCTACAAAGGGATGATGCTTCTCCCAGAAGCCACAGGTTTCAAGTTATGGGATATCGCTACTTGAGTTGTTGTTCAGGGGTGTCTTAGAGACCCCCAGATCAAAGCTCTTGGCTGCCCACCAGAAACTTGATGACACACTTTTGTCACAGGACATGGGAACATGAAGTGGTAGTTAAATGGAGGGAGTCCCAGACTCTGCTCTAAATGTCTACCTGTCTATTATTGCAGCTCTAGACCTTATCAGCTAAGTTTGTGTAGTGGTCAGCAGTTAGTGAGCAGACTCCCAGCCGGATAACATGCAGAGAGTGTCTGCAGAATACCCAGCCACAAATCACCCATCTATATCACCCTGCTTCTCTGAAAGCTCAGGGTACAACCTGGAAGAGGGGGTGGCCTCTTGATGATAAGAGTCAGAGGTCAGGGAGGACCAGACTGAAGCACTGCCTTCTAGACAGCTGTGGCTGCCGGCACAGGATCCGTGCAAAATCAAGCATGGAGCAGGCACTCCTGAATAACCCCCCAGCTGAGGAGATAGTGACAGCTGTTTTCCAGGAGAGAAAAGTCACTTTTCTTTAAGTGTGTGGCCCCTGGTAGGTGGACCGAGGAGAATGTAGGAGAGTTGGGAGTTTAAATAGGATCAAAATATATTATATGCATATATACATACAATTCCCAAAGAATTAATAAAAATGTTCGAAAAGTACCCCTTCTACAGTCATGTGATATATACAAATACATATGCATACGTGTATATGTTTACATATGAATGTATTTAAAGCCTATCTTTTGCGTAAGAGAGAAAAATATGCCCTACTTGTCTGAGACATCTTCTTTAGTCCTATTTCACTCCAGATGACCTATCTAGTTCTTTTCTGATGAATAAAGCTATGCTATTACATGTGTGTGCATATAATATGCACATAGTCATATAGGCAAGTGTGTACACATGTATGTGTGGAGGCCGAAGGCTCATGTCAGCTGTCCTCCTTGATTGTTTTCCCCTAATATGTAGAGACAGGATCTCTCGTTGAACCTGGAGCTCACTATTAGTATGGTTAGGGTAGCTAGCCAGCTCGCTCTATGTCTCTTCTCTTCCTCCCAAGGGCTGGGATTATGAGCTGTCCCACTGAGATCTCCCTTTGTTTATATGGGCTCTGGAGAGCAGCTCTCCAGAGTCCTCACACTTGAGTAACAAGCACTTCACCACTGAGCCATACAGACCTCGAGCCCTCAGCCTTCCTCTCTTCATCAGGCTTTTGGTGAAAGAAAATAAAACTCTTTTGAACCTCTAGGACTTCTCCTCATCTGAGAACACAGTCTCAGCTACCCCTAAGAGTCATGCTAGCTCCTGTCTTCTGTGGTGTTGCAAAATCCTGTCTACTTCCTCCTCTCTAGGACCTTGCTTTTCTTGCCAAGAAATCCTGGGGTCCTGGGCTGGGTGACCAGATGTGCTGGTTTCCCAGGACTAAAGGCATTTCCTGGAACGTGGGGCTTTTGCTGTGAGCAGTGGAAAGTCCCAGGTAAACAAAGAGAGGCTGCTCCTCCCAGCTCTTGGAAAAACAGGTTTCTTTGAGTTCAAAGTCTTGTCCACATCTTCAGTATCAAAATAGTACAGACGCAGTAATTTTTTTTTTTTAAAGGAAAGATTAAATTGTGTCTACAGCATTTGTGGACGTGTGCATTAAGAGTGTGTGTGCATGTATGTGCATTTGGTATATGTGGGTGTGTGTGGCCAGAAATGTCTTTCAAGCTCTCTGTCTTGAGTCTCTGAGGCAGGGTCTCTCACTGAACCTGAGGCTCGTTGACTCTTAGGCTGACCAGTCAGTAGGCTTCAGGGAGCTGCCTGTATCCACCTTTCCTCCACAGCACTGGGTCTGTGAGCCTGTGTTACTCTGCTGTGTCTGTTCATGGGCACTACCGTCCACAGCCAGGCCCTCGCACTTGCACAGCAGACAATTACCATCTCTCCAGCCCAAACTGTGTCCTTAGTACTTAAAATGTCATAGAATAATCTCCAGGCATGCGCTTCCAAGTTCTATCACATTTTAAGTGCTAAGGGCATAGTCTGGCCTGGAGAGATAACAATTGTTTGTCTTGAAGGTAGAACATGTGTTCTAGTCCAGAACCCAATTAAAAAAAAATGCTTGGCACAACGGCATATGCTTGTAATCACAGCAGTGGGGAAGCAGAGACAGGTGTGTCCCTAAGCTTTTCTGGCCAGCCAGCCTCACCTATTTGACAAGTTTCAGGTCAATGAGAGATTCTAACTAAAGGAAAAAGTATGTGAAGGGCAGGAAAGATAGTGCAATCAGTAAACCGTCTGCCTTTGAGAAGCCTGGGGAGAAGAAACTGCTCACAGGCTGAAAGACTGCATTGGTAAAATGTGCTCTTTGCTCAGTAGCATCAAACCACTTAATTTTTTTTTTTTTTTACATGCGCATTTGACTTTAGTAAAAATGTGGGAGGAATCAGGGACTGAGAAATTGTAGCTAAAGAACCAGAGGCAGGGTGCGTGCCAGGTGTTCTAACCGAGCGTCCCGCTGGGAGGCCACACCTGTGGCTTACCTTTACTAGTCTTGGGATTTGAGATGGGAATGCTTTAAGTGTTCCCTGCACAAACTGAGCTCAGAAGCTGTGAGCCCAGCCAAGAGACACCATTGTGACAGGACCCGGTGCTTAAAGTCATGCTCATCACCCCATGTGTCCTCCAGCCTTTCCTGAACTCAGCCCTCTTTCATGTTGCTGTTTGATGGATGACCTATTCCTAGACTCTTAGCACATTCCAGAAAGCCATGCTCTGCCTGCTCATCTCTCTTTCCCTAGGGATGGGGGACTCCAAAAAATAGATCTGTGATGAGCATCGTCAATGTGACAGACTCTAGAATCACAGGCAGAATCAGGCATGTCTGTGAGGGGGTAAGACCATGGTTAGGATTAGTGATGTGGGAAGACCCATCTTAACTGTGCAGGACTGTTTTCTGGATAGAGGATCCAGGCTGTATAGAATGTAGAATGTGAACTGAATGCCGACTTCGTCCCTGTTTCCTGATTGTGGATTTGAGGTGACCAGCGGTTTCAAGCTCACAGTTCCTTCTCTACCGTGATGAATCCTATCTGGAATGGTGAACAAAAATACACCCCTTCTCCCTTAAGTTGCATTTGTCAGGGCATTTTATCACATCAATAAAAACTAAGAAAAAGGCCTATTAAAATTTTGTAAGGAAACTTCATGTGAAGAGGTCATACTATTTCCCATGAATAAGGGCTTCTTTTTTTCTTATCCTGAACACTTGTAATTTTTGGCCACATATTAGAGTGGTATCTCATTGACTTTTTAGTTTGCATTTCTCTAGAACTAAAGATACTAACCAGAAATGTCATATGTATATATGCTGTGTGTGAGCCTGGGTGTGTTTAAGATAGCTTCTTACTGTGTTGCCTAGGCTCGTCTGGAACTCCTGAGCTCACTAAGACAATCCTCCTGCCTCAGCCTGCTTGAAGCTGGAATTGTAAACTTGTGCCACAACCAGCAGCCTGTATAGAAATTCTTGGGAAAAACATGGATATGCAATGGGCAGCTATTTTTTATTGGTACTAAAATTTCTGTCTTAAGTTGTAGGAGTAGTTCCTTGTATTTTATGGATACAAGTTGTTTGATAAATGATTCAGGGCTACTTTCTTCCAGGTATTCTCTTTAAAGTCTTTTGAAAAGTAAATGCTGTTAGTGTTTGTAAAGTCCAGTTTTCCAGAGAAGGGTCTAGAGAGCCTCGCCTAACACCAAGTCTCAAGAATCATTAATGTCCCTTTCTGTCCTTAGTAGTTAAAAATTTGCAAAGGTTGGCTCTTTATATTGCCTGTACTGCATATTCTTGATTTGTTGGAGATACACTGTGGCTTACCCCAGACTCCCAGGGGCAGGTGCTTCATGCTGATCAATTACCAAGCTGGTCCAAGGCACTCACTGTTCAGAGCAAAGTCATTTTTTATTGTAATGAAAATTTAAAAGGCAGTTACATTAGTTATACACGTACCCAGTGACTTAATACCTGTTAGTCATACAGAACATTCAAGAAATACAAATGATTTACCCACGGCACAGTTCACATCCATAAGAAGAAAGGCTAAAAGAGATGAGTAAGTGCTTGCTGTTCTTGGAAGCCTGTTTGTGATTTTTTTTTTTTTAAGGATAGATGGTTAGATGACGCAAACTGCTAGGCCCTGGATGGCCTATGAAAAGTTCCATATTTGCTAGAGCCAGTACCCACAAGGCTTTGCAGGCTGCCTGAACAAATCCAGCTAAGGGCACAAGACATGGCATGTCACAAGTGGAAATGTGCCCATCGTGCCCTTGTGAGCTACCTCAAAGCTGTCCCAGATTCTAGGCGATGGAGGACGCCGGCAGCCAGAGCGCTGGTAACTCCTCAGCACGTGAAACTTGGCCAAGTTACTCAGGTATGTATTTGTTTTTGACATTGGTTTCATTATGCTGCCCAGGTAGTTCTTGACCTCCTGAGTTCCTGACCCTTCCTGCTTCAGTCTCTCCAGCGGTGGCACTTCAAGTGAGCATCAGCTTGGTAGGGGAAGGGAGGGTGGACTGACAAGTTAGGACATAGAAGCCTGTGGCCACATATAAAGAGGCTTTTAATCTTGCCTTGTTACTGGTGGTTAGAAAATGGCTTGTTTTTGCTTGTGTGACAGGCCGTAGCTGTCACGAAGCAGGTGAGCTCACCCTGGGAGAGGCTACTGCTCACTGGCTAAACTATGCTGCAGGGGCCCCTCCTGGACCTGCCAGAACTGGAGGGAATGTGGATGTTTGCCAGGTTAACCTAAGGGCCCCACTGTCCTAATTACAGGGGAGGGTGAGTTCCTCAGTGTGGGTTCTATTGCTCATCCAAACTTCACTACCCCTAATAGTCACTTTATAATGCAAGTAAGGGCTGAGCTGAGCACGAGCGTTCATTCTGGCTCATTCACTCCCTGAAACCAAGAGGAAACTAGTCAGGAATGACACAAAGGCAGGGTCCTAGAACCATCCTTGGCTGGCCTGACGGTCTTGGGCCCATTCTCTGGTGCCTCTGTGCCCTTGCCAATGACTCAGGTGGTCCCTGCGTGTCCCTCTCCTGCTCGTTCAGCCTAAGAGAAGCCCGTTGGACTTCAGCATCAAATGAAGTGGTGAGGTACAGAGCTACAGGAAGCCAGCATGCCTTATCCCTTGCTAGGCTGCTAAGCCAGTCACCAGGACAGGTAGCTGGATGGACATTAACTGGAGGACCAGTATCCCGGCTTCCTCAGCAGGGAAAGACATACAAGGGAAGTTCTTTTGCAGGATAATGGTGTTGATTCTGACTCTGGTGTGTTTCAAAAATACTTGGGTGAAAGAAACCTTGTGTGTGTGTGTGTGTGTGTGTGTGTGTGTGTGTGTGTGTGAAATTCTCCATTTCTGGCTTCTCCCCCACTTCCTCCACATGTGGCTTCTAGTCACAACATAGAAGCAGAGGAGCTGTGAAAAGGACCCAGAGTTCAAACCAGCCTGCTGAGCTCCCTAGATAAGACTGTGAGGAAGCAGGAGGCATTTGGTATTGTCTGGCTTGTGGTTGTCCATGAATCCCCCCGTACCCCTGCCTTCCAGGACCAAGGACTAAGTTGGCTATACCTTAAACTTCTTACGAGAGAAAAGACATGAAATGATCTCAAGCAAGAATTCTGTCCTATTTCTTCTGCAGTGCCCTGGACCCAAAGCAGTGTGACAGCTTATGTATTCACCCGTGTCACATATGCAAGAAAAGCCCCCACTTCCCTCCAAAGGCAGTACAACCAAACCCACAGCTCCCACACCTCTGAACGCGCCAGCTAAAGGCCATGGCTGTTTTCATCACCGAACAGCATTCTTTGCTCCTGAAGCTGGCTTTGGTCTTTTTCTCTCTCGTGCTCACCACCTGGGGCCAGCTGCAGGCTTCCGGGGACAAAAACTGTGCCAGGCAGCACACGTAGAAGACTGTTTGGGGTTCTGAGGCTGGGATGAAAGTAAGACTGTTGTCACCATGGAAGGTTCGAAAATGCTTGAGGACCTCTGGGGCCACAGTTTGTCATGGACGGGGATCCCTTAGGGTGGGTTGCTCTAAGGGCATTCTGCTGAGCCAAGTAGAGTTTGCAGCTGAGTTCTGTAAAAGCCCTGGTACTCCCTGGATGCCAGGCAGAGCTGAGAGTCTGAGTGGAGTGGTACACTCCCAGGCCCTTAATCCACATGCTCATTCTACCCTTGGGCAACCTGGAGCCTATTGTACCCCAACTTTCCAGGAGCCAGGCAGCAAGGCAGGGCTCTTCTGAGAGCTTGCACCTCTACAGTTCTAACAAGGGGTCCCTGAAGGGACTCCGGGGTACCCCAGGGCCTGCCTAATAGAGCTTTGTGGCTTCTCTCACATTTGGGCATCAGTGGGCTGATACATGGTGATGAGATACCTGAGATGAGGGTCAATTAAGTGAAGGGAGGTGACAAGCACTTACAGTAGCACATGGGATGTGGGAGGAGCAGGGGACCTTGAAAATGGGGTGGGATCTGAAGCTCTTTAAAATCTGACCAACACAGCGACTCTGGTGTCAGGGGTAAGCCAGATAGAAGCTTGTAGAACAGCGGTTCTCAACCTTCTTAATTCTCCAACCCTTAAATAGAGTTCCTCAGTTCCTCATGTTGTGGTGACCCTCCAACCATAAAGTTATTTTTGTTGCTGTTTCATAAGTGTAATTTTGCTTCTGTTATGAATTGTAATGTAAATACCTAATATACAGGATATCTGATAAGTGACCCCCATGAAAGGGTTGTTTGACCTCCAATGTAACCCGAAGGTTGAGAACTACTGTTCCAGAAGTTAGCTCAGAGTTGTACCTTAAGACCCCTGAGGAATTTGCGACCTTGTACGAGGGTAGCCAGAGCACAGTCCCTGGCCCCTCAGGCCTGGCTGTGTCCCTTCTGAGATACTCCTGGCTCTCCTGCCTGCTGAGGACAGAGGCTGAGCTGGCCCAGGGCACCCTTCACCAGAGTGTGGCTCCACCTTCTCTCCGGGCCTCTGAGCAGAAGGTGTCAGGGGCCCTGCGAGGCAGGGCCTGCTAACCTGCACAGAGGGCCAGGTGTGGCTTCTTGAAGGGGCTGGGCAGAGAAGCAGCTCAGTTCTGCTACACAGCAGCGAGGGTGCAGTGACCTCCATGAAGTCAGGACACTGTCCCTCAGGCCGAGTAAGAGAAGAGTGAATGCTCTCCTAGGTCGCAAGGAGGAAGGACTAGGAACTTTAAGCGGTGGAGGATGTCTGTGAAAGGGGCAGGGGACCAAAGAACTGGCTTACAAAGGGAGCAGCAACCTAGCCCTGACTTCTGGGGACAGTGCTGGAGGGCTGGCTGTCAGCCCAGCTTCCAGGCCCCAGTCACCCTCTCCTTTGAAATGCAGCTGAGTGGGGACGGCTTCTCACTCTCACTGGCCACACACACCAACACGCCACAGTACATCTACCAAGTCACAACTTTGATTCTCACTGTATAAAGCACACTTGACCTCAGGCTATCAAGGACAGCGCATGGTAGGGGCCTCACATCCTGTGCTCCTGCCCCAGCACAGAATGCACAGGTTACCGCCTCTCACTCTGACCCAAAGCCTCCAGGCAGCAGCTGTGAAAAAGCAGAAAGACATCCAGCTTCTGCGCCAGGCAGACCTGCTGGTGCTGCCAGCCATTGTGGATGCCAAGCACACACTTGATGGGTGCAAACTGTCCATTAAGAGATTATTCACAATGAAATTTAAGGAACCTGCAGGTCCCCTTCCGAGCACACAGATAAAATACAATAAATACAAAGATCCCAAAGCCAAGAAGCCAGGCTGTGGGGTAGAGCCAGGTGATGCCATGTCCAGGGAGGATGGGGAGTAAGAAGGACTTCTGGGGTCCTGCAGCAGGGCAAGCAGGGTGAGGGGGGGGCCTTTGAACATGGGCATCTATGCCATGACAAGGATAGTGCCTGGGCAGCAGGAGCCTGGCTTTGCCTGGAGCTACTCAGAAAATGGAGGGAACATTCCCAGGTCAGCAAAGTCCTCGATGTTATAGTTGGCAGTCCCCTGCGTCGGGTCCCCTGGCATGGGCAGCATGTCCTGGAGAGGAGAGGAACAGAAAGCCCCAGGCGTCAGCGGCCTCACCCAGAGCCTGCCCTTGTCCCGGAGTCCAGCCTGCCACCGATTCCCACGGCCATCTCTAGTGAGCAAGTGTTCCTTTGCAGTTTGGTGTAGAGAGCTCTCTTCAGGGGTCCTTCAACACCTGACCCTCCCCACACCCAGGAACTGTTCTCCTGGGAGTGTCATGCTGAACATAAACCCCACTAGGACACTTCTGAAGCTATTCCAGGCCTGTGGATGGAAAGAGGCCAGCTGGGCAAGTGAGCCTGGACAGCCATGTGGCTGCCAACCAAGCAGGAGCCTGAGCATATGAGCCTGGGAACAGTGGCTGGTCAGGGTGGTGCCACCCCAGAATGAAGGGTCAGTTACTTTATCTAGTCCTAGTTTGCTAGACCTTGAACTTCCTGTTCTAAAAACTTCGAGGGACTTCCAATTCTTTAGGGCAAAAGTCCCACTGTTCACTGTGCTTTGTGCAATTCCCAGCCCATGTGATAATGGTGGAAAAAGAATTCTGTGGACAAAAGTGCTTGGGAAACAAGGCACGCTTTCCTACCTCCTAGAAATCCATGCCTCACTGGTTTAATAAAGGCTCTGATAAATCCTGCAAGAAAGACACTGAATAACTCGCTTTAATTGGTCTTTCACAGTTATTTGACCAAGAATTCTTTTTATCAGGGCGACCTTAAAGGCGCACAGTTAGAAAATTGTGCCTTTCAGGGCTGCTCTATGTGATGAACAATGGGGTAAGGGCTGGTGCTTACAGTGAGAGGAAGGAAGAAATCCATAGGGAGGCCTGGGAAAGGCACTTCCCTCTACTGGGAAGGAAATAAAACCATGTGGACCCATGAGTGATTCCTAGCTCTATATATGGGTCTGCACAAATGACATTTGACCTAGTTGGAGTGAAGCATGTGTATGTATGTGTGTGTGTGTGTGTGTGTGTGTGTGTGTGAACAGAGCATTGAGCCTTGAGGAGGAAGAGTGTGGCCCGAGCCTCCTACACCTTGGCTCTTGCCTGGAGCCTTCCTCTACAGGGCAGGCAGCACTCTGGGGACCCCACAGAGGAGCCTGGGCTGCTGCTCAAAGACTGGGTGGGCAGATCCACCTCCAGGTGAGGGGAGCCAATGGGCACTTATAGAATTCCAGCAAAAACTGGGAGGCTGAGTCCTATATGATAGGAGGACCATGTCCTTGTCATCAGCACAGTGAGGTTGGTGTGTGCTAGGAACTGGAAATGGCAAGGCATGTCTCTAGTAGCGGAGGTCTGGAAGCAGCCTGGGACCCTCCACCTACAGAGTTGAGCCCTGACCCAGCTGACACGGGCTGATGGGAGTCCCTCCTCCTGGTTGCCATAGTGGGGAGGAGACAGGTGGAGGCAAGCAAGTCCCTGCATACTTGCAAGGCTTAGAGGATGTGTATAGTGCCCATGGCGAGCCCTGAGGGTCTTGAGCTCTTAGGGGGGCATGGATCCTGCCCCACAGTGAACCCCCTACCATCTTTGGCTCCATACATTCCTCCTGGGCAACTCTGGGCTGTGGGTCAGAATGCAGCCTTTCCTGTGTGGGCGCTGCTGAAAAGCTGATGGCCCCTGTGCCTCCTGCGTACCTGCAGGCTTTGACTGGGCAGGGCAGAACCTTCTGTTTGTGGGCTCCCCATGTTGCAGGCTGGGCGGGCTCTCTTGCTGGTTACCGGGCAGGGCAGGCGGAGGTGCAGAAAGGGGCATAAGGAAGCAGAGAAGGCGCAGGTACCTACACCTACGAGAAGGCGCTGCTCGCTGGATTTACCTGGAACACTTCAGTCTGGCCAGGCTGCTGGTGGGAGTGCTGCTCACCGCTCTGCTGCCCGTGGTGCTGGCTCTGCCACTGAGACCAGACCTCCGAGGGCCGGCCCTGGAACTGCCCGCCACTCTGTCCGCTCTCAGCTGAAACATCCAACGCACAGGATACTTTAAAAATCATCATGTGTAAAAATACCACAATTTCTGTATCCATTCCTTCATTGAGGGACATCTGGGTTGTTTCCAGCTTCTGGCTATTACAAATAAAGCTGCTACAAACATGGTTGAACAAATGTCTTTGTTGTGTACCTCAGCAAATTTTGGGTATATGCCTAGGAGTGGTATAGTTGGATCTTGAGGAAGCGTTATTCCTAATTGTCTGAGAAAGCACCAGATTGACTTCCAAAGTGGTTGTACAGGTTTACATTCCCACCAGCAATGGAGGAGGGTTCCCCTTTCTCCACAACCTCTCCAGCATGTGTTGTCACTTGAGTTATTCATCTTAGCCATTCTGATGGGTGTAAGGTGAAATCTTAGGGTCGTTTTGATTTGCATCTCCCTGATTGCTAAGGATGTTGAGCATTTCTTTAAGTGTTTCTTTGCCATTCTATGTTCCTTTACAGAGAATTCTCTGTTTAGCTCCGTACCCCATTTTTTAATTGGATTACTTGATTTATTGCTTTTTAACTTTTTTACACAATGGAATACTACTCAGCAATCAAAAAGGAGGAAATCATGAAATTTGCAGGCAAATGGTGGGATCTAGAAAAGATCATTCCGAGTGAGGTATCCCAGAAGGAGAAAGACACTCATGGTATATACTCACTCATATAGTCCTATAAGATATGATAGGCATGGTGAAATCTATACACCTAAAGAAGTTAAACAAGAAAGAGGACCCAGGGTAAGATGACCAATCCTCACTTAGAAAGACAAATGGGAGGTGCATTGGATGTAGGAGAAAACAAGTAACAGGAGAGAAGCCTACTGCAGAGAGCCTCTGAAAGACTCTACCTAGCAGTGTATCAAAGCAGATACTAAGACTCATAACCAAACCTTCGGCAGAGTGCAGGGAATCATATGAAAGAAAGGGGGGGGGTTGTATGATGTGGAAAGGATAGGAGCTCCACAAGGACCAAATATATCTGGGCACAGGGTTTTTTCTGAGACTGACACTCCACCAAGGACCATGTATGGATATAACCTAGAACCTCTGCTTGGATGTAGCCCGTGGTAGCTCAGTAACCAATTGGTTTCCCATAGTAAGGAGAACAGGGACTATTTCTGACAGGAACTCAATGGCAGGCTCTTTGACCTCCCCACCCCCCAAGGGAGGAGCAGTCCTGCTAGTCCTCCACAGAGGAGGACTTTGCATCCAGTCCTGAAGATACCTGATAAAACAGGATCAGATGAAAGGGGAGGAAGTCCTCCTCAATCAGTGGACTTGGAAAGGGGCAGGGAGGAGATGAGGGAGGGAGGGAGGGTTTGGGAAGGAATGAAGGATGAGGATACAGCTGGAATACAGAGTTAATAAAATGTAACTAGTAATAATAATAATAAATGTATATTAAAAATAATCAATCAATCAATCAATCAATTAATCATCATGTGGCTCTGGGAACCTAAGACGTGTGGACCTGCTTGTCTCATTCTGTCATTTCTCCATGCTAGTGCTTGTTGAGGGCTCTACACTCCTGAAAGGCACGTCCCATCCAAACGGGCCTCTGCCCTTTCTGACAGAGAATGAGCTGAGTGGAGAAGAATGGAGAAAGCAGTGTTCGAGTGCCTGGCCAGGAGGAACAGCTTTTTCTGGAGTGTGCCTGTCAGGTAACTTGTGCTTCAATCCTCAGAGCCCTCCATGCCCCTTGTGGCTGCTCATGTTGGCCTCAAAACAGAAAACAGGAGGAACGAAAATTTTGCCCAAATTATTTTTAGGACTTAACTAAAGAGGATCGTGTGTGTGTGTGTGTGTGTGTGTGTGTGTGTGTGTGTGTGTGTGCGCGCGCGCGCACACGTGCTCGCATGCATATGGGTAGTAAAGTACATATGCATGTGAAGTACGGAAGACAAGCTCAGGCGCTGCTCCTCACAACTGGAGCAGCCACCTCCTCGCCTGCTCACAGCCTACAGCCACGGCTCCCCTCTCACTTCCCATCTCTCCCTCACTGAGTCCAGCACAAGGCCTTGCTCAGTCCCTGCTCCCTCAGTTTCACATCTCACCACACTGCCTTTCCTTCAAGCTCAGCATCCCACTGTCACCCACACCCAGACCCATAGGGCTCTGCCTCTGCCCTCCTGCCTACTACAGACAGCCGTAGTACTACTACTGCATCCTTGGATGCAGCTTCTATCTGCTCCTCTTCAGGTCTCTCTTCATGTCTCGGTAACCCTAACCCTCTCATTCTACTCACTTGCTGGTGCTGCGTTACCACAGTCGAACGCTTTCCTTTTCCTGGTGCCCCCGTGTTCTTTCTTTTATAAATAAATAGAATTTATCAACCTGTGCATGTATGGTGCGTGCGTGGAGGTCAGTGCTCGTCTTCCACTGTGGGTTCTGGGAATCTTCACACTCAGGTTCTCAGGCTTGTGCAGCGAGCCTTCTTCCCACTGGGCCATCCCACTGGCCCTGCCACTGTGGTCCCTGGGCTGGCCCTGCTCCAGCATTTTCTTGGTTATCTCATGGTCCCAAGGAAATGTGACCACAGGACCTAGCGTCAGTTCTTCCTGTGGCCACTGTGCCACCTGTTAGATGGTGTTCTTCACACTAAACCGGCATCGAAAGTAGAGTCACTAAGGTCAACTGTCCTATGTCAGCTGGACCAGGCTGTCTGAGACGGTGTCTGGTAGATACATGGCTTCAGTAAGTGCTTAAAGAAGGGAGGGGAGAAGGAGGGGATGACATAGGAAGGAGAGAGAAAAAGGAGGCAGGAGGATGAGATAAAGGCAGGAGAAAAGGGAAAGAAGAGGAAGAGAGGATGGAGAGGGGGGAAGTGAGGGAAAGAAGAGGGGGGATGAGGAAGAAGAGTAAGATGGGAGGATGTGGGCATGCTGTATTAATCCTCTTCACCACTGAGGCCTCCATGTTCCACTGATGTGTGATGTTTCCTCAGCTGCACCTCAGGGGTACTCAGAGGTAGAGGGAAAGAAGGGGGAGAGGACTGCACCTCAGGGGTACTCAGAGGTAGAGTGAAGGGAGGGGGAGAGGACTGAAGAAGATGAGCTGAATATTCATATCTGGGGGTGCATGCCTCTATTAATTACAGATAATACATTTCAAGGAAAAATCAATTAACTATGCTGCTGTTAGGAATGGCATAAAACACTGAAGGATGAAAATGACAGTATTTTGAAGCAGTGACAACTGTGTGCTACACATTAAGCTTGTTTTGGGTACCCTATTTTAATTCACTTCCAAATCTAAGAGATGAGTCCATTACCCATATTTTTCAGATAAGGAAGTTGAGGGCTCAATAATATCAACAGAGTTGTCCTGTCCATTTATTACATACACCTGGAGGTTGAACCTAGATCCTCCTGACATGGAGTCTGCATGCACTCATTTGATAAACACAGCTAAAGTCAAAGACATCGAGCGGTGATGGGGACCGAATCAGTCTGCTGAGGCTGGCAAAGAGTTCAGAGGTCAATACAGTTGAGTGTTCTTCTAAGGGAAGCACAGACTACCATGGGGCATAACAGCTGGTCCCACCTAATCTGACTCTTCCTGGAGAAAGAGCCTGTGGTGCCTGAGCTGAAGAGGGAAGGTGCAAGCCATGGGAAGGGAGACTTATGGGGCTGCTGAAGGTGTTTTTGTTTGTCCTGAACTGGACTGGTAATGTTTTAAACTACAAAATGAATATGACCTTCACTATGACCTCTCCTGGCTAAGAGAGCATTGTGTGCCCTTTGTTTGAACCCAACCAATCTGCAGATGATCAGCAGGGGCTACATGTGGCCTGTTCCTAAGGTATACTTAAAACTCCTTTCTGGACTAACCCAGGGGTCCCCAGCATCTTTATTAGGTCATTGTTCCAAAAGCCATGAGTTCAGTTAAAAGCCATAAGCTAGATTCCAGTCACACTGCCACCCATTTCCAGTTTCCAGCATTTTCAGATACTGCAGCCTTGTATAGATGGATATGTTTCCTGCTAGGTCAGATGTCTAGGGTAACTGAACTATTCCTCCCATCTGGGGCAGCTGAGGACTTACAGACCCTAGGGCAGTTTCTGGTCTTAAGGGACAGAGGCAAGGCTGGCATCATCCATCTTTTTTTTTAGCTGAAATTTAATGATATACTTCATTCTTGCCCACTATCATTTTTCCTGGGAGGTGGCACTGAGTGGAAATTGCCTTAAGATTCCTGTGAAACCCTATGCAGACGTTCAGTAAGTTCAGCGCTGCTGGGTTTAGCTTAATGGTTCTTGGTGAGGGGAACTGCTGGCACTTCTCATTCTCACAAACAGCGGGATGCAGGCGGATAAACACACAAGAGCCTGATAAACATCCTTAGTAAACAGACATCCCACTCCAGTGGGGATTAGACCAACCCATCAGCAGTGTAAAAGCTGAGGAATCCTGCTGCGTAAAGTCAATGTGCCCTGATGGAGGCAGCTGCTTCTTACCTAGCCTACTGAGCACATCAGACAAGGACCAGAAACTTTTTGACTCCTTTGGAAGGGAGGTCACCTTTCAATATGTATTAATAGGGTCAGATATGTCTATAATACCTCAAAATTTGTAGGTTAAAAGTGCAGGCTCTTCTCCCCCCCCTTCTATTTGTGCATCTCATTCGTCAGTGGAAGAAGCGTCAGATGTTTTCGGAATGATAAATTCCATTTTCCTTCAGCCTCCACTCAGCCTGGACTGGGTGGGGCATGCGGGGGTGGGGAGGGAGGGGATTTCCTGTCTTTGCAAAAGAAGCTTGCCCAGGGCACACTCATGTCTTCTGCTGTGGTCTGATTTGATCTGTTTTCACCTGTCTGGACTTGTGTCACCATGACTGAGTTGGTGGAGCTACCTCAGCCTAAAATTGAAAAACCAATGCTAAATGCAAGACGCGAGCACGCTGGTGCTTGCCAAGCCACCGTCTCTGGAAGCATGCTGCTATGCAATGCAGGCCATATACAAGCCACAGTGAAGGAAGGGAGGGAGGCAGAGAACGCCTGCATGCTTTAGCATCTGAAACTATCCTTTCTGAGCAAACTGTGGGTTTGGCTTCTTACATGTCTACAAGAAATATTATACACCGATGACCACATTAAGATGGAGAGATTAACCAGTTTGGGGATTTAAGTTGTATATTCCCTGACACTTACCAACCTATTTTGTCTGCGCTCTAAATTCAGCTTTCATTGCCTATCTTTGAGATACTGAACTGGCCTCAGTTTCTTTCTGCTTGTGCCAGTGGGTGCAGAGACCTACCAAGATTAGTTAGCCTTTCCCTCATGCTGTACATAATAAACATGTTAAGTTTTGGGTTGCTGCGTAGTAGGTGCACTCTGTCAGAGTGAACACAGGTCACTGGATCCTAGCTTTCCTGTATGCGTGTCTCTGTGTCTGTCCTTCCTGTCTCTCACTACCCCAGTCATGTTTCCTGGTACAAGTCATGATAGAATTGGCACAATTGGGCCTGTCAGTTGTCTGACCAGGATCACCCCCTGCCCAGTTGATTCTTCTGGGGACATGGCCAAGGAGATTGGAGGAATAATTATGCCCTCAATGAGATAATTCAACTACACCCTCTAGAAGCCCCTCTCTTAATGCAGTTGCTTATAGACCTTTACTGTTAAGCCTGCCTGACTTTCTAAGTTCTAACTCAAGAAATGTAATTCGTCCTTTCTTCTTTGAATACCATCCAAACATCTAAACATGCTTGAACCGATACTCTGAACGTTCTCAATGTTTCTCTGAAGACCCTGCTTGTAGGCCTCCATTACTGACATCAGCCAAAAGGCATGGCCTTCTTCCTTCTCTCTTTTCTTGAGAGATGCCAGGATTTATGTCTTGTGTGTTCTACTGTTTTTCTCTAAAACTCCAATAAAATTATTCTCAAGCTTCCTTCTGTGTCAGATCTTAAATAATTTTATGAAGGAGACTAAGAACCTACAAAAAGGGAACGTAGATTCTCCAGTACATGTGGTGAGCACAAACAGACTTTGAAGTCATTCCACTGGGGACAATATCGGTGACCATATTCCAGGATATTTCAGGTTAAGCTCCTTCTGGTGACCAGTGGTTACTCTCTGGCTTAGATTCCTTTTGGAAAGATTTGACCTCGAGGGTTATCTTTCCATCTTGCCCTTTGGTATTCTACCTTCATAGGAAAAACAAGTCTCTCCTTCCTTCCTCTCCCAGGCTCTCCCATGAGGATAAGGGCCAGACATGAAGGGCACATGTAATGTCTTTCTCTCTTGGATTGTTTCCCCATAGGTCTGTGGCCAATGGTCACATGGTGAAATGTAAATGACACTAAGTTTAACTTCCCTTTTCTCCCCAGCACCAGGATTATCCCTTGTATTACAACTGTCATTCCCTAGGAGACAGAGAGGTCACAGACTGAAAGGAAGAGATAAATCAACCAGCAGAAATGGGCCCACAGACCCCTCACCAAAATAGAGGGCACTGATACTTCCTTGGACCATGTGTGCCATGCTCTCAGCCAATGCCCTCAGGAAGTTGCTTTTCCAATGGATGTAGGTTTCACATAAAGGCTGACGAAACTTCAAATCAGAGTTAACTGTTTTTTAACAACATGGTTTCTGAGGAACTCCAGTGTTTGCCAACACAGACGGTCCCAGGGCCTCTGGTCTCAGCCCACACCATCCTCATGTGGAACCAGGGCATCCGTGTTCTACAACACTTTCTTCCTACCGGCTCTTTCATGTGCTACCGAAGTAGTAACACAGATGCATGCTGGGCATGTTTCTCCCTCCAGGTCTTTCATGGGTTTTTGCTCCTCCAGCAGCTTATAAAGCCAAGGGAAATGAAAGCAAGATCCAGGTGACATCTTTTGGTGTTCCTGGTTAAAATTAGATCTCTTTTTGGTAAGGTGTGGACTCCCCCACCATCAATTGAGACCATAATGCCCTCTACTGTTTTTCTGCCTACAACTTTCTTCTATGCAAGTAATTCTGTGTCAGTGTCCAGGATCCGTCCAATGTTTATGATTATACATCTCAGGTCACTGACTCTTATTTTACATGTTGTTCTGTTTCCTGTCACATCTCTGCTAACCTAATTCAGGCGCTTTTTAAATTAAGAAAAAAAAAATGTGGTTAAAGCTTGATCCTCACCAATCAAGACAACTTGTAGGTCATGACCCTCAATGGCTGGGAAACCATTCATGCTGACTTAGGTATGCCCAGAACTGGGAAAAGCGTGCTATCCCAATTCCCAGATTTGGGCTTTGGTTCTCACCAACCAAATTAACTCATGCCGTATAGGATATCAGCAGAACTTATATGGCTCAAACAAGATCATGCATTTGCATAGCTGCCTAATGGGACTCACCTTGGGAGGCAGCTGTCAAGACTGGTCCATACCTCATCTGTGAAATCATGAATCCTATGAGGACTAGTGTCCTCATGGTGAATGAGCATATTCTATTCTGAACTGTTCCCACCACAGGTACAGGACATCTGTGTGATCAGCCAAGATGTAATATGGCAAGAGCCATGTGACTTCTCACGTGGTGGTAACCATGTGACTAGGACCCCTAATGCAGCTAGGTCCTTCAAGGACCTACATAGCCCCAAATGTTTCTGTGGCACAGGCATTCATTCATATATCTTGCTCTCTGCCCCCTCAACCCCTCCCCATTTCTTTCTTCTTTTCACCTTCCTGGATGCCTGCCAGGATCATGGAAACTAAAGACCCTGATAGGTTTCCCACATGGTACTGTGCTTCCCTAGCATCCTAGCAGGATAATTTTCTCAAAGACCTAACACTATCCTGATGCTTCCTGGGTGGGAAAAGAGGGATATAAGGCAAATGTTGACTCTATTCCCAGCAGGGCTCATCTTTAAATTCTGCTCACTCCTGATGTCCCCAAGCTTACTTCCTTTTTCTGCTCCCTCTAAAGAGAAAATCTTGTGGAGTCAGAATTTTGAAGTCTAGGATTTCATCTCACTAGGATAGAGAGTAAGAGCAGATAGGAATAAGAACAAGTAAAAGAGTAAGAATGAGATAGGTACCGTCTCTGTCCAAAAACTAAATAAATGTCTAACCCCATAGCTGCAAAGTATAACGTGAAGCAGGCTGGGACTAAGTGTCCTTTCTCCTCTCAGGACTCCGGTGCAATTCACATTTGTAGCACTATAGTAATGTTCTCAGCTCCTCTCTGTTCATTTACTGTTGATAGTCCTGTCCTGTTGATAGTGGGTATGAAGACAATTCCTCAGGCAGAAAGAAATTCCCTTGAGAATTATATCCAAGGTGCGGGGAAACTTTGTCTGCTTATACTTTTTTACCTCTAATGGCAATTTAAGGCAAAGAAAACCAAAGCCTTTTATATAGGCAAGTTTCTTCTCTGAACCTACTAACCTACTAGCTCAGTTTTCCTTCCTTCCTTCCTTCCTTCCTTCCTTCCTTCCTTCCTTCCTTCCTTCCTTCCTTCCTTCCTTCCTTCCTCAAGAGTCCTTATTCTGCAAAGGTAAAAAAAGAAACACTTCAGAGTTGCTCACCACAGGAACTTGCATTCATCATTTATGACTTAATTCTGAGAGAGACTATACAGGTAGTTGGCTTAAACTCTGGCAGGTTAATGTTAACTCTCAAAGGCATTTGGGACACAAATCAGTGTCCCTGGTCCTTTGGGGGCTATACTCAGACACATTTAAAAGTGATTGGTGGAGGTGTCAGAGGATTGAGGTTATTTTGAGTAGGCAAGGGGACACTCCTTTTTTTTTTTTTTTCACTCCAGAGGGTCTAAAACTTCTCTGGGTCTACTTAGGACCACCACAGAAAATTTGCCTTCAGTTTCCCTGACTACACTTTCTTTGACGCAGCCTTGAGAATTAAAGTAAGGTTAGACCTGGGCATCTAAAAAGAGAGAGGGGGCTAATATTTTACAGTAATACCACCTGGCCCCATTACAGGATCAGCAAACAAAAAATAGATAAAATAATAGATAAAAACTGACACTATCATTTGCATAGCTGGACCCATTTTGCTGGGATCAAGGAAAATGGTCTAAAGTATCTACGTACAGGCAGACTTCATGGCTGTCAGGATAGGAGACAAGAGAAAGAAAGGAAGAAAGGAAAAAGGGAGGGAGGGAGGGAAGGAGGGAGGAAGGCGGGGAGGAGGAAGGAAACCCAATGTCCCTGCAATGCTGCAAGGTACTGTTGTCAGTTTCCCCAAGGTTATATATATGGTGCCCCGGGATGCCCACAGGCAGGGTTAAGCTCGGTGTTCACTGTAGTATGCACATTGCACTGTCTGCTTTAACTGTTTCATGCTTCCTTAATAATTAATGAAACTGACCATTAATGGAGACTGCTCTATTCTCCTCTACTTTCTCCTGCACCCCATGAGGTTGACAGTAACCGCTTCCCCCGGGTCCTTTTTCTAATCATACACTTTTTCCTCTGACCTTGACCAAGGTTGCTCCCCCTTCCCCAGTAGGACTCTGCTTCTTGAAGCCCTGGGCATCAGAGGCTGAGGACTCTGGGAGCAGGGACCCATAGCCACCTTCTCAAGACACCATTTTCTGCTGAGGTAACTTTCCTTAGCCCTGGAGGCCCTGCAGCCTCCTGGGATGGTGGCCCCTCCCTTCCAGCTGGCTCCGACCTTCTCTCCTCCTCAGCTTCTCAGCTCTGTTTCCATTGATTTTCTCCCCTGGTAATTTTCACAGGCAGACTCTCAAGCATGTGGTTCCTGCATCCTGTTCTACAACAGGCTTCTGGAGTCCCTGTGTGATGCCTTGAGGGTAGGGTCACATCACATTCCTCAGTTCCCTAACTTCTCTGCCTTCCCTTCCCTTCCACACCTTTCCAAAAGAGTTCTCACCCTTCTCATTATCACAAACCAAAGGACACATTGGCAGATGCCCCTTTCGCCTATTTCTATTCCCTGAGGAATGGGTCCAAAGGGATAGGAAGCACAGGGCAGTGAACAGAGGGGCATAGCCTTGATCCCTTCTTGCCTCCACCACCGATCCAGTAGGATTCAGCGGTTCTCAATCTGAGGGCCACAATCCCTTTGTGGGTAGAAAGACCCTTTCACAGAGGTCACCTAAGAAAACAGAAATATCTACGTTATGATTCATAATAGTAACAAAATTGCACTTATGAAATAGCAGCAAAAATAATTTTACGGTTGAGAATCACCACAACATGGGGTACTGTACTAAAGGGTTACAGCATTAAGAGGGTTGAAACCACAGCATTAGGAGGACTTGGGGCTTCCATTGTCTCGTCGAAATAGGAATAAGAACGATCTCTCCCGTATGGTTAGGTAAACTCGAAGTAAACCCAAACATATGAAACACCCAGTGGAAGCCTCCTGGGCGGTGTTCAGTGAGTACCTAGTAATATACAAGCTCCTGACATACTTACCCCCTAGCAACACACAGCAGAACTGGTTGAGTTGGAAGTCACAATGTGTGACCCTGTTGTTGGTCATCAGAGTTGGACAATGGCCTCTATCTAGGATCCTACCTCCATTACACTTTAGAACCTAGCCATTACTTCATAGAGAGTGACCAACCAAATGCAGACAGTAAAGCGACTGGACTGCTGGGACAGGGAGGAGCCTGCCCGCCTGTCTTGTCATGATCACATGATACTCCTAAGTCCTCCCAGAGGTACAAGCTGTCTTGCTCTTGAAGACCTTCCTGGCCCTGTAAAAGTGATCATTCTTCCTGTCTCTAGGGCTTCCATGAATATGTCTGGCTGTTGAACTCTTGGTGTTCCCTGTGTCTATCTCTGCCTAAATCTTTGACTGTGCCTCTGGCCTGAGCCCTTCTTTGGGTCAGGCCAGTCTCTTCCTGTCTCCAGTGCTGGCGCTGGACCTCGCATTTATGAAGGATGGCTGAGAAGTGCCACTGCTCCCAGACAAAGGGAACGTTCCGATACATGAAAGCAGGAAGGGGCACTATCCCTGGGAAGCAGGGGCCTTGTCCTTAGGTTGTAACAGAGCTGAAGGCCTCGCTGACTAAGAAACTTGCAGAGGGGTCTGCACATCTTACATAGTGTCCCAGTAAGGGCATTTAAAAGAATCAATATGTGTGCTACACATAAGTAAGGTTTATGCCTGGAGTACTGTTGGCTCGGAAGGGAACAAACCTGGGGTCTTGGCATATTGTAGCCAAGACCTTGGGTTTTAAGGCAGAAGCATTACTGTCATTGGTGGAAGTGGAGAGAGGTGGGGACAGCTCATAACTACACAGTATGATGGGCTACCGAGGAGCACTTTGCTGTAAGACTGACAGGTGAGCCACTTAAATGGAAGCTTTTAACTTGACAAGTGAAATCAGGAGGTTTAGGCTTGGCTTCCTGCTCACTTGAGGGTGATGGGGCTGCATAGAAAATCTCTGGGTGCCTCTCTCTTGGATGTCACCCAGTGACTGTACCACAAGGACTCTGACAGGAGTGTGACCCTGACCCTGGCAGAGATTCTGGCATTTATCAAATGCACAAAGAGCTACTGGCAGGAGTGTCTGAGACTGAGCCAGAAGACACAGCCATAGCCACGACACCCTTTATGGCCTGAGCCTTTCTCACAGAGCTAGGAAACATTCACATGAGCTAGAAACCATTAGAGTGACAGGTAACATTAAGGATCTAGAATCAACCTAGGAGACAAACCTCTCTCTCTCTCTCTCTCTCTTTCTCTCTCTCTCTCTCTCTCTCTCTCTGTTTACAAGTTAGATTAATGGAGTTGGGAAGACTTACCCTAACTAGGGGCATCACTATTCCATGGTCTAGGAAAACACAAATAAATACAAAGGAAAAAGTAAGCTGAGCACCAGTGCTCACCTCCTGCTTCCTGACTGTAGCTACCATGTGACCCTTTCCCTGTTATGATGGACTGACCCTCTGTGAGCCAAAACAAATCCTTCTCTCCTGAAGTTACCTTTGTCTGGTATTTTGTCACAAAATGAGAAAAAAACAGCAAATATACCCCTCAATATTCAAAAGGGGAACTTTCTGGTTTCACAGACACAACTGTCCATCCCTGGCTTCTCTGGGTTTCTGAATGGAGAATGGAACAATCTTTCACTTCTGGGATTCTAAAGTCTCTGCATTTGGGTTAAACTTGCAATTGGGTCCCATCACAATGCAAGAATGAGGGCTCAGGCGTTGAAATAGCACTGTTGAACCGCAAGGTCAAGGTGCATGCTTCCGTGACTTAGGACACCTGAGGCCCTCTTGATTGTAGCCACATAGGAGAAGAGCTAAGATACTTTACAGCCCTGCCCCATATCCTGAGAGTTTGGGGCCCTAACTTATGTTCTGGAAGTCTTGGGGCTCAGCCCTGGACACATGATGCTCAGAACAGGAATTCTTTTCATTGTTTCCTACCTACCGAACCCTGGAGTCCTGTTGGCAAGACTAGGGTACGCATTTCCGCTTGGCGAGGAGGCAGCTGGGCTGGAGAGAGGACTGTAGGAAGAAGGGTCAGCCGGGTAGGGGTGGCTTGATCCAATCCCGAAGGCGGACGACTGTGTCTTGCTGGGCTACGGTAGGATTTGCTATGGTCAGGACAGAAAGAGGCAGGGCCCACCAGCTTCCCACTGAGCTCCACCCTTGAGGTCCCTTCAGGAGCAGCAGGCCCTGCGTCCCTCACTAGCCTGGGATGAGGCTGGTGTGGGGCGGGGGTAGAGTCCTGGCCCTGGACAATTGGGGTGGAACTGGTTAAAGTTATTCTGAGAACTCCAATGGCCTGGATTTTCTACGTTCAGCTTATGGAGGAGGCCTCTCAGCTGATAAGTCCTTTCCTTCCAGTACCTTCCAGGTAACTAGGAGTGTTGGTTGCATGTTTAGGTATTTACAGGCCCTTTTTGGCATAGTAGTTACGAGTTGCTCTTGCTGGAGAAGCTTTGGGTGCCCAACCTCCTCTTGCTCCCTTTCCCAAGGGGAGGTTGTAAGAAGAAAAGGGTGCCAATCAGACTTGGTGTAAATATTGGACACAGCTCTACAAGCGCCCTGTGGATGACAAGGACTCTTGGCTGTTCTAGGTGGGAGCACTGACTACCCTCAGAGCTGGGAACCTAAACAGCACATGGTAGGTGTTCTGCTACTCTGGGCATCCAGGGCCATGTCTCACGGTCACTCATACCTGCCCTGGGAAGGGTGGACGGCTGCCTGTCCATGCCACTTGGCCCTGGTTCAGCTGCCGGGAGATCTGAGATATGTTCTGGCCCGTTGAGGAGGAAGACTGAATGTCATTCACTCCAGGCACGTGGACCACGGAGGAGCTAGGAGAAGAAAATACATTTATTCCCAGGGAAAATCCTACTTTCTTAAGGCACTGTGGTAAGATCCCATGTTGGCTTGTCTTCCTGCCCTTCTCCTCCTTGTATGCTGCCCAGAGGTCCTTGCTGTTTTCTATTCTCAGCCTATCCCCCACCCCCGCCCCCCACCGGTCTGGCAGCTTTTTGCATTTGCCCGCCACTGCCTTTGCCTGAACAACCGCAGCTCTCTATAAAACATTTCATTCCAAGGAGAGACATGAGCCTCAGAATACAAATCAGACTCCAGGCTACCTGCTCTTTGTGCTCTAGTTAATTTGTCCCTTTGGGGCACTGAGAAAGCTTACAGACTCTGGATGTAGGCTGCAGGCTGTCCGTCTCAACACTGAGACAAACCTGAGAATGGCAGGCGGCTGCGTGTGGCTGCTGGTTTCCCTCTTCCGCCTTCAGACGGATTAACATGGTGTGCCTTTATCTGGCACACGTGGTATGTGTCATGATGGGCAGCTCGCTGCATACCTGGTGAGGATGTTCTGACACTCTACTGCCAGGCCCTTCTTTCAGGAGCTTTTTGGGCTATGTGCAGTGTATGCTCATCCAAGCTGGAAAAGGCTGGAGGGAGCCCTGTGCTTGCTATCTCCCTGGGTCTGTGCTGGGATGGGGGGTGGGGGAGGAGGCAGGAGTATGAATGCATTGAGTGAGGTGGGCTCTGTCTGATTTTACTTTTTTGACAGAGGTAGATTTTTGGGTGGATTTGGAAGGAAAGAGAGTTACAGACCACAATTTCACTAATTGTATTCTAACCTTTTTCTATCTTCTCTAACCCCTTGCAGACTGTAAAGGAAATTCTGTTGTTTAAGCATCATGTCTGTCTTTCTAAATGAGTTTACTTAGCACACTAGCTTCTCTCCTTCTTCCCACAGATGGATGTTTCAGTTCAGAGGATATTTTGTTGTTGTTGTTGATTTTTTTCAAGACAGGGCCTCACTCTAGCTCTGGCTTTCCCGGAACTCATTATGTAGACTAGGCTGGCCTTGAACTCACAGAAATCTGCCTGATTCTGCCTCCCAAGTTCTGGGATAGAAAGCATGAGCCAGCATGCCCTGCCAAGGATATTTTCTTTATTTTTCATTTAGTTTCCTTTTAAAAATCATCTATATTAATTGTGCAATGTATAATTAATTCTGACCTTGAATTCATAGTGTTCTTGCTGCCTCAGAGTCCGGAGCACTGGGATTGCGGGTGTCAGCTACCAAGCCTATCTCCACAGTCATGGATTTCACTGTGGCACTATCGTAGGTACCCATTACACACTTCGCTCACACTACTTCTGCATCTCCCTTTCTTTCAGAAGACATTTTCTGGTCACTGTTCCTCATGGTTCATCTTTAACACATGCCTCAGCCTTCACGGCCCTCCTTAGGATGCTGACCAATGAGAGACAGTGTAACTCTGCCTGGGATCTTTGGAACAAAGTGCTGGCCTTTGTGTCCAGCACTCCCTAGGACCACTGAACACACCTGCCAATGATGGAGGAAATCTGTTCTTAGAACAGCAAGGAAAGGAATTCCTATTCCATGTGGCCAATGTAGTTTCTGGGCACTGGATTTGCTTGTCCAACCCTGTTTCCTGCATGGGCCCTGACACACTGTTCAGAGTTGGGCCAAGTGAAATGTAGGGAAAATGCCACCTTGCTGGGCCTGAGATATGTGAAGCTTCTAGGGAGCTGGAAACATTTGTTGTGACACAGGAAGATGCCTTCCCTGAGGACTGATGGCCTGTCCTCTGGCAGTCTTCCTGGGTTCATGCTTTTATTTCCCAGAAGAAACTTGAGCCAGATCTGGCCCTCAGTGGTGATGTCAAGTTTCCTCAGTAAGCTACCGTATGCTTTGATGCTTATATCTAGGCACCCTGCTGTATCCTTGACGGGCCTTAAGGCAGAGGCTCCAATATGACGGACCATCTTTTCTCTTTGCCCTTTGCCACAGCCTCAGCAAACTAGAGAATAGGGCACTTCTGACTACTTTCCCAACTAGCCCCTACTTGAATCTTGGCTATAGACCATCTCTTTCCCCCTTTCCCTGTAGAACTGCAGAGAGGCTGGTATTGCCTGTGTCTGAGAGTCACTGACAACCAGCGCCTCTGAAGGGGCTGATAGAGCAGCGTCAGGAGTCCAGAGTATCTATCCTGGCTCCAACCCACAGTACGCCTGATTCCCGCTCGGCTCACAGAGCCCATGCTGGCACACAGGTCTTTCCTCCCACCACTCCCTTCCCTGGCACCTACCTGAAGGCCTTGCCCGAGTGCCCGGCAGGGAATGGACTTCCTTGGGAGTAGATCTGCTGACTGCCTGATGCTGAGGCTGAGCTCATCATCTTCTTCTCCGCTAGGAAAGCCATAGGAGTTGTATGTGAAGGTCCCTGTTTTTTCCACAGGCATGAGGGGGCACCCCAGAACAGGGCATGGGCATGGGAACCCAGGAACATAGAACCCACATAGAACAGCCTCCCCACCTTCACCTTTGAATGTCCTTTTTTAAACTTTGACTCCCAGGGTGAACCCAGCCACCTGAAGGCAAGCCCTTGAGTGGGGAAGGCACGACTGCATTCAGTCCTCCAGTTTCACAGGGAAGTACACAATAGAAAATGCGCAAAGAGGTGAGCACCCAGGATAACCTCGGCTGCTTGGCCTTGGACCTCTGCCTGGCCTTTTATATTAGAGATGTCACCTGGGATGCTCTTTGAACTCTTCCCTGCCTCAGTTTTTCCACCTCAAAGAAGATGATAATTGCAGTCTCTGTTTCACAGAGCTGTGGCGAGGATTCTGTTGTTAATATAAGTGAAGTGTTTACCGAGGACAGTGCTGGAAAACAACAAACAGCTTACACATTTGCTTTCACTTGTTAAAAATGAGGAAACTGAGGTAGTGGTTGCCCCAGGTCACGGGACAGCAAGAGAGGTTCCAACTTGAATCCCAGTCAAGTGCCCCTTCCCTGACCTGATCAGCAGGTGCTAAGAAGCACCTCAGACTGACTGACCAGGGCAGCTGGGTGGTGTTGCCTGACTTGCCACCAGGGTCTCAGACTGAGCACCTCGTGAGACAGGAAACCCTAAGACCTAGGCTAGAGCGAGTCACCAAGGCCACTGTTCTGCTACAGAAAGGCGAGAAGGCCTCACCTGCAGAGGTTGAGAGGACCGGGCTCAAGTCAGGCAGGCTGTCTAGATCTCAGAGGAAGGTGGTCTTGGTGGCGATATGAGAAGCAGGAATAAAACGTGAATGGATGCAGCCTCTAGACCGCTGAGCGTCAACTGCACCCCTCCCTTGGTCACATGGTGTGTTACCTGTGGCCCTAGAGCAAAACCATGCCTACACGTCTCACTTATATAATCACCCTCAGGACACGGGAGGAAGGGAATCTGGCCCTGTGGTCTGAGAGCCTGCCCCTCTCTCTAGGGTGGCTCTCCTCAGATGGTTTGGATGCATGGCAGTGACTAGGCAGCACGCATGCTCTTTCGCGCCCAGGGCGGGTGTGAGCAGTAACGGGCTGTTGCTGATCAAGCTCTTGGGCCAGGGTCTGGGAGGCCACACAGGAACCGAATATCATACTCCCATTTCTGTTTGGGTCTCTAAATAAAGTCATTGTCGTATTGCAGCTGTAGGACATCCTAAAGGGACAGGAGTTCAGTTTCCAGTCTAATACAAGGCCTTGAGAGTAGGGCATAAAGAGCAAGACCAGAGTGGTGAGGAGACAAGGTTAAAACTTACAGAGTAAAGACGACTCAGGCCACCTTCTTGTCAATAAACACATTTCCTAGAGGCTGGAGGTATAGCTAGTGGTAGAGCTCTTGCTTAGCTTGTCCATTCTCCAGCACCACACAAAAACAAGTGATAGACAAATCAACTACCACTACAAAAAGCATGACTTTGTGCAAGTAATTTTTTCTCATGTGATTTGCTGGAAAGTAATAAATGTGCCGCTTACATGGTTATATATGCATGTGTGTACATGCAATCATATAGATGTATATTAATGTATGTATATTATTTAGTCTTCTAAATTTTTTCCTGTTTTTTTTTTATTTTTTAATTTTCATCTACCTGATTTGTTAAGAATGAAAGAAGGCATCCTGACTTCCACTTACTTTGCTTTTATCCGTTTCTTCCTGTATTGTGATTATTTTGGCTTTTCTGTGTTTCAGAGTCCATGAGATTTACAGTGAGTTCGGTTCTGTCCTTTCTGACCATTGTCATGTCTTTCTCGGGTGACGCTGCCACTCTCCTTCCATGCTTGGGTGTGACAAGCATTTTCAACACTCACGGAGGGCTTAATAGCTCATCTCCTTTTTTTTTTTTTATTATGTTGAATTTTGACAGCATGCTAACTGGGGATTATCAATCTGCAGTTCTTGAATATCCTGTCAACTTATCAGTCTCGATATTCATGTTTTGTTTTGTTTTGTTTTTTTGCCACTTTTTATTTTTTTTGTTGATTTTCTAAGTTTCAGAGTCAAAACCATCCTCTTTTCCTATAAATTGTTTTCTTAGGTATTTTGTTGCAATGATGAAGCCTGACCAGTGACTTAAGGCATTGTGTAATAGATTAGATGTCGTTTGCTCTGACCCTTTACATTTTAAGCATGAGATGCCGTGGCCTGAGGTTGGGTGTCACAGGTGATCCGGAAGTAAGAGGAAGGACAAAAATACAAGGAATCTGTCCTGACTCCTGTACAGCGTGCTTTTTATGCCTTGTGGCAGTGACACAAACGTCACCTTACCTGCCCTTCTCTCTAGGGTGGCTATCTCCAGGTGGTCTGAAAGCAACTGTACATCCACAACTTCACAGCCTAGCGCTGTCTGCACACTTACATGCACTGATTCCTGCAAACATCTCGGCAAAACGAGGGTCTCTCTCTTGGGAGAAGATTGCATCTGCCTTATCCACAGACTTCCCTGCCTCGTGAACACTGGCAGGTAGATTGGGTACCGGGACCTGTTGGCACATAAAACACAACGGCAATCTATACATAAGGCACATGCTGTCCCCCCACATGGTCCCTCTGGGTGGAAGAGCTAGCATTTCGAGGCTTGACTATTCTTGCAAGGTTGGGAACTTACCCAGGAAGCTCCAAGGCATCTGGGTTGGGGGGTGTGAACTAAGGGTTATAGGAATAACAGCAGTCATGGCGACTGCTTTCCTGTAGATAAACAAGAAAGTACCAACCTACTGTAAACATCAGGAAGAGAATCTAAAGGTTAGTTTGAGAATGAGGGCAGATGTTGACCTACGTCAGGTTCTCTGACGGCCAGCTGTCAGGAGCAGGGACAAAGAGAGAAGGAGAGAAGAGGGAGAGTATGACAGGAAGAGACACATTAAAGCAGGAAAGGCATGGGGACAAAGGTGAGAGATGGCCAGGAAGTCAGACAGCCCACATCCAGAGCCTGCTCTTGCTGGCTTCTGGCCTGTGAGACTGGGGCACACACTGGAATTTCCCTGACCCCTAGAGATGCTCAGTGCTGGATCACCACCTGCTTTTTTACCTGAGTTCTGTGCCTTGTGGCTCCCTTCAGGAAGGAGGAGCCGCAGCAAGACACAGGAAGCTGAACAATTAGCATCCCTGAGGGTGGAGGGATCAGGGTGCCTTGGAATGAGGGGAGGGTGTCAAGTTCTGTGTTGAGTTTAGTTCTCAGTCCTCTAAGTGCCAAACAGAGAAGAATTCCCCAGAAATTCACCTGAGATAAGTCATATGACAGCCCGTCTCGCTGGTGCACCTCCAGTTCGGCCTGCTGCTGTTGGAGCTGCCTGTGAAACCAGAAGTCAGCACAGGTGTGAGGAACAGAAAGGGAGGCAAAAATCGCTGTTCCAAAGTCACGTAGCCCATGCTCAACAGATCGCTAAACGGCTTTCCACTTTTATTTTACTCCAAGTCCTGTGTTTCAGCTTTTGACTCCGACATGAACTGTTGAAAGGTAAAGCGCATGTGTGTTCTGGTGTATGCGCATGTGTGTGTGCACATGAAGACCAGATGTTGGCATCAGGAGCTTCTTCTCAATCGTTATGACAGGATCCTTCATTAAACCCAGAGCTCACCGATTGGCTAGACCGGCTTGCCAAGGAGCTGCAGCCATCCACCTGTCTCCACTCCAGCAGCTCCAGGGTTATGTTGAGCTGTTTACATGGACGCTAGGGATCCAAATGCTTTATCCACTAAGGATCTCCTCAGCCCTCAAATTTCATTTCTGACAAACAGAGTCTTGCTATGCATCCTGGAACTCTTGATCCTCCTGCCTCAGCTCTCCAGGTCTAGGAGAATAGACAGGCACCACCATGCCTGGTTTAGATAATAAGCTTCATCAAATGACTTTGTTTTCTTCAGAGTAAAAAAAAAAATACAGTGTTAAAATTGTTTTAAAGACAAAATTCAGGAAAGCAGTTGCTTTAGCGCTGAGCAAAGCTGCTGGTTGTGCTGTGCACACCTGCCGTAGGGGTGAACAACTTATTCATGCTCAGGCTGGAGTTTCATGGGGCCTACTTCACCCACGTGCTAAAATCAAGATGCTGGAGCTCAAGGCTGAGGCTAGCTCAGAGCTGTTCTGCTGCAGCAGAGCAGGGTGGATTCCGGTGTGCTTGACTGCCCACTCTGCCAGGCTCCTGCTACTCTGCCAGGCTCTTCTGTTGGGGGTGGGGGATGGTACAAAGGGTTGAGAGAGAAAACTCGTGCTTCAAGTTTCTAAGTAGGGAGACTGGATTGCTTTCAGTGAAGCGTATACTTCAGATGCTACAAAGAAGGTAGAGTGCAAGGTCCTTAGCTCTGGACAGCCCAGTGAAGAGGCCCTGTAGGAGGACCCGCTGAGCAGCTGCTCTGGAATCAAACCCAGAAGTCCTTTCAGTGAACTATGCTGAGGCAAAGAAAACAGCCATAAGAACCATAACAAGTCATGTCCTGATGACTCAGAACCCCCAGATTCCTGCTCTGAGGGAGCTAGGGCTCCAGGGAAGGACAGATGAGAAGACCGAGGTTCTAAAGGAGTAAGGGATCTGGCCTTTCACTGTGGTACAGGCGCCCAGGAACAAAGGCAAGGATGGAATCAGAAGCATGTAGTGTACCAGCAGGCAGTGTAAGCCTGTGCCTCTCATATCAGCAAAGTGCAGCATCAAGAATACTTTCCAGAACAAACGGAGTTTTCAAAAAATTTAAAAAGAGGGCTAGGATGTAGCAGAATTGGAAGAGAGCTTGCCTAGCGTGCATGAAAACTGGGTATTCAGTTCAATTCCCAGCATCACATAAAGGCAGTCATGGTGGCCCATACCTATAAACCTATAATCCCAGCACGAGGGATATGGAGGCAGAACCAGTAATTCAAGGTTATATTCAAGGCCAGCCTGGGCAACATGAAACCCTTCCTTAAATTAAAAAAAAAAAAAAAAAATCAATATAGACATTACTATAGAAGAAGCATCACTGTCCTTCCTTGTTCTTACTCCATTATCTGCTGTCTCCTGTAACCTCATGATGACTCACTGGCAGGCTGCTAGTATCTGAAGAGAAGACAGATCACCAGTCAACATTTTACATCTTTACAATATAAGACTACTAATTACTAGATAAAGGAAAGAAGCCTCAGCAAGTTTAAGGGGTGTTCCCAGCTGCAACGTGGCACAGAAGGGGTTCAGATACACAGGGTTGTGGACCTTCTAATCTCCCCTCTCCCCAGCCCAGAATAAAAACCTTCCATGTCCTGGGGGACTCCGGACACACGGCACTGATTTGATAAGGGCAGGGAGGAATGGCATGGTCCTGCATGGGTTCAGAGACCTCAGAGTAGTGCTATTTTAATAACAAAGGCCTGGCCCAAGGATAATTGTATGCCACTTGCCCCCCCCCCCCCACAAGAGAGGTGAGAAATGAATGTCCAGGAGCTAGGTTGGGCAAATACGAAAAGATGGACATGACTGGCACGCAGTCAGCCCATGACTCGTCTTTCAGGATATCAGATCCCAAACACCAAGCCCTGGCACAGCTCAGAGATGTGCACCCGGTGTGTTGCATCAGTCTGTTTTTCTGGGCTTCCATCTGTGTGGAAGGAACAGGAACAGTCAGAGGTGACAAAGAGCCTTTTCAGCAGCTTAGCAAAAATGCTAAACACCCTATGCTTGCTTAACTTCTTCAGGAAGTTGCTTTTGGATAGTCTCAGCTGAAGGCTACTGAGCAAGCAACTCCTGCTCCTGCCCCAAAGCCCAAGGCATTGGAGGAGGATCTTTCTTAATCAGCGGGCCTACTGCTGGCGAAGTTGACTACCCGGATTCAAGGAAGGGCTGGCCTGCTCACACTCATGGTCAGCACTGCCCTCTACCGTCCATGGTGAGCTTTTCAGTCTTGACACTGAACACCTGGCTTAGAAAACTGCTTGCTGTCCTGCTGCAGCTGCTGCAGGTGCCCCGGGGGCTTTTGAGACTGACTGGCCCGAGGCAGCAGGACGGCCCACTCCTGAACAAAATGTTTTTCTGTCTCATCAACACTGCCTGGCTTTCAGAAAAGGAGGTCAACCTTCTCAGCCAGGCTGGCTTGCAGAGGAGAGTGACTTTGCTCTCTGGCCCTAAGTCAGGGCTGTCTCCAGGGGTGCTCCCCAGGCCCTGGGAGACTGGTTTGTCACCTTCTTCCTATTATCCATCCATTGTCTGTGTTTGCTCCTTCCTATGTGCTCATAGTTTTGAAGCCCAAGCCTTAGGCTTCCTGGGACAGGGTTCCCCCTTAAAAACAAGAGCCATGTCCGGTCAGAGCTCACACGCCCCCTAGCTCACACCAGGGTTGCACCTAATGAACCTAACCTAAGTGTGTGTTAGGTTCATTAGGTGTGATCATAGTGATCACTGGTCATAGTGATCAGGGAATATCAGCTTCTTTAGCTGTGACCAACATGCGACAGAAGAAAGTTAACAAAGACTGGAAGAGAAAAATGATGAAAAACTTAAAAGTGCCGAAACCTCTCCCAACAAGGATCATCAGTCTGCTCTCCACATTCAAACGGAGAAAGCTGCTGAGTGCTCAGCCATAATTCAGGACTATTTGAGTAGATGGGGTGGCTCTGACATTCTATACAAGTTGCTCATCAACAAGGAGGATTTAGACTTGGCAGTGAGGCACAGATGACACCTTAAAAGCCCAGGAAAAAGCCTCAGCCCAGAGCCTCTGCTGTACACAGGCTTCTGTACACAACCACATGTTGAGAAGGAAAAAAGAGGGAAGAGGGGCAGAGAAGGAGGCGGAATCCAGAGAGGATGTGGCCTTCCCTAAGATCCAAAGGGGAAGATTCTGGAATAGTGTCCAGGATTCTGAGTAGTTGGTGTGTTTGTCTATTTTCATGACTTCTTGGCTCAGCAGCCTAAACTGGCAGATGTTGAGGCCATATTGGGAGACATAAGCCTAAGGGCAAAGATCTGGCATGCACAGGTGCTAAGCAGATCAGGGCTGGCATCGTCCTTCTTAACTCTCTTCTGTCAAGGACCTGGCACCCCAGCTTATGAGCACCTAAGAAGCCTGCTCATAGCCCTCTATACCCTGAACACATTAGCAGCCAGGGGCTCCCTAGTCCCATGCATCTGGCTCTGATCCCATTTCTCAACCATTCTTATTTCCATCAGACCTAGGACCAGATATAGGTGTGACAATCATGGCTGTCTCTCTGGTCCCTGGGTAAAGAGCACCCCTCTTCCACATTGTGGCACTGATGAGGAGAAATTCAACACCCTCAATATGACTGAAACCTCAAGACAGAAAAAAGATGAGATAGAATCATCTTTTGCCCATCTGGATCTATGGCTTCTCAGATTTGTTCTGTACTGTTTACAGGTTTGACCAACAGATGGGGTAGAAAAAGAATCCAGTTGTTGTACGAAGTACACAAAAAGAGAAGATGTTCAGAATGAGAGCTGGTCCAGGAGACAGTGGAGGGAGGAGTACCTGGGAGCAAGATGACGTGCTGGCAGCTGTTGGGCTACTGTAAGCGCCAAGCGGCAAGGGACTGGGACAAGCTAAATGGCAGTGGTGGTTCAGCAAGGCCAGGTGGGAAGGAATGCTCTGATGGGGCGGTCTGGCAGGTCGTTAGAAGGATCCCCTTGTGTCAGGAGATGGGGACAAGAAGAACGTGGGCTCAGGGCCAGCCCTGACTGAGTCAGGGAAGTGGAGACTGAGAGTTCCAGTGGCCATGAGTGGCAGGCACCAAGGCAGTCTTCAGTATGCCTGTGTCACTCCGCGTCCTTTGCCATCCTAGGCGTAGCTTCCATGTGCTTTAACTCACTGGGGCACCTCTGTGCCACATGTTTGCAGGTGTTGGTTCCTTCGTGAGTACTCGTGTCCCTTAGCTCACACCAGGGTTGCACCTAATGAACCTAACATAACTGTGTGGTACTGTTAATCAAAGGCACCTCTTTCCCTAACCTACAGCATCACGCTTAGTCACACACATAGAGTGATGGCTGTTTCCCCTCGTGGATGTGTGGCTGGGTGGAGCTGTCTCTTGTTGCCACAGCTTAACATCCCATGATCTTCCTCTAGTACACTGCTAACCCAGGGAAGGAACAGATTCAAGATCCAAAGTATGGGTTCCCTTGAATGCACATCACCTTCACAGTACAGTAAACTCAAATTACAGCAGATGCAGAAGCAAGTAGACCTCTGTGACTTCCAAGTCAACCTTGTCTACACAGCGTGTTCTAGTTTAGCCAACGCTGCAAAGTGGGTCACTGTCTTTAAAAAAAAAAAAAAAAGAAAAAAGAAAAGAAAAGAAAAGAAAGCCTCACAAATAGCGTAATGGAAGCATCTGAAATCAGACTTCATCTGTATTTCCTCCATGTCTAATCTGAAGAGACATGGCTTGCCCACAGCCATGCTCCTGTTGGCAGGCACTGTGCCCACAAGTCTGTCCCACAGATCTAAGCTTAACTCCTGATAGGAGGGGCCATGGGTTGAGGAGATGACACAGTCAGTGAAGCATGCCAAGCTGTGTCTGATCCCTAGCACTCATGTAAATAACTCAGGCTCAGCAATGCGCATGTGATCCCTGGGAAGCAGAGTCAGAGCCTAGCCAAACCTGTGAGCGCTGAGTTCAGTGAAAGACTTCATTTCAAAAAGTAAGGAGGGGCAACCGAGGAGAACTTCAGATGCCACGCTCTAGCTTCCACATGCATGCATACGCCCAAAGGAGGGGCACGTCGAGGAAAGGAAGGGAAGGGTAGGAGAGGAAGTGACTTCCTTGAGGTCACAAAGCCAGGCGCCGGCAGGGCCAAGACATGAACTCAGGTCTACCCGCCAACTCCATGGATATGGAATGTATACATACTGTGAGTGGGGAGGGCGGCCTCCAGGCTTAGGTGGTGCTGCTACAGCAGGCTGCCTGCCGTTGGCCAGGGCTTCAAGAAGCCCTGTCCCCTTCTTCTCTCCGGTAGCTTCAGCAGGACCAGACCTGGCACAGCAGCTACCAAAATAGGCTGTGGAGGTGGGCACTGACAGAGCTCTCCTCTGGTTGACTTGGTGTCAGGAGGCAAAGAATGAAATGGAGACTGTGGTACCCTAACCTGAACATGGAAGGCATACACCCTATACACCCCACAGTAGCAGGAACCCAGAGCCTCCCCTTTTCTTGCTCCTTCACCTTGTAGGGGTTTTGGGCTGCAGCTAGAGCCTGTAGGGAAAAGGGAGCCTCGAGCAAAGCAGTTCAGATGAGACCATTATGTGAATGATGAGCAGAAGCGGGGTCGTGTACGTACTTGACATTGGTGTTAGTGCAGATGACGTACTCGATCTCATCGGAGTAGGGGTTCTGGAAGGTGAAGCTGCTGGTGCGGATCAACAGCCACTCTCGGTTCTTGGTGCGGAACCGATACATGACCGACAGCACTTGGCCCTTCAGCTTAACCACCTGAAAAAACATTTGGACAAGGAAGTCAGCAGGAGGAGGAAGAGGGAACAGCAAGGCAGTGTGGCCTGCTGCTGAAAAGGCCAGCAGGACCGCAGAATGGGGTGCTGCTGCCAACGGCAGTAAGGGGGGCTTTGAGAGTAAGAGTGACAGGTAGCAGCTAGTTCATGCTTCCATCTGTTTCCCTTTGAAACAGGGAGGGCCCTGCCCTTGGGTCACTTTGTCATCCCTGTGAGAGACCAATAGCAGTCATGTTTCTAACTTAGCGGCTACAAATCAGATGGTGAGCACACTGTCAGCACAGTGCTTGGAACAGAGTAGCACCAACACAGAATTATTTTGTTGTTGTTGTTATTAGCCTTGGAGTAACTGTCTCACTGATGTGTGCAGCTACAATGGATCAGACTTATTTCTTAGATGGACTTAATTCACATAAAATTTTTAACCTGTTTGACACTGTAAAATGGATTCAATAAACTCTCAGGAAGGAGGTGAAATAAACGGCAAATCTGTATGCATTATTTATTTGTAATTTATTGATCTACCACTACTTTCATGTTGCAGTATGGTTCCTAGAGTGCTTCCACAGACACCTGTGGTATAGCCCAGCAAGGGTCTGGCAAAGTGGCTTCACTATTTACAGATGATGTTACCAGGGTGCAGAGAAAGTAATTAAATTCTTCAGGACCAGGCAGCTCTTAGTGTCAAAGAGGGACAGGAACTGTGACCTTATATCCAAGTTACAAGCCTGTCTCCCTGAGGAGAGTTTGCTTTTTTCTTTGTTCACTCTGTTTACAATATAAAGGTATGCAAAGACACATACCCCCCCCCCACACACACACAGCTGGAAGCATCCAGTTGTTTGTCTCACCAAAGACAAAGAAGTGGGAGATGAAAAAGCTACTAAGAATTAGTGACAGACCTCACCAGGATGTGACTGTCTCCAAAGACAAGATAAGGTAATCAGAAGTCTTCTTTGTAAGCCTACAACCTCTGATCCTGGGAATGTAAATCTTCAGTCTTCCTGGGTGTGACTGCAGATTGACTGTTGACAAGAGCAGGGCCTGATTCTAGAGCCAGGTAAGCTCTGACTCTTAATATCATTGCATTTGCAGCCTGCTTTGCATTAGGAGTTTGCAGTCTCAACCATACTGTAACACAGCCTGGGAACATGGTGAGCTAAGCCTCACACAGCCCAGCCCAGTGTCTGGCACAGAGAAGCACCTACAGCACACCTCACAAGCTGGTTACATAGCCTTAATCATCCAAGATTGAGGCAGAGGCAGCTAGGTGACTTCTCCCACATTTCCTGGGGAAACCAGGCACTGCACACTGCAGAGTATCAGATAAGACCCTCTTGGGGGAATACATGATGAAAGAAAGAAAGAGAGAGAGAGAAAGAGAGAGAAAAAGAAAGGAAGAAAGGAAGGAAGGAAGGAAAAAGAAAGAAAGAGAGAAAGAAAAGAAGGAAGAAAGAAAGAAGAAAGAAGCAAAGAAAGAAAGAAGGAAAGAAAGGAAGGAAGGAAGAAAGAAAGGAAGGAAGGAAGAAAGAAAGGAAGGAAGGAAAGGAAAAAAGAAAGAAAGAAAGAGAGAGAGAAAGAAAGAAAGAAAGAAAGAAAGAAAGAAAGAAAGAAAGAAAGAAAGCGATAGAAAGACAAAAAGATAGAAAGCTGGAAGAGGGCAGAGGTTAGAAGGAGGCTGATTAGTGGTGGAGTGAAGCTGGCCTACTCAGAATGCTGCCCCATGGAGAGTTGGACCCTATCTTAGTCACTGTTCTACTGCTGTGGACAGACACCATGGGGCTTGGTAAAGGACATATAAGAGACATGCTTATAGTTTCAGAAGCTTAGTCCATTATCATCAAGGCAGAGAGCATGGTAGCAGGCAGGCATGGTGGTAGAGAAAGGGTAGACAGAGAGAGAGGGAGAAGAAAAGGGAGAGAGAGGAGAGGGTGAGGGAAGGAGGGATAAAGAAAGGGAGAGAGGGGACACACACACACACACAGAGTGAGTGTGTGTTTGGGCCTTTGAAACCTCAAAGCCCACCCCCAATGATACACTTTCTCCAACAAGACCACATCTATTCCAACAAAGCCACACCTCCTAATCCTCCTCAAATAGTACCACTCCCTGATGACTAAGCATTCAAATGTATGGGCCTATGGGGATTATTCTTATTCAAACAACCATAGTTCCCTAACTGGGAGCTGTCTTTTCTCTCACAGGGAACAGAAGTCAAAGTCAAAGCCACATTCTCTCAGGTTAGCAGGTTGAGTTGCTCCCTTAGTTCCTACAGCATATATAGACACATTCATGTCCTCTGTCCTGAGTGTGTGTGCCTTCTGTTTCTTCCAACAGAAAGAACTGATAGGGTGTGAGAGTTTCACAGATGAGCAGCAGGTGCTACCTGTGTACAAAGGTGGACTTATGGGGCTGAGAGTAGAGAACAGAGGAAGGGGGATGTCAGTCCTCCCCCTTCAGCCCATGAGTCATCACAGCAGTATAATGTGTATTAGGAACATGAACTTCAGAGCTGAGAGACACCTACCAAGGAAAAATGCATGTTCTGAATCCTTGATTTACCAACCTTTATACCCTGTCTAAAGTCCCCATTGCCAAGGTGAAGGTTCTGTTCCCAAGTACCTGTCACCTGCAGGGGCTAGAAAGATATGTAGATAACCATAATCCACAAAATCTGCAACAAACCCATAATCAAATGTCAGGGGCCCACCAGGAGGGCCAGAAGTTGGGACCTACTGTTAAGGTCCTGACATGAATGAAGGATTGCAGAAAGGGAATGAAGTTTGGGAAAGAGTTGGAAGGTAGGCATGATGCTGGCAAATGAGATTGTTAGCTCTCCTTGCATAAACCACAGCATAACAATGGTGTATAGGCAAGAAAGCAGAGAAGTGATGGAGGATCAATTCTCATTGTGCTGGTAAGCAGGGCTGGTAGTATGATCCAGGTGTAAGTCCAGAGTGATGCACCTACTGCGCTTCACTCAAATGTGGGGCTAGTAACGCAGGAGGCTGCAAAGACCATAAAACCTAGCTTATCTTGGCTCTTCATGAAAACAGCTGCCATAGGCGTCATCACCATTGTTCCCATCACCACCATTCCAGTCATTACCATCACCTGAATCATCCCCATCATCACTGTCTTAACATTCTATCACTGTGAAGAGACATTCTGATCATGGCTACTCTTATAGAGGAAAACTCAATTGGGGCCGTCTTACAGTTCAGAGGTTCAGTTCATTTTCGTCATGGCGTGGAGCAAGGGGGCATGCAGGCAGATTTGGTGCTGTAGAGTATCTGAGAGTTCTATCTTCAATTGGCAGGCAGCAGGCATAGAGAAAGACCCTGAGCCTGGCCTGAGCATTTGAAATCTCAAAGCCCATCCCCAGTAACATACTTCCTCCAAGAAGGCCATACCCACTCCAACAAGGCCACACCGCCTAATCCCTGTTAAATAGCATTACTCCCTAACGACCAAACATTCAATTATATGAGCCCATGGGGCCATTATTCAAAATACCACAACTACTGTCACCATTATCACCCTCACCACTAACACAGCTACTACCATCACAATCATTGTCATCATCTTCATCACCACACTAATTACTATCACCACTCACCACACCATCATTGTTATCACCATCATGGCATCACAATCATTGCTATTCTTATCACCATTAGCACCAAAATCATTACCATCACCATTACCGCCACCATCAACACTTTCACAGTCACTACTATCTCCATTATCACCACAATTATTACCATCACCACCATCTTCACTATCAGTACCATTATCAGCATCATGAGGACTCATAATTCTCAGTCAAAGCTGTTACTATCATGACCATCAATATCATCATAATCATTACCATTATTATTGCTATGACCATCACTATCAACATTATTAATGGCCACCAACCATCATTATCACCATCACCTGCCACCCATCCTGGCCTGGGTCATAACAGCAAGACTAGAGAGGCTCTATCCACCTCTCACCTGTGCTCCCTCCCACATTTGACTATGTAAGCTACATATGCCACAAGATCCTGGCAGGTTTGAAAAGAAAAAGGAATTGGGCATCTCCTCTCACTCTAGTAGCCAGCTTTAGTAACTTATACTGAGACCAGCTACCTCATCCCTAGTGAAAGGGAAACCAAGGCTGTGGCATCAAAGGGGGAAGCCCTGGCTCGGGCCCAGGACACACGGGCAGCAACTGTACAGCCACAGAGACATCCCAAGGCACACCCAGCCTTGGCCTGAGTTTGTGTTCTTTGGGCACCGGCCACCAGCAACGAAGGGGGACTAATGTTGATAAAGGGAAGTGGTTTGTTCTTGAGAAAGCTGAGTCAGCCCTTGAGCTCTTGTTTTAAACAAAAGCACTGAGCTGCGCAGACAGGAAGCCCACAGAACACACACACATTCTGAGTTTGGTGTGCTGTCGGTGTACCTTCCCAGGGGCCAGGAAAGTATCCATTCCCAGAACCCATTTCTCAGTCAGTTTGCCAAGAGGTCAAATGACAGAGAGAAACTTCTGGTAGGTTCCTACTCCACACCCATCCTTTCTGTTTAGACAGGCTCCATCATGATGGCAGTGATGGTGGATGACACTCAAAACTTTCTTAGTCCCGTTGTCTACTAGGAAAAACATGGTGACAATATTCATGGGGTAAGGCTGGGGATTCCATGGGAAACCACAAGAAGAAGGTTCTGGATAGTTACTGGAAACAGGATGACAGGCCTATTACCATGAGAGATTCACATTCATACCTTCTGAAAGACGAGACCAACAGTTCTACATGGGGTTATCCTCACTTCCATACGCTTAGCAAATGTGGCACAAAGCATCCTGGTAAAATTTTACCATTCTGATTTCACAATTTCTGTAAAATGGAAGCCACCTGCTGTGAGTTCGGATCTACATAGGCAGCTTGGTTCAGATCTACCCTTACAGAGATGATGTGCACAAGTACAGACATGGGTGTCTGCCCACAGTAAAGCCAGGTTTTAGCAGAGACCCAAAAAGGGGAGGCGGACAAAGGAAATGACATGTGGTAAAGGAGAAAGCAGGGAGACATCATTCTCATGAAGGTTCCAGGAGGGCCTGTCATGGGCTCTGGTCTAAGGCTAAACTTTGTCCTGAGCCACTGAGAGACGAGGCAGTGTACTGGGTCTGGAGGTGCCTGGGCACTCAGATGGAGTGGTGCAGAGCTGCCTGGAAGAAGGCAGGCATGAAGTTAGAAGGCAAGTGGGCTCTTGCCATTTGGTGCTTGAGGTTATGAAGAATAAATGGCTGACGTCATGTCCTCCCATCATTGCGGCAGAAGAATGTGAAGAAGCCAACCAAATAGGGGCTAAGAAGTGGAAGAGAAACAAGTAGTGGGAAAGAAACTGGAAAGCAGAACTGAGTACAAGGAGGAAGGGGACCTCAGAGTGTTGCCCATGTAGGTATGAAGCCAGAGGGCAAGCTCTCTGCAGATGGGGAAGCCTTCCACTGGCTGGGCCTGAGATACTTGCAAAGCAATTGCTAAATTAAGCTCACACTCCAGTGGATGACACCAGATTTCTCTCTTGAAAGGTTACCCACAGGTCTCTTTTCTTATGTTCATTTTCTCCTTTTCCTGGAGTATTATCAGAGTCTAGTGGAATGAGTTCTCTCCTCTTCCCAGGCTAGCTCAGGAGCTGACAGGCCTCATTCTCAGTTAGCTGTAACTCATCAGAGTGTGATACTCTGGTCCTTGGCTTCAGTTAGCTACTCCTGTCCCCTCCTCCAACTCTAGGAACCATCAGGCCTTCCTCCTGTGACCTGTGCTATGGGTGCCTGTCACAGAGTGTGCGCTTATTAAGTGGAAATGATCTATAGAGTGCCACTATTATGGTGGCCATTCTGCCAGGCTGCCTCTTCCTCACTATCCCTGTCTGAATGATTCTCTCTTTAAGTTGCTTCCCAGTTCTAATTCCCACAGGTCCTGCACAGCTCTGGGACCCATCACTCATTTTGTATTTTTGATTGTGAGCCTAGCCTTTAATGGCTGAGTCATCTCTCCAGTCCTCCATCACTCATTTTAAAGGTCTTCTGACTTATCTTTGTTTTCACTTATTTGCGTACCTGGGCTTCCCAAGTTGCTCATAAAGCACTGTTCTGCTTATGTACTCAAAGGAATTGCTACTTACCTTATGTGACCAGGGAAAGAACTGAGGCCCTGTAGCATGACCCAGGAGGCCTCAGATCCGGCCTGGCCGGTCCCATTGCCAGCTGCTTCCTCCTTGTCAGCCCTAGGAGCTGCTGAGGATCCTCCTAGCAGGCCACATTTGGCATGTGTGGCACAGTCCCTCCCTCTGGTATGTTCTCTCATTTCTTTTGTATTCTCCCTTTACAACTCATGTCAGCTGATCCCTCCCCTGGGAGCTAACTCTTCTCCCAAGTCACCCTCTGTAGCATTCGTGCTTGGGGAGACTCTTCAGAGCCTGATCTCCACTCCTGCCACACAGCAGTGACTTCCTCATGTATCTTACCCTCATGCTTGAAATCCTGCCCAGAATGGCTGGCTGACATCATAGCAGGGCACCCCCAGCTTGGTGGCTTACAGTAGGCCTTCATCAATCTAGCCACCCCCTAGGCACCTCACTCAGCAGCAGCAGGAGCAGCAGCCATGGACAATACCTGCTGGAAGCTCTCCCGTAGGTGGCTCTGATCCTCAGGGTGGCAGAATTCCAAAATATCCTTTCCCAGAAGGTCCTAAAGGACACAGACAGCTGAAATAACCCCAAAGTCCACTCGCTCTTTTACCCCTACCCTGGAGACAAAGGTGTTGTTTGCATCCCCTCCCTGTGAGCCCACTTCCTCTTGCCTGCCCACTAGAGTCTTAAACATAAAATGGTCTTCCTCCTCCTGTCTGCTGAGGAGTCGGCTTCCTTGCATCCATTCTAAATTCCCCTGGCTTAGTCCTCACTTATTTCTAATTTTGCTTGGGCGCTAGATCAGCAGCTTTACAACACAACTTTATTTCTGTTTGCCTTGGAGAGGCAAACTGCAATCAACATATTTTTAAAAACACCCAAAGAAAGCTCAAGGACAGACACGCTGCCTACGAAAACTAAAACTGTTTAAGTATGAAAACCAGTGGCTGAATGAAGCTGTAATAACTGTACTTGCCTCAAGCCTGTTCATTATTGACCTTCAGTAGTCTACGTGTTATTTGAAAAGATCCAGCGTTCATCTAAAACGTGCGTGCTTCGCAGTGAATAGGAGTAGACTACAGAAACCATCAAAGGGCAGTTTTGAGCATGCTCCAGGGAAGTGTCTTAAACAGCAAAATGTAAGCTATCTCAGCAATGAGAACCTGCATTAGTACATGATGCTTGAAGTGAGCTGACTCAGCAGCAAAGGCAGATCCTATGCCCAAGGAACGCCCCAGATACTCAGGGGAGTTGCTGCAGGATGCAGGGTCTGTCCAGAAATCCACCGCTCTCAGGGGTAGTCTATTCTCACCTTATTCTATCTGAAAGGGTACCGTTTGCTTGAATCTAGCTTCAGAATTACAGAAAGCTCTGATAGTTCTTCTTTGGACTGCTCCTAGTAGTAGTAAAATCTACACACAGCGCTGATTCCAGCACAGATAAAAAGTTAAGTAAATAAAATAAAGATATACATGCAATTAAAATAATTCATGTTAACATATTCCAAAGCTTCCCAAAGATTTTTCCTTAGGACAAAGAGCCTCATTTTTCTTTTTTTTAAAATGATTTTTATAAAAAACAACAACAAAAAACCCTCTATAGACAAGGTATATCTCAAAGCTTCCAAAGTCTGTTCCTTAGAACAAAGAGCCTTATCTTTTTTCCTTTAATGTTTTTTTAATTTTAAAAACTTTATAGACAAGGTATATATATGACAAACCCCTGTATAGCATTGATTCAATTGTTAATATGTTACTAACATTTTCTTTATAAATGTCCACACACAAATGGAGACAGGAGACTCTGTGTGTGTTCGTGTGCATGTGTGTGTATGATCTCTTGACAATAAGTTGTAGATCCTGTAACACTTCTCCATAAAGTCTTTTAGCATTAATATATTAAGTGTCTCATCATACTACAAAACCAAAACATGATCAGGAAATCAGTACTCATTTGCTAACATCTCCATACTCCCCACACTGTCCCCTAAGTGTCTCCTCTGGGTGGAAGTCCTGGGGCTTAGGGCAGGGCTCATGGTTTTGTACTACACATGGTTGTGGTTCCTTGGCTTCATCTGGGTAGCTCATGACTTTGTTTCTCATGCCACTGATTTCTCAGAAATGATCTGGAGCAAAGACCTGAAAACATGCCCCAAGCAAAAAAAGATTTCCCCAAAGACAAGGTAACATCCCTCAGGTATCTTGACAGATGTCCAGCACAGACAAGCTCTGCAGTTAAAATAAACTGATCTTAACTCCCCATCCTTTATGAAAGCTCAACTAGAACAACAGAAAGGCTAGGACAAAAGACAATGAGTGCACTTAAAGTGGTGTTGTCTTACAACAAACAGTTTGGCTTATGAAGAGTGTCAGCCTTGCTGAACAGGGAAATCTGGCCTCATGTCACTTCTCCATGATGTCATTGTGCTGAGCCTTGAACAAGTAAGATAAATACATTTTGAGTGAAGTTAAATCTTTTGCCAGTTCTCCACTGACCTGGGGCTGGTAGCCAATCACACTGATGCATCTTGGGTCCACAAAGGTGATGATCCCATCAGAGTTATGACGTGACAGGAACTCTGTGGGCACTGACATGCCACTCATGTCCATGCACACAGGAGAGCTAGTCACCTGGAATGGAGGGTTGATAAAAATGCAGATGAGGATATGACAAGAACCCACAGAGCTTGCAGTTCACACATCCTTCTGTGTCACCAGAAGGATGAGTGTGAGGGTTTAAATTAAAGCTTGGCCACTTTCTTCACATTTCTGAGTATTTGCCTCCTTATTAGTCAGTGGGAATAATGAATAATTACAACAAGTTATAATGCCAGTGGACACTTGTGATGACAAAAGAGATACTGCCCACTTTGCTGCTAAATGGTTGATGCTCAGGAAATGCTCTTACCTTCTCCTTCTCTCATCTTCCCCTCTACATGTAATTGGTGTAGAGACTTGAATTCTCTTAACACTGAGCCATCTCTCCCGCTTCAAGTAAATTAAATTTTAACAAGACAGGGTCCCTGCCCCAGAGGACCTAGTCAGGTGCAAACATACCCTCAGCTAACAGTGTGAGAATGAAGTTGAGCTGAGAACTCCGTTATGAGAGAACACAGTGGGAAGCTACAGTGTTAACTATGGGGATTTAGTTAGGTCTCAAGGGGTAAGAAGGTAGGAAGTACACAGAAGGAATTTTGAAAGCATGAGGACAACTAAAAAACACAAGGTAGAAGAAACAGCTTGAAAATCCCCACAGAAGTAGGAACCATGTGGCGGCTTCAGGACAAGGGAAAATGTGGTTTGGTAGGAGGATGTGGTAAGGTGGGAAGAAGGGAAGGAAAGGGGGATAGAATGATGAGTTTGGACTTTGCCTCACAAGGCCCTTGGGAGACTTTAAAGGTGGTTAGTAAGGATGAGACTTTTGGAGGAATTGGTGTAGGTGGGAGAGAGCTCTGTGAACCCTCAGCACAGAAAGGTCTCTGTGCTGTATCCCTCATGGTAACCTCCCCCCCTTTTTTCTTCAGAGTGAGACACATAAGCCAGCAAATATTGAGTACACAGGAATTCCAAACGAAGAGGCATCCAAACCCAGTCTCTTGTTCTGTGTCGTATCAAGCCCTCATTGAAGATGAAGAAGACAGGCTTTTTGCTTACCTGGAGCCGCCCGATTGCCACAAGGCAATATTTACTGCCTTGTCCTACATCAGCGTCTTCTTCAGGTATGGTCATTCCTAAAATGAGACATGCTAGCATCATCAACATGCCCAAAGTGACTGCTAAGTAGGGAAAGAATGCATCATTTCATTCATGCAACTGAAAATACAGCTCCATTGCTGCCACTCAGAGCTGGGAAGCTAGCCAGAGACTCAGCAGCCCCACACTGTTTCCTGTTCCCCTTTGCCTGACAGCGTCTGATGATTTCATGATACATCACCATCTGCATCTGTGAATGACACAGAGGCAATGAAGGGAGCTAAGATGCAAGTCATTCATCTCTGCAGTTTCACTGAAACAGGGGTGAAACACCAATAAGAAGCCTCGACAGGTCTTGTTGATGATGCAAACAACTTTTCTGTTGACAAGGAATCAAATACCACCATCAGAGGTGGTGCACAACTTGTTGATTGTTTTCTGTTATCTTTTGCTTGTTTGCTTGTTGAAGGCAAGGTCTCCCTATGCAGCCCTGTCTGTCCTGGAACTTGCTATGTCTATCAGGCTGGCCTCAAGTTTACTGAGCTCTTGCTGTCAGCTTCCAAGTGTTGAAACTAAAGTCATGCACCGCCATGTCTTAACTGGTGCACACTTCTCATCACAGCAAAGATGAGCAACCAACTGGGGCTTGCTAGCCAACTAGCCAGCTTAGATTATTTGGTGAGTCCCAGGCCACTGAGAACAAACAAACAGACAGACAGACAGACAGACAGACAGACAGACAAGAACAAGAACAAACAAACAGACATCCAGACAACAACACCTGAAATGGCCCTCTGGCTTCCACATACATGTACTTACATACATGTACACAAACATGGGCCCGTATATACAGAAACATACATGTGTACAGACACTCGTGTTCCACTCTTAGAAACCCTCCAGATTTGCTCACTGAGCTAGCTCTTCCCCAGTTTCTTTTCAGGACTACATAGCGCTTAGTTGTATAGATGCACCATGTGTAGCAAACCATTCCTCAGGTGTGAATGGGGAGGTGTGCAGTTAGAAGCAACGGGCATTCTAGCACGAATGTATTTTTTATCACTGGAGTTGTACCTGTTGCATGGCAGTTCTCCAGAAGTGGGATTACTGGGTCAAATATAGATATACTTCTGCTTTGTTAAATTCCCTCCATAAGGGTTGTACCAGTTTGCATTCCAGTCACTGATGTCTTAAAGTCTGTTTCTCTATGTTCTTGGCAAACAGAATGTGCTGTCAGTTTTTGTCAGTTTGACAGGTGAGAATAGATGTCTTAATTTGCATTTCAGTAATTATAGTTATGTTTGAACACCACTTTTTATGTTTAGAACTGCTTTTACATTTTGAGTTTTACTGAATTGTCTGTTCATGTTCTTTCCCACTGTTTTGCTGGGATTCTGATGACCTCATCTCCCAGTGTTGGCCTTGAACTTGGGATACATTGGAGGATGACCTTGAACTTCTTGTCTCTACTTCCGAGGAGATAGGATGATAGCTATGCACTATCATGCCAGGTCTCACTATTAAAGGGTTGTCTGCAGGGGACATTGTAAACATGCTCTCCCACAAGGTCCTGTGTCTTCTAACTCTGCTTACAGCAATAAGCCTGAGCTGCAGTTGAAAGCCATTTCTTATGTGGAGATTAAAAAAGACTCCTCTTTGTTTTCCTGTGGCGCTTTCCTGGCCCCAACTTTTATATTTGGCTGTCTCGGGCACTCAATTACTCTTGTGTAAGGTATGAGATACATGTTTGTCTTCAACTATGTGACTCTTCAGTTATCCCATTGATATCTGTTTAAAGTACAGAGGTCTGAGAATCTACTTTCATCTTGGAATAAATCCCCATTGGGTCTAATTATGGACCTCCCCTTTTATTCTATTAGTCACTAAACTATCCCAGCCCCAGTGCCACACTACTTGAATCCCAGAGACACTACTGTGTGTTCTAATATCTGCTGGGGCTTCCCCTGTAGGGTTTTTTGTTTTGTTTTTACGGGGATGGGGGGGGGGAGAAGCTACTCGTAATTGTGTTCTTCCACATAAAACTTAGTATCAACTTACCTAACTTCATAAAATGGTTTGATGGTATTATTAGTAGGTTTGATTAAATTTATAATTTACCTTCAGGAGAACTGATGTCTTTGCAATGTTGAGTCACCTTGCCTAAGCAGAGGGGAAGGTTTGAATCATGCATTTCATCCTCTTGTTAAAATTATTCTCTCATTCATGGTGGGATGTCATCAGGTGTTGTCACTGTGCTCATCTTGTTTGGGCGACCATATTGTTAACATTTCATGGGTGTGAAAGAAATACAAAGCAGTCTCTACTTGACGGGATTATCACTGCACTCTCTCCCACTTTCTGAGAAGACTCAAACTTTGGAACGTGCTTACCACTACCCTGTTTGGATATTGTGTAACTGTAGAAAATTATTAATTCCAAGATGCTCCCAGCAGAGGAGATGGGAGTGAGGATGAGTGTTGTATCATCCATGGCTAGGACAGGCATTTCTGAGCTCTACCCTTACCTTGTGTGGGCTTCATAAATAAGTATTCATTGGGAAAAAAGGATTTCATGAGTGCAATTCCCTGTTACAGAAGACACTATCGCACAACAGACATCCTGATTCTTACAATCTTTCCACTCCCTTTTCTGCAACGTTCCAATAGGTATTGGAGTTTGTTGTAAATGTAGCAATTGGAAATGAGCACCCCACAGTCAATTGTTTTCTGCATTTTGACCACTTGTGGATGTCTGTGATTATCTCTGTCTGCTGCAAAAACAAGACAAACAAAAAACCCTTCCTTGATGAGGGGTGGGAGATACATTTATCTGCAGATATAAAGATAGATATTTAGAATTAAGTTGAGAATTATACTGGTTTAGGAACATGGCAGTAGTGGGTTCTCCTCTAGGGTCCATGGCCTTATCAGTCATAGGCAGTTGACTAGGTTTACAGTACCAGGCTATTGAAGAAAATAAAAGCCCTCCTACTGAGTGGGCCTTATGTCCAATTACGTGGCTGTTGGTTACTCTCAAAACATAAGTGCCACAATTGCACCCTTGGTTATATCTTCTTATTATTATAGGTTGTGGGACTTTGAATTACTCTTCAGAGGAGGCTTTGGATCAGTTCCAGCTTGGTTCCTCCAAGCTCTGTGTCTTATGCAATAGGATCTTATCTTCATGTCCTGGGAGGCAAACAAGGGCAATAGCCTATATTATTTTGGGATTCTCCTGAATTTCCTTGACCAAGAACTCAAAGGATTTCCATGTTTGGCACTGTTTTGTTTTTGTTTGGTTTGGTGTGTGTGTGTGTGTGTGTGTGTGTGTGTGTGTGTGTGTGAAAGAGAGAGTTTTAGTCTATGTCTCCTGAAGCATTATTACCCACCATGTTCTGAGTTCTGTGCCAGTGGTGTGTGTGTGTTAATGATACAGTAATGCCCCTTTGGAGAACCCAAAAGAAGATGGACAAATAGATGTAAAAACTGTTACAAGGCCAAGTGCAAATTGAGCAGGTCAAGGCAAACCCAGTGGCTGAGAAAAAGGTAGTTGCTGACAGAATAGGGCAGAGCTTCTTGGGTTCATCAGAATCGAGCTCCATACATGTGGAGATCACCAGAGACTGGAGAAAGGGCTCCTGGAGCACACAGCCTGGTTGGGGAAGATGGACACTACAATACAGTGAGGGGTCTGGTGTAGATACACTTCGTCTTCTAAGCCAGCAGCTGAAGCTTCTGTGCGCCCCTGTAGATGGGAGGCCTCCGCTGAGACTCAGCCTGTATCCACTGGGAATGGCAACCCAGCCGTCTCAGCTAAGGAGAGCACGTCTCTGTACAGCAGACATCCCATGTGCCTTCACTGGAGCCTAGACCTTCAGAGTCTTATGCCAACTGACACTGCTTTGCCTCTCTTTTATACACATTGTACTGATGGGCTTTGTGGTTTACCTTGATAGACCATGCAAGATGAAATGATACTTTATGACTGGATAAGGTCACCAGAAAAAGTAATACATGCAAAGAGAAATGATAGATCAGCCGCCAGAGAATTCTTATGAAGAAAAAAAGAGAGCTGAAAACCAAACCAAAACAAAAAAAACAATCAACAGCTTAGCACTCCCCTCCCCCCCCCACCCCGGTTGTTAAAACTCTTTATCCTTGGAGAAGCCCAGGGGGTGACATCTAAACTGCAAGCTCTGTGTGTCTAAAGAAGAAAGGCATAGGTGCAGTTTTACACTTAAGCAGACAAAATATTCTGTGGGCTGGAATACAGCGTAAGCGAGAGTCGAGGGCAAAGTCAGGTTAGAAAGCAATGTTAGCAACACACATAGTGGTCAGGGCACAATTGTAGCAAGGTCTCCTAGAAGAAAACAGGAAAGGCACAAATCATCCAGAGAAAAAAGAGTACACACTATGAACAAGCAACTCGGAGGCAAACACCCACATATTTGTGTGTCCAAAAAGGACAGGGAATTTCACTACAAAAGAACATTTTATTGAAAACATCACATCTCTTCCAAGTTTATGCCAAATATCAGACTGGCACTGCTTATAAAATGATGGAAATTTCTAGAGCTATTAGGAGGTGGGGAAAGGGCACTTTACTCTCCCCTGCAGGATACTTTGGTGGTAGCTTGGCCAATTTAAATTATCATCTGACTAACCTTCAGAAACACCAGCACTCACAGAGAGTCCCCTGCAATGTGTAGACCTTAGCAGCTCCCCCACCCCACTCCACCCCCCGGCCCAAACTGGAGATGAGCATCATGCTCCCATCTGGAGAATGAATGACTCATGAAACATCATGCAGTCATGTAGAAGAAGGAAGCCACAGAAACTGCAGCTTTTAAAAAGAGAAAAACACTAGGAAGATATGCACTTGGCATTCAGGGAAAGGAACAGGTTTAGTTTAAACTTTTAAACAAATTTACAATGGGCTTATGAGTGAATTTTACTTTTATCTTATACATTTCTCCTGTATCTTCCAAATTTTATTAATGAACATGTTTCGTGTTTCCGTAATTTTTTAAAAAGACACAAAATAAGGTGGTTGGGTGGCATAGCCTATACTGCCAACACTGGGAAGGCTGAGGCAGAAAGAATGTACATTTTGATTTTAAAAAGGCCAGCTCATGATGCTTTGGTCCTTATAAAAGTAGGTCTCCCACTCCGGAGAAGTTTGCTTGTAATGCCCTGTGCTCTCCAGCAACACAGAAACACCAGTGGGCATGGTGATATCCAGACTTAGGGCCCTGCCCTTCGATTAGCAAATGTGCCTGGCGGTAGCAGAGGCCTAACCCAAATGTTAAGCAGAGACACAGTGTTCCCCTTCAAATGCCTGGCCACCAAGCCAGGAAGCAGAGAAGTTCCTTCTCTGGGCTGACTGGGTGGTTACTACTGAGTATTCTGATAATTAGATTTGGACTTGAAAAGCAAAACTTCATTTCCAGGAAAAGGGATCTGTAAACACAGGGTTATCTTAACATAGATGTGGTGAGTCTAGTAGGTTAACTAGAATGAGGGCGCATGGCTCTATACCTTGCCTCTCCATCAAGAAAGCACAGTGAGGAAGAACTGAAGCCTCCCAGTTTATACCCATCCATGTAATTCTGAGTTTGAATTATCATTCCAGTGTGAGTAATGTGGTTTCCATGGGGAACACAGTAGCCCTTTCCCAGGAAAGCTGAGGGGTTTCTGCTACTGTTGATGGGATGCTCATAGAAGTACAATGGGTTTCACTAGCTTCTCCCTTCACTCCTGTTTCTAGACCGGTGTCCACCTGCCATCCACCTGCCTAAGGTGACATCAGAACTCCCATCGCCATGCTTTCTTTGGGTGTTCTTGGTCCACTGGTACTCACAGTCCCAGGACCTCAAGGTCTGCTCACCTCCTCTCATACAGTGGCCCCACATCCTGTTCCACTGTCCCCTCTCACCACCATGCATGTACTTTCTTTGTCTAGTAGGATTGGCTTCCACCGCCCTGCTCATCTCTCCTAAACTAATGAGGCCAGACCACTTTCTTATGCTCAGCCCTGGGAATGGTGCTTTTCTTACTGAAAAGCCCTGACCTTACCAGCTGACTTGCAGGTTCTGTGATATCTCCTGTTCCATGGTACGTACCTCCTTTATCATGACAACCGGCCCCAACAGTTACTTTCCAGCTCTCCTACTCTGGGGCTGTTTTAAAACAACTCTTTTATGACTGAGGTGCAATGAACGGTCTCTTTTCTTTTCAAACACTTCCCACCATCCACTTCCTGATCTCTCCTCTTGCCCTGGCTCTGGACATCTACTGTACAGCCATGTGCACCTTGGCTTTGACTAGGCTTGAATGCTTTTATTTTTAATACCAAAGCTCCTAACAGTTTCACAGCCCCCCTCCTCCAGTTCCATTTGTGAGAACAATGCTAGTGCTTGCTGCTGTGATAGCCTCTCAAGATCTGAGATGGTGACCTGCTCATCAGAGGAAGGTGGCTGTGAAGAGGAGGATGTTATAGAGAGACCAGAGCTTCCTGGGAGGAGGGTGCAATGACTTTTTTGCTGCAGGGTAGCTTGCTGCCAGTATCTTTCTGCCTCCTCCTGCAGCCTCTGGTCACTTACAAAGACCTTATGGAAAATGATCTATGGTCTGGGCACATAGAGTTGGCACCCATATCATCGGAGATAATTACCAGAGCTCATTAGCTCATTGCGAGTTACTCTTCCTTTGTGAAAGCACAAATATCCAAATTAAGAACAATGGTGAAAAGATTCTCTTTGAATGTTAGAGTCATAGGCAGCCTCTCGGAGGGCCTAATGATGAACCCACTGAAGGCCAAAACTAGCTTCAAGGAACCAAAAAGTTGACAGGAAGATGTTCTTTTTAGTGTATGGCTCAATGGTCATTAACAATGGGCTTTAGCTCTGGGGTAGCCAAGGCCATCCTGAATCAAGAATTCTGAGATTGCCATTGATGGAAAAGCCTGTGGCCCTCTGAAGTTCAGGAAACAACCAGTCACACTTATCATGTGACACGGGTATGAGTACCTTTCTTCTGTGGTGCTTCTGTAAGCATTTGGTGGAGTAATATATATGAAGCATCAACATTGTGCATTGTACAGAGACTCAACATACCCAGTGTGGTGATTTGAATAAAAATGGCTCCATAGACTGGGGGTGGGATTATTGGAGGTCTCGCCCTGTTGGAGAAAGTGTGTCACTGGGGGTGAACTTTGAGGTTTCAGATGCTCAAGCCAGGCCCAGTGTCGCTCTCTCTTTCTGTTGCCTGAAGAGTCAGACATAGAACTCTAAGCTACCTCTGCAGCAATGTCTGCTTGCACTCTGTCATGCTTCCCTCCATGAACATAATGGACTAAACTGCTGAACTGCAAGCCAGCCAGACTCTAATTAAATGTTTTTGTTTGTAAGAGCTGCCATGGACAGAGGTCTCTTCACAGCAATAGAAACCGTAACAAAGACACCCGGTCTCCTAGTTTGCTTCTGTTGTGAGAAACACCATGAGCAAAAGCAACCTGTGAAGAGAATGATTGACTTGGCTTACAGACTAGAATCCATCATCAAGGGAAACCAAGAGAAGAAACCTAGAGTAAGGAACTGAAGGACAGGCTCTGGAGGAATGCTGCTTACTGGTTTGCTCCCTGTGGCTTATTCGGCCTGCTTTCTTATGCATCCAAGACCACTTCAGCTATGTCCCCTGCCAGCTATGTCAACTGGCAGAGGAGGTAGGGTCATGCTGGAGCTGAGCCAGCTCTCCCTGTGCTGATCTCTGCCTACATGGAGGGCTCAACCTTGGTTCGGAAGGGCCTAAGACCACGCTGCTTCTTCAGGATAGGAGTTGCTGGCTTGCGATGCGGCCCAAGGCTCTTGGGTTGTGTCCTGACGCTCTGCAGTAGAAAAAGGAGAACCTGTTCTTAACTCTCCGGAGTTTACCAGCTTGATGGGAAAAACAGACCCAGCTCATTCCAATGCCATGTGCTTAACTGTCACAGGGAACGGAACAGTGCCTGGAGGAGGGCCACAGGGCCACTGTTGGGTGCCAGAGAGGGTGGAGAGAAGTCAGGAGAAAGTGCTTCCTGGCAGGAATTTCGAAGTGTTTCTTTAAAACACGAACAGGATAACTGCAGCTATTCTAACAGATTTTAGCGATTCTCTAATCGGCTTCACAAGCTCATTTCACCCCGTATTAAACTACATCGCCCTCCTTGGGTAGCCTCTCCTCTCCTGCCAGCTAGAAATCAGTCTGGAGGATATAAGCAATGCAAATGAGAAGGAACTGGAAACCGCTGTTGGGAAGGGAAGCCAGCACTGCCCGAGGAGGCTTCTTCATTCCTCACCAAGGATTACAGGAACCCAGAGCAGACCCGTGGAAAGCGGGGCTGTTTTTCAGTCTCTCTGGAAAGAGGCCATCCTTGGCCTTCACCTCCTCATGTGAATTAAGACATATTTTTACGCTTCACCAAACAAAAGGCAGAAGGGGAACAACTGTCTTCTGGCTGCAAGCAGCTCAGGGCACTTGCTCACGGCACACTGCCAAAGCCTTCCCTGAGGAACATTTGTAAACTTTAGGAAAAATTTACTTTTGCAAAAACACATTTGGGAAACAGTCTCAATAAAGATAAAGAGTTTTCATCACCATGGGCTTCTCAGAGACTGTGCTATGCTGCATCAATGAGTCCCATTTGCCAGGAGAGAAATGCAGAACGTGGCGTTTCCCAGCGGATTGCGTGGAATCCTTTTGTTGCGGTCTAGGAACTAATATCTTGGCAGATATTTTGAAGAAGATGTTGACCTGTGGGTATCTTGTATTTCAGGGATCTTGCCTACTAATCCTAAAAGTGGATTTTCAATTTTGCAAAGTAAAGCTTATGGGTGTAACTGGTGCTTTTGTACCTACTTGTCTCTCCCAAAGAACAATGAAAGGTGCCAGGGACTGAGAGAAAGAACTATTTCTCAGTGCCAGAAATCGGGGAAGGTGAGCGAGGGTGACACAGTTTTAGGATGCATGGATCACGCCAGATGGTGGTAAGGAATGATACAACAGAGCCCTGTATCAGTCTGTGGATGAGTGGAAGGTTTGTACCAGAACAGTCAAAAGCTCGGAGTAAGCTTGGCGGGAAGTAAACCCAGAAGAGAGGCAAGTCTCGGCAAAGAGCCCGAGACTCCTAGGAAACCTAAGATTGTCACTGGGACGATTTGTGACTTGTAACCTGGCACTCCTGCTACAGCCTTGGGAAGAGTCAAGTGAAACTGTTCAGGTGTTCCTAAGACTGCAGCAAAAGCAAACATTCCTCGTCTGTTCTTGTCATGGCCACTCAGGTCTTTCTAGAACCTATGCAATGGATGATAGAACAATTCTCAGATCTCAGAGTGGACCATCACACAGTAACATGTCTGTCGTGAGTCACATGGAAATTAGAAATGTGAAAAAGGGGACATCAAGGTAAGGAACCAGAGCACACATTTCCACTTACTTTATGAGAGAGACAGGAAAATCTAAAATCAGCTATCTTGGAGTCTTGAGGATGTGATATTTACAGAAAGACACTAACTTTATCAGTGAGGATTGAGTTTAGATGAAAAGCACTTGTCACATTAAAAAACGAAAAGGGAAATGGTAGCCATGAATAGAAGATCAGATCAAGAAATTAATATGAAGAACAAAATTGTAAGTGGGGACAAAGTAGACCCAGGAAATTGGTGTGGGGCTTGAGGCAGGACAAGAGAACCTGAGGCACAGGGCAACTCTGAAGCCTGAAGGACACTTCTCCACAGGAAGAGACCAAGCCTGCAGTTGCAGGTGAGAAGCAGCCTGGTCATTGGAATGAGTGAACGCAACCTCCCTAGAGTATCTGAACAAAACTTTAAGTTCAAGGACTTCAGGAAACAGTCTACCCATGGCATAGCAGGAAAGGGGGAGATTCTGAAACAAAAGGCAGGGCAGGCTGAGACATCTGTACAACAGAGGGTAGGAACTGACTAACTGCTAAAGATGCGGAAGAAATGTCCACCTGAAAACCCTTTACCTCAAGAACTCTCTTTGCAACTGCACAGGGCAGTTGGAAAAATTCTCAAACTGGAAGGATCCAGGAGTGTGGGGCCTGCTCACCCTTCTAGATGTAAATTACTTGGAGACTCATGTTGGTATGGTGGGATGGGTTAAATAATGGCAGAGTGATGGTGCAGAGAAAGACAAGGTGAGCAACAAAACCAATGGGGACTGCTACTGCGGGTAATATACAAGTGACAGAGAGAGATGATAGAAGGTAGATGACGGTTTGATGGATGCTAATAGGTCTGAGAAACAAACAGATGAGAGATATAATAGCTGATAGATTTGATCGGTTGGTGACAGACAAATGACAGGTGATAGATGACAATTTTGAAAATGTATTTTAATTTATTCTTTGAGAATTTCATACATGTATCCAAAGTATTTTGAGTATGTTTACCCCAACTCCTCTTGGACTCTCCTGTCATCTGCCCTGCTCAATTTCATATCTTCTTTTATCTTTCTTATTATATTAAATTAATTTTTTTCTTTTTAAGACAGGACCTCACTGTGTAGCTCTGGCTGGTCTGAAACTCACAGAGATCCACCAGGCCTGGCCTCTTCCTTTTTAAAAATAATCCACTGAATTCAATAAATGTCCTCAACATGCACATGCGTGAGGGGACTCAATAGAGAGCAGTTCTGATAGATGATAGATTTAAGAGATAGATTTGATAGACGACAGATGACAGACAGATAAATAACTTATATAAATAGATGGCATAACATAACAATGACCGAATAGCTGAAGCACCAATTCCAGTCAAAAGCCCATAGTGATCTGTTCACTATTTGAGGAGTAAAAGAAGCCTGTCAAGTTTAATAATGACCCTGCAACCAGACTTCCTGGGTGTGAGCTGCAACTTTCCCACCTGCCTCACGTGGCCCTCGCCCACTGCCACCCCTGCCACCGTAACCTGCTACCTCACATCTCTATACCAGCACAGCCACTGTCCTTCGTTTTCTCCCAAGTGAGACAGTCTACACCGGTCCTTCGAGCAAGTTCCATCTAGTTCACAAAATAATCTTCAAAACTCTGTACACAAAACCCATAGAATGATCCAAGCTTTCAGGATTAGCATTCTAGCCCTGTGGCAGTTTGAATAAAAATGGCCGCCACAGGCCCATAGGAACTGTCACAATTAGGAGGTATGGTCTTGTTGGGGTAAGTGTGTTTCTGGGGGTGGGCTTTGAGGTCTCAGATGCTCAAGCCAGGCCTAGTGTGACTGTCTCTTTCTACTACCTGCGGATCAAGATGTAGAACTCTCAGCTCCTCCTCCAGCACCATGTCTGCCTGCACACCGCCATGCTTCCCGCCATGGTGATAAAGGACTAAACCCCTGAACTTTCAGCAAGCCCCAATTAAATGTTTTCCTTTATAAGAGTTGTTGTGGTTATGGTGTCTCTTCACAGCAATAGAAACCCTAACTAAGGCAGGACCCACGATCTGATGCTATCCCCTGTGCCTCACCTCCAGTCCCAGCCTCAGTATCCCTTTTCCTCATGGCAAATGTGCAATAGTGAATGCACCAAGATGACTGACTGTACAGCCCAACCTTACTCCTTTACCAGCATGTGTGCTTGGCTAGCTGCTTCACAATGCTGTCTTTAGGTGTCTAGAAAGCAGGAAATAACAGTGTTTGTACCACATCAGGGTTCTCGGGAAAATTAAATGCAAAGAGCAGGTCAAGGGCTTTTCACTGGGCTGAGCTCTCCAAAGTCTTCCCAAGGAAGGTGCTGCTGTTCAGAGCCCCACTGCTTACGTTATTTCCCTTGCTTGTAACACGTTTGTAATCCAGCAAAGTTCTTCTCCTTTATCCTTCTGCTTCAGCTCAATGCTACTCTCTTTCTCCACCAGCCAGCCTGGCATGCAGGATGGACAAGCTTTGCCTTGACACATTCCAGCAGTTGAGTTTGTGTCTTGCTTAGGACCTGCAGCTTTGCATTGACTTGGAGGTCAGTCTGTCCCCTCCACAGCACTGTGAGCAGGCCCTGTCAGTCTCACCTCAAGATCCCCAGGACCCCACAAAAAACATGGTCTACACTAGGAGCTCAGAAAACATTTATAAAAGGAACAAGAAGAGCCAGTTCTCTCTCAGAGTGGTTGCACAAGTTTACATTCCCACCAGCAGTGGAGGAGGGTTCCCCTTTCTCCACAACCTCTCCAGCATATGTTGTCTCTTGAGTTTTTGATCTTAGCCATTCTGATGGGTGTAAGGTGAAATCTTAGGGTCGTTTTGATTTGCATTTCCCTGATGGCTAATGGGGTTGAGCATTTCTTTAAGTGTTTCTCTGCCATTAGATATTCCTCTATTGAGAATTCTCTATTTAGCTCTGTACTCCATTTTTTAAATTGGATTACTTGATTTTTTTTGCTGTTTAACTTCTTGAGTTCTTTATATATACTGGATATTAGTCCTCTGTCAGATATAGGGTTGGTGAAGATCCTTTCCCAATCTGTAGGCTGTCGTTTTGTTTTGACAACAGTGTCCTTTGCTTTACAGAAGCTTTTCAGTTTCATGAGGTCCCATTTATTGATTGTTGCTCTTAGAGCCTGTGCTGTTGGTGTTCTGTTCAGGAAGTTGTCTCCTGTGCCAATGAGTTCAAGGCTCTTCCCCACTTTTCCTTCTAAACAGGTTTTATATTGAGGTCTTTGATTCACTGGGACTTTAGTTTTGTGCAGGGTGATAAGTATGGATCTATTTGCAGTTTTCTACATGTAGACATCCAGTTAGACCAGCACCATTTGTTGAAGTTGCTATCTAATATCCAGTATATATAAGGAACTCAAGAAGTTAAACAGCAAAAAATCAAGTAATCCAATTAAAAAATTGAGTACAGAGCTAAACAGAGAATTCTCAATAGAGGAATATCGAATGGTAGATAAACACTTAAAGAAATGCTCAACCCCATTAGCCATCAGGGAAATACAAATCAAAATGACACTAAGATTTCACCTTACACCCATCAGAATGGCTAAGATCAAAAACTCAAGTGACAACACATGCTGGAGAGGTTGTAGAGAAAGGGGAACCCTCCTCCACTGCTGATGGGAATGTAAACTTTTACAACTACTCTGGAAAGCAATCTGGCACTTCCTCAGAAAACTAGGAGTAACACTTCCTCAAGACCCAGCTATAGCACTCCTAGGCATATACCCAAAAGAGACTCAAGTATACAATAAGGACATTTGCTCAACCATGTTTGTAGCAGTTTTATTTGTAATAGCCAGAAGCTGGCTATTTGTAATAGCCAGATGCCCCTCAGTGGAGGAATGGATGCACAAATTGTGGTATATCTACACAATGGAATATTACTCAGCAATAAAAATCAAGGAAATCATGAAATTTGCAGGTAAATAGTGGGATCTGGAAAAGATCATCCTGAGTGAGCTATCCCAGAAGCAGAAAGATTCACATGGTATATACTCACTCATATAGACATATAATATAGGATAAACCTACTAAAATCTGTACACCTAAAGAAACTAATCAAGAGGGAGGACTCTTGCTAAAATGCTCAATTCCTATCCTGAAAGACAAAGAGGATGGACATCAGAAGAAGGAGAAAAGAGGGAACAAATCAGGAGCCTGACACAGAGGACCTCTGAAAGGCTTTGCCCTGCAGACTATCAATGCAGATGCTGAGACTTATAGGCAACATTTGGGCAGAGTGCAGGGAATCTTAGGAAAGAAGTGGGAAACAGTAAGATCTGGAGAGGACAGGAGCTCCACAAGGAGAGCAACAGAACCAAAAAATCTGAGCACAGGGGTCTTTCCTGAGACTGGTACTCCAACCAAGGACCATGCATGGAGATAACCTAAGACTCCTGCACAGATGTAGCCCATGGCAGCTCAGTATCCAAGTGGGTTCCATTGTAATAGGAACAGTGACTGTCTCTGACATGAACTGATTGGCCTGCTCTTTAATTACTTCCCCCTGAGGCGGAAGCAGCATTACCAGGTCACAGAAGACAATGCAGCTACTCCTGATGAGACCTAATTGACTAGGATCAGAAGGAAGGAAAAGAAGACCTCCCCTATCAGTGGACTTGGGGAGGGGCATGCATGCAGAGGGTGGAGGAAGGGAGGGGTTGGGACGGGAGGAGGGAGGGATACAAAGTGAATAAAGTGTAATTAATAAAGAATTAAAAAAAAAAAAAGAAGAGCCAGTTCATCCTGTTTGAGAATGAAAAACCAGAAGACTGTGACAGTCATTCTCCATCTGAGAAGCTAGCGTAGTGGCTTTGATGTCTGGAGAGATCCCAAGCATATCACATATGGACAGGGCAGGGTGGATGGGGAGCACAGGGGTATAGCTATGGCCTGTGATTGAGTTGGTCTCAATACCAACAAGCAATTTTTGGAGACTTTCGCCTTCAATAAGCAAACTGCCAGAAGCCCAGAGCTGTCGGAGATGAGCTCATGGCAGAGCCGAGCTGAAGTCGGGTGAAGTACAAGCACTGGCCTGACCCCAGAGGCTTCTGGCCAGAACTGCCAAATAACCTCAAGCCTGTGGCATGCTGTGGCCACGGCTTACTGAAAGTCAGCAACAAAGTGAGAAAAAAGACACCCACCTCACCACTAGTGAGGAAATGCCTAGTGCCAACACAAGCTCTTTCCAGGTCTGGATTGTCTCCGGGGTAAGTCACCAGGCCCGGTGTCACCTAGCCTGGGTCAGACCTTGGCTCTCTTGTGCAGACATTTGTCCAGGCAATAAGGCATTCTACATGGGATGATAGGTGGTAAGCCATGCCTCTCCACTTTAGAAATAACATCTACTCAAAAATAAGCCCTCTATGAAAGGCCAGGGGCTGGGTGGTGACAGTGGGCGGAAATAAGTCACACTTCTGAAAATTTAGTGTCCTTCAGCCTCTGAAAACACCCCCAATGTATAAAATGCACTCTGCCATGAGTGGTTTCTGACAAACTAAACAACTAAACGATGGAACGAGGGAGCTCAATGCCTATCATACCCACAACAGATAAAGAACTATTAACAGTGTAAAATGTTGTCAGGCTAATTAGAAAGGCTACTGTACTACAGAAATGGCTTCTGGAGAGGCAGGGAAAAGGAAGATTCATGGATGTACAGCTAACCTACTGAGGCCTAAGGCCTAAAGTATACATATGCTTTTTTTCATTTATAATGTTAAAACCATGTTATAAGTTGCAGGCAAGGAAAAAGACCACAGAGCTCCAGTTTGCATTACAAAGTCCATCCTGGCTACTACCTTTTTCGGGGTGTTGGGTTTTTTATATTTATAGTGACTTTAGTTAGCTGCCATAAATCTTTACTGTTGTAACTTCGTCATTGTTTATGACTGCAGAGCTTGAGCATGTGAGCAAGCAGGGCCAGAATTGTAACTTCATAAGGTTTTTGATAGTCCTTACAGTGAGCTGTTTGCTGCTCCAGTACACTAACTCCAAAACCTTAGGAAGGGGTAAGAGAGTCATGACTCCATTTTAGCCACTCATCCAAGCCACACGACTGTCCCTAACCATCCCAAGAGTTCCACAAAACTTAATTCTATAAACTTAGAAACTCTAGCAAGAAATTCCTTCAGATATGTATCCCTCTAAAGTCACCATTTTTCTTTTGAGCAAGAGCCTTTCTTTCACACACCATCCACACACTCACCCATCCATGTATCCTCCCATCCATACATGCATGCACCCATCCAGTCTTCATAAATACAATGTTTGCTAAGTATGAAAGATATATGGGTGTGAGAAGATGAACAAAACATATGCCCTTGGGTCTTGCAGGACACCAATGGTAAGCCAGAATTAGTATTATATATATGCCAAGAATGCAGCTATTAATCAAGAAATGGTACTGGTAGCCACAGAACAAGGCATCAGGGGCAGCTAAGTCCCTGTAGGCATGCATGAGTCATGATACAGGAAGATGGCCTTCTTCTCTAGAACCTCTGTCCTCACAGAAACACCAAGAGCAGACCAAAAAGGCAGACAGTGACATACTTCCAAGTTCACTGTAAATCACGCAATCTGACAATTTAGGACACCTCTTTTGAAAATTCAGATTGATCTCTCAAAACATCATTTTCTCTTATTTTTAAAATTAGTTAAAACTTTGCGAAAATGCAGGCATGAGCAGAAAAGAAATATGCTCCAACAATCTTAGACAGAAGTAAATGATTAATATTCCAGTTTTAACATATACATATGCTTTATTTATTTATAATGTAAAGACTAAAATGTGTATGTCTTGAAACATTTAAAAACAGTTCTTTACACTTTATTTTGTTCTCAAACATCCTCGAGTAGCACATATGCTCATTAGTGTCTGTCCAATGAGCTGCTGTGTAGATTCCACAGAATTTTAGCCATTTTTCTGCCAATGGCATTTAGATTCATTTGGAGCTTTCACAATTGTTAATAGTGCTTAAGAAAAAAAAAAAAACACAAAAAAAAATAGTGCTTAAGAACATAATATACGGACATCTCTAGTCAATCTGTTAGAATAAATTTCCACAAATCTGAGGGTTGTATCATAAGTCATACATTGTCAAATGTTTGATATATACTGCTCAGTTATTCTACTCAAGCTTTGTACTAATTTACATTCCTAACAGAAGTGTAAAAGTGTCTTTTCTTTACTAACACTGTGTATCATTTGCTTTTTCTCTCTTTGGACCATTAGAATGTAAGAGAAAATAATATCAAATTTGTACAGTTCTGGTTAACCATAAAAACTGTTTTTGTCCCCATGGCTTAATGAGTCCATCTTGCATTTTTAGTGCCTTTTCATGGCTTTGACTCACTTTCTCTTCTGTAACTTTCCTCTTTTGCTCCGAGTTGTGCCTTCTGGAATTATCCTGAGACCAGTCCTTCCTTCACATGACACCCCCTCAAATACTTGAAGACAGAAATCATGTCTCATTTTCTCTAAGTGAAACACCCTGGCCCCTTCAACCATTCCTTATGTGGCAGTTTCAAGGACCAGTATTTAAGATGATGAATAAGTCCTACTACCCCAAACAATCTAATACCAACAGTCTTGAAACACATGCAGTTCCAGGGATGCAGCCAATGCCTGCATCTTGGACCACATCTCCACATCTTTTTTTCCCCGTCCACAGGGCCTGGTGAGTTTTACCACACTAATGGGAATTTTATCACACTTATGTGAGATCATGGGCCTGGAGCCCCAGGAAATGGGCAGAAAGGCATAATATTGAGTCCATCAGCAGAAGAATTTACCTGGTATAGTAAGCATGATTAACTAACTTAATTGAAGAAAGATACAGTAAGAACCAAGGTACCCTCTTGGCATAGATTCCAAGAAGGTTGTGGAGTACTGATGCAGCCCAGGTGTGGGCATTCTTGAGGACAACTCTCCTAATCTCAGCTGGCTTAGAGTCCCTCCTATCCCCAAGGATGACTGCCCACTAACACTTGCCTATAATCACCTGGATATATGTAATATTTATCTGAGCACTTCTAGAAGGATGGGCCTGGGGTCTGTAGCCCTAAGATCCTTGCTCAACAATGGCCACACACAGGCCATGATACACACTGGATAACGGAGACACTGCTGCTGGGGTCTATTTGTTTTCTGTGGTTCTGACTGGTTCTGCAGCACTATCAGACTATGAGTGAGCCAAGTTGAGGGCTAGATACATTCTGAATCTCTGTCCTTGAGTCTGGCTCAGGCCTTTGTCAAACAACACACCAATAGTTTTGTAAATCACACTTCCTGTGGTTTAAAGATGTCTCTTGTGGGCTGGAGAGATGGTTCGGTGATTGAGAGCATTGGCTGTTCATCCAAAGAACCTATGCTGGATTCCCAACATGGTGGCTCATACCATCTGTAACTCCAGTCCCAGGGTATCTGACCTCTACAGGCATACGTGCCTACAGACATACATGTAGGCAAAACCAACCATACACATTAATGAGAAAGGAAGGAAGAAAGGAAGGAAGGAAGGAAGGAGGGAGGGAGGGAGGGAGGGAGGAAGGAAAGAAGGAAGGAAGGAAGGAAGGAAGGAAGGAAGGAAGGAAGGAAGGAAGGAAGGAAGGAAGGAAAATGTTGCCAAAAGTTTGTGAGTTAGAAACTTGAAACCCCAAATTCATATGTTGATGGTATTTTGATGGGACATTTTGGGGGGAATGAGGATTAAATCAGATCCTATGGTGACATAATGATGATGTTAGTAGCTTCTTAAAAGAAAGGAGCTATGTGTGGTGGCACACTCCTTTAATCCCAACACTTGGGAGGCAGACGAAGGTGGATCTCTGTGAGTTTGAGGCCAGCCTGGTCTACATCATGAGTTCCAGATCAGCCACATGTACAGTGAGACCCTGCCTCAAAAATATAGTAAACTAAAATAAAGAAGGAAAATAAGATAAAATAAGAGTCCTAAACTCACAGGCGTCAGTTCTCTCCCCAGATGACATTCTCTGGCACAAAATGACACATAGCAAGAAGACCTTGTCTAACACAGCCCCTTAACCCTGAAGTCCTCATCCTTATAACTAACTGTGAGAAGAAAATTTCTTTTCATTGTCAATAACCCAGTCTGTAATATTTTGTGATAGCAACCCAATAAAGACCAAGACAATGTTGTAAGTAGAAAAAAAAAAAAGCAAAAACAAGACAAAACAAAACAAAATAAAATACAAAAAAAAAAAAAAAAAAAAAGATTTTACCTCCAACAACAACAGAAGCCTTTAAGGGCATGTATACATATATTGCGCTGACAGGCTGTGCCATGCCTATCTATGTATATAAGTGAATATATGGGTGTACATACACAGGAAGTCAGTGTGGAGTGTCTAGATTGCTGAGTTTTGAATTGCAGGTGCTCAGAATCTGGCAATTCCATAGCACTGCTGTGATTGTTCTAATTACGTTGGTCATGGTAAACACTATTTCAGAACCACAGTAAGGTGCTAGTGGTATTTGTGGACTTAGAACCTTTTTTCTTCAAACACCTTAAACCGTGTCAAGAAACTATTTTACTTCCAGACCACCTATGGTGTGGGTGAAAATCAACATGCTAGACCAGAGGTGCGACCTGTTGGGCAATAAGTGGCCCAACAAGTGTTTGGGCTATGAAGCAGGTAGTGCTGGACACTCAGTGAAGGAAGGATCACCGTAGATCCCTGCATTGGCCAGGGAGGGCTCTTGGATAGCCCCCTCCAAAAGGAAAATACAGTTCATACTGAGCATAATCCACAGCTCACTGCCCATCAGAAGCAAAGCCACAATAAGAAGCTCAAGTCACCTCATCTTACAGATCCTTATTATGATTTGCCTGTCAAAGGCCAGCATACTATAAATTATTTTTTATTTCTTCCAAGCAATAGCCTGGCTATTGATGTATATTCTTTAACTGAATTACAGCCACAGGCTTTGCGTTCTTTCCTTTGTGGCATTACTATGCTTCACAGAAATATCCTCTGTATGGATACATGACATTTTATTCATCTATTCATCACTTAGTATATTTTAGGTTGTTTTAACTTTTAGTCCATTATATATATAAGAATATAAATTTATATTTAAATTTCTTTGTAGACTTAGATCTTCAATTCTTTTGGGTTGATATCTAGGAGTCAAGCTGTGAAGTCATACAGTAACGGCATGCTTAGCATTTTGAGATTGTTTTTCCAAGTGGCTATGGTATTTTACATTCCCTCCAGCAAGATATGATGGTTTCAATTCTCCTTTCCTTGCCAACGCTTGTTATCTGTTATCTCACCGTGATTTTGATGTGCATATCTACGGGGATACAGCTGCAACTGTCACTTCAAATCTGCACACTACATTACAGAGGTTGATGGCGCAAAGGCTCCACTCATCCTTAAATAATCAGCTTTTTAGAAATGTATTTTAAATAGCTGTGCTTTCTCTAGTAACAGAAATGACATTCTAGCCACACACACACACACACACACACACACACACACACACACACACACAC
>NW_026596046.1:21989343-22015542 GCF_907164565.1 Psammomys obesus
ACACACACACACACACACACACACACACACACACACACACACACACAAAATACTTTCCTGCTTTTTTCCCAAGAATATTCTTAACCCAATATTACAGTTGGGGATGAAGGCTCCTTCACCTTCTTGGAAATACAACAGCAACGCTGCTCACCTGCTGGTGGCCAAGCCTTGATGTAACCTGTGCAGTGGACCACAGCATACTGGGCTTCTCCTTCTTTTACAGGGCCAAGGCCATTTCTGAAAAAGGACATACATGAAGTTGTCTTCATTTCATGAGAACAAGGCAAGCTGCTGATAAGCCCTTTTGTATCTAAGCTACCCGTTTGATTAATGGATTTAAATCTTCATTTCCCACCATCCTGACCTCGTCCTTCAACAGGGCCTGAAAGTCACACATAAATTCCACCCAACTCCCAGTTCTCACCCTGGGCATGGCCACCCTAACACATGTCCTCATGGTTCTCCATTCTTAGCCTCTCTTCAAGCTGAACTAATCCCCCAGTGTGGGGCCAGTGAGCCATTTCCTAGCACAGTCCCCAGGTACAGCACAGAAAGGAATGCCCACCTGAACCTTTTCCTCATGGTGGTTATTCTGTTCAAAGGCAGGTGATCCAAGGGTGCATTTCCACACCTAAGAGTCAACACATGTTATTAGAACCAGGGAGGGTGCAGTGACTATATGAGGCACGGTGCTGCTGAGACAGACGAGGGTTAAAATCACTGTCAGTGTCACTTCTTCGTGTGCTCAAGTGTGTGCAGGTGTTACATGTGTGCATGTGTATCTGGAGGATACACATCCTGGCCAGAGGATGCGCTCAGGTGCCATGCTAACTTTTTCTTTTGTGGTAATGTTTCTCCCTGTCAAGCAGCTTACCAAGTGAGGCTGGCTGGCGGCTGAGCCCCAGGGACCATCCTGGTTTTTCATCTCCGATGCTCGGATTACTAAAGTGTGCCACCACACCCAGTTTTTTTCATACGGGCTCTGAGGATCAGGCTCAGGTCTTAGCTTATAAGGCAATTATTTGACTGAGACATATCCTCAACAGGAATGATGAGTTCTTTAATTAGTAAACACTCTTTATGATGTTTACTTTCCTATAAGTGAAGGTATTTATTACAAATGGAGGGGAAGCAATTAAAAATTCTCACCCATGGCCATTGGACTTCTTGTACCTGAGACTATCTTGAGCAATATGAATACTAATCAAACAGCCAGTCGGACTACCCTTATGCGAGCACTGGCTGCTCCGAACTCTTCATAGACACCTTGTAAAAAACTACTCTTGATGGTGAAGCGCTAGCCAGAGTTATTTGAAATAGTTCTTACTGGAATTTTTTTAACTGTTAAAAGCCTTGTTGAACTCTAGATGACCCTAGTATATTGTCTACCTATGCCAGGCGGAGAGTACTTCTGGTGGCCTAGAAGAGGGGTAAGCTTGTGACTGGGGCAAACACTAGCCTGCATTTGCTTGCAAGCCTTGCTATAATGGATGCAAACATCCTTTTGGCTACATAGCGGACTCTTCAGCTCACTTGGAGAGCTGGCAGAGAGACACTCTTGTGTGCCTCTCCTGCTATTACATTAAGCCCAATGAAAGGCTTTTCTGGAGTAGTCTTTTCTTAATTACTTCTTATTATTACAGCTTGAGCTAATGATGCACAAAAAAAAAAAAAAGAAAGAAAGAAATAGCAGAGATAAGAGAGCATCAGTGAAGGCAGAGGCACTAGAGCAGCAGTGCTAGCTAGCAACAGCTAAGTCACCAAAGGGCTGAGCTGCACAAACGGCAGGGTGGCCCTCGACAGCAGCAGGCTAGAAGCCTGCGTAGTCAGAGGAGAGACACTGCAGGTCTGATGGTTGGAACAATTATATATTGTCAGGCCTTTAGGGTCAAATGTCTCAGCAGCGCAGGCCTGGGAGCTGTAAACCCAGCTGTTATCAAAGGCTGAAGAATGTGATACCTAGATTGCCTGGAAACTGTAATGCCAGCTGTAGCAAGAGCTGAGGAATTTCAGTGTCTTAGACCAGCACACGAGCTTCAACACTGGCAGGGCTAAGGATCCTTTTACCCAAGGCCTACACAAAAGCCCTAACACTAAAAGATGCCTTCCACTGCTGCTCCTGCGTGCCACTACACGCTGCTGTCAAAGACCAAGTGACACGAAAGCTGCTAGGTAGGACCAGCACTTGAAGAATTTCTCCCCTCCCCTCACTTTCTATTCCTGCACATGTTGAAGAGTAACCCTGCTATCAAGTAGATGGTTCTCAAGTGTCCTGTGTTCTGGGAGTCCCACGGCTATTATCCTTCCAAAGTGCAGAAGTGGGCTTGCTGGGTTTTGACTTTTACTTGACATTAGAGTTTGGCCAGTTTTTCAATGCACGAGAAACATATCACAGCCCATCTCAGCACGAGAGACTTACAGAAGGACTAAAGGAAAGCCTGGCCAGCTTTGGTCCCACAGATCACTTCAGTGGAGCCAGTGGCTCTGTGGAAAGGAGGAGGGTGATGACGGCAGCAGTGTCTCCTCAGGCCTGAGCAGAGATACCAACTCAAAACAGATGTTGCCAGCTGATGAACAGTAGCGTCTTCCCAGGCTTGAGCATCACACTGTGGACACCCCCCCACCACCACCACCATGCTGGCTCTAGGAACAGCTACACAGCTGGAAGCCTGCTGGTGGCAAAAGGGAGAGTGGAGACAAGGGACTAATAGACAGAATTAGGTCTGCCTAGAGGCCTCTCTTTGGAGCCCAGAGGATGAAGCACTCTCCACAATGGTAGGACCTCTCTGATCACTTCTTAATGGTTCTCTCAGCATCCTAGGTATGAAGCATCCAAGCTCTGGACACCACTTGGCATGCCTGTTCGCTTAGTGCCTTTCTATTTCCCAACTGCATGACCAATGCCAGCCTGGATGTCTTTATTTGCAATACAAAAAAAAAAAAAAAAAAAAAAAAAAAGCCCAATTATGCTTTGCGACCTTGGAGAGCTGCCAGCACTGGAGTGGCTTTCACAGCAGGGTACATCTGTGACATTGCCTCTCAGGGATGCCAACAAGGCCCTTTGCCCCTTTCTGGCAGACTGTGTCCTGAGGAAATAGTGTTGCTTTGTTGATGATGTCATGCTCTAAGCAGAACAAAGTGCTGCACACCTCTCCAGCCATTCTGAGCATCTTGGGAGTAATACTCCAATGAGCAACTATGAGCACATTCTCTGGAGGTACCCCTGGGCTTGGAGAGATGGAATAATCTCGGTGGTGACAGTGGCACCATAAGCTGCTGATAGAAACAGTGTACTTGATGCCTCCAAGCAATTGATTCACAGGATTGTCTGGGAGGGTATAATTAAAAATTTATATCGCTTGGGCTTGCTAACTGCCCCCGAGCTATGATGGGAGGACCCTTCTGTGACCGACTGCATTAGCTGATAATGTGTTGTTTCTGGATGGCTGCTGTGCAGATGAGTCCTATGTCTGGCTCATCCACAACACAAAGTCGGCAGCCAGTGGAACTCTATCCCTAAATCAGAGACCATTTATGCACTGCCACCCCAGTGCCATCTTGTCGCCTGAGGCGGGTGAAGGAGTTTCATCAGGGCTTTCTGGCAGAGGTCCAGCATCCAACCTGGAGAGGAGCAGATGCAGGAGAAAAAGCAGCTCTCTCACCTGTCCTCTAAAGTGATGTTTTGTAAAAGACACACTTAGGGTGAGGAATGTAGGTCACCCCTCACTAAATTACATTGGAGATATGACTTGTAGAGTTGTATCTCTCTCTCTCTCTCTCTCTCTCTCTCTCTCTCTCTCTCTCTGGGTGTGTGTGTGTGTGTGTGTGTGTGTGTGTGTGTGTGTGTATACATGTATACAGGCATATGAGTTCAGAGATGCACACATATCTGTGTGAAAGCCAGAGGACAATTTTAGCTGTTCTTCCTCAAGTGGCATTCGCTTGTTTTTAGAGACATGGTCTCTCACCTAGGATTTGCCGAGTGGCCAGCAAACTTCAGAAATCTGCCTGTCTCCACCTCCCCATCACAGGGATTACAAGTGTACACACTATCATGCTAGACTTGTTCTTCTTTTAAAGTAACACAGCTATCTCTCCAGCCATGATAAATTGACTTCGTTAAAACATATACAGCTTTAAAAGATTACTTTGAATCAGAAAAAAATTAATATTTAAAAGCATTTTCTCTTTAGAAGTTTATAGGACCCACAAGATATGCAAGTGCTAAGTCACTTCAGGCAGCAGACAACTGAGTAAAAGTGACATTAGCTAGTGGCTCTGCTGTGCCTGTCTGGGACGGGCACGTCAGTGGGATCACATAGCTTGAAGGGGAGGAGGAAGGGCTGAGGAAAGGTGTCGGCAATGCTATTAAACCAAGATGGATGCAGAATCCTACACTGGTTAGGAGAGGTGTTTGAAGATAGCCCAGGGTAAGCACATGCCAGGGCAGGCTGGGCAGAGGAGGCTGAGTCTGCCTTGCTTGCCTGCCTGTAGCTCCAGTTTCTCTTGTTTCTCATTCTGAGAAGCAGCCTTGAAGCCCCAGATCCTGCCTTTGGGACTCAGTAGCGGCATTTCAGATTCTTCCTTAGTCCTCTCTGTTCCCTCCTCCCTGCCTGGATGCTCAGCTCAGCTTTCTGCCATTGGTGGAGCAGGGCCAACGCTCTCCCCAAGTGCTGTCCTAAAGTATCCTCTTTAAACTGCCTCCCGGCGACTGTCCTCTCAGTTCAGCTGCCATCTCAATGTCCATCCCTGAGTCTTTCTTCATCCCTTGCTTCTCCTCTGGGTTTCAGAGTTACGTAGCCAACTGGCTTCTTATCTTTTTCCATTTAGTTATCTGGTTAACATCTCAGTCTAGGAAGGATGACCACTCCCCTTCACTCTAAAGACGCTCCCAGCCACCTTTCTCATCTTAGTAACAGTACCCCATTTCTCCAAGGGGACAAACACATATCTGACCTATCTCCTTATTTTATACCCTGCGTGTGGCTGGCTGTGTGTCCTAATATATATCTGCAACTATATTATATATCTCAATACCTGCTGTCATCTGAATGGTACAAAAAGCTACCTTGGCCTTTCTTTTTCTTCACTAAGAAGCAGAACAGTCTCTTTCCCTCCTCTTTGTCTCTCTACCCCTTTCCCTTTCAGACTTTGCTAGTGGTAAGGAGTCTTGGACCCAATCTTCCATGAATTCAAACAGTAACTATATACAAAACATTCTCTTGAAAGTGAGGGAGGTGCAAAGAGCCATAAATCATCTGGGCAAGGTGGCTTAAGCTTTTAATCTCGGTTCTCAGGAGGCTAAGATAGGAGGCTCGAGAGTTGGAGGTTGGACTGGGCTACAGAAGTGGCTATCTTATAAAAAACGAAAAAGCCAAAAAAGTATAAATCAGTCTCTATCCTTAGGGTAGTGTGATTGAATTATGAAGCCAAGCCATTTGCTCGTTGATTTAAATACAAATCAACAGGGAGTGGGATATGGCTCAGTGAATCAGTAGAAGTTCTCTCTGTGAACTCCAATATCCTACCAGGCATGGAGGCCCACACCTGTCATCTCAGACCTTAGGAAGTGGATGCAGGAAGATCAGAACTTCAACGTCATCTGCAGCTATATATATTTGATGCCAGCCTGGGACACATGAGAGCCTTCCTCAAGAACACAAAACAAAATCAAACAAACAAAGAAATCTAATCAATAACAGTTGGGGGCGAGTTAAAAAGGTATGATGAGGCACGAGATCAGTGGTTTCAGCACAAACCATGTTGAAGAATACAGAATCTGGAGAGGCATGGCATGTGGAAGGCCTTGAAAGACAGTTAGGAAAGAAAATCAAGAGGCACAGAGGAGTAGGGTTATTACAATGTAATAGGGCTAAGGAGGTAGAAGCAGGAGGATCAGAAGTCCCAAGCCAGCCTACACTGCACAGAGAAATCTTGTCCCCAAAAGCCAAGGGCTGAAGAACAGCTCAATGGCAGAGCACTTGCCTGGGAGCAAGTCCTGGGTTCAATCCCCAGCACAATCTCCCCGCAAAAGGACAAAAAAAAAGTACTGGTGTCATAGTACACACTTTTCACACAGGACACAGAGGCAATTGAATCTTTGTGAGTTGATGAGCCCAGCCTCATCTACATAGCAAGTTCCAGGATAGTTAGGGCTATATTAAAAGACCAAAACAAAAATTTTAAAGAACAAGAAACAGAGAAAGGATAATACAGCACACAAAGGTGTGAAAATGGGATGGATGAGAAACGGTGGATTACTAAAATGGATAGGCGGCAGAAAGGGAGCATTCTCATGCTGGATCAAGAACTGGGATATATTTCTTGTCTGAAGTCAGGAGCACAAGGCCTTGGCCTCTGCCAGCCAACAAACCTCATCCTACAGATGAAGGAGCGCCGAGAGCCCATACACATGCGCATGGACGACTGCTGTCCTTCCTTCTTCACTGTCCCGGTCTTCAGGTCCAGGATGCGGCCTGAGGGAGAGAGAAATACAGTGGCGTGTGAGCCTCTGCCTGAGATTAGGGTTGAGATGGAAGGGGGAGAGTTCTCCAAAGCTCTGCCACGCCAGGTCAAGCCAGGCAAGGCTGCACAGACTTTTTTTCTTGGCATCCCCAGTGTTCTTTGGCAGAAACTCACAGAGAAATGGAATCCATACGGTTCACGAGGCCTTGTTTTCTTCAGTGCAATTTCTACTTGTCAGCTGTACTTCTGGATGCCTGTACTTCAAGTCACTCTAGTTTGGCCACCTCCTCCCCCAGCCCATGCAAACAGCCTCTGCCAAGGTCACCGACAGCTTCCCCATGCTGAATCCAAAACACATCTTTCCTTTATTTGATCTGGCTGCTTTGCTGAAATTTGTGAACTATACATAGATCTCCTTAAAAAACAAAACAAATACAAACAACAACAACAAAAACATCATGGCAGGCATGGTAGGTGGACCTTGGGGTGTTAAGGCCAGCCTAGTCTACTGAGTGAGTTGCAGGCGGATGCATAGGGAGATTCAGCCCTCCCAACCTGGGTTTCTCACTCCTTTCCGGCACCCTCTGGTCTTTTCCTTCTCTAGGCTCTCCATCTCTTCTATCTTTTCTTCTATCTCTATCTCTTCTGCCTACACATCCCTTGTAGAGTTTTATTCTTGTCAAAGTCTCAGAGGTCAGCTCTGGATGCCAATGACCTAATGTCTTCTTCTACAGCAGCCACTCAAAGTCCTCTGTCTGGTAGAGCTGTCCCGTTAAGCTGGGCTCCGAATTTGGCTTCCTCTACTGGCCCAAAGGGTACAGTTTTAGAAAGACTCCTTAAGTTAAGTCAGTGTTAGAAGTTTGCCGGAGTAACCTCAAAGTCCATGTCTCAAATACTTGGTCCCCAGAATGGCATTACTGAATATGGTGAAAATTTAAAAGGTGGAGCCTAGTAGTGGTCCTTAGGTCACTGAGGATGTGTCTGAAGATTGTGGGACCATGGACTGTTCCTCCTTGTACGGCCTAGCTTGTGAGTCAGGCAGGTATGCGCTGCACCCAACCCCACCACTGTCATACAGCACATCTATCAGAGATCCAAAGCATGATCCAGGCCACCATTCTCTGACTGGAACCTCCAAAGCCATGAACCAAAGAAAACACGTTATCTTTCATAATTATGCCAGATATTTTATCATAGTAGTGGGAAGCTGAGGAACACTACTGGGCAAAATCCCCACCCTTAGTATCTGACCTCCATTGCTATCTTATCACCGTGGCCTGCGTTCCTTTGGTAAGAACTCTGCTGAATGGGTCCAGAAAGAATTCTCTTGACTCTGTTGTTCATTCTTAGTAATTCCCCACCAGCTGGTCTCACCCACCCTTTCTTTGGTTCTAAATTTCTGTCTTTCTTTGTTGGGGTCAGAGTTCAGTCCTATCTCTTCCCTCACTGCAGAACACCACCGCTGTGGTTCTCACAGCCTTCCCCGTGGCCTTGAACAGTGTTTCTCAGCACATTCAATGAGCACCATGCAGCCAGACCCCCTCTTAGAAGCTTCAATGTGTCTGGATGTCTCTTAGGCATCACAGACATTTTATCATTCCGAGGGGCAAATGTGTCGTCCTTTCAAAGCTGCCCTTTCTCCATGGTCTTCAAGCCTACTACTCAACCGCCCAAGTCCTCCACTTAAGAGCAGGAGGGACTGAAGAGATGGCTCGGTGGGAAAGAGTACTTTCTGTGCAAGCATGACAACCCGAGTCCAGACCTCAGCACCCATGTAAAACAGCTGGACATGGCTACATAGGTTTGTAACCTCAGGGGCATTGGGAAATGGAGACAGGAGGGTTTCTGGGACTTGATGGCTGGCAGCCTAGATCAAAGTTCAGTGAGAGAAGTAAGGCGGAGTGATATACAGTCAACATGGTAGACTTAAACACACAGTCATGCCCTTTCTTGAACATCTCTCCTGCTCCTTACCTGTGGTCTTCAAAAATCCACACCCCATACCCCAGTATGAAAGTATACAGGCTGAGCTCTGCTCACCTCATGACCCTTCTCGGCTTTGCCTGGGGCCTGGACACCTGGTGCAATGCATGGTCCCCCAGTGTGCTCCTGGACGCTCTCTTGGCCCTGAGCAGCGCTTTTCTCCAAGCATTTCATGACGATACCCACTTGTTACCTCAGTAATCACAAATAATCACTCAGCACTAACAAATGCACTAATCTAAGAGAAGGGTATGGGGAGATAGGAAGGAACTAAATAGAAAAGAATGAAATAGGACAGGAGAGAACAGACTTTGAAACAGAGACAAATGCTAACGAAGGATACAGGGTATAAGAAAGTGGCCCGAGAGCCCCCTCCTTTGAGTCCCTCTCACTAGAAAGAGAAGAGCATTGAGAAATACCTCACCCCCAGTTTGGGCTTGCTGTGCTAATGGAGACAGGAGATGAAGGACAAATATGTGCAAGACATTTAGTCACTTCCCTGACCCAAAGTGCTGAGGCACGCTGTGCTTTCCTGAGCTGGCTCTCCGGCACTGTGTTGGGACTGTTTTGGGCTGGGCCTATCAGCTCGCTCTCTTCACCCCTGCAGTACTCTGGGACACGGCAGCCTTCTCTGCAGATGTGGTGCACAGCTCTGTAAGGTGGAGTGTTCTGTATCAACACTAGGCACTGCTGAGGGGCACCTCTAAGCAAGGTGTGTGCCCACAGACTTCAACTCCCCCTGGAGGCAACACTGAACTTGAGCGCTGTTGGTGACCTTGCAGAGCAGACCCAGAGCTCCGCTGACTGCCGTCTGCGACTCTGCTTTTGACACCTGTCTGTCTCACTCACAGACAGCATCTTTTCACTTGCTTCATCATCAACCAAATGGCAAAAGGTTTCAGCTGTGAAGCAGGAGGCCAGAGGGTCTGTCAAATTCCAAAGTGCTCTGAAAATAAATCCCAGCTGCGGAGCCGGCTCGTGGCGCAACATGAGGAAATGAACAAACACATCTCCTATGATCTGCTGTGGGGATCCTGAGAGACAACTGCCCCAACGTTTGTTTCTCCACGTGCTTCTCGGGTTTCCTTGAGCCCAGCGAGCCCCATCTCCAGGCTTCTCAGGAATGCAAGCATGCTTAACTGTCCTGTAGGTGTACTCCTGAAAAGGAGTGTATGAACTGGATCTGACAAATACAGTCGTAGTGGAGATATGTGAAGGCAGGTGCCCATCCCTGGTATTGGGCGCTGAATCCCTATGTGAGCTGATATGACTGTGCCTCTGCTTACAGGCTCTGGGGCTTAGGCTGGCTCACAGTGGGATTCCAGAAGGAATGAACACGGACCTCATGTTGATGTTTAAGTTTTTGACCCATGAAGCCTTGGGGCTGGTTGGTCTGGATGTCCAGGCCAAAGATGACTTCTTCCAGAGTCTCTCCTCTGCCCTCATCCTCTTCATGAACAGGATGACATGTTTTCATGAAGTTCTGGGGGCTGAACAGAGAGCTTTCCTCATGTTAGGCAAGCACTGCTGAGCATTATCTGTAGCCCCAGGTGAGAGGACTTGTTCTCTCACACTTGTGTCTCTGGCTCATCCCACCTTCCACATTCCCTCCTGCTTTCCTTGGTTGCACCCCCTAGTCATTATTTTCATCATGTGTGGTCCACGCCCCTTTCTCTCCTTCCCATAAACATGTCTTACAAGTGCCCTCTAAATGCTTCCCTCTGAAATAAGCTGACCTGTGAACACTCAGCTCTTCAGAGATTCCCTCAGCCAATGCCTCAGGAAGAACCAAGCTCATCTCTTGCCTTCCAAACAGCAGAACCCTGGGACAGGAAGCTCTTGCTTCCACACACACAGACTAGCTCTCTCCCTCAGTCCCAGGCCCATTCTGCCCTGGCATCTGCTGTGCCAACCTGCCACTCCTCTGTTACTGCAGTCTTCGAGGAACAGCCGCGCTTCCTCCTTCACTTTAAATGTTTTCATCATTCTAGAGGTGCTGTGGACAGAGCCCAGGACTTTGCACATGCTTGGCAAGCACTCTACTACTGAGCCATATCACAACCCATTCCTCTTTTAGTTTAGAATTTGGCAAATCACTCCCTTTCTTTCTCCTCACTTCAAGACCTGCCATCATGTACTGGAGTCTCAGAGTCCATTTTCTAACACTCCCCAACTCAGTACTCTCATCCATCCCTGCACTGCTGGTCTCCTCCAGGGAGCCCCTCCCTTGCCATCACATCTACTGGCCACTGGAGGCCAATCTTCCAGGTAAACTCTTGGCCCTGCTTCAGGTCTGACTCTGTTCTGGTCCGGCCATAATGTAAGAAGCTTGGACATATGCTTCTATCACCATGAACTCCACCACGATTTTCCCTCTATGACGGACTTAAACTGTGAACTAACATAAGCCTTTCCTCTATGAAGCTGCTCCATAGACACTTTTGTCACAGAGATGAGTAAAGTAACGACTTACATGCCGTTTCCTTGTTCTTTGAATTCTGTGAGAATCTAGTCATACAGGCATCCGTTTTCTAGTAAATACACGAGAAGCTTCTCTGTGGCCCTGGCACCCTGGCACCTAAGCCAGGAGGACTCAAGTCATGCAAAAGCAGCTTTTACCACAGGGCCCCCAAGCACTTTCTAATACATCAAAAAACAGCCACCTTTCTGATCTGTTATACAAAGAAGAGCCAGCAGTGAGTGAGAACAGTGAAGCATGCTATTTCAAAAGGAACGGAGAGAAGGATCCAAGACATAGCTGCTTCATAAGGCAAGTATGAGAGTTTGAACAGGTCACTTACATTCTTCATTTCTTTGACTCAAAAATAGGGTCACATACTCCTACTTTATAGGGTTATGTGAAGATCTGACTTATACCAGGGGTCCACTAGGCTAGAGTGCCAAGTGCTGACAGGTCTAGGCAGCACTCTGTGAGCCCCAAGAAGACAGCCTTATGGAGCAGAGAGCCAGAGCGGTACATCTCTGAGGCCTGTGGTCTGGTGCAGCCCCTGCCCCGGCTTCTCTGGAGGACAGGACATCAAGCCAGCCTCAGAATATGGAGCCCCAGGCTGAGAGCTATATGAACTTAGTCTAGTATTTTTCTCCTGAGACGCTTTTCTGTTCTGTAAGTAACATGATCACTTGTAGAACACTAGAGCGTTCTACGCCACCCACACCCATATCCATATATTCATACACTCATCAAGTAAAATCCCAGACAAATTTCTACAGAGAAAAAAAAAACATACTTTCCATGTAGGCGCACTTACTGTCAATCTTTTTCTCTACATGCTTGCTCTTTATTTTAATTAGCTGAGGTTTCATGGATACACTTTCCCACCTCCTGTCACTTAGCATAAACTAATAAAGGATTTTATAACAAATTTCATTTTCATGGTTTTATAATATTTTGCATGGAGAATTTACCCCTGAATATTTAACTTATTCCACGATTTTCCATATGGGGAGGGTAGTGTGGTGAACATCTATATGCACACACATATTTACATGTTGGTACATGTATACATACATACATGTTTGTGTATATGTACAAACGCATTTGCATGTGTGCATGGGTGTGCATGTTTGTATATCTGTGTGTATATATGTGCATGTGTGTACATCTATGTGTGCTTCTATCTGCATTTGTATATACATATGTGTGCATGTGTATACAGGCATGTATGTGTATCTGTGTGTATATATGTGTGTACGTGCTTGTATATATGTACACATGTGTATTCATATGTGTATCTGTGTCTACACATGTGCAAATGTGCTTGCAAATGCATGATATGTGTGTGCAAATGTACATATTCATATGTATATTATCTCAGCTTAGGATGAGTTCTCCACCATGAAATCACTTCATCATTAGACTAGCCTCACCATTTTTCATCTCAGACCTCCAAAGCCCATAGTGAGCCTCACTCTCAACACTTACGCATTCAGTTGCTCTACCCCACTGCCGTAGTTAGGGTTTTATCGCTGTGAAGTGACACTGTGACCACAGCTACTCTCATAAAGGAAAGCATTTAATTGGGGCTGGCTTACTGTTCAGAGGTTTAGTCCATTATCATCATGGCAGGAAACATGGCAGCACGCAGGCAGACATGGTGCTGGAGAGGTAGCTTAAAGTTCTACATCTGGATCCTCAGGTAGCAGGAAGAGAGAGTGACACGAGGCCTGGCTAAACTTCAAAGCTTATCAGTGGCACATTCCTCCAACAAGGCCACACCTACTCCAACAAGGCCACACTCCTAATAGTGCCATTCCCTATCAGCCTATGGTGGCCATTTTCGTTCAAACCACCATGCCCATGAAATGGTGATAAAAATGTCAACCATCCACCTTAAAGTTTTGAACTGTAATATTTCCCACATAGTTAAAAAGCAGGAAATGCTTGAGAACTAGGGTTAGCTGAAATCTGGCCCACCATCTGCTTTTGTAAATAAAGCTTTAATGAAAAACAGTTCTGCTCACTCATTTGTTTCTGATCCATGGCTACATTCAAACTACAATGACCAAGTTGAGTGACTGTGGTAGAGACTACATAGTCCACAAAGCTATCCACGACCTGACCCTTTACTAAGAGACATTTAAAAGATTCTAGAGCAATGTACCTTTTCCTGCGAGCGTATGTTCCTTTTGTAACATTTTTGGTAAGCTGGCTTTTACGTTTTATTTTTCTTAGTAGTGACTTTTTGAAAAAGAAGAATCAGAAGTTTGTCTTGGATAAGATTACAAAAGAAGACTCTGTGCACATAAAAATGCTCCCCAGGCTACAAGAGAAATACAAATATAAATTAGAAATATTTCATCAAAAGAACCTTGAGAAAACCAAAAACATCTTATCTTGGTTTTAAAAAGGAAAACCAAGATAGCAAGGGAGAAAAACAAGAAAAAAGATACCTAGTGACAAAAACGAAGTAATGGCCCCACAACATGACAATATTTGATGTGGTTCCAAAAATGTGTGGTCCCCTGAAAAGGGGACTTGGGTTGAAGATACTTTCGTTGGTGTTCCAGCGATAATGTGTTCCTTTTCTCAAAAGGTTGACCCCACCATCCTAGCAGCTGTGCACACAGGAAAAAGCACCCTACCCCAGCTCAGGAACCCAAGCAGTGTGCAGCGAGCCTGAGAGAGTATGAGAAAACAGGCTCTCCACCACGAAAGGTGTGTTTTAACCTTCTGGAATGCTGTAACAAAATGCCTGCCTGACAGGGTAACTTGTAAACAGTCGACTTTATTGTCCACAGTTCTGGAGGCTGAGAAGTTCAAGAACAGGGCAGATCTGATGTCTGATGAAGGCCTGTTCTTCATAGATCTCATCTTACCACTGCATCTTTGTGAGGACAAAGAGGCAAGCAGGCTCCCACGAGTCTGTCTCCTCGGAGCATTGTGGTCTGAACCAGAAATGTCCCCCACAGGCTCATGTTTTGAGTGCTCATTCTGAAACTGACAGTGTTGGGAAGGATATTGAATCTCTAGGACATGGGGTCTTTCTTGCGGAAGTGGTGCCCAATTCCTGGTCCTGCTTTGCTCCATTTACTGTCTACTGTGAGACTAAGCAGCTGCCTTTGGCACACAATCCTATTGCCACTGATGTCCTGCTGATTGACCCGGCTGTTATGGCCTGAACTTTACGAAATTCTGAGACAAAACAAACATCTCCTTCCTTAAGTTATTTCTGTTGCAAGTTTTGGTCACAGAGACACAAAAATAGCTGACACAGGTACTAACCGCATCAGGCCCTCACGGGATAATCACCACCTACAGGCCCTATCTCACAGTGAGGGAAAGCGTCAATATGGGAATAGGGAGACAACACTCAGATCACAGCAGGTAGGTACAATTCCCTCATCTTTCATAATGTATGGCAGGAGTTTGGGTCATGCATTAATCTCTTCACCAGTTCTGGTCAAGCCAGTTCCTCTCCAAAGCAAAGGAAGAGCATGGAGGGCAGCGGAGCTGTGTGGAGACACCTGCTAGTCTATCTACCAGTTGCTTCCTATTGCAATGCATTTTTAGAATGGTGCTCAGGCTAGTTCTCTTTATTATGAACACGGGGAAAAGAGCTGCCATCTTCTTACAAGAGCTCTCCAGCCTGGCCACAGAGATCGGTTGAAGGCTAAGCACCTCATTCAAGCTGGGCTCACTTCTGTTAGCCCCTAGGCCTCTCACCCACCTTCTGCCACAGAGACTGGGTGTAAAACTGGTATTCTAAGCAGGCCACAGACAATGTGTAAGCTTCACCACTCTCTTCTCCTTTTCTTGCGGATCTGAGCAGCAATCTTGGGGATTGCAGCAGCACTGTGTCATGGGAAAACTAGATCTATAACTTCAGAAGAGCAGTGGGAACACAAAACACAGGAGTGTGTCCTTCTGGTGTTCATGTCTTACAGCCAACGAATTTCTCCACCCCTCTTTTGTGCAAGGTCACAAGCTCAATCTCAGTTTTCTCCATTTTCAATCAAACCGCCAAGATTAATATGAGGCTCTGTGGCTGTGGTAGTTTGAATGCAAGTGCCCTCATGTGTTTGTGTGCTCAGTGCCAGTTGATGAACTGTTTGGAAGGGTTAGGAGGTGTGACCTTGTTGCAGTGGCTATGACTTTGTTGGCAGAGGTGTCACCTGGAGTGAGCTTTGAAATTTAAGAAACCCATGCCAGGCCCACTGTGGTGGTTTGAATGAAAATGGCCCCCAACAAATGAAAATGGCTCTTGCCTTGTTGGACAAAGTATTCACTGGAGGTGGGCTTTGAGGATTCAAATGCTAAAGTCAGGTACAGTATTATTCTCTCGTCCTGTTGCCTGTTGATCCAGATGTAGTTACCTCTCCAGCACCACGCCTGCCCGGATGCTGCCATGCTTTCTGCCATGATGATACAGTATAAGCTGGCCCCAACCAGATGTTGTCCTCTTTAAGAGTTGTGTGGTGCTGGTATACTCTTCACAAGAATATAAACCCTAACTAAGATACCTAGTTTTTTGTCTGTCTCTGTCTTTTTCTCTCTGACTGCTGCCTCTGGATCAAGATGTAAAGCTCTCAGCTCCTGTTCTAGCACCACGCCTGCCTGCTTCCTGCCATGATGATAATGGACTAACCCTCTAAACCTGTAAGCAGGCCCCCAAATAAATGCTTTGTTTTATAGTTGCCTGGGTCATGGTATCTCTTCACAGCAATAGAACAAGGACTAAGTCAGTGGCCTTTAACATAACAGAGCTAGAGAATTAACCACACGGTCTACACAAGATCCAATATTACACAACAAATATCTATATATATAATTTTTTGTGACCATATAATAAATGTATAATAAAAAGTAGCTCACAGTGCTCTACCATGGAGGAACACTGTCCTAGTTAGGCTCGGCTCTCAAATTGACACAGCCTAAAATCATCTGACAGAGTTTAAATGGAAGGATTGGCCAGATCAGACTCTCTGAAGGATTTTCTTGACTGGCGATAGACATGAAAGACCCCTAACCCATTGTGGGTATCACCACCCCTAGGCAGGTGAACTTGGACTATATAAAAAAGCTAGCTGAGCATGAGCAACAGTGAGGGTGAGAGAACAAGAGAGCAAGAGGACAAGAGAGAGAGAAAGAGAGAGAGAGAGAACTAGGACGTGACACTGCTCCATGGCTCCTGCCTCAGGTTCCTGCTCTGACTTCCCTCAATGATGGGTTATAACCTGGGAAATGTAAAAGTGAAGTAAACTCTTCTTTTTTCCTAAGCTGATTTTTGTAAGAGTGTTTTATCACAACAACAGAAATCAACTAGAACAAGAATGAAGAAGGACATTTAGAAGCCAGCCTTAGTGGGGGAAAAAATGCCTTACCACTGACATACCAGAAACTGTTGAAGCAGAGTAAAGGCAAACAGATTAATTCCCTGTAGCTTACTATTGGGAAGATGGTATGGACAGCGCAGCTCACTTCTGTATATGCTCTAGGCAGACATTCTCAACAATGTCTCTCCTTGCTCATACCAGTAGGCTTTATTTTTTCCCAGGAGGAAACTGAAGTCCAGGTACATTCAATAACTCAACAAAGATGGTGTCCACAGCTGAGGAGTAGGGGGATGGGCTATACACTGCACAATCCAACTCCTGCATAAGAGCTTGATGCCCCATGACAGAAGACAAGATAATACCCACCAGACAGAAGCAGATGGGCAGTGAGGGGACACAAGGTCAGCCATCTGCAAGGGACTGTGGATAGCCTGTGTCTGTTTCAGGGTCAGAGACCTAAACTAGGGAAATCAGGCTTTGGTTTGGTTTGGCAATTCTTTCTGTGTATTTGTTTATTGCTTTTTGCTTTTTCCTTTGACTTAATAGAGTCTTTTGGATCATTCTAGTCTGTCTCAGCAGTTCCTAGGAGAGTGGGGTCAGGGAGGTGAAAGTTTACATGTCCATTTGGGTGGAGTTATAGAAAGAACAGTTCTCTCAAAGCAGGCACGGTTACAACTGCAACCACATCTTCCTGTTTTGCTTGCGGTGGTCCAGGCTTTTAGCTATTACACTGCCAGTTAGCTTTCGTTCTCAAAACATGGTACTGTGAGCAACAGATAATCCACCCACTCACCCTCTACAAAGTGGTAGCAAAGGAAGAATCCTAGCAAGAAAGGAGCCCCACCTCACAGATGCTAAGCACCTCAGGCTGCCTCCTGGCTTTCACTCAAGCCTGACTGCTCATAGACAAAGCTTCAGTTTATTTTTCAGGATAGAGGGTAATGCTATAAAAGCTCCTAAAAGCTAAGTATGCCATCAATGCAGTATCTGCTCCCAGGAGGGTAGGGAATACAGCTGGACTTGATCATTGAGGTTTCAAGTTCACGTGAGTTCAGTCCAGCAAGGTGGGGTGGGTGGGTAATGTTCACACACAGTTAGAAAGCTCCAGTCTTCCACAGAAATGTTTTCTGTGGCCCAAATGGAGCTTTTGGCTGTACCTGATAGTGTTTGGCCTGAACTCCTTACAGGCCAGCACTCACTAAGAGCCCTGAATGGGCCACATTCAGCGGTTCAGCTTGCAGCAAACACTTGGAGACTAACTGGAAGCTGAAACCCTGAGGAGTGAGAAAGTCCCTCCCTTCTCTTCTCTGAAATCCTTCTGGAAATAAGGAAATCACATCCACACCAACACGCCCAAGCTTATCAGCTCTCAAATACTCTCCTCCTCTCAACATATATCAACGGGCTCCCCTGTGAGGATCTTAAATGCCAGAATCAAGGTACAGACTGAGCTAAGCTGAGCCTCTACCCACTCAGCTTCTTGGCAGGATTTGGTTCTGCGTAGCTGTGGGTTGCAGCATTTGTTTTCTTGCTGGCCGTTGGCTGGGGTCACTATGAAGCTACCCGTAGGACCAACCAGCAGTGCCTGTGAAGGAACTGGGAGGGAGCTTTCTGAATGGCACAGAACAGTACTGCTACTTGGGTGATGATGTGCCTCCTTTTCTATGTTAAAAACTGTGAACCCAGATAAGCAGTGTGGGTTACTGGGACCAGGTACCTCATACACCAGAGGTTTCTGATAGCACTGTCCAGAATTATAGCTACTTCTTGGGAGGTTATAGTCACTCACGGCTGGACAGAAACTGAATCACAATTCCTTTGTATTTCTGTGGATGTCCATGTGTTCTTCTGTTCCCCATTTTCTAGGGTATTGTTAAAGATTTAACAGAGTCCAGCCTCTGAGGAGAAGTCTCTACCCCAATCTTTCCTTCAGCAGCAACTGCTCCAAGCAGCATACAAAACCTGCTGACATCTCAACAACCGTGAGGCACCAAACCTAGGCCCCTCCTGATACTTGGGCCACCAAGTAGCAAATGCAGCTCCTCAAGCCTGGTTTTCTGTGGCAATCCAGGTAGAGCAAAGACAGTGACATCCAGTTCAGAACTATTTGCCCACTTAACACAGTTTAAAACTCTGCAGTTGACCCAGGGGGAAGTTGCCGTGGACTGACAAGTTCTCCCATATGGCATGAGATGCTCCACACTCAAGTCAGCAGAGGAGACAGAGGGGCTGGAAGTGTGATGAATTCAGTCAGGAATGGACTGGAGGGAAAGAAAAAAAAAAACCCTGTTTCATCCCACCTATGGGCCAGGATTATCCCACAGGATAACAGAAAATGTTTTCTCAAAATAATATTGTTAGAAGAGAGTGCACAGGAGTTCATGAACCCTCAGAGGATGGGTAAGGAGCAAGGATCTGTGATATCCCTCCTTCCAATAGAAACATTGAGATGTAAGCTACTGTTCCAGCACAACAGCACAGTCTGGGATATTGTGGCAAGATGTTGTTCCCACCTCTCTGCAAAACTAATTGAGCTGGAGCTGGAGAAGAGCCGAGAGGAAAGTCTGCGCAGAGGCAGCCTGGGATCAGAAAGAGTGGAGACTGCGCACTGGGGATCAGAGACGGCAGAGGGGTGTCAGGGATGGAGCATGAGCTGTTGGAAGGAGCTCTGGGCTCCACAAAATGTCATGCTCAAAGGGAAGGAGCCCCAAGGGATGGGTGACCTGGGAAAGGGGGGTCTGAGAATGGGACAAAGAATTCCTGCTGGGCTGGAGCTTGGAGGCCCAGAGGCTACGGGCAGGCTGGAGTGGCTGTAGGACACTGGCGAGAAAGGGGCTTAGTGTTCCCTATTAACTTGACTGCATTAAAAAATTCACTGGAGAGACACACCAGAGAGTTTAGACTGAGAGGGAAGACCTGCCCTGAACGTGGGTGGCATCCTTGCATGGGTAAGGATACTAGACTAAGCAAAAATGGAAGAAGGAGGAAGCCAAATAACTACTGGTCTTCACCTCTCTGCTCCCTGATGTGGAGCTGGTATAATCAGCGGCTTCACATTCCCATCTGCACACCTTCCTTCTGTGATGGACCCGTATCCCTCCTTACACCATGAGCCAAAGTAAATCTTCCCTCCTCTAAGAGCTCCTTCAGGTTTTTCTCACAGAGATTAGAAAATCAACGGATGTAAGAAGTTAAGTTGGGCAGTGGTAGCACACGCCTTTAATGCAGCACTCAGGAGCCAGAGGCAGGTGGATCTCTGAGTTCGAGGCCAGCCCGATCCACAGAGTGAGTTCCAGAACAGCCAGGGCTACACAAAGAAACCCTGTCTTGGAAAGGAAGAAAGAAAACAAAACAAGAAGTTAAGCTTTCTGGAAGTTTCTACACCTATCCCTCCTCCCTGACTACCTTATTCCCTCTCTTTCTCTTCCCTTCTCCACTACCCCACCCCATACACTGAGGCATGGGCTTCTGCTAGGCCCCACCAACACTTTCATATTGTTGATAGTGAATGTGCCTTGCAAAGGCCAGAGCATATGACCAGAGTAAAACCCTGCTACCTTAGAACTTCCCAGGGAAATTACCTTAATTTTTCCTTTAACATATTGATAAGGTATATTTTAGAAGCAAAACTTTGTAACTTGAAAATTCACATCCAGTACTGCCCTTATCTAACACTTGGGGAACAAGCACACCCTATTTGGAGACCAGTGTCCTGAAGAGTGGGAAAACACCAATCCAGGAAATGCCTGCTGGGAAAAAGGGATGACTGGTAGCCATGGTCCCATCCACTCAGCAGAATACTGCACCTTCACAGTTGGCAGGTGGAACTGTGGTCTGTGTTAGGGGCAGGTTTGGGGAGAACCACACCACTCATCCTTCTCTTGCTTTTCTGACCACAGAATAGGGCGCTGGGTTTGACTCCAGCCTGAAACAGTGGAGTCACAAAAGAATCTTTGGTAAGACTGATCAGGACTGGCAAACAGCCATGGATGGGCCCCTGTCCCACTGACACTCAGAAGGAGCTTTCCTGCCAAGGAGTCTGGTTTGTATTGTCAGCCCTCTATCCCCCACCCTCCATCTGGGAAAGGCGCTAATGAGGTGTTAATTAGCAAGGGGCAGGCAGTAGATGGCAAAACAGGGCAGTGGCAGTCTGCAGCAAGCATCAGAGAGGACTCCTCTTATACATAAAGAACAGACTAAGTCTAGAGGGACATCTCTACCAAGGGGCAGAGAGCAAGCACTAAGGGAACAGACCCTGCCACCTCTACCACCTCAGCAGCTGGGCCCCTCAACTCTCAGCAGAGCCCCATAACTCTTTCCTACACTTGAATTCCAAACATAATGTGGAATTACGGGGGCGCCTCCTGCTGCAGCCTGCTGCTCTGCTATTCATTATAAAATCATCACCCCACAGTCCCCCCACGGCTGGCACCTCTTCTGCTATTTAATCTGTAGACAAGAGTACAAATTCCTCATCCTGTTTAGAATATGTTGGAGTGTGATTTAAAGAAATACATTTCTCTTGGGGGATCATGCTACAAAAATGCCAGAAATGTGAGCCTGAGGGTTTTCATTTCAAGGGTAAATGATTGTCCATTCGGGGCTGAAGACAGTCAGGGTGATGGACGGCAGGAGGCCAGACTGCTAGGACGTTTGAAAAAAGGCAACTTCAGGTCTGGACTCCTCTCCTTCATGATTTGCTAATGAAATGATTAAAAATATCAAAATAGCAGAAAAACCTTACATCCAGGAAGAACAGTGGGAAGTGATTAGATCACTGAAGAATTTCTGAAAGAAAGAAAAAGAAATGAAAAACAGTGTACCTGGGGTGGGATGGGTATAGGAATGAGCAGCAAAGTAGTTTGACAAATACAGTTGGCGGTCTCTCTGTGTTCGTGCATTTCACACCTGCAGATTCTACCCACCATACTCTAAGAAACGCATCTGCACATTTTATTTTCCTACCATTACCCCTAAACAATACACCATGGCTACTATTTACAGAATTTGTCAGTCAGATTTCTCTCTATATAACAAACATACTGGAGTTCATCAACTTATAAGAAGATGAAACTGCTGAAGTTCATGGTTTAGGGTTTTGCCCCCACCATCAGTTGGCCACACTGTGTTTGTGATGAGGCAGGGGTGCATGTTGAAGAACCCTGTTCGCTTGGTGGCTAAGAAGAAGAAGAAAAGACCTTCCATCCACAATTGTTTTATTAGTATGTCTAATAATCCAAAGACTTCCCACTGGGCCCCAAGTCTTAAAGGTTCTACCAGCTTCCAACAGTGTAACACAAGGAGATTTGAGATTATTTGTGATCCACAAACACATAGCACTTACATTGTATTGGATTGAATAAGCCATCTAGAGGTAATGTTAAGGATATAAGAGGATGTGTGCAGGTTACAGATGACTATAGACCTCTATGTAGGGCATCTGAGCGTCCCCACCATGGTCCCTAATCCAAATGACCTTAGAGGCCCATGGGTGACTGTCTAAAGGAATTGCATGCCAGGGAAGGAAGTAAAGAAATCTGCCAGATGTGTCCACAGAAGATGGAGGACAGGGAGTCAGGAAGAAGAGACCTCGTCGACAAGGGCTCATGGTAGAGAGGCCATCAGGAAAGGTTCTTTTGGGCTGCTTCCAAGGGCAGGGCTCCAGTGGGAGGAATGTTTGAGGAGCCTGTTCCCTGCAAGTGACCAGGACCAAAGTATACATCTGCCTATTGCTGAAGTCCCTAGACACTTGTTCCCAGATTTTTTTTTTTTATTATTGTTAATGCCAATCTTATTAAACATTAGGAACTTAAGTTGAATGGAAAGGGGAAGAGGTACTATTAAGTCTAGGAGAAAGGAAATGATGGGGGTATATGTATAAGGAAGTCCACTCTCCTTTCTGAGGCCATCAAATTCCACCATAAAGCTCTCAAGTATTGGTGAGCCATAAGAGACAGGGAACCCTGACAGACTTGGAAAAAGCCAAAAACCAAGTCTCCCAACTTAGTTGGGAGAAGGCAGATGGTCTGAGACAGATGCCACACACATGCAACTGATGTGCAGAGGCAGTCCAGGAGCAGAGGATAGGCCTCAACCACGAGACTGGGACAACCGGGCAGCCCATGCCAAAGAATGAACGCCCTGTTTAAAGCTGCCCTGAGGATTAAAGGAAAAATATTTGTAGAGTCACCTTGCACAGCACCTCTAATAGTACTTAAATATTAGCTCTCATTCTAAGATTCAAAAAACACATTTCCTTCCCAGCAGCCAGACAGCTTTTATCAATAAAAATGCAAATCAGACCATGCTAACATTCTTCCAGGGACTGTGCCTTGAACTATGAGTAAATCTTAAACGTAAAATGACTCTCTGGGGCCATCACTGGCTGTCCTGCTTCCTCATCACATCCACAGCAGCCCTCCCTCCTGAGACTTGCTAACTCCACAGCCTAACCCTCTAAATTATGAACTCAAATTATGTAAATTATGAACTCAAGCATAGCTTCAGCTCTTGCTGAGTCATTTCCCTGGCCCACATCCCCCAACATAGGAGTTAGGGTATCTTAGCATACTGCTCCTTTCTTCTGAGCACACAGAGCCTTTTCATCTTGGGTTTACCTTGTGGCCATCAGTCCATGCACACTGGGAGTTCCACTCTGGATGGCGACCATGCCTATTTAATCCCTGACTGCAGCTTCCTTTTTTATCAAAGACATGTGCTTAATAATTTGTGGAATAAAAGAGAAATAAAAGAGGTCCTACCAGAAGGAGGCCCTCTTCACTCATGAAAAGTGGGGACTAAGCCTCAGGGATTAAATTCAGCCATAAGCCAAGCTGTTGGAAGTCCCAAGAAGAGTGGAGACCAGAGAGCCCCATTGCCTCAGCTCCAGTCTTAGCGTGCCTGACACTTGCTTTGTCAGATTATCCTGGGCAAACCTTAGCTGCTCTGGGGGCCCAGTTAGCTTGGGGCTCATCAGCTCTGCCTTGGAGATCCCTTACTCTGAAGGACCTTTCAGATGTTCCACAGAGGCTCCCTTGGGTCTTTTGTACCAGGAGGACTGGAGCATCCCTCCCTGACCTGTTACAGGCTCCCACCTGCATTTTCTTCACAGAACTGTCCTAGAAACCACTTGGCCTGAGGTCTCCCCTCTCAAAGCCTGGGGTCAGTGACTGCTTAGAACAGGGTGTCCAAAGACTACTTCCTTGCTCCAGATGGAACAAATTTTATGCAATTTATGCTCCAGAGGCCCATTCCTACAGGTCAGACCCCTTCTGAACCTGGTTTCTTTTCTGACCTCCCCCAACCTTTCCCCATCTCCCCTCAACCATTTATCCCAAGAGTGTTCACATAACTGTGTACATGAATGTCCATCCAGCTTGTATGTCTAGGGAATGCCACGAAAGACAAAGGTACCAAAGATGGGGGAAAAGAAGGTGGTGGCTGAGATATGGCAGGCATGGTCTGAACACCATCCTCACGTCAACACTGAAGAAAAAGAAGAGGCTTAGGGAGAACCTGAGCTTTAGTCAAGGTCACCCAACAGAGCACATTCTGTCTCTGCAGCCCCTGCCATTACCTTACCGAGGATTTTCAAGTCTGCATGTGTCCAGCTCTTCCAACCAATAGGGGCTGTGATGTTTGAGACAGGTGTAGAGTCATAGGCCACAATACTTGGTATGCTGAGTACAAGCTGTTCTGAAGTGGAAACAGCTCTCTCCCAAGGTGGGTGGCTTTACTGCTACCTACATTCAAAACCATGGGCCATGTCACAGACGAGTCATAGAGGGAGAAATGTGAGTGACAGGCAGGGCTGACCCCCACAACTCCACTCTGTAGAGCTCTGATGGTTCTCCGTCCTCAGAACATGTGCATTGGGTCAAGGTTAAAGAACGACATTGCAAATAGCTCACTGGGGAGTAATTTATGTCATCACTCGAAGGGGAAAATTGCAAGCCATCTATGCATCTTTCCATTGGATCAATGCCTAAGCACGCAACTGGCAGAGGAAGCTTTCTGTCCGGGTGTAAGCAAAGAATTTACAAAAATAAAGGGAAAACTGGATGCAGGTGCTTTCTTCAATTAGCATCCACCAAAATGGCAGTGAAGAGGAAAGACAGAGCTCATGAGTGAATTTCCATTCAACCGTTTGCCTTGGGTCATGCCACTTCAGGGGGAGATGTGTGTCATTCTTTGGTGAAGCTGGAGGAAACTATTTTAATTTTCTTGAGCACACTGGGGTTTTGCAATCAAGCTATTTTTAACTGAATGCTTTAGAAAGTCTGACCATCACGTGAGGCTTTTACCAAGATCTAAATCAGAGCACCAGGAAGCAATGATTCAGTGTCCTCTAAAAATGTTCCAAACAACTCAGAATAATTACATCTTCCTAAAAAACAATACTATTCCCGTGCTATTTTTTGTCATAGTTTTCCTTTCTAGAAGGGGTGGGAGTTGGTCTGTGGACTTACTACTTGCATATCAAGGTTAAGATGAAAGATACTTGCTTAAGAAATGGAGATTCTGGCAGAATGTTTAATGTGCAGATGCTGTGCGCTTTCCATCATGTTATATATCATTAACATTCTGTTTGTTGGTAGAGTAAAATCAAAAGTCGTTTTTTCATCTTTCTGAAATTTCTCTCCTAGGTATAGGACAGTTGAATTGTACTTTATTCATGGTCTCTTTCCTTTTATTCTTTTGTTGTTCCCAGAGATTGTACTGGGATGTGGGAATTCTTAGCTTCTGGTTCATATTGGAACCACAGAGTTGGTTTGAAAAATAGAGAATTGGGGATGGGAGAGATGGCTAAGTGGTTAAAAAAAAATTGTTCCTCTTGCAGAGGACCTGGGCTCAGATCTCAGCACTGATGTGTTGGCTCACATCAGACTATCACTCCAGTTTTAGGGTATTGAAGGACCTCTTCTCTCCCCATAGGCACAGGAATACACGTGTCTGATCTGATACTACCAATGCAGACAGAACAAAGTGACAGGTCTGCTCCAAGGCAAGGGGAAGCTCCACATCAGATGGTAAACTGAGTCACAACAGAGGAAGGCAATTGAAGAGAGACAGAAGCCCAGGTTTAGAATTCAGTCAGATATGAAAGCACAAGCAAGAATCACAAAGAGGTAGGCTGGCTGCTTGGATCTGACAGAGTCTGAATTCCAACCCCAGCATATCCGATCAGTGTAGACAGGAATATCCTGCTCTCTATTATTCCACCTAGGGAAGACTTAAACCTACTTCAGCTAGGTGGTCGGGCTGGAAAGAAATGAAGAGGGATCAACTGAGGAGCAGCAGAGAAATTAGGCAGCGTGGATCAGTCTACATCACGTTTCAAGCTGAATGGACATGACCAAGATGTTAAAGCAAGTGAAGTCACATGCCACCCCCAGGACTGCAAGATCCACTCTTGGGATTTTGATAATGCTGACTCATAGAACAAGATGGTTCACAGTTATAAGAGTAATAGCCCTGAATATGCTTAGGTCTGAACAGGTCACAATGCAGCTGAGTTGATCTAATCAAAGATGCTAGGTGAGTCCAGGAGACCATCATTAACCACAAACATACCACAGGGAGGGATAAATTCTGTGACTAGATTCAACAACAAGAACTCAGAAACAATGAGTCAAACTCTATAGCCAAACTCACTTCCAGTAGAAATGATTTATTCGTGAGAATACAGGTCAGCTAAAATCTGACAAAGGCCATTTCTATTTGGTTATGGAAATAACCAAACAAAGCCACTGTGTCAACTCCTCTGATTGATTTTTATGCCTAAAGTTCTCTTGGATATACCTACTCCCTTCTATCTCCATGTGTGTTACCTGGACTTGATTTGGTTTTCTACTCCCCCAAATTCACACCCTCTTGGAATTGTATGTATGTATACATACACATACATTGTGTATATATATATATATATATATATATATATATATATATATATATATA
>NW_026596046.1:22015552-22054754 GCF_907164565.1 Psammomys obesus
TATATATATATATATATATATATATATATATATATATATATATATAGTCATGCTGGATTAAGGAGGGTGTTAGTCCAACATAACTGGTGTCCTGATAAGAAGGGAATTAGACACTGAGACACCAAGTAATGCTAGAAGCACTGATCAAGAGGCATCTACAAGGATAGGCATGGGGAGGCTTAGACATATTTTTACCTAGAACCCACAGAAGGAACCAATTCAGTTCACACTAGGCTTTCAGAAATCTGGCCACTAGAGCTGTGAAAGAAGAAATTCCTGTTGTTTAAACTGTCTCAGATTATGATCGCTCGTTACAGCAGACAGAGGAAAACTTCACCACCTAGCCATGTGTCTTACCTGGATAACTCCCACACCTGCATAAACTGAATACTTCCATCCCTGGAGCTAACACCCCCACACCTTCCTGAGATAAAGCCTCCATATCCTCCTGAGATGAACTGTGCCTCCCACACATAGCCAATCTTGCTTTCCACTCCCCCACCCTGCCCTCACATACAACAGGGTCACAGGAAACCCTTAGGCTCTAAGGTGCAGAGGCTCATGATGCTCTGGGAATAAGTACCACTTCCCTTCATTGGCCGCCTTACCTGGTTCACCCTTGGCTTCCTTGACAGATCTTACAAAGCAGTGCTCACCCATCTACTAGCTTTTGTTACCATTGAGGCCTTTACCCTATGTCCTACCATTTTATGTGAACTAAACATTAGTCCTTTTCTGGGGTCTGTTTCCCCTTAACTGGAAAGTCCACAAGAGCCTGCCTCCTTTGGTTTAATTCATTACCATATCCCTAACACTTAGCACAGTATCTTGATAAAGTTCATTGGTACTTGGTGAGCCTGTGCTTTATGGATGACTGAATGAACAGAACTTAGAAAGGATAAGAAGCCCAGCTTTTTTCTCTGTGTTCCTTCCAAGCCTGTACTGACAAGACATCTCCAAGGGATAAGGGAAAAATGAAGCAGGGCAGGCAGTGACATTTGGAAAGCCACCCATCTATGTTAGTGGGTTCCATGCCACTCTTGCTTATTCAGTAATCAGTTTCCAAACACAACCATCACTGCTGTCCCACAGATGAGTTCTGGAATGCTCTGTGTTGGTTCTTAGAGGACACAATGTTATCTGTATCTACAGATGAGGAAATGAGTCGCCTGAGTTAGTTAGTTCTCAAGGTAAAGACTCATGGCTGCAAATGTCACCAGGGCCAGCTGACGAAGGGCAGGATCCTCCACCCTTCCATTTGCCTCCCCGTGTCCCCACGCCTCCTCCTCACCCCCACTTGGTCCTGTGCTTAAGTCCCACTAGATCACCTCATGGCACTTTTGGCAGCATGCAAAGAAGGCAGCCCTGCTGGAGACTGCCATGTGCAGAAACAGTGCTCTGGCTCCTTCGTCTACTGTGACACCTCCACTATAATGAACCCAGCATCTCGGGCTGGAGATCTGTCCAGATTCATGAAAAAGCTTTCAAAATAAAATATGAGAGAAAAACAAAAACAGTTCCGGGGGCATCAGCATGCTATGTATTCATGAGCAAAACAAGGCAGGTTGTGTAAATATTTAACAAGAAGAAAGAACTGAAACAGCTCCAAAGAAGCATCTGGGGTGGAAGGCGCTGTGGTTTCCAGTGGGAGTGTCTCTGTAAAGAGGCAGAACAGCCGGCTGCAATGCTCAGTTCCATACTAGTGTGCACTTACTGGGCATCTCTGACAGCCCAACTCCAAGCACTTTCCCTGCAGCTTGTATGTTTACTACACAGCTGGGCAATTTCCAATGGCTTAACTCAAATAAACATGCTTTTCTAACCATTAAGATGTTTCATTTTTCTTTCAAACAACAGAAACTCAATAACAGTGTTAATAGTTGAGATAAAATCCGGAATTATTTTTTCTTCTGTGTTACCTAATATGGCAAGAAATGGACTGCTGAGTATGCTTAGGGTTTCAGATTCTGGCATTGGTCCAAAGACTAAGTTAGGGTGTTCCAAAGAAAATAAACTATGTATCTGAAAATATGGTTTTCATGAAGTTACCTTCATGACTGACAGTTGGAAACACACCATCTTTTTCCTGAACTGATACCACAGGCTGGACTGCATAGTTCACAGAACTCCTGTGGGACCAATTATCTGCCTCGCATTCTTCCCCTAAAGGACCCAAACGCACGGCTCAATTCCACAAAGTCTGTCTTTGCCCTCTCTTGTGAAGTGTTACAAAGGCAGCCCAGCTGCCTTGGGTGGGCTGAGACTGAATGGTGACTAGCGCCAGCTATTTTCCCAGGACCACTCATCCTGTGTTGTGTGTTCCATCTCTGCCTGGCCTTTGGAGCATCTGGCAATGGCCTTCAACGAGTCTATATTCCAAGAAGTTCCTAGAAGATTCATAGGCTGATGGTCCATAGAACACTCTTCCAAACCTCAACAAGACTGATCTGCCCAGATAACTACGAATAGAGTTCCACAATCAATAAGAGACTCCACAAAATATTCTCTCTCCTATCCTTTCAAGGTGAAACTTCAGTGGAGGTCAAAAAGCCTGACAAGGTAAAGAATAAAGGTAGATTCAGTCTGAGGAATTTGACATAAAGTTCCAAAATGGTGCCATGAAGTCAGTACGTCTCAAAGTTCAGTGTGCATCTCAAGGACATGGGTAGACAGACAGACTACTGGGTCCTAGTTTCTGACTTAGGGGGTACGGGGTGATCTTCACTTCCATTATGTTCAAAACTGATGTTCACATAGCTGATTGAGAACCATACTGAGAAGCGGTGTTGGAGACCACGGAGGGTGATGAGACACCTATCTGGACTATCTGCTTTAGTCCCACAGTCCTGATAGGATCCACCTCTCATGTGTACCTGAGCCTTCAGTGCTACCCTGCCCTGTCTGGAATGAGCTGCTGTGCTGGAGTGACTACCGCTGCTGCAGGGATACTGACGGCAATCTCTATGCTCAGAACTGCAATGTGGCAGAGGAGGCCAGAAAACATCGCTCCTTCGTGCCTCGGAGTCATCACCTGGACCAGGTCCCTCCGTCAAACCCTGGGTGAGTATATCTGCCGGCACTCTGTAAGTGACTGAAGCTGGTGTGCAGCGTGGGTGGTTATTCTCAACAGTGCATAAGAAGTGCCGTAGAAATGTAAGTGGATTAATTATAGGTATTAATATTTCACTGCAACAGTTGAATGAGAAAATGAAAGTCATAAGCATCTAAAATCCCACAAGTGCCTTCTCTCCCAGACAGGCAGGGAGACTCTTGAGTGTATGTGGCATCTTGAGGCTCTCATGAAAAATGCCTGATGAGAGGCTGTGAGCACAGCTGGCTGAAAATGGCTCCCTGATGGCCTGCTCTCAGAGCAGCTATCTGTGCCCAGACCGGAGCCTGGCCAAATACTGTGATCCAAGATTCAAAACATCCTTGGACTTCAGCAAAACTCAAAGGGAGATAGAAAAGCTTAATCACAGCTGATTGGGGTGAGTGACTCATACACAGGGGCTTTCCAGATGAAGCCTTGGGGAACAACCAAGCTTGGGTTCTCCCCAAATTACTGCAAAGAATCTAGGCTGCAACAGTTGGGAAGTGGGGGTTTACTCATAAACAGAAGCTGGGAGAGTCTATAGGTGAGAAGCTGAAGAGGATGAGCACAGGGTAAGTCAAATCCCATGGGACCTGTTCACAACTGCACAAGACAGGTTATTCATGAATTAATGAGTGCACAATCATTGAAAAAAGAAAGAAGGGAAGAAAGAATGGAAGTAAAGAAGGAAGGGAGAAAAGAAAGAAGGTAAGTGAGTAAGTTAGTTGGTTCACTCCTTGCTTGTATCCACTTCTACCATCGGGCAGTCTGTTTCAAAGTTATTCCCTATTCTGACCCAAAATGCTGAATGCAGGAGAACCCTGCGGATCCTTAACCACAGAAGGTCATGCATGGCACGTGGTCCAAATGAACTTCCTTTTGAAATGTCCACAGATTAACCTCTCCCACATCCTCTTCCTGGTTGAAGAACCAAGGCCATTTCTCCCATTGAGGTGCTGAGGTCATTGGCAAAAAGCCATCTGTTTCTACTCACCAGGATCAAGGTTTTCCAGAGTTTGACCACCAGGAGACACCGAGAGGATGTTGGCTCACTCCTTGTCTCTTGGGTGGCGTCTCTGCTGCCCCTTCTTGCTCTCTGAACCTGGTGCTTGGGTATATCCAATTACAGCATGAGGGCTTGCTGTCACCTGGGAAGCCCTGGGTCTTTCCATACCTTTCCCCACTGAGCGTGATTACTCAGATCGCTCAGAGATCTGAGGTGGTTATTTCTGTAGCCCCCTTCCCTGCAAGGCACTCCTGAGTCTCAACCACACCCCCTCCTCACAGTGATCACCTTATAAACCACTGCTTGGCATCCTTCCTTCCTCTGAAGAGTTACTTAGAAAATGGTAGGAGGAGAAGGGCTAAAACCTGGAGCAGTAACAAGATAGGCCAGTGTTATGTTGACTCTACCATTCCGGAACGCAGCAATGGCCTTATGGAGGAAGTAGGGGTGTGTCCAATAACCTGTGTCCAGCTTCTAGTTACAGTGTTGATGGCTCTGAGTGCAGCGTGGGTCCAAGTGCCTTGGATGAAGAGGCTGGTCTCAAAGCCTAGCTCTGAGTCTCCTTAGCCCTCAGCATGGGTCAGGGCAGGACAGAGCAAAGGAATCTAAACAGTGCTAAGAAAGGCAAGCCAGGAACACTCACAGACTTTGGCAGAAAGCCATTCTGGATATTACATGCTGCACAGCCAGAGGCTTGAAGCCCAGAGCTGCATATGCATGTGTGACGTCGCTGGAGAGCCCCACACAAAACAAAGGAGAACTGGGGATAAATAAAAAAGACTCAGGGTGAGTTTACATTATTTGGTACACTTATGCTTCATAAAGCTACTGTGGACACTGAATGAGGAAACACTGACCCACTGCTCCCAAGGGAAGTTCAGGGTTGGGTTCCTATAAGCCTTGATTCATGGATTCATGTTTTTGTCAAACAGTCAGTACAGAGCCTGGTTTTATGAGTAGCTCTGTTGAACAGCACACTGACACTCAGCATATACAGCCAGTTGGTGACCATTGCACTCTTAGAGCCATCAACACTGTAGGCAGAGGCTGGATAGAGGTTATCAGACACACCCCTACTTCCTCCACAAGGCCATTGCTGCCTTCTGGAATGGGAGTGACAGCACTTTAGCACAGCACTGGCCTATCTTCTTACTGCTCCAGGTTTCAGCGCTTCCTCCTCCTACCATTCCTACCCAGTGGATTAGATCCTATTTGGTAACCTTAGACGAGAGAATAAAATCAGAGCTGGTAGGAACTTTAGGGATCCCCTGCCCTGGGATAAGAAGAACAAAGATCAAAGAAGAAAAGAACTTCCCAAGATCACCAAGACAAGACCAGAGTGAAAAAAAAGGAGAGTCTCCTAGCTCCCTTTCTATGGCTCTGTCTATTTTCAGCAATGCTGTTGCCAGCGGATAGCATCATCATTGTCTCCCAACAACATTAGAAAGCTTATTCACAGAAAGACCAAAGCACTGCAATGATCCACACCTCTGTGGACCACTACCCTTGTCCACACTTGACCAGCTATGGAAAGATTTAACCCAACAAGGAGCCCCACTATCTCTTCTTGATTCCACACCTCTGTGCAAATATCACTGCCTAGGTCCCTGGACCAACAGGGCAGGCTGAACACACTGCTCTGGCTCCCTCTTTGTCCTTTCTCTCACTGTGCACACACACAGAGTATTCCCTGCCTATGTTCAGTACAGATGGAGCTGCAGATCCAATGAATGGGACATCCACTCCCTAGAGGGGTTCAGGGGAGGGAGTCTTCCTTAAGGGAAGGACTTGGCTGATCTCCTTAAGACACCTCTATTCTAGCAAGCCTTGCCTAGATTCCTGATCCTGGACCTGCCACCTTAACTCCCTTACTTATTTCTACCTTAGACCACAGAGGTTCAGGGGCAAAAGGATTTGAGAGCCTTGTCCAATAATCAAAGGCATCAAGTAACTCTTAAGACTTTCTAATGAAAAAAAAATGTATTAAATGTGCACTTTGGATACTCAATAATCAAACTCCAGCCTGTTCTGGGCACCAGTGAGCCCCATGCCTGTCAGCATGCAGCCATGCTGCAAGGAGCCATTCTAAGCTATCTCCCCAGGTCAAAAAGTCTTGTGTGTATCTTGGAAGAGTCTATTTCACTGCGTGACTCCAAAAAGAATCCCGTGGCCTCTTATTCCCTAAGGGTCAGGACCCATTCTATCAGCTGTGGGTACTGCTCACAATCCCTCCAAAGTCGTTTCTACTCAGCCAGATGCATGAAGACTTCACACAGAAATGTCCAGGAGCCGCCTGTGAGCCAGTTAGCAGCACTCTTGGACTGAATCCGCACTGCCTTTGGCCACCACTTCCCCTGCCATATGCCCCAGCTGTGTCTCTTGATGAATCTGAAGAAGCCACATACTGTGGCCAAATACAGAAAGTCTAGGGAGAACAACAACAACAAACCAAACCAAACCAATAACAACAAAAAAACACCCCAGCTGTTTCCAGAGGGGATGACTTCAGCTTTACAACCAGCACTTCCTGGCTGACTTCTTTTCACACAGTTCCCAAGTATTGAACTTTACATTCTGTGTTCCTTACAACAGTCAGTCCAAAGAGGGAGCTACAGTGTCTGAGTCTGAGTTTGGGTTCTTCTTTCACATACAAATCCCATCCCCACGCTAAATCTCTATCTGTGGATCACTCGCACTAAGAAAACGAGTACCAACCTTCAGAAACAGTTTAACCTCTGCCAGTCCAGACACCACAGGACTGGATATGATTCTAGGTATTACGGGTAGAATTGTGACCCTCTCTCAAAAATTCATAGGCTGAAGACTTAACTGCCAGAACCTAAGAATATGACTACTTTCGGAGCAGGGCCTTTAAAGAGGCAATTAAGGCAAAACTAGGTCATATGACTGGTATCCTTCCAAAGAGTAGGGGAGGTATGAGGAATGCAGGCAGAAACAAAGATCTTGGGGGACTGAAAGGGAAGCATCTGGAAACTGACGAGAGGTCTCAAGAGAAATAGCCCTGCTGACACCATGATCTTGAATGAAATGAACCGAACGCTTGACTGCAACTTGGCAGGTTGGCATCCTAATCCCCAGGGTGATGGGAGCATTAGGTCATTGGGATGGAACCCTTGTGGCTGTGATAGTTCTTTCTACCCTTTGAGGACACAGCTCAAAAGCATCATCTATGAGCCAGAAGGTGCACCCTCACCAGACATATTTACTTATAGCTTGATTTTAGACTTCCTAATCTCTTTTTTTTCTTTTTAGTTTTTTTTTATTAATTACACTTTATTCATTTTGTATCCCCCCATAAGTCCCTCCCTCCTCCCCTCCCAATCCCACTCTCCCTCCCCTTTCTGCATGCATGCCACTCCCCAAGTCTACTGATAGGGGAGGTTCTCCTCTTCTTTCTGATCTTAGTCTATCAGTTCTCATCAAAAGTGGCTGCATTGTCCTCTACCATGGCCTGGTAAGGCTGCTCCCCCCCTCAGGGGGAGGTGATCAAAGAGCAGGCCAATCAGATTATGTCAGAGGCAGTCCCTCTTCCCATCACTATGTAACCCACTTGGACACTGAACTGCCATGGGCTACACCTGTGCAGGAATTCTAGGTTATCTCCACGGATAGTCCTTGGTTGGAGTATGAGTCTCTGGGAAGTTCCCTGTGTTCAAATTATCTTGTTCTGTTGCTCTGCTTGTGGAGTTCCCGTCCCCTCCAGCTCTTACTATTTCCCACTTCTTACATAAAATTCCATTCACTCTGCCCGACAGTTCTAAAACTGTGAGAATGTACATAAACAGAGATTTAGCATGAGGACACATACACACGCACACCTTTTATTTTTGATTTGTGTGCATGAGTATGTGAATGTGAGTGCAGTTGGTTGCTGAGGCCAGAAAAGGGCTTTGGAGCCTCTGGAGCTGGAGTTACAGGCAGTTGTGAGCTGCCCAGTGTAAATGCTGAAAATTGAACTCAGGTCCTTTGGAAGAGAAGCAAGAGCTCTTTGCTACTGAGCCATCTTTTCATGCCCTTAAAGCTACACAGTTCACAGTAGTTTGTTGTAGATGAAGTGGACTGAGAGACTAAATTTCCAGCCTCCAAAGTAAGAGAAGATCAATTCCTGAGTCGGAGTTACCTAGTCTATGGCACATGTCACAGAGGCCTGAGTTGACAACAGGAACAGTGACTCACTTATTCACTAGGCTCCTGCTGAGTGGCTACTGCATGCAAACTATCAGAATTTAGCACTGTACTAGACACAAATGAAGAACCGCAGCTGCATATAGTCAGGGAGGAACATAGCGCATATGTATGTTATATAGAAGGATGCAAGCATTTTGATAGAACGCATCTGTGACCTTTGTTATGAAAATATAAGTTTGTTCTTTTTTGAGGGATACGGGAGGGAACAATTGGAGAAAATGTGGGTTTTGTGTTTGCTTACCCATGAAAAATAGTAGATGAGCAGAGAAAACTGCACCGGGCTGAATCAGGCCACACAGAGAGCCATATCATTCACACGCCCCAACCACCTACCAGCAGTGAGTTCACCATGAGTTATCTACAATTGGTGTAGAAACTCTGATTTCACATAGCTGTCCTGGCAGCACTTTATGAGAACACACAGGAGACAACATCTCCTAAGACTGGTTTCCTCAGCCAAAGTTGCTATTTTCCAGGTCAAGAATCAGGCTTAATATTATTTATGAATTTCCACTTGTCACTAAAGCCATGCTGTCATTTTCACTAAGTTCCTACTTTTACTTTTGTCTGTTTTGTTTTACTTCCAACCCGCTTTCCCCAGTGAATTCTATAGATCTTATTGCATGCATTGTACAGCGAGGTCATTTTGAAGAAGGTGTCTATTATGTTATGGCAGACTTACTTAAATATTTCAATAAGGAACTGTATCTCAGGTGGCTAAGGCCTAGGTTGTTAAGTGACGGGTACCATGGGGATACAAAGAGAACATTTGGGTCTCACTAATGTAGCAAGGACACCTCCTACTGACCACATACTCTAATTATGGTAAAATTTAGAAAAAAGTGACATATTAAATGAATATTTTAAGATACTATTAATGAAGTCATTACACCAACTAAATAAAATATATCATCCCATCTTTAGGATATTTTATGAATTCTAGCTTGCCAATGTGTTTACTGAAGAAAACACTTTTTTTTGAGACAGGGTTTCTCTGTGTAGCCTTGGCTGTCTTAAAATTCACTCTGTATACCAGGCTGGCCTGCCTCTGCCTCCCAAGTGCTGGTGTTAAAGGTGCACACCACCACCGGCGGGAGAACAAATTTTTTTTTTTTCAAGACAAGGTTTCTTTATGTAGTCTTGGCTGTCCTAGACTCGCTTTGTAGACCATGCTGGCCCCAAACTCACGGAGATCCACCTGCCTCTGTCTCACCGAGTGCTGGGATTACAGACATGCTCCACCACTCCCTGCTAGGGAGAACAATTTTTAAGGTCAAATGGCCATCCCCCCCAAAGTTACACCGACCTGTCATGGAGTTTTCCGAAGTGCACAGCTGCTCTCTCAGTTTCTCCACGTCATCAGGGTGCACCTGTTCATAGAGGGTGCTCCCAAACCACTCGGACTGTGGCTGGTTCAGAACAGGAGTGACAGAATCAGACACATAGATCACTCTCCCCGTCTCAGCTGCCACCACAAACAGAAATCCATCAGCGGCTTCAAGGATGAGATGCTTCAGTTCCTGGGGAGAAAAGGCCATGGTCAGCAAGTGTACTAACAGGCCCAGATCAGTTATCTTCTCCTAATTAGCAACTTAAACTTCCTTTAGGTAGCTCTTCATTTTGGTGTACAAATGGTTGGTTGGTGAACATCATTTCACCTGTTTAGCTTATTTTTAGAAAAAGGCACAAAACTTGCACCATCCCTAAAACACACTATCTTTTCTTGGAGAGATGAGTGGGGAGATGTCCAGTGAGGGGAGGTGAGAGAGCAGGGAATGATGATCAGGAGTGCAGAGTTGCCAGTTATCTGAGCTACCTCCCTCAGGTACTGAAACTGATGTCATCATGCTGCAGAGAGGCCCAGCATATGGCACATGGCACAAAGGGTCCTAGACGGTAGAAAGGGATGAGGGTGAGAGGGAGACAAGAGAGAAGCAGACCAGAGTCTTCCTACTGTTCCTACTGTGTGGGGATACTGCATTCCTGTTCCTGCATGTCCCAGCTCAATTCTCACACTGTATAGAAGGGTGTCCCCTTAACTTACATATGTCTTTTGGGCTTCCAGAACTCTGAAAGCCATCATCATCATCTCAGCAGACAAGAACAGCACAGGACACAGCAGAGAACAATGAACTAGCCACATCACCGAGGAGAGGCTGGTGTGCTGGCTGTGGGAGCACATAGGCTTACCAGAGATATGACAGTCATTAAAGGCAGAAAGGAAGTGCTTGCAACTAATGGATGAGCAAGAAACCCTGCTGTCACGTCAGGGGCCACAAAAGAGCCAATTTTTATAAAATGAGCTATCCATACCTAAAGGCGGCTCAGTGGTGACTATCTATACACTTTCTCATCAAGCTAAATAAAATACCCAGACTCCTGGCCTGCGGGAGGTGTGGAGCTGACTCTCCCACAAACACTCCCAACCTTCTCACACACTGACCAGGTCCCTTGGGGTCAGCAGTTAGCAACCGTTTTCCCCATCCCAGGCTCAGTGTTCAAACATAATCCCGCATGGAATGGTTATCATACAACAGTCAGGGCTAGCTGAGAGGAAGCAAAGGATGGAATCCAGGACTTCTGGTCAGAGTGCCCTCCTAATGCCCAAGAGGGTCCAAAGACCCAAGTCTACAGAAGATCTTAATCTTCTCAGAGCACAACCTAGAAAATTTGTGGCTGGGGAGCCACTCAAATGCACTCAGCCTGGGAAATCAGTGTGGATGCAGATGGCAAAAGCATTTTTCAACCAAAAGTTTACTCTGTCAATTCCCCATATGCACCTCTGCTTCCTGTGTCTCTTAGATTCTTCCGTGGTTCTAAGAATGTCAGCATTTTTATTCGCAGTGTCAGGAAAAATCTTCCCAACAGGAAGATCCTTTAAAAAAAAATCAGGGTAAGATGTCTGGGGAAGGAGAGAATTCTGTGTCACTGGAGGAGGTTGGGTGGCTTTGTTTATGCATACATGCATGTTTCTACACAGTTTGCAAGGACTGCAAAGGCCCACTGGGACAGAGCCACCATCACCCATATCTTCACACCCTCCCTCCCGAGGTTCATCATCTGAGAGCTCGTTACTCATAACTGGCCTTTCCTCCTTTCTCTGGTAAGACACTATGGGTTTGGGAGTGAAAAAGATCCCATCCATGCCCTTCCATGTAACTGTACAACCCCGGTGTGGTATTTAATGGCTTTGGCTTCTACTATTTTATAAAGATTCCTTTCAGCGAAGTTCTGGGAGGTTAAGTGAGCTTCTGGCGTGCAGGGCTAAGTAAGGGTTTGCCATATAGTAGGACTCTTTAAGTGTACATATGGCCAAGAGAGAAGCATGGATAGGGCACATAAGTGTGTAGCTGCCTTCTCGCTGCCATCTGTGGAGTCACTTAGAGTCCTTTGGCAAGAATTTAATAAATTCAGGGAAAACATTCTGTACTGACCCTGGTGTTAGTAGTACTTAATTCTGTCTAAGACAGGTCGTGTCTCGCCATTCATCTTCATTATAGTAACACCCCCACCACAGTCTGCACGGGGATGCCTTTCCCCACCACAATCACAGAACTGGGGGCTAGCATGCCTTTCATTTTTATAGAGACGGGAATGTGGGTGGAAGCCCGTACCTGGACCACCATGCTCCATTATCTCTAAGACCAAATATGGCCACTACCTTCTTCCTGAAACCCTCAGCATGAGGGATCAAGTGACCCTTGAGAGGAGTTAAAAGGGATCAGAGTGTGTACGGCACCTGCACAGGAGGACAGAGGGCAATCGAGTTGGTTTATCTCCCTTGTTCTTCTAAAGCTGCTGTCACAACATAGACAGATACTCTGCACCAGCACAACTAGAAACCCCTCGTGCCTTTTCCTCTCCTCCCTCTGTACATACTGTGCCCCTCTTGGAAGTCCCCATGCTGACCTCTTCTGTGCTCGTTCTGTGGTTCCTTCACAGCCTCTGTCCTGAGCACGGCCCCTGCACCACAGTCACTTTTCAATTTCATTTTGGCCTCATGTCCTACCTTCTTAAACACCACATTACTCAAGATTCCACACATGGGGTACTTGGCACTTCCAAACTAACACCTCTGACAACCATGTAATTTCATCTCTTTCCACTGAGCCCATCGGCTCATTTATCTTAGGAAAGCCATGGAAGTCAGAAAGTCAAAGCTTCATGTTTAGTTAGACGAGTCAACTAAAGCTTTAGGTGCCAGCTTATGCTCACTGTGACCACCACAGGAAGGACAAGGACTCGGAAGACAAGCTTCCTGGCTCGTATAAGCCCATCTACCAGTGCCACCTTGCTATTTCATGCAATTTTCTCTCCCGAGTTAGCATGGGCATAAATCCATGGCTTTAAGGAAGTCCAGTAGACCACTCTCCAGTTCCTTCTCTAAGCAAACAACCCGGGGGAATGCCTGCAAGGGATGCTCTCTAAGCTTCAACTTCCTCTTCTGTCAAACAGCGATGAAGAGCAGCAGCTTTTCAGTGAAAAAAAAAATGAATGGCACAAAAAGATGTGACTTGGACCAGGACCACGGATGCCTTCCAGTGCTGGCTGTGATGACCCCGTAGTCATCACCATCACAGCTGTTGTGACTCTCATGGCAAGACTACCCGCTTGCTACCTTTGTCACTGCCATCTTCCTGTGTCAGTATGCTCATCACATTTTTTTAAAACTACCCCTTAATGAGGTTTATAGGAGCTAAAAGAGTAGAATATAGACAGATCTGGCACTCTTGAAGAGACCTACACAGTATACTAACCTGGGCCCATGGGGCCTCACAGAGACTGAACCATCAACCAAAGAGCAGGCATGGGCTGGACCTAGGCCCCCCATACATATGTGGCAGATGTGCAGCTTGTTCTTCACGTGGGTCTCCTAACAATTGTTGTGGGGACTGTCTCTGGCTCTGTTGCCTGCCTTTGGATCCCTTTCCCCTAGATGGGTTGACTTGTCTGGACTCAGTGGGAGAGAATGTGTTTGGTCCTGCTGCAACCTGATGTGCCCGTGTGCCATGATGTGTTGATACCCATGGGGGAGGTTCCCCTTCTCTGAGGAGGAGAGGGGTAAATGGGGTGGAGAGTGTGAGGATGGGATAGAGGAGAGGAGGCAGGGGGCAAAGATTATAAGACCGGGTGGGGGTGGGTGGGGAATACTTCCTGCTGAGATATGGAAGCAAACTTTCTTGCCTTCACCCCTTCCCCAATCCCGAATGCTACGTTACCACACAGTTTATCTCAGGCTTGTGACCCCAAGGCTCTTTCCCACTTCCACCAGCCACAACACCAGAAGAGTAACGCTGTGGCACCTGCTCAGTGAGGAAGGAAGGCTTGTATGCGCCGTCAGTAGATTTGTTCCCGGTGCCCCTCATGGACTTCATGTGTGAGACCGCCATACGCAGGATGGTGAGCTTGTCTGGCTTCCGAGCCAGTGCACTGCAGGTGGGAACCATGTCGGAGAGCTCCGTAATATACTGAGTCATCTTGTTCCGCCTGCGCCGCTCAATCTCACTGTGGTTCTCTCTTCCCAGAAAGCAAGAGGTTAGGGGGAGGGAAAAAGAGAAGGATCAGACCAGGGGTCACCAGACATTGGGGTAAGATAACACACTGTTAGTATCAGATGGCCAAATTCCTGGGCCTAACTTATAATGGCTCAGTGCTTTGGGCACTTGTGGTTGAAGCCGAGCCCTGATAGATCAGTAAGCTCTTGTCTATGTGTGGGGAGCATGGACCTCCGTGATCTCCTTTTCTAAATATGTATTGGCCTTTCCTAAATTACACACATGTCTATGGACTTTTCTTGGACATGCAAAATTAAGACCAGGGACCATGGAAGACTAAAACATCCTAGCAGGCTTTCTGTGTATAAGCATGATCTTAAACATGAATCATGTTTGGACATATACTTAAACATGAATATGTGTGGACATATACTTACTAATGTAGCTTCTGACTCCTTACACATGTGATTTATATACCTCATAATATGAGGCACTGTAAGATAGCCTTTAACTTATGCTCCTTTAATGTTTTTGATGGTGATGATCCATTCAGTAAACACTGTACCTCAAAATACATAAAGCAGCCAATAATGATGAATACCCACACTACCATGCTACTTTTACCTTCAATACAACATTCAATATACCTCATGAGTCCTCAACACCCCACTCTAAAGTAGGAATGTGCTAGATGCTTAATCTGGCTGAAGGCAGCCCAAGCCAGGCTGAGATGTTGGCAGGGGCTTTATCAATGCCTTTCTCCTTAACAATACCCTCAGCTGACAATGGGCTGGCAGTATCTAATGCCTCACAAGCGTTACTACTGTTGTGTCACTAAGGAGCCCACTGATGACACAGCTTTACTTTATATAAAGTTGAGTGTGTCTTTGTTCTACACCCAGTGCATTTCCTGCAGCATAGTAACAGAACAGGTGCGATCCTGGCTTACCCAGCTCCATCTCTGGGATGTTTAAAACGAAAAAACAACAGAAGGGCTGGGAGAATATTTCTGCCTCAAATTATTTTTTACCTTTAGGCTCAAAAGAGAGTAACAGCCAACCTCATTTAACACACTTAAGACAAAGGTGATTACTGGGATGAAACAGTAAAAATACAATCTGTGTCTGCTGATGCAGGACGGAGGGCTTCGTGGTTTCTCCAGGAAGGAAAGTGACACTAACAGCAAGAAAAGAAGATCCCCAGGCAAGGTTGCTCCACACACTGCATGTATTCATCATCTTTACACCCTTCCTTCCAGGGAAGCGGGATAGCATGTCGCCAGCCGCAGAGGTGTGGCGATGTGAATGCCGTGTGTGCCGAGAGGCCCTCTGTGAACACAGCAGCCAGCCCCTGGGCGAACTAGTGTGAGCATGATTTCCATTCAAGGAGTCCTGAGCCAGCACCGCCAGGGGTAGAGGATGGCAGAGAAAACAAGGACACCCAACATGGTCTTCAAGCATCAGGCTCATTAAGCAGGAAAGCAAAACGTCCACTGTGCACAGCAGAACCCAGGGGTGGCATTTGATCACATGTTCTGAAACACCTTGGAAGGTAAAAGATAGGAGAGAAAAAGACATAGAGGGGAGGGTCTAGAAGGGGTTGGGATCAGCAGGCAAAGTTAGACCTATGTGGCAGGAGAAAAGGAAGGTGTGTTCTGGAAGGTTTGTCTGGAGGGTCAAAGGAAGGCCTAGGATTGGGAGGACACATTGCGAGAGGGAGCGGCATTCCTGTAAGAGGGGTAGACCTTGTGTAAGAGGAAGTTGAGAAGCTTGGAAAGCTGGGGAGCAGCCAGAGCTCAGTGAGAAATCTAATGTAAGCAAAGCCAATGGGCCCTGATGTAGTAGCCGACATTTTAGAGAGGTTCAGAGGAGGATGACCCATGTAGGAGACAGGAGGAAGACAGGTTAACACCAGCAAGCAGATTCCTGAGGCCAACCCCACCCCACAGATGACTGCCTGAAAGATGGAAACTGTCCAGGGAAGCACCAAGCTCTTGTACGTTGCAAACACTCTCTAGGGTCTCGAAAGTCTCCATCCTTTAGGCAGAAGTGGGAAGAGCTTGCTGAGGAGGGGGAAAAGAGTCAAATAGAGAAGGAAAGATTAAGGTTGGGCACCTCTAAGCCAAAGAAAGTGATACAATACAGAATTTGGTCAGAGGACTTCAAGCTCTTGAACACAGGCAAGAATCTTGCCACAGAGAGACCAGGGTCTCTTTACGCTCCTTCCACAGCCACAGAGCTGGTCATGTGGTGCAGACCACTTCTTCAATGGACCTTTGTCCAGGAGGCCCAAGGTAGGGCAAGATCCAGAGTGCATACCCCCACACTCCCTGGCACCTAGAGAAGGTGGCGCTCTGAGAGTGTACGGGCTGATGAAGTTCAGGCACTTATGGGCAGAACTTCCTCACCTGCCTGCATGTTCCTGTGGGGATCACGTGAAACAGACTTTCCTTGCTGTGCAGAGCAACCCTCAAGGAGAATCTGCTCGCTCCACTGACCTTTAGGATGACCCATCAGCAACCCCCCCTTCTCCCTTGGTCTCCTTCTGTATTCCAGTATATATTCTGTCACTTAGTGCCTCTCTGAATCATAAGAACACAATGTCTATTTTGACTTATCTCTAGTCCAGCACATGCTGAATGGCTTCTTCACCACAAACTTCTGTCCCTGCCAAAACTCTTGCAAAACCCTCTTGACTCTTCTCCCTTCCCCATGCCCATGCCCATGCCCATGCCCACTGCCCACTGCGGCTTGTCACTACCTGCACCACGTGGCTAAGCCTTCTCTCATCTCCCCTCCCCCGCATCTTAGACCTTATATTGTAGCCAGACTGACAGTTGTCCGAATGCAAGTCTGACCCATTATAGCTCTTCAGTGACCCCAAGCCTACAGAGGCAAGTCCAAATCTTTCAGCTAGAGTCTGTGTTGAGCAACAGTGCTATATTGCTATGGATTAATTTCCCTCTATAAACATGGAGAGGGGTCTTTCTGAGATTCTCTGATGGATCCATAAATAAACTTAATTTGTGGACTGAGGTGAATGAAGAAAACAATTACAGGAAGATCTAAAAGCTAAAAAAAACACATTCACTGACCAGTGCAGGAAATGGTACAATAATCTTAAGTTCTATGAAATAAGCCTGAGCTTCTCGCATTTAAAAGAACCAAGCATTTTAAAAGAACCAAGACCTGCCAGTTGCCTGGCAACAAGATCTGAGAAACAAGTGGTATGCATTGATGTGCATGATTTCATTTTGAAGCCCTCAAGGATATAGAGGAGAGGGAATGCTATCTTGTGAAAAGAGAATAATACATGCTTAAGACCCTATTCACTGGTCCAAGTTCATCTTCTCCCCCAGAGGGGACAATGGAATCAATCTGTTAGGCCTGAGAATGTGGTATCTATGAGCACCCATAATTGCTGGAAGGCAGGCAGCCACAGTAAGGAAACCTGTCGCTACATATGTGGGAGCAGGGTAGGGACACTGCAGCAAGAACAGCTGGGGTGCAAGAGGAGGTGACACCTCTGCTGAACCAAAAAGACCAGAGCTTTGCCCCAGGGGGACAACTGAGGGAATCAAGGGCAAAGAAGGAGGTGCAGCTAGCTGCATGCTGACTTGTATTTCTTTTCCAGCTCTGCTGCAAAGGTGCCTCCAGAGTTTACTTAGAATAGTAGGGGGGTCATCCATCTTGATTTACATACAGAAAGGGGACACTTCGTAAACTCTCCTCTTGATGTCCATGAGGTGCTGACACAATCATGGTGTCATTCTCCTGCGACCTAAAGATTAAGGCCATAGAAGATTATGAAAGTATGTGATGAGGAGGGCTCCTTAAACAGAAGTCTTAGTGAGTACATGCAGGAACCCCAGAACCCAAGTCAATGAAGGCAGGACTGACTAAGAGGAGCCATGCAGTTTTGTGCTAAGCCTGAATGCCTCTCATTGCCTCACCTGACACAGGGAAGAGGTCCGAGGAAGTGTAAAGTACATGGAGAGTACAGTGTGTAACTCTGACTTTTGATAATCACTTGGGAATGTCAGTTGTCCACACTCTGAAACAGTAACTGGAATGTCACTTCCCCACTAGTGGCAGCAGATGGCACCTGCAGCACAGAAGCATCCTGTGTATTCAAGTGGGAAGCTACCCTGGGCTGGCCAGTGTTGTGAGAAGGCTTAGGCCTTCCTTTGAGTGCAGGCTTGTGGATTGGCTATGCTATCAGGATGCTGACCTTTTGAAGGATGGATGCTACTAGGTTCTGGAGTCCTTTGGGGGAGGTTTATGCTTTGGTCTGGTGTGTCATCAGTCTTCTAGAGGCAGAGAGCTCATCCCTGCCTGCTGTTAGGGACTGTGAGGGAATAGAAGTCAAGCCCAGTGGTAGCCAGTGAAGGCAGCTTCCTTAGGCCATGCTGAGAAAGAAAGCCAAGCTTTAGATTTGCATTCCTGAACCTCTTGAGCAAAGAGACTCCCTCTTTTGAAGCTCATGTGACCCATATCCATTACCTTGAGATTATTTGTCACTGTCTCCTTTGGGCACCCACATCGACACCCAGCTCCCTAACAGTATACACATGTGATCAGGCCTTCGACGGGGCTCCAGCCACCATAATGCAGCTGATATGTCTTGGACCATATTTCCCAAATCCAAAGTCAAGGTATAAAGCATGATGATAAGCAGAACATAAAGATCCAGGACCATCCTTGAGAAAATCTGGGAATGCTCTCTAGACTTACAGCATGAGGCAGAGATCATGATACTGCATCTGCCCAGATTATGAATCAACTAATAAGGATGGGAACTGTCTTGCATCACAGTCTCCTTGCCTGATGGGACTACTATGAACTGACTGCAGGCATGGGGGCAGGAACTGGGAGAGGCCTTAGAGTGTACCTTACAAAGGCTGGCAGGAGACCCCTGGATGATTAAGTGGAAGGTAGGGAGTGAACTTGGTTGTCTCCCCCACCCTGAGCAACTCAGATGTGCCCATAGGTCTGTCAGCCATGGATTATTTCAAATACCATATTGTACTGAAGTCAGTGCCTCTGGGGTCCCATGAACTCAGCCCTGTAAGTAACAGCACATGCTGAAGGCACATTCCAGCTCTCTCTTATTTTTAAGGCACAGAGGAAAGGATGTGGTTGGTAGAAGCCAAGGACTGAACTTGACTGTGTAACATGTGACTCACTGGCAGGCTCAGAGTGTTTCACAGTGTGAGGTTATTGCCTCCTCACAGTTGGGCCCAAGACAATGAACTCTGTGTATCTCTGCTGTTCTTTCTTCACTGACACTGATCTGCAATGTCAATCTATGTTGCTCTTCCTCTTTACATCCTGAGAACCAGCATCGCCATTTCCTGAGGTTAACATGCTGTGGTATGTAATCTCAAGGGAACTTTGATTTAGAGGACTAAATGTCATTGTTTCTTCTACAGAGAGGCTGTGTATGGTAAGATAAAGCTCGACAGAGAGAGACAGAGACAGAGATCAGAGACAGAAAGACACAGACAGACAAGCACACATGGACATACACACAGAGACAGAAAGAGAGAACAGAGACAGACAGACAAACACACAGACACACACATAGAGAAAGAGAGGGAGAACAGAGACAGACAAACACACAGAGAGAGACAGACGGGGGGGGTGGCGGAGAACCATTTCTGAGGCTAGCTCCTTTCTAGTAACAGAACACCCCTTGCTATTAAGGCACATCTTTAGAAACATGGACATCCAAGATGCATGACCATGTCTGCACAGGAAGAGGTAATGGTTGTTGTTGATTACATCTTGTTTTGATTGGAAACTTCAAGGTCACTAATGGGTTAGAAATGTGTTCTCAGCTCATCTCTTATGCTTCACTTGAGGATGAAGCTGGGAAATGGGTGAGCCTGGTCTCAGTGGTAAAGTTCATGAGATGAGGAGATATTTACTATAGACTTGAAGCCTGGGAATCCCTGGGAGGGTCATGCAGCCCTCCTGCATTTGTAGAGAACACTGCTTAACTCACAGCTATCATTTTGGTTATGGTTAAAAAGAACCAAAGGCCCAGCATGGAGAAAAGTAGACAGCCACTTCAGTGTGCTATGTGGACATCACACTTCTCAATACTGCTTTAAACATCCAAGACTGTTAGTCCAACTGGAATAGGAATACAGCAGACATCTATCACCCGCCATAAATTTCTAAAATCAACAACTACAAATGAGGTCTGAGTGATGGGGGCACCAGGGCAAGCCCTGCTGTAAGAAAAGAGGCATGGTAAGAATGAGGGAACAATGCCTGTTTTCAGCACACTTCCAAGTGTCCCACAATGTCTCAAACAAAACAAACTGACTCAGAAGCTATGGTTCATGCTACCTTATACCACCAGCCTGGTGACATGGGAGCCTTACTAAAAGGCAGGATATGCACAGGCCAGCCTCACAGAGCCAGCTAAAGATGGTGTCACATAGTCAGAAGCTTGATTGTGAGGACCTTGATATCACCTCCAAACAGGCTATACGTTTCTTGTAGTTCTCCTTATTTTCCTTAGTAGAAAGAAAGAATTCATGTTGATCATTTTCTCTATACTTGAACCCTCTGTTTGTTTTTCAAAAGGGAGTCCATCAAAGTTAGTAGTTACTGTTTAATTTAAGAGCAAACAGAATTAAGAACTAATTAATTACTCCTCTTTTTATTTGCTACAGGTTTTTGAGACAGGTTCTTGCTATGTAGCTCAGATTTGCCTTAAAATTGCCATCCTCCTGCCTCATGCTCCCAAGTGCTGAGATTTCAAGCATATACCATCAGGCTAAGCTTGGGACACATCAGGATTACTAATAGCTGTCTGTCACTAGGTCAAATACTTGCACTAAACAAGGCATACACAAAAAGGTGAAAATATAGACACTGGCTTGCTCAATGACAAGAGGCACCAAGTGCCCGTGCATGCCAGTCAGGTGACTGCTGGCTGTTGGCTTAAGAAAGGTAAAATAGACTCACCTTGAAAATTTACTGGGACCTTCACCATCTTCATCATCGAAGTCCATTCTGAAAAGTCAAAGCCACAGGTGAGCACTAGTACAAGTTTCAGAAGACTGTAATTGGTTACATGAGTTGTGAGAGCAAGGAGACCTTCACCCCATCACAGCAATATGCAATGCTTCCAACCTCAGGTGGTGCTAAACAGAATCCCTACAGTCACAAGAAAAAAAAAATCACAAATGAAAGGTCTCCAGTGTGTACACTGTTAGTTCTCTGGTCAGAAATGGGAATACTCAAAGTGCCAACTTGTCCCATCTAGGTCACCAACGGATGATCCAGGCATGTTGGGGGAAGATATCAATATTTCTTGTCTCCCATTATCTCTGGGGTATGTGGGTCCCTCCACCTCATGTATTCCATATCAACACTTCATTTCTAAACTTTATGGTATATTGCTTAAGGGATTTAGAAACAGTAAGTTCAAAGGGTGATGAAGCAATATCTAGGAACAGGGGCCCTGTCTGGGAATACTGCTTATAACTTGGTGAGTCTCCACGAACCTCTTGGGCAAAGGTCATTCAAGACCATCATTCTCTTACACCAAGGATCAAACAGGAGCTTGCTGAGGAGGAAATGGCCATGTGGTACCAAAATCACTCAGGTTGGTTGTCTGCTTGATGAAGCTCATGAAATTACTCTTCAGACTGCTTCTTTATTGAGCCTTCTCTTTTAACATCAAACAATGTCTTGATGAATTCTTTATTAACTAGAACCCCAAATGTTCCTTCTCAAAAACCCAAGTTCTTATACTGTCAGCAAACACAGGTGTTAGGGCACAGGGGAACCTAACTATGATCAAGTATACTCAGAGTTTCTGAGGAAGAAAATGAAACACCAACAGTAAGTAAGGCTCCTGAGGGAGGCATCTGCAAGCCCTAAATTACCCTGCCATTTCCCTCATCTCTTATTTTAAGTGCGAGGACAGCTGGCTTTTGAGAACGAAGGATCCAAGTTGGTGAGGGATCACATCGGGCAAATTTGGGCATGTCAACCCAGGCTTCACTGTACATAATTCAGGACAAAGACATGCAAAATCTGTCCTCCCTCCCTTCATTTTGCCATATCTGATCCTAGTTCCTAGGTCCTTAGTTCTTCACAGGCTTGAAGGATTTGATGAGGCACATTCTCATGATCCAAGTAGGAGGGAGGCTGGTTGCCTGCCAGCTAGGTCTGAGGAATCCCATGTTTTAGCAGCTTATTATGAGAATGGAGTGTGCTGGGATACACAGCAAGATTCTGCTAAAACAATAAATAAACAAAGAATGGAGTCTGTGCCAGAAGACCACAGCTACAGATGCCAGAGCTCACAGGAAGGGTGACCTTCATTCCCTAGTCGGTAAAGGCATGGGTAATAATTGACCCAGGATGTGCACAGGGTACCCAGGCCACCAAGAAGCAGTCACGTTACACATGAAGAGACATCTTTGTCTACATACCCCAAGATGGGTTTTGTATAAATATCCCAGTGAAATGTATGGTGGCCTCTAGGTTTTGCAGTAACATGAGGGACCTAGGAACTAGGATTAAATAAGATAAAATGAAGGGAGAGAGGAAAGCTTTTGCATGTCTTTGTCCTGAATTGTGTACTGTGTAGCCTGAGTTCACATGCCCAAAATTGCCTGATGGGATTCCTCACCAACTTGAATCCTCGGTTCTCAAAGGCCAACTGTCCTCACACTAAAAAATACGAGAAGAGAAAAATGTCAGTTGTGATAACAAAAATGCCTCAGTACAAAGAGAAAAGGAACTGGGCGAGAAGAAGGGAAAAGAAAGACTATATGCATGCCACCAGGGAGACGGTGGCATGTACCTGTCCCCACAGCCATTATTACGCAAGTCCAGCACTGGAACACTGAGCTGTCCACAGGACAAGTGGAGTTGAGTGTTGAAATTCTAAATAAAGAAAGCTCATTAATATCCTGTATAATTACTAAGCTATCAACTCACCTTCCTGGAAACTACATGTGGGAAATAACCACCAAAAATGTAACTGAGGCCAACTGCATTTTTGCAGAGCCACACTGCCACCTAGTGCTTACAAAGGAAAGATCAGCTTCTCTGCCTACCATGTTTAGCGTTTTCAAAATTCCAAAGAACTTTGGATTTATTAAAACCTCAAACGGGTGTCAAATTCACAGTTATCTTTAAAATTACATTCAGTTCAATTTGACATCAAAGTTTCTATAACGTGTGTGTGTGTGTATGTTTGCTCTTGAACTCTTGTGCTTGCCTGTGTGGGTAGAGGTAGTTACTTGAGGGAGTAAGCTCTCTCCTTCTACCATGGGGATCTGATTATCTAACTTGGGTCATCAGGCATGGCACCAAGTGTCTGTACCACTGAGCTATCTCAAGGCGTTTTCATCACAGAGTTGACCAGTCAGCCCCCACTGCAGGCCTAAAGATCAATGAGATTTTGGGGGTGACCAAGGACAGGGTATTCTTGGGTTCCATGACTTCAGTGCTGACAAAGTCTCAAGCAAGTCAGGATGGTTAGTCACTCTCATTTTAACAGTTTTTTTACCCAATACCCTATGGGACAGATAGTTTGGGAAGTGAGTTGTATAAAAAATGGTCCCAGCTTGGCCATGCGAGCTGCATATCAGGCCAGCAGAAGGTAAAAGAAAAGGATGGTCTGGTCTGGACCCTGTTTATTGGAGTCCACTGGGAACTTGGAATCACTATTTGTATATGAAAAATTAAAGACCAAGAAAGTATTCCTATCTGTGCAAGCATGCAATCACATACATGTAGCATGTAGAAACTGCACCCACCACCTATAGGTATATATGTAATCATACACATGTAGCACAGAGAGAAACTGCCCCTACCACCCGAGTGTATATTCAATCACACACATGTAGCATGTAGAATTGCGCCTACTGTCTATGAGTGTGTATTCGATCACACATATGTAGCATGGAGAGGAACTGTACCTTCCCACCCGTGAGTATGTATGCAATCACATATATGCAGCATAGAGAGAAAATGAACCTACCTGTGTGGACTCACACTTAGGCAGCAATAATGTTTAGTAATTTGGAAAGGCATGAATAAAGTGTGCCTAGCCTAGGAGATAAATCAGAACCCACTAGCCTTTCAGCAACACACACACACACACACACACACACACACTCTGTTGCCCCTGACTAAATAAAAGACCTCACAACAACAGTTGCCCAGGTTCTGCATTCAGGTTTCTGCCACCATGTCCAACTTTAAATATGACTACAATAAGCTTCACTTATTTCTTCTGCTATAAAAAGTTAAGTAAATCATCCTTTGTTTTATGTCTTTTATGTTTCTCTATTATACTGAAACATCTGGATAATAAAAAAATCAAACTCTGACTTTAAGCCTTATTGCATTCACTCTTAAAAACAAAACAACAACAACAACAAAAAACCCTCAGCATAGTGAATGAGTGACTGGGTGATACAAGTCTTCAGAAAGTGAGCTGTCAGGAACTCCACAAGGAGAGCAACAGAACCAAAAAATCTGAGCACAGGGGTCTTTCCTGAGACTGATACTCCAACCAAGGACTATGCATGGAGATAACCTAAGACCCCTGCACAGATGTAGCCCATGACAGTTCAATATCCAAGTGGGTTCCATTGTAATAGGAAAACGGACTGTCTCTGACTGAACTGATTGGCCTGATCTTTAATTACCTCCTCCTGAAGGGGAAGCAGCATTACCAGGCCACAGAAGAAGACAATGCAGCCACTCCTGATGAGACCTAATTGAGTAGGATCAGAAGGAAGGAAAGGAAGACCTCCCCTATCAGTGGACTTGGGGAGGGGCATGCATGCAGAGGGTGGAGGAAGGGACGGATTGGGACGGGAGGAAGGAGGGAACCACAGGGGGATACAAAGTGAATAAAGTGTAATTAATAAAGAAAAAAAAAAGAAAGTGAGCTGTCGGTGGTGAGCCTGAATAAGAAGCTTGGACAGGCATTTCAGAGCATAACTTGTGTGAAAAGGAAGCAATGAGAATCTCCCTAGCAGTGCTGTTTAAGAATAACACTGCAACATCAGTAAGAGTTTGCACACAGCATTCGCTTTTTAAGCACAGAGAAAGGTCATTCCAGTACAGTTGTTCCAACAGTGGCTACACAGGAGCAATCCCAGGCCCTGCCACAGGTCCTCAGAACACAGCGGTGACGATGTGCCTGAAAATGTTCCCACTTCAGAGCCTGGATCTGCAGGTTGATATTACATCTGAGCTACATATTTAAACCTGAGGAACACCCACTTACAGAGACAACCTCCTTTCCCCTTCCTTCCTTCCTTCCTTCCTTCCTTCCTTCCTTCCTTCCTTCCTTCCTTCCTTCCCTCCTTCCTTCCTCCCTCCTTCCCTCCTTCCTTCCTTCCCTCCCTCCTTCCTTCCTTCCTTCCTTCCTTCCTTCCTTCCTTCCTTCCTTTTTCCTTCTTCCTTCTTTCTTTATTTTTTAAGCAGGGTCTCAGTTAAACAGTCTGCAGCCCAGACTGGTCCTGACCTCTGGAGTCTCCTGCCTCTATCAATTATTGCTGGGATTTTTCCTCAGTGATAGTGTTTCAGAAACTCAGCCCTGGATGCAAGGCTGTGGGGGGAGCTGATCCATTCCTGTCCATCCCTGTCTACAGCCTCCACCCTCCGTGCCAATGGTTAGCCTAGGAGTGGGCTCAGCTTATCACTTAACTCATCACCGCCACCTCCTCACTAAGGTGGAAAGCACAGCTTTCGCCTGGTGGGAGCCCCTCTTCTTTGCCGAACTTCGGGAGGTCACAGCAAGAATGCGTGTCAGGTGACTTGCTTCAGCTCATTTCTCCCACACATGTGGAGCTACTTTGGAAAGAATCTGAAACTCCTGAACCTTCACCTTGTGTCCCAGCTGCCAGGCAGAGAGGAGCCCTGTTGAAACTCTCACTGCAAACTCTGTCAGAGAAGTGGGAAGAAAGCCCAGCCAGGAAGGACTCACAGCACTAGGCCAGACACACATCCAGAAGGATCCAAATTCTCAAGAGGCCAGTCAGGTCAGCTCTACGAGGCTGTGAAGCACTAGAGAGGAATGGGTGACTGTCCTGAGCACTTGGAACACTTACCTCCATGAGAATGACTCTTGGGTGAGAGAGGAAAGGAATGGGGAAGGGCATGCCAATGCTGCTTTTTCTCCCCTGACATCCCATTCGCTTCCTCTCCCCTGTCTTTCAGTCTCTTCAAGCATGTCCCACAACTCAACAGAAGTAGTTATTTGCAGCACCCGCTGAGGGGACCTAGCAGCAGCAGACAGAACACTGACTGCCTCAGAGAGTGTGCAGGATCAAGAAGAGGCCTGCCTTGCCACCAACCTCAGATTCTCAGCCCCCTGAGTCCTCAGAGTACCCATGCACCTCTGAGGCCCTTTTCCAAAGACCCCACTACACACAGAAGCTGGCACATAAGCTGGCATTATAATACTGTGCTGTTTCATCCTGTCCCTACTCCATCCATTTCAACACAGATCCAGCCTCAAGTCTTGCGGCTTTGGAAGGTATGCTTTGTTCTCACTGGATAGGTGCAATCAGGCACTGTGTGATCAGAAACTGAGCAACCTCATGAGACAGCTTGTTTATTAACTACTTCACTGAACATGAAAAAAAGAGATCAATGGGGTATAGGGCTGAGTAATATATTGAGACAGAAAAATACCAGTTATGTTTTTCCTGAAGGACTTTGGTTGGCTTGATATGGGGTTCTGAGGATAGATGATAACAACATTCAGCACAAATCGGTGCCAGTTCTGGTCTCATCTGCTTGAAATGGTCCTGTGACCTATCAGAGCCAGTAGAGTTGACAATACTTATTCACTTTATTGTCTCATTGAACACATCTGGCTGGCCTTCAGGTGCTGGGTCCTGGCCAGAGGAATTCCTGCATATTCGTAGGAAAGATGAGCACTGGAGGAAAGGTTGGAGGGCCTTAGTTAGATCATTTACAGTCCCTGGGTCTGGGTCTGCCAAATGAGGTTGGAATGTGTGGGCAGTTAAGGGTGGGCTCCTCCCTACGGAGAGCAAGCAGAAGTGAGGCCCAGCAGGATCCCACAGGACACTCTGACTACAAGGACAAGCAAACAGAAATCCCCAGCTGGGTGCCAGGACCCAGAACACTTAGAATCAAATCATGTGCATATTTAGGAATCTTGCAAAATCTAAACAGGATGCAAACTGCTGAGCTTTTACTCTCCAGGAGGGGAAAAAAAAAACAATACTTTTCTAGCTGGGAAAGAGCATTGCTCAACTTTTACTAAATCCAGTTTCCGGAAATGATGGGTCTGCTTACCCGGATCGCCGCTTTCCTCCTCGGGCAGGCATGGCCCCTGCCATTCTCACCTGTCCAGTGGCTGCCATGGGGGCAACAGGCAAGGTCACAGATCCGGGTATGTCTGAAGCCATTTCTGGAGGTCAACAGAGACAAGAAGATTTGTTAATGACAGAAAAACCCAGTAACAAGCAAGAAAGCTGTCCTACTGTCCCACGCAAGCCCACCTGTGAGGAAGCCCAAGGACCTGGAGCTGTGGCGGCTTTGCTCACTGCTGGTCACTTGACTGGGCAGGTCCTGGGATCTCCAGTCTTTCACCTCTGGGCAGTACTCCCAAAGTGAGTGCATGAAAGCAGGTTTGGAGTGGTTAAGGGACTCGCGTCTCCCTGTTCACCTGCAGGCAGGTGTGCTCAGTAGGTAGAAGGGAAAGCCTGAGAGCCACCGCTGGCACCAACCACTGTGCCCGAGAGGAAACTAAATTGCAAAAGTGATTTGCCCTCCCAGTATCCACTGACCTCCACCTTTGCTCCCTCACGGAGCCTAGGCTAGTTCCCCACCCTCAGCAGAGCCTCAGAAGCCCTGACTGTCAGACCCCATGAATTCTGGGGTGCTGAGAGTCTCCCACTAAGTGTCATGAGATTGCCTCAGGCTGAGGCACCTAGGTCTCCCCAGACAAGCTTTTCCAGGAACAAATACTAATTTAAAGAAAGAGAATGTTGGGCAACAGAAGGGAGTGATTTTCTCCCTATTCATCACAGTTAACACATTGTTTCTAATAAGCCAGGCATTTCTGGAACCTCCTTTAACACCAAGTTAAACACCCTTGATTTCAAATCAATCCACAGTCAAAAGTATCTTCTTTGCACTTTCCTGGTTGTCAGGCAACCGGTTCTGCCCTTATCGGTCAGACCAGAAGCCTTTTGTGAGCTGTGCCTGGCCTTTTCCTCTCTGGTCTCAGCCTTTGGGCCTGGTTCTTAGCCCTTGGGCACAGTACCCTCCTCAACACCGGCCCCCTCAGATCAGCTGCTCTTTAGCTGATCTCTTCACCCCACACCCGAAGCACTTCACCAACCTGGGCCACAGGAGGAGGGGGTCTTTTCTGTCACACCCTGAAGTTCAATAGCTGTTGGTACCGTTTTGAAAATTACTCAGATTTTCAAGTATGATTTATGGTTTGCTTCTCCAAGCAAGGGAAGGGAAGGGAAGGAAAGGGCCTGTCTGGTCTGCAAGACATCTTTTGTGTCTCCCCCTGTGAGCTCAGCCCAGCTAAGGAGCTGCACGGTGTGAACAGTGTCCACATGGTGCTCCCCACGGGACTTCCTCTAACTCCTCCTTGTTTGTTCCTTATTTCCTTTGAGCTTCTCTGCTGTACCTAAGGAAGAGAAGTTTGATGTTTGCATTTAAAAAAGAAAAGAAAAAAGAAAGAAAGGTGAACCTTTGGAGCAGCTTTGCTGACACCTCTCTCTGTTCTTTGGAATACAGCCTTCTGCTGGGTTCACTCTTCTTAGCTTAGTCCCTGGGGGGGGGGGGGGGAAGGGACACGCCAGTCTAGAAAAGATATGCTTCAGCAGGACAGTTGGGATAAAGTGTGCATCAGGCTCCTCTGAGGACAAAGGAATGGCCACTGCGGCCGCTGCTGCCCCATCCTGCATCCTATCATTGTTTTTCTCTATAGGAACTAGGAAGTCATGTGACGGTTATCCCATAGGCTAAAAGCACACTTGAGCCATTCCCCTGAAAACTCCTGAGTATTATAATGCTGATATAATCTTAAATCAGCCTCTCATTATGTCCACAAAGCTTGAGTGCACACACTGGGAAGTACCGAGGCGGGGGTGGGGGGAATCCCTCACTTGGGCAGTTACTGGGTTTGTGACTGTAAGGAAGGAAGGGCAGCGACGCCCTGACAAGCCCCTCACAACCCGCTTCTAAGAAGATATTATATGTGTTTCTGAAATAACAGCTGAATTCCCCAGCTTCTCTCAAGTCCTAAGGCTGGAGGTCAGGGCTGTCAATAGCAGACAAGGGCTCCAGGGGAAACAGCGTAGGAAAAGCTGGGCATCGATCTCCCTTATTAAAACTGCCAATGCCCATTACACACATACTGAGAAATCCTATGTGAAGAAGTTACTTTAGCCTTGATTAACCCAGTAGATAACAAATGTCTACGATTCTGGAAACTTAACATTTATTACCTGCTATTCTAGTGCTCCATGCAACATTAGTTTCAGCATTTTAAAGCCAACAACCTCAATGCCTGTGAGTAAGGGAAACATCAGAGTAGAATTGATCTTGACTATCACTTGAAAACCTAGAAAGGTCCACTGCTTCTCTAGGCCAGTCATTTCCAGCTCTGAGCAGGAGGGAACTGAAACAAAATTGCCAATTGTGATCCAACTCGATGAAAGTAAAGTTCCCCAAACCCTGTCTGGCAAGAAAGACCAATAAGGGACACACGGCAAAGACAATGAGATGGCTTTGCACAAGTGTCCTGTTGGCCAATGCATATCCAGCAATCACTTCAGGATCACAGCCCCCCTCGCCCCTGTGCTTTGCTGTCTAGCTCCTCCCTAGAGTATATTTCAGTAACATCGATCTACATGGGGCTAAGAGGAAGACCAAGTGGGTTAGCAGTCAAACAGTTCCCAACAGCTGCTCAAACAGGTGTGAACTAGCAGAATGACTAGGACACTATTGGTCATAGTACCATGCATGAAATGCTCAAAATACTTACTTTGTGAGTTTTTTTTTTTTTAAATTAAGAGTAATGAATGTTAAGAACCTAACACAATGCCTGGGAAAACAAGCTTTCAAACAACAATAACTAAAGCCGTGGACACAGGGATGATAAACAGCTTAGCTTGTTGCCTGGGTTAATAGGGATGAGGTGCTAGTCTAAAACAGGCATTCTTTGTCATGTCAGAGGAAACCTGCTCCTATGTCTATTTTCCCATTTTAGTTAAGGAATAGATATTCTGTTTTATCCAGGGTCATCTACGTTAGTAACCAAAATACAGGTCTAGATATTAAGTAAAACATAAGGAAGATGCAATCCTCCAAGCTAGCATTCATGTTAAAGGTTAAATGTTTCCAGTGTTGACTTTAGGAGACATCTTTAATAGATTCTAGCAAAATAAAAAGCAGGTCTCTCTCCTCTGCCTGTGCACACCCTCCCTTGGAAGATAATGCCTGCTTCTCAAACCTGGCAGTTGTTCCCTTTAACTAACATATAAACAGGCAAAGATTCCAGGATTCTTCTGGAAGATGCTACAGAAATGTTCCTGGCCAGGTCTGAGCCATGGCCTGGTACCAAATACAGCTGGGATGCCCAAACATTAACAGACAGAGTAGCCCTATGGAACAGTGTTGATTTGCTCTAGGGTTTCTGAAGTTCATTCAGAATGAGGTAAAAGGAACCCTGGCGATCACACTGTAAGGGAAGAAATTACTCTTCAGAGTCAGCAAAGTTGACAGTGCAGCCACTGCCACACTCTGCAAATGAGGTCCATGAAGACAGCCTTCCTGGAAGACAGTGCAGCAGCATAAGTAGACATGAAAGTATCGGGCCCCCAGAGAGTCTTAGGACTGAGGAGGTATGTGGTATGAGATGTGGTGAGATATGGTGATGGTGGTGGTGGTGGTGGTGGTGGTGGTGGTGGTGGTGGTGGTGGTGGTGGTGTGTGTGTGAATGTGTGTGTGTTTTACAGAACATAGACAGCCAAGCAGCGGTACACATCAATGCCAATCTAGTTGCTTCTGTGGTAGCAATTACAGGTGGCCTTTAATATCTTAAAGATCTTATTCATTTTTTAATGCTCTAGTTTACTCTGGTCGTAGGTGTGTGCAAATGTGTTTGTACGTGTATACACATATACATGTATGCGCATGTGTATAGAAGCCAGAGTTGGGCGTCATTGGTTGGGTGTCTTCCTCAACTGTTTGCCACCTTAATTTTTGAAACCGAGTCTCTCACTGAACCTGGAACTCACTAATTCTGCTAAACTGCTGGCAGTGAGACCCAAGGGTCCTCTTGTCTCTCTCTCCCTAGTGCGGCAGCTACAGACACTGATCACCATGCCTGGCTTTTACATGAGTCATCCTGAGGACCAGAACTCGGGTTCTCATGCTTTTAGAGCAAGTGCTTTACCGACCGAACCATTCCCACAACTCAGCATGTGCTATTTTAATACTATTTAATGATGTGTTAATTGAATGTCACAGACGATAGCATATTTTTAAACTGTTTCATGAGGAACACACAGTAAAGGCTATATATGGCCAGTGAACTTGAACAATGCATGCATGAGACAGTGGCACAGGAAAGGGGCCCAACAGGCATGTCCAATGACGAACAGCTTGTCTTAGTAACAATGACAGAATTTTGCTCAAGACTTGTATTGGGTACTGTTTCCCTGGAACCCTGCCGCCTTCCTGTCGTGAACTTGACTTCCATCCACCCATGAAGTAGATACAAAGGCATCGCTTATTGAAGACTGGAGAAGGTGGGTGTCAGGCTACAGAGCTAGTGAGTGGCAGAGACTGCTTAGGTTTTAGCCACTCAGTATAGGGCTGCCAGCCTCAGGGTGCCCAGCAGAAGTAGGGTGCCCTGACAACCCCCACCTTTGCTACCCCAAGAAATGAACTGACACGGAGCTTCTCAACCACAATCGCAGTAGAAGGCCCATGGTTCGGGGTCACTCAGTTCAGCCGTGGAGTCACGGGACGTGACACCTCTCCAAGCTTCAGAGGCTTCAATAAGTTAAGCAAACACCTACATTACGAAGTTGTTATGAGGCCAGGAAAGCATGTATGATGTCTACGAGAAGAAATTTCTCTTCTCTATTATTATTATTATTATTATTATTATTATTATTATTATTATTATTATTTCTCCAGGAAAAGAACATATTTCAACATAACGCGCGTACTCTCTCTCCACTCCCTCCCCCTCCTTTGTGTGTGTGTGTGTAAGATAGACACACACACATGCCTACAGAGGATAGTGTTCTATAACTGTTGGGCAAATCACTTCTCTGTGCCATGATTTCCTACCTGTAAAGTAGATGTCCTTAAGTTAGGAGGATCAGAAATACCAATGTACGTGCACTCAGATGGCGCCTGGCGCAAGTAAGCACATTCGTTCAGCTGAACACACACATAGGTGCTAACATAATCATCTTCCTATGAGATTCTTCGCCGCACTTCTGTGATTCTTGTCTTTCTGGCCCTGCCTCACAAGCGTAGAGGGAAGACTACATTCCAGGACCCTTGCTCCTCCCAAAGTATTCGTCTGGGACTGAAGTCACCGAAACATGAAGGCTGTCTGAGAAGGGCTCTTCCTGAGTTGAGCTGCTGTGGCCCCCTTAGGGCTATGTCATTGTGCCAGCTGGCACCTGGCCACATTCTGGGGAGAGCCAGCTGACCGGCACTGAATCTCTCCAGTAGAGTTGTGTGAAGTGGTGAGCCTCCATTTCCTGTGTCGACACCTCTTCTCAAGGCTTCACACACATACAAGCACACATGCATTACACACTGACATACACCATACGAACCACACAGATGCAGTATATATACAAACAACTAGTTGCAGGATCAAGAAAGATGCTAAGGGGACACACACACATTAATACTATGTGTGCACCTTGCCTTGGGCCTGGCAGGGTTACAGTTTCTTCGTCACTAACACAGTACCTGCTCTCATTCCTGCACAGGTTAGAAACATGGCCCCTGGCATCACCCAGGTTCCCACAGCTCCAGACTCCCTTCAGAGGGTTGGTGTATGCTGGCGAGGGAACCCAGAAATTCTGATACTCCACTCTATTCTTAACTCCTATTCCCTATAGGCAGGTCAAGCAAAGGAAGGTCAGGCTTCGGCAAGAAGCCTGGGAGATGAGCCTAACTCACAGATAAGGGTTTGCCACATTTAGTAAGGATGGAGTCTGCTGCACAGAAATTCAAATGCATTCCATGATAACATCACCACACATCATACGCAAATCACCTTAAAATAGATAGAGGGTTTACATGCCATTGTGCATGTAAAAGTTCATAAAGCAGAGGCAAAGCTCCTACCTACGGCTGCCTCTCTGCTCCTCCCACTCACCGGCGCTGCTCCTCTACTCAGATATGGCCCCTCCCACCAGAGATCTGGGGTCATACAGTGGCCATAGCTGGCTATGGTCAACAGTGACTCTCCTGTTCCTAGCCCTCTGTGGGAATGTTTCCCCCACCTACTCAGGCATCCATACTGCTTCTTAGGAGCCATTTCCCTGGCCACCCATGTTATGACGCTCCTGCCATGTCTCTACCAGCTGCTGCTCTTCACCAGGACCCCAAGGCATCCAAGGCAGCTTCTTTTACTCCTGTGGCCCCTCACTGACCTCCTCCAGGTGTGTTATGCCAATACCACCTCCATGGCTCCCCAAACCCTGACAGCAAGCCTGCTGTCCCTGCTACGAGTCTCTCTACCTCTGCTGCGGCCTGGCTTGTGACAGCTTGGCCTCCTGTCCCTCTTATTTGTACCCATGCAGCCAGATCAGATAAGGCCAGCCACTCCATCCTCTTTCTCAACTTCTCCTTGTTCTTACCATTGTGTGGAGTCCCCGCCATGACCAACTTCTTGTTTCTGCACAGTCAGGATGCTGCCACCTCTCCTGTTCACCCTCCTGGCTCCGGGCACATTTCCCTGTCCATCCTTGTACCATATACCATGTTCCCGTCTACCCCAGGACCATTGCACAGACTATGTTCTATGTTCATCCTTCTCTTCACCCAGTTAGCTCCCTGGTCATTTAGACTCAGCTTCAGTATCAAGTCTCAAGGAGGCCAGTTTCCAACCAGCCTTCCCCTCCTCAGTGTAGATATGGTCCACTCTACTTGTATTCCTCCTGAAAGAAAACGAAGGTCACAACAGTCCAGGTGAGAGACCAGGGCTGGGATGACAGAGTCTCAAGGAGGAAGGATGATGTCACCGTCTCAAAATAATGGTGTGTCAGCCTCAAGGCTCAAAAAGGGAAAACCCAAAAAAGAACCTTGGTCACCTGATCCTCCTACACTGAATGGGCAGAAAAGTCTAGAGGAGGAAGAAAAACCATGGCAGGCTGGCTGCGCATTTGCATGTACTATGCCACAGGAGCTTGTGCTAGGACCTGTTGCAAAGAACAAGTGCATCTACGGCCTCCTGTGTCCGTGAACTCAGAGGAGCACAGGGCCTGCAGAACCCGGCACTGCTCTCAGTTCACTCATCTAGCTAAGAAACTGGGTTAACCAGGTATCCCTCCTTTGCTCGGGCTGCTGTCTGCTAGGATCGGAAGCACCATTTGCAAAGCCTATTTTGAGCCACAGGCTGTGCTAGAAGCCGAATGGCAGCCAGAGATTTTTAAAGACCCAATCAAGACTGTGCATGAAGCTGGCTTGGCATTCTACAATGAACGCTGCTGGCAGTGAGAAAGGTAGCCCTGTGCTCTGGGGATGCCACGGAAGGTTCCAGAAGGCTTCCTGAAGGAGGCTAGCCCTGGGATAGCCCATCTATTGTCTACAGAAGCACAGCAGGAGAAGTTCTCTCCTGAATGCAGTCCTTTAATGGCTTCACAACGTCCAAGCACATACCCCATTTCAGTCACCTCTGAAGGGTACACCTTCTGGTTCACTTTCAGTCACTGGAACTTTCTGGAAGCCTTTGAGCCCAAGTGTCACTCTCAATAGATTCAGTTATTCCCCATGTCCAATGTGACTCTTTCGTAATGACCTGTTCTCAGGGTTACTCATCATAGATGACGACCAATGCAGAAACAGACATATCAGCACCCCCAGCAAGTTCAACCCCACCTGCAAGGATCCCCCAGAAAACACCTGCTTGCTAGCTCCTAGACAGCGCTGCAACGAGGCTGTGCGTACATCAGAATATCAGCCCAGACTAAGAGTGATACAGGCTCCACCATGACACACAAAGTGTCTCTGGCCCATGGCTCAGCATCCAGCTATAGACTATTTCTCATTTCAGACCCAGCCATGCTATGTTGGGTTCCTATAAAACAGAGCAGGCAGGAACAGCCTGGGAAAACATGAAACTTGGGGGTATTAAGATGAAAGCAAGAAGAAGAAATAAAAAATAGACATTCTCTTCTCCTTCTCACTATTTCATGGAAATCCACCTATGAGAAAACAGCCCTTGATCTTCACATGGAGAAAACTAACCACATGCAAACTTTCACAATACAAACACATTCAAATAAATAAGAAAGCCAAAAGGCTCTCTGCACGGCAGGAGAAGAGGAAGGAGGCGGCTAAGCAAAGGAAATGCTCCCTCCACACCCATCTTTCCCAGAGCGACACCCGTCACAGATAGCACATCAAATGCTCCAGCCCTACCTTCTCAGAGGGTTGAACAAAGACCTTTCTTCTTTGCGAACAACACCTTCTTAGCAGGATATGCTGCCCGAGTAGAAAAAAATGTCAGAAACCTCTGGGAGCAAACGCACTGCATTTGTATTCTGCTCAGAAAATGTCATCACAGATCTGTTTACCTTAACTGTGGACCATGATTCAGCCGTGACAACTGTCTTGCATACTGATCAATTTATTTGCAGCAAAATTTCCAGCGTTAACTGCTTAGGTTCTGAAAAACTGGATACTTGGATTTTTTTGTGCAGCTGCTGCGGCACATAAAGGAGAGCTCTGAGCTTGTTACCAAAACATTTCAGGGAGAGCCTATAGAGGATTTTTCTTGAAGTGTGGGCAAGGAAGGGCCCACTTCCTCTTCCAGGTAGGAGGCAGAGCTCATGCTTCCCACAGGCCCTCCTCGAGGTGGGATGTCTGTCGCACAATGCATAGGAAAAATGCTGTCAACAGGGAGCACGGGGCTCTGTCAGGCTTTAACGAGATGTGTGACCCTCTCTAAGACACGCCCGTCCCACAGGTGGGATGTGCCAGGCTCTGCAATAGGGCAGGGGGTGGCAGAAACAGGAGGGATTTATGGTTGGGGTCAGGAAATGAGGGAGAGGCCAAGCCCTGCTCTCTTTGGCATCTATCATCCCAGACTGGACACTGAGCCCCTCCCAGCAGGCAGCCCTTGTCCTTGGGGACAAGAAACAGATGCCAGGCAGACTCAGGAGAGGACCTTCCTCTTCTACTAGTCATGGTGGCGCTGGAGGACCCTGTCTCCCCGGATCCCTCTGTGTTCTGAAACACTGGTGTCAATATACAGGTTCCCATCAGCGTCCACGCCCAGAAACCATCTTCTTTTACCTTCCTCTGGCTGAAGGCCCAGTGTCTCTGGGCTAAACTTTACTTTTTCTTATTAAAAAAAAATTTTGTTTCATACAGTATATTCTGATCATGCCGTCCCCTCCCTTAGCTCTTCAAACCCTACCCACTGAACTCAATGTTCTTTCTCTCTCTCCAAAACTAAGACAAAAAATGAAAGTCAAAACAAAGTCCAGTATGTGTTAGTCAGCTACTCTTGGGCAACGGATGTGCCATAGCATGTAACTGATATATGTGGTAACAACCCACTTGGGAAACTAATTTTATCTTTCCCAGCAGGTATCAATTACAAATAGCTTCTTGGTTCGGGGTGAGACTCAATGTGGGACCTCATCTGTTTTGAACCTGTGTAGGACGTCCGTGTGCTGTCACAGTTCCTGTGAGTTCCTATGTGTATCATCAGTCCTGTTGTACTGGAAGAAGCTGTTTCCTCAGGCTTTTTCCTGTCCCCCAGCTCTTAGAATTTTCTCATCTCCTCTTCTGCGTAGGTCCCTGAGCCCTGGAGAGTGGTATGATGAAGACACACCATTTAGGTCTGAGGGTCCAGAAGGCTCACTCTCTGCATATTTAAATTTTATTCTTAAAAGTACTGAACAAAGGTCTGAGCACAGTGAGCCATCTACCCACAAAGGGTTTTATTCCAGAGGCACCCTAACAGCCAGAGCCCTTCAGAGGAAAGGTGGGGTTACTGGCCGTATGAAGACTGGCCAGGACACCTGATGAAAAAGGCTTAAAGTACTCAGGGCAGATTGTCGACCGCCAAGAGGGGCTCCGAGGGGAACTGGGCTAGAACTCAGGCTGAGGCTTACCAAGGCCTGAGTCTAGGCAATCTGGCCGAGAAGGAGGAGAAAATAAAGGGTGTGGGTAACTGGTGGAAGGCCTTGCCAGGGTTTCAGAGCCCTGCACACTCAGAAATGTAAGAACCTCAAGCGAGGCACAGTTCAGAAGCTCTGAGGAACAGAACCCATGTGAGGCAGTCTGTCAGCCTGGAGTACAGCCTTCGAGGAGGAAGAAGAAATGAAACCATCTTCAAACACCTGAGGGGCCTCCCTGCGAGAACCACTGGAGACCAGTTCTCTACTATGGAGGGTTCTTCATGCTGATGACAAATATGAAGGGTAAGGGACAGAAAAAATGACTACGCAAAGCCTGTCCAGAGACAGACTAAGGCTGAGCAGAAACCAAATGAGTGAACGTGTCTGACGTAAAGAAAAAAGCTAATAATTCATGGAACAGTGGTACAGATGAAAGTCACTCAGCTATTACATATCACGATTCAAAGAATAATCTTAGGGGAAATTGCTAGAGTAAGTAAACAGAGCAGGGTGAAAAATATTATATGAGTGTATTTGTCAGGGATCCATCAAGTCCAGCTTCAACCACTCTACCTGTCCGAAACCTACTAGGCAGCTTTAGCTTGTGCGTCTGGGTTTGAATGTTGAATGTGCCCAAAGGGTCTCTATGTGATTCTAGATTTTACTTTCTTTTGTTAAAAAATGAGGGGAACACACCTCCTTCTTCCTGTCCTTTACCTTCACGGAGACTCTGGTGTCTCTGGATACTATCAGTTCTTTCCACTAGCTCACTAGGATCCTCCCCCTCCGGGCTGGCCCTCTGAGGACATCATGTCACTTGCTCTGAGCTGCTCTCTACTCTGTGGTGTTTGGGGAGGTGGTGGAGCCTTCAAGAGGTGGGTACTAGTGGAAGGAAATCCGTCATTTTAGTGTGTGTGCCCTTGATGGGAATAGTAGGACCTGTACTGTGTAAGCGTTCTGTTTTGTTGTTGTCAACTGGACACAAGCTAGAGTCACCTGGAAGGGAGAAAAGTGAATTGAGAAAATGCTTCCGCATGTGCAACATGGTAAATACATGTTCCCCATTATGTATTCATACATAATGGTGCTGGAGAGATGGCTAAGTAGAGAGCACTTGTTGCTTTTGCAGAGGGTAGGAGCTCAGTTCATGGCTCCCACATCTGGCAGCTCACAACCATCTGTAACTCCAGCTCTCCAGGTCATCTGATGCTCTTGTCTTACCTTCAAGGGCACTCACATACATATGTACACGCAGACACACTCACAAACTTAAAAGACAATAACAACAACAAACCACCAGGCAGTGCAGAGCTGCAGAAGACGACACCCAGCACTGCCCTGCCTCCATGTGGGGGTCAGTGGGCACCACTATGATGAACAAATATGTGATGGAGAGGTGGGAAAAATAGGAAAAATGGAGTGGGCCAGAGGGATGCTACACAACAACCTGGAGCTTACGCAGGTGTAGACTCAGCTCCTGAGCCTGCAGCCCAGCCTCCATATCTCCCTGGTCTGGGCAACAACAGAGGCCCCAGATAAGGAAAGGTTCCTCAAAGGACCACTGATGGTGGTCCAAGGTGCCATCAGAGACCATGGTGTGTCTGCGGCCCTGCTGCCACCCCAGGACATGATGAAGCTGAGAACAATGTGTACATACGCAGTCTGTACTGCTGACTGCTGACCTGCTGATGTTCTCAGGCTTTGCTCCTGGGGTGGGGGGAGGGACGGCATGCTGATGTGAGTGGAATGCTGAGGCTCGTGGTCCATGCAGCTGACGAGGTTCATGAATGGTTCAGTGGTCCCGATATGGCCAGAACCCATGTTGATGTCTACCACTGAAGCCTAGGATGTCTGTGTTCTGAGCTACTGTCTGAAGCCATATTAACGTCTAGGGGTGAGGGAAAAGTAGCCCAGCCCCAATCCTGCTAGGCTCTCCTTAACTGATAGCTACTGGTGGGGAGTTTGAGGGGAGAAACGCTCAGCCTCCCTTTGGGGAGAAACGCTCAGCCTCCCTTTGGGGAGAA
>NW_026596046.1:22054764-22126492 GCF_907164565.1 Psammomys obesus
CTCAGCCTCCCTTTGGGGAGAAACGCTCAGCCTCCCTTTGGGGAGAATGACTGCTAAGAATTTTACCATGTTCCAGTGAGTATATGGACAACACATATATGGACAACACAACTCTTTCTTCTTTTTTTTTTGGGGGGGGATGTTCAAGGAGAAGAGTAGGCAGACATGGGAGGACTGGGAGGTGAGCATGACTGGGGTATATGATGTGATAGTCCCAAATAATCAATAAATATAAACACCAATTAAACAGTACAAGTATTAAGAGTAAAAGGATTAGCTAACTACCATCACAGATTGTTATATCCTTTCTAAGCAAAGAAGCATAAAGAACCATAAATAATAATATAAAGCAACACAAAAAACTATTACACTATATCATAATCCATATCTGTATGGAATTATTTTTGTGAACTATCTCAAGAGTAAACAATCCTTAAGATCTCATTCCCTTATTTGTTTGCTTAGAGAGTACACCTTTTAAGGAAAGGTCTTATTTGGACCTTTCATGTCTTTCCAAGGATAAACTAACAATCATTTGTCAAGTTTGTTATGCAAAGAATTCTCAAGGAGTGAAACCTCCAAAATCATACTGCCACACCTACAGTAAGTCATCAGCACAGAGATAATTTAGAAGACAGAGAGAAAGAAGAGTAGAATATGCCGGGGAACTGTAAAGTAGCACCAATATGCCCTGCTTCTTCATAAAACTCAGCTGCAAACACACATTTGTTAAACATCACAGCTTGCACCACACTAGGAATAACGACATCTAACAGGGCGGGGTCAGATAACTTTTGTCCTTACACAAACATACAATTTCTGCAATGTGAATACCACTAGTAAATGACAATAAAAATAGTAGCAATACTCATGCTTGTTACAATGTCAGATTGTCATTCAATAACTGTAGCATCTGACTTCAGACTAGAGCACTCACACATTGACTTTGATGCTCCACAACCAGCATTAAGTCATAATGAATTAATTCAATGCACATCCAATATGTGTTCATGCAAAAGAAAAAGATTCTCTTTCTTTCCCTCTCTTCCTTTCCCCCTCCCCTCCTCGCCCTGTGTGTGCATGTGTGTGTGTGTGCACACAGTACACCACAAATGGAACAAAGCTATTATATTAATGCTAAGTATATGTGATTGTTGGTTCCACTTATTCTCTAATTCCAAGTTATTAACACACAGAATGCAATATTCTTGTAGCTGGGAAACAATGCAAATGATAGGACTGAAAAGAAATGAGAGCACAGGGATGCTAGAATCTGAAGGTAGGCTGAGTAGGAGTAGGAGTCATAGAGGTGGAGAGTGTCACAGGAGCCAGCAGGTAAGAAATCCTGATGCCACCCACAGCTGAGCTAACATACTCTGCAGGGAAGGGTTGTGCTGGGAAGATGCAAGTCAGAATTGAAAGACAAAGTGTCTACTGAGTTCCAAAGAAGTGCCAAGACTGAGCAGGCTCAGGAGCCTGGCACCAGGGCTATGAAAACACCAGTGCTATTCCCATGTTGGAGGGAAGGTGCTGCTTAGCATATTCTAGTTTACATACACTGTAGTTAGCTGCATGTGATAAACAGTCTGAATATTCCACAATCCAAATATTCAGGAAACATAAGGAATGGGAAGAAAAGACTACCAAGAGAGATGAGGAAGGTGAGGCTCCGGGAAAGACAGACTGGGAGAGTCACTAGTCAAGGTCAAGGGGATTAGAAGTCAGGGCAACAGGAAGAGTACATGGAAAGATGTGCCACACACCTTGCAACAATGGCTTTGTGACTCTCAGCCCAAGTTTATGGGATTCTGTGATCAGAAACGCACAGAGGAGGGTGGTTGCTGCTGGGAATGGAAGGAAAACAGCCAAGGAAGGAGGCTAAAAGAGCTGGCTTTTGTCCTGAGTTTCCAGATAAAAGGAAGGCCCTGAAAGGACTGTGCAGCCTCAGTGGGCCTTGCCACTCTGGGAGCAGCAACTGACCAGACAGTGAATGGCCCTTCTCAGCAGGAGTCACTGTACCTTAAATACTGGAGCCTCAGGATTACTGAACAGGGAGAACAAAAACAAACAAAAAAAGGGAAATGATGTTCCATACAAACGACCTCCACAAACCAGAAGGGAATGAGGAGCCGTGGCCAATGGATTTAGGGAGGAGGTGATGGGGAGCCCTGGGCCAACATTCGGAGAAATGGAGAGTGAAGGGTGTGGAGGCCCAGAATTGTGTGGCTCAGATGGCATGGCCATGCAGGTCACTCACTGGCTGTGTCTGTGAGCACCACAGCACTGTGGACTCTTGGAAGTGGGGCTTCAGCGACAACAGTGGGCATGAGATAACAAGGACTTGCCAGCCTTCAGTGCCGATCTGGACTTACATATCCAGGTGCCACCTCTCAGGAGCAGGACGTGGGAAAAAGAAAGGCAGGGATTTGGAAAGAAGGCTCAGTCTCTAGCAGAGCTTAGAGCTTACGGACATTATAGGGGGCCTGAGTTAGGTCCCCATGTCATGTCAGATGGCTCACCTCTGCCTTTAATTCCAGCTCCTGCGGATCTGACAATCTCTTCTGACCTGTGCCAGCACGTGGGTGCACACACACAATTACAAATAAATATAAATCCTTTGTTGTTTTTTTTTTTTTTTTAAGAAAAAGGAAAGCAGACCACGGGTCTGAATGTGTTCATCTGCCCCACCCCCACCAACCTCCCACCAGGACTTTAGAGACATTCACCTTTCATGAGAAATAGCCACAAAGAACAATCCTTCTACCTATTGTAATGGTTAATCTCCACCTAAGAGTCACAGTCTGGGCAGGTCTGTGAAGGTATTTCTGGATAAGCCTAACAGCAAGGGTAGACATAACACCAAATGAGAGACCCCCAAGGGCGGGTGGTGTGTCTTGAATGAAAAAAAATTAAATTAAATTTTTTAAAAACGGAGGGAGTGATCTGAGCCCCAGCACTCCTTTCTCTGCCTCCTGACTGAGGACACACTGCTTCCATTCCTGCTCTACAGTTCAAACCACTCCTGCTGCCCCCTTCGCCACCACACGGGACAGCAAACTGTGAGCCAAAATAACTCCTCTGTCCCTAAGTTCCTTTTTTGTTTTGTCCCAGCACTGAGAATACTAACAAATAAGCTTTCTCCACTGGAGCTACTTGCTCCACTTCCCAAGTCTACTCAATCCTCTCGTTCCCTCCCCCCTCCTCTAGCCTTCCTCCCCCTCCTCTGTCCCACTCCATTCCCCTTTGCATTGCTTCTTCTCTCTTGTTGGCTGTTGCCACTGCTCCTCAACCAGATCCCGACATTTCTCTTGGTCTTTCGCTCCCTGCCTCCTCACTTCATGTTCTCACATCTTTGTCCCTCTGGAAATCTCTAATTCCTATGCTTGCTTTTCCCTTCTCTCCAATGAAAGCGCCAACCAGCACAAACTCTTGGCCTTCCCATGGTCTTTGCTCCCCAGGTCACTCTCCTCTGCCTTCATCCCTCTGAGCTTTGCTTCTGGCTGCACAGTTGCCACATAGCCACGTGCTGCTGTTCAACTCCATGTAAAGATGAATGCCAATAACAGACATTTACATAGGAAGATAGTAGAAAAGGCATATTTGTTATTCTCTCATTATTCAACTAGAGAAAAGTTTCTATGCAGAAATATTATGAAGCCAGAAAAAGAACATATCATACTATAAGCTAAGCACTATTATTCCCTGAAAATGTCTTTTCTGAAAAAGAAAAAAAAATTAACATCTCCCTTGTTTACACAACAATTGATTAAGTAAATCACATATCTTCCCATAACACAAAACTCTCTTTAGGAAGTCTTATGAAGCGCAGTGGTTTCCTTGTTGAATATATTCCTTGATGAATACATTTATCCATCATTCAACAAAAACGTTTTGTGTTAAATTTTAAACAGTGAATTACTCTACAAATATAAAATATGCAAAATAGTAAAACTGTTTACATGCAAAGCATTAGAATGGCTTTTCTTGTTGGAATGGCTAAGGTATTGCTGTTAGACTCTGTGGTGCTATACCACCAAATGGGATCTGTCTCCCATGGCTCAATTTCGCTGGTCACCTGTATTCCCCCACAGGCTCACATGTAGAAACACTTGGTCCCCAGTTGGTGGTACTGTTTTGGGAGGATGTGGAACCTTTAGGAGGTGGGGCCTCACTGGAAGAAGTGGGTTGCTGGGGTCAGACGGAAAGTTTCATAATCCAGGCGAAGGTTCCAATATTTGCAGCTTTCCCACCTAGATATGAGGTCCGAGGTTTCAGTGGCATCCTTCTAGCATCTGCCACTGCCACCATGCCTCCGCTACCGTGATGGGCTACAGCCCATCAAGATGAGCAAAGTAAACCCTGCCTCCTTCCCGTTGCCTCTGTTGGATGTTTCATCACAGTGATAAGGAAAGGAACTAGGGGTCTAAGACTTGCAGGGAGAAGAGGACTTTGGGCTGTCTGGGAGCACATCGCACTGAAGCAGGTGCTCCTGAGGAACACCTTGCAGTTGCAGATAAGGCTACAGAGTGTAGAAATGTCCTGGGAATGCTGGGATACCTCACCAAGGCAACAACAGTTCCCCAGGGAATGAAATCCTCTCTAAGACAGTGGCCAGTTCCTTCAGGCATTGTAGGAGAGAAGAGAACCTGGCTTGACACAGCCAGCTTTGTCCCAGAGGCAAAGGAGGAGAGACTTGAGGCAGTGCTGATTAATGTCTATCTTTTCACTTCAACAGGCTTCTCCATTTGAAAGACCTCTTGAAAGAGGCACATGCCGAGATAGAAGAGCTGTGACCTCCTCACAAACTCAAGGCTGCGGCTTCTCAGCGACACTTTCAAGTTCAGGGACCTTGGTTTAGTTACTGGTTTTAGTGGGTGTGGCTGTGGTCACAAGTGGCTGGTTTTTTCATCTTAAAGACTGCACTACCATGATTTATGGGGAATCACAACGGCTGGGATTCTGATCCTAACATGAAAGCCTGGTGGGGCCCCCCTCAGGCTGGGCTGGATAGGGGCTTAGCATTGTAGGCCAGCACTACCCAGACAGAGTTCAGACTGCAACAAGTGTAGCGGAGCACACGAATGGGTACTAAAGAGACCTGCTCATGGATGCCCTTCACTGACCTGTACAGGCTGCTGTATCCAGCTGAGTTTTCTGGGTTTTGGCCACTAGCCATATAATTGGCATAGAAAAGAAACTTGTATCTCTCTAAAGATGCAAAAAAAAAAAAAAAAAAAAAAAAAAACTACAAAAACTGGGAGATGAAATACATATTTAATTGCCCAGTTGGAACTTCAGCTGAGCAGTGTCTGTCCACACTATTCCTTGTTCTACAAAGTTGCCCATCTCCTGTTACTTTCTGGTGCTTCCTGCCTTGAAAGACCCATGGTAAGAATAAAGGATCTTGCAGTGACATACACATTTCATGGCATAAAGTATGTGCCACCAGTGTTGAAGATTCAGATCATTACACACTGCAATATATTTTTGTCTTCCTCTAGATGCGGAGGTCAGATGAGAATGTGAGAGGATGACAGGAAACTGACGGTGGAGGCTCCGTATTAAAAGGCTAATTAATACCTGCTGCTTCTGTACATGTTCTCCCTCTTTCCTGCAGTGGGGCAGGATTCACTCCTGTTAACTTAAGAGCTCTGCTTCAAAAACTTTGGAAGGCAAGGCTTAGAACCTAGGTCCTATAGGTTCCTCCTCCAAAGCCTTGGTGTTCTTCAGCCTCAGTTTCCACACAGTGGTGGTAGTTACAAGGACCTGAGGTAGTTCCCACTCAGGCACTGTGGGAAACTACATGAGACATTGCGGTTAAAAACATGGACCAGTTATGCTGCAGCCACTTCTAGGTTCTTTGTTGTCTTGCCCAGATAGCTTAGTACCAGATGAACTGCTTCTGTGTGTAGATTATATATCACCCCTTGCACTAGGGCCTCATCAGGTGATGTCAACAGCATTGTTAGTAAGGGCAGCACATCAGGGCATGGAAAAGCATGGATGATACTTTCAGCAATTCCCCCGAAAGCCCCCCTCTCCTGTGAGCTGTTTGAAAGTTTTCAGAAATAAACTGTACTTTACACCAAACTCTCCACAAGGCTGATTAATTGGTTAGAATTCCAGTGATTCAGAACCTAATTAGAATCCATATGAGGTTATTTACCCTCCTCTGTGTCTAACCTAACATCCTTACGACTATGAGGTAAAACCTTCTGGAACTCATTAACTTAAGAGACCACTAACTTCTACCCACCAAAAGGCTAAGCATGTCATCAGACAGCATCTGAGGCCCACAGCACGGACTTCCCCGCTTTGCTGTAACTGCCTACCCAATGTTCCCACCAATGTATTTGAAAAGTGTCTTGATTCGTGGATTCTTTGTTCTGTTATTATTTTGTAAAAAGTCACGAAACTGTTACCCTGTTGGAACATGGAATTTGGAGCAATCAAATGTGTGTTCCTGAACATGGTCATTCATATTTGATTCCAAAACAGAGTACTCCCCTTGAGGTGAATGCTGTATTTCCTGGGTCATCAGAGTAGACATTATGGTAGGGTACTCTAATACAGAAGCCACTAGACCTATGAACCAAGAAATAGTTAAAATGTCTTCATAAAAGCAGATGAGAGACACTAAATACAGTTGCTTAAGCCTCAGCAGGACCAGCACCACTGAAGAACCCTAACTTCTTGGGTCAGCACACATACTAACTCCATTGCCTCATCCTGTCTTTCCCGAGTTAGTGAACTTTGAGCAAATATAAGTCACTTACAATTTAATCTCATCAAATAACTTTGGGTGGTGCTGTGAGCTGAATTATGCCTCATCAAATGAACGTGTTGAAACTTTTGCCCCTGAAATGACACATTTGGAGAGGAGACTTTCAGGGATACCCAGGTCTGGATGAGGTCCCATAATGGGATTAGTGACATTAGGAGAGGAGAGCCCAACCCTGTGTCTCTGCCCTATGAGGCTAGAAGAGGAAGCTATCGATTTAAAACCAGGAATTCAGCCCTACCCAGCAACTGAGGGGATCAGCCCCTTCATCCTGAACTTCCCAGCCTCCAAACCAAGAGAAACTAAATCCCTGTGGCTTTAACCACCCCATCTATGAGTTTGTTATAACAGTCTGAGCTGAGGGTGCAGGGTCCACGAGATATATTTAAGTTGTAGAATGTATTTTTCTAAATAAAATAATGTAACAAAGCCAGTGACAGAATCACCTTTCTTGTTCGTGAGGCCTGGTTTAAAAAGAAAAGTCAATGAAAGGTCATAAACTTTTATTCAGCCCTTCTATTCCTTAGGGCCTCCCCTTCCCATGTGGTAGCTCAATCATATGAAGGTCGGTTTAACCACTTGTAAACCAGTCTCAGATCAAGGATGGCAGTGACGATGGCAGCCATAGTTCCTGCCTTGGACTCTTGTGAGGTGCTGAAATAAACAGGCCACCTGCATCACCTTACACACACACACACACACACACACACACACACAGTTCTTCTGTGAGGTAGAGGTCATCATTTACACTTTAAAGATGAAGAAGGAAAAGTACAAGGCTGAGAAACATTCGTAAACTCACACAGGGACAGGTGAATAATGCATGCAAAACCAACACACATCTGAAACATAAGACAATGCTTCTAGGCATGTAACGTAAAATGCAACACATAATCTAGTATTATAGTCTTTTTGAATACATTTTTTTATTTTATAATAAAGTGCAGAACCAAAATGCTAAGAAATATAAATAAACAAAAGGTTGTACATACAGTACGACTTTTCAGGGCTGGGAAGTTGACTCAGTGGGGACAGTGCCTCTCACACAAGCGTGAGGACCTGAGTTCACATCTTCAGCACCCACATAATAGCTTGGCATGGTGATGCACTTGTACAGCATGGGCCCCTATAGGTCCTACAGGGGACAGGACAGAGAGAGCCAGATCCCAGAAGCTCACTGGCCAGCTAGTCTAGCTGAAAAGGGAACCAGGAAACCCAATGAGAGACCCTGTCTCAAAAACCAAGATGGAGAGTGACAAAAACAACCAGCGTCGACCTCTGGCCTCTGTACATGCATAAACTGGCAAGCACACACACCTGACCCAAACACACACAGAAAAAGACAACTTTTCTAGACATATGTAAATGCAAATAAACTTTAAAATTATAGTACAATTAGGATTATCATACACAATTTACTTGTTAAAATTATTGTCATGAAGAGTTTTTTCCATCAATAAAAATAAAACGAGACTGCTCTAATGCCCGACTGGTAAGCCGTTTAAAGAAAACTGTGTATACCCAGGTGCAGTGGTATAAGGCTATAGAGCTAGGCACTAGGGAGGCCAGTAGAATCAGTACAGGAACCCAAGACCAAACAGAGCAACACAGTAAGCCCTTGTTCTCTGCACCCCCACCCCCTCAAAAACCCACGAAGACTGTAAAGGAGCCAAGCATTTGAAAGAAAGGTGATTGACATGGGAGGGTTTGAAGGGAAGAAAGGGAGGGGGTAAATTACAAAATTATAGTCCCAAATTTAAAAGAAAAATATTGTAAGGGCTGGAGAGTGATTAAGTAATTAAGTAATGGCTTAGTGGCTAAGAAAGCTTCCTGCTGTTCCAAAGGACCCACGTTTGAGTCACAGCACCCATATCAGGTGGCTTACAAGCACCTGTAACTCCAGCTCCAGGTGAAGAGATGCATTCTTCTGGCCTCTGCAGAAGCCCACACACACACACACACACACACACACACACACACACACACTCAGACACACACTCAGACACACATACACACACACACATACTCACACACACACACACATGAATACATACTAATAAACATAAAAATAAATCTTTTTAAAAATACATACAAACCATTATGGGTTTACATTGTCCTTCTTGGACACTCAGACTCAGTTACTTGTAATGGTTAGACTCTTTCTGCCTTTATAAATGGCACTGTAAAATGGAGTTTCCTCATAACATTGCTTAGAACTGCGATTATTGCCTTAAAATCAACGAGCACATCTGAGTTTCTGAATCACCGTTTGTACACTCAACAATACCACAAATGAAGCATTGGTTTGGATCCTACCACCAGCAAATAAGCAGACTTCCCAACCATTCCAAGATCACTTCTGCTGTTGAGTCATTGCCAAGATGACCCACAAAGGCACATTTGTTTCAGCTTTTCTGTCATCAGTTACTACTGGATATAAGTGGGATTTTATGAAATATACCTTTTATTAATTTTTGAATTATCTGTTTCTGTATTTCGAAAATGATTCCTTGAGATTTGTCTTCCTCTAATTGTTTTACATACACATACATATATACATATATACTTGTATATACATGTATATATGAAGGCTTGATTTTAACTACTGTGCAGTTTTAAAATATTTTTCCATTGCCATTTAATTTGGCCTAAATTGATCTTTAAAATATAATTTATGAAAATATTAAGATACATCAAGGAATAAAAATTTAAACAAATTTCCTCCTTAAGAAAAAAATATATCATCCTGTGCAGGGCAAAATGGAGCTCAAGGCCATGCGTGCATATACCAGCCCAGTGAACCGGGCTGTCTTCCCACACCTGACCGTCATACTTCTGGCCATCGGCATGTTCTTTACCGCCTGGTTCTTCACTTATGAGGTCACCTCCACCAAGTACACACGCAACATTTACAAAGGGCTCCGCATCTCCTTGGTGGCCTCACTCTTCATGGGCTTTGGAGTCCTCTTCCTCCTGCTCTGGGTTGTCATTACTTATGAATCCCCAGTGGAACCCACAAGGCAGCTCTTCAAGTCCCTGCTCTGTAAATTAATTTTTTTTTTTTTTTTTTTTTTTTTTTACCATTGCTACAAGTGTCCCACCTGCTGTTCACAACAAAGGCAGATGTGTGACAGAAAAAAAAAAAAAAAAACAAAGAAAAGAAATAAAATGTCTACACAACTGAAGTCAAAAGTCGAATCCAAAATATATTTTAAACATCTTACCAACTACAATTGAATCTATTTTTAATCTTGCATTTCGCTTCCTACTGCATAAATTTCAGTCCATTAGTAGGGACTATTTACATATAGAGACTCATTTCTAACTCTTCTCATTTGCTACCTGTTTCCCCAAGCCTTCTGTCCCCCTGAATTGTTCATGTTGCGTTGAGGGAAGGGAGTTACAGACTTTGCTCTCTGATTTGTTGCCCTACTAACTTAGAGGTGATTTATATGCACTAACAATTACTCTAGAGATATTATTATGCACACTACAGCAAAAGGTAGTGGTCCGGAACCACACAGCTTTCCTTCTGGCCATGCCACACAGCACATGCTGTTCTTTTGATAGTCAAAGCACATCCATTTTTTTTTTCTTTTGTTTATCCTTTTCACTGCCCACCCCTCTTCCTTGTATCTAAAAATTCCCAACAAGGTCACTGTTCATCTTCCACAAGTAGACTCTCATTTAACAGGGCCTCTGGGTCTTTCGGCTTTCTGAAAATGTTTTTATTTCCTTCTCATTCTTGAAAGATAAATTATGTGAGCACAGTGGTTGGGAATGGAGGGGTCTGGCCAACATTTTGCTCTCAGCACAGATTATCTTCCAGCTTCCATATTGCTGCTGAAGAGCGAGCGGTTCACTAGACTAATCTAGCCCCGCAAATGTGATCACTATTGCTATTCCTCTTAGGCTTTTAATTGTGTTTAATATTTTCACTACATTTAATTTGGTTTCAGATGTCTTCTTTATTGATCTTGCTTAGGATTTATTGTAGTTTCGGATCTAAGTGAGTTACTTTCATTTCTGCAGCTATGATAAAATGCCCTTAAGAAACAAAGGGGTTTCTTTCCATTTACCATTCCTGGTTACAGCCCACCACTGTGGGGAAGGCATAACAGGAACTTCAAATAGCTAATCACATCACAGTCATAGTCAAAAACTGAGGAATGCATGCATGCTTGCTTGCATGCTGTTCAGCTTGACTTCTTATTCATACGGTTTGGGACAATCTGCCTAGGAATGGTGCCACTCACAGCAGGCTGGGTCTTCCCACACCAACTAACTTAATATAATGCCCACTCAGATATGCCCACAGGCCAACCTGATGTAGTCAGTCCCTCACTGAGATTATTCTAACCATCATGCAAACTAAGACTCAAAGCCACAAGAATACTGCAATTACCTGAAGCATATTTTCATAACCTCTAATTCTGCCACTATGCTGAATTCTCTGTAATTTTACTCATTCTTTCATTCACTTGCTCACTCATCTGACAGGGTCTCATGCATCCCAGGTTAGTGTAAAATGACCACAACTTTCTAATCCTCCTGGCTCTATCTCCTGAGTGTGCTTAGAACAAAGTGAGTGTACTACCATACCAGTTTATGTGACACTGGAGATTAAATCCAGGGTTTTATCCATCGGGGGCAAGTACTACCAACTGAGCTACAATGATTAGCTCCTCTGAAATTTTCTTCACTCTACTTTCTAAGTCATCAACTTTCTGTTTGTCTGTGTTTAGTCACTATTTAACACACCACTGGTTTACTAGGTTCATTTATTTTTCAATGCTATGATTTCCTGACAACCCACTTGGATTAAGTTACAATGAGCCTTAACAAAAAGCCAAAGATTTGTTTCTAATTTTTCTAAGCTCTGAAAGGCCCAAGGCAACGTAAATGACCCTAGGAAAAATATTCACCTTCCCCAAACAAATGATGAGATTGAATGCTCAAAGTGCCAAGAATTAGGTGGGTTTAATTTGACGGAGAAAATGAAGCAATTAGATATGGTTTGCATTTTACTATCACCAGACATCGCATCAGCTGTACAATGATGTTCTAGACCAAAGAATAATAGGATAAAATTACCTTCTTTGTGCTGCAGAATATATTTTATATTAATTTTACTTTTACCCATTTAATACTGTGACCATACCCTTCCTTGTATTTGCCTTGGTTTGACAGACCAGTCTTTAATTCAAATCACTCTTTTCAAGGTAACAATGCTAGTATCTAATAACACGACTAAATTTTGTTGCTCTGTCCAATTAATAAACTCCTTTTTAAAGAACAAAATTATCTAACTGCTTTTTTTCAAAGTCACCTTCCCCCTTGTTGAAAATAACAGAATGAACACATGACTTCATCCCTCCTCCCCAGAACCCCATTAACAACAGGAAAGGAATTCTAATTCAAAATGCCCGTGAACTGGCTCCAATTCCTGGGCAGAAAAGGATTGGAAGTTGTAAAATACATATAAAATGAAATCTCCCAGAAGTGACCAAGGAGTAAGGAAGGAAAAAATGAGAGAACAGATAGATGATGGCACTCAATCCAGGATTAGTTTATCAATTTTTCATATTCAAACTGAACGCCAAAATCTCTAGATTGAAAGTGCCCACCCCAAGGGCAAAGAGAAGATTCTGGACTGAAGAGTCCTGGTATTCAGTGAGGGGAGTCACCTCAGAGGGAAGAGAATCCAGAAGACCCCTAATCTACATTAGTATGTTCAGATGCTTCAAGGTAACAAAGAAGTACCTTGAACATGCCATGACCATTGTCTGAAATGTGGCATTCCACAGCCCACCTACCAACTCCTCAAGAGTAAGGGCAAAATAAAGAAACCCAGAAAGACAAAGGCCAGGACCTTCTTAGGCAGCATCCACAATGTACTCCAGCAAAGCAAGAAGGACACTGAAGAAGAGATATAGGATCCAGGTGACTTCAAATAGACTCCAGAAATGGTGAAGTCAAAAAACACTGGATGAAACCTGTGTCATCAGTCTAAATCCACAGACCTCCACATAAGCAGATGGATAGAAGCCTCAGATCACAGAACTGTAACTATTGCCAAAATGCTGACTAAAAATACTTCAAAAAATTCGTGAAAGACTCCTCATCCTAAATTGTCAACACAAGAGCACACAGCAGGCCACTTACCCAAGCCCACTCCTCAAAAGGTGGCAGCCCCCACAGAAAGACATTCCTAACTTTGGCAACCTAGAGAAAGAAGATTTGGTTGTCCATCTATACCGATGAGATAAGGGCCAGGGAAGTTACTCGTTCCACTTTAATGTGAAAAAGAAAACAAGACACAGATATCATAACATCAACCTGATCAATAAGAGTCTTCATTTCCTTTTAAAATTTTTAGATTTATTTATTTTATTTTATGTATATAAGTGTTTTGCCTGTATCTCTGTCTGTATATGTACATAGTGTCCAGGAAGTCAGGGGAGGGCATTCAATTTCCCCAAATTGGATATTTGTGAACCACCATGTAGGTGTTGGAAACTGAACAGCCAGCATTTTTTTTCTCCAGTTATTTATTTACTCATTCACTTTACACCCTGATCACTGGGCTCCCTCCTCCTAAACCCTCCCTACATAGCTCACCTCGACTCTTCCCTCTCCTTCTCAGAGGGTGGGAAGGTTCCCCCATCAGTTCCAACCCAACTGGTACATTAAGTTACTGCAGGACAGGCACATCCTCTCCTAGACCAGGCATCCCAGGTAAGGGAACAAGATCCAAAGGCAGGCATCAGAGTCAGAGAGGGTCCCTGCTCCAGTTGTTGGGGCACTCACATGAAGACCAAGCTGTGAATCTGCTACCTATGTGCAAGGACCTAGGACGAGTCAACAACACGTGGTCTTTGGTTGGTGGTTCAGCCTCTGTGAGTCCCCATGGGCCCAAGACTCTGTAGCTCTTCCTGTGGAGTCCTTGACCGCTCCAGCTCCCTCAGTCGCTACCTCAACTCTTCCACAGGACTTCCCAAGCTCTGTCTAATGCTTAGCCGTGTGTCTCTGCATTGGTTTCCATCAGCTGCTGGGTGAAGCTCTCAAAGGAGTTATGCGAGGCTCTTGTCTACAAGCATAGCAGAGTAATATTAATAGTGTCAGAGACTGGTTCTCTCCCAAGGCATGGGTCTCAAGTAGGACCAGTCTTTGGCTGGCCATTCCCTCAATCTTTGCTCCATCTTCATCTTTGAACATCTTGTAGGCAGGACAAATTTTGGATCAAAGGTTTTGTGGGTGGGTTGGTGTCCTTATCCCTCCACTGGAAGTCCTGCCTGTCTACAGGAGGGAGCCACTTCAGGTTCTATACCTCCTGCTGCTAGGAGTCTCAGCTAGGGTGACCCCCATAGACTTCCTGGGGTCTCCCCTATCCCAAGACCCTGGCACATCCCAGAGATGCCACCCACCTCCAATTTCCATTCTCTCACTGCCCCCTCCCTATTTCCAATCCTCACTCCTGATCCCCTCCCCGTCCCCTCTCCTACCCAGTTCCCTCTCTCCACCCACCTCAAATGCCTATTTTATTTTCCCCTCTGAATGAGATTCTAGCATCCTCCCTGGGAACCTCCTTGTTACCTAGCGTCGAGTCTGTGGATTGTAGTGTGGTTATCCTGTTCTTTTCGGCTAATATCCACATACCATGCATGTCTTTTGGGGTTTGGGTTACCTCACTCAGGTTGATATTTTCTAGTTCCATCCATTTTCCTGAAAATGTCATGATATCCTTGTTTTAACAGCCAGCATTCCTAAGTGTTGAGCCATGTCTCTAGCCCCAGAGTGTTTTCCTTAATACCTTTTAGGTGTTTAATAATTTTTAGCTGGAAAATAATCCACATGCTCGCCATGCACATGGACTTTTCCTATTGCCTCTTAAGAAAAGGCAACATGCATTGCTCATCCACTGCCCACATACGTTTATCATGTTTTGTGATCATAACAACCCTCCAACCTGTGGATTCTTCACCGGGAAAATGGATACTGGTTTTTTGTTTTGTTTTGTTTTGTTTTGTTTTCTTCCCTCTCTTTGTTACAATAAGGACATACAAAACAAGATCCAGAAAGAATAAGTTACTTACCCAAAGTGGCAAAAATGGAAGTCTATCCCAGAAATGGTTGTTATCCCTAACCATGTCTCACTGACTCTCCAAGGACAGCAGTCTGTCCTTTTACTGGTATAAATATAAACACATTTTATATGTTGATAATGTAAAATCATATGTTTCTAAGAACACTTTTTAAAAATCAAGAATAGAAGAACTCAAAGCAGAACCACTTCCTTCACAGCAGGCAGGAAGCAGGGATGGAGGGAGCAGCCAAGCCCACCACTCTCCCCAAGCACACACCCCAGTGAGCTTCCTCCAGCTGCTAAAGGCCCCACCTCTTAGCAACATCATGGTCTAGTGTCCAAGCCTTCAACACACAGGCTTTAGCTTTGTAAGAAACAAACTACAATCGGGTGTGGCTTGGTAAAAGGAAGGGGAATAGAGTGAAGGGGAGGAGAGAAAAGGAGAAAGTTAGGATGAAGGTCTGAGAATGGGAACACTGGCAAATTTCTACAGGCAATTTTAATCCCCAAATAGGATTTTAAAATATTTTTCTTAATTTATTTTATATGAATGGGTTGTTTTTTGTTTTTTTGTTTTGTTTTGTTTTTTTCTGCATGTATGTCTGTGCATTACATGAATGCCTATAACCCACAGAGGCTAGAAGAGGACAATGAGTTTTGAGCTACCAGGTAATGGCGGCAATCAAATCCAGATCCTCCAGAAGAGCAGTCAGTGTTCTTAATGGCTGAACCATCTTTCCAGCCCCAAAATTTATTTATTTTCTAATGAAGCACAGTGAAGTATAAAACTGCTTCTAAGAAGAAATTAAAGGAAGCATAAAATTAAGTTTCCAAAATAAACACAAATATGCATCTAAATATGGATGTGCACCAGTACCCAAGAATGGGATGGCAGAATAATTATTGCTTGACTGTAGATCCCACTGTTAATCAAAGCTCATTCAGACATTTCACACAGGCAGCTTACCTGACAAGCCTTTCAATTTGTATGTCAGGGAGGTTGGTAATTAAACACTTCAACTGCCTGTTGGCTTTATTAAAGGTATGATAATCTTGGCATAGTTAACTTACAATTATTCTGTTTATGAAATGAAGTTGATATTTAGATTAGGAAAGTGTCAGCCCTGAAGCCCTTAGGTTAAAAACCCCAAGACCTGTATTGAGCTCTGTGTGTACTTACAGTGGTAAGTAGAACCCTGAGAACAGTGTACTAGGTACAGTGTAACCTTAATATAGACAACTCAAAGACTTGCTTTTAATAACAACTATCAAAAGTAACCTCATGCTATAATACCAGTTGTATATGAGTTATGTGGTTTTCCTGCTAATAATACTTAAGATTTGAAGAAAGCAAGATAAAAGAGAAAGACAGATGATAGATAGATAGATAGATAGATAGATAGATAGATAGATAGATAGATAGATAAATAAAAAGAAAGCACAACCCCATTGTAATTGTGTGGCAGAGTCAGTTGAGAGACATGCCTCAAAATAGCTATGCTTGACAAAGAGTTTTAAGTTACGAAAGACAAAATTAAAAAAAAAAAAAGAAAACTAAAAAATATTCCAGAATCAAAGTAGACATCACAACTTAACGGGTTTTCTAATCCAGGATTAAACTCAGAATCAGAAAATAAGTTTTGTGTGATGAGGACCAACTAGCAAAATATAAAAACAGACCAGAGACAAGATGGTGCTATCGGATTAGCGACAAATCCCTCAGTGAGGCCACTGATGGTGGGGGAACATCATGCTTAAGAAACACTGAAGTTCTCAGAGTTAGAAAGTGCATCCTGTGAAGCTAGAAAGAAATCATCCTGAGTGAGGTAACCCAGGCCCAGAAAGAGAAATATAATATGTATCCTCTTAGATGAGGCTACATTAGTCATTAGATAAATGACAACCCATAGACCCAGACAGGTGAGGTACAGAGTAAGGAACTAGGAGGGGGTACAGAATATATTTTAGGGGTGGCCTGGGGGTGGGGAGATGGGAGCAGGAGAACCAGGTGGGAAGGGAGGGAATATGAGGAAAGACATCTAGAATTGAACTGACGGGCATTTGAAGGGTGGTATAGAAACTAGTACAGTGGAACCTTCCTAAAATATATAAATTGTCATAATATAATTACGATATATTATCATAAAGAAGTCTCTAAATAAGGAGGTAGATGGGGTTCAACAGGCCGTCTCTTGAAACCAAACAATGCTTCTAGTACCAGGACTGGGTTACATCCAATTGAGTTTTTGGCTGAAAGGGTCCCATGCAAATCACCAAACAACCCAGGCCAAGACACCAGATTGTTCTCTACAGATTGACAGCAAGGCCCTATAACTGAAGAAACCACCTACAAAACTCGTTGAACATAGAGGAGGCAAGCTGGTACCTACATAGAAGCTTTACCTTCCAGTATCTTCGGTATGGGAAGGTACTCTGCAGGCTGTCAAAAAGAGAAGTGTATAAACACCAACCCAGCTACAAAACTTTTTGACCTACAATCTGTCCTGTCTACAAAAATATGTTTAGAACAATAGTGGCAGATAATTAGGCACCAATTAGGTAGCAGGAATTGAAGAAGAGAGTAAGAGAGGGGGAAAAGAAAAACAGGAAAGAAGAAAAAAATGAACAGAACAGTCCTGCTTACAAGGCGGGGGTGGGGGGGACATGTGGAATGAAACCGCTCAGGTTTCTAGTATACCCACCTCTGAACCCAAGGTACCTCAGTCTCATGTGTGAAGAATAATCCCATGATTTCCCCAAGCCTCCAAGAATCCCTGTATCTTAGGGTCTATAACGGGGAATGATGCTTGCTCTGCCATGTTTCCTTGTCTTCCGCTGGCTCTACAAGCTTTCTCCCAAATATCTGGAGGCTCCACCATCACCTTTTTCTATCACCTGACCCAGAACTGCAGAAGGAGCTCCCAGCAGATTTCCTCACCTGGCTTTCCTGCAGCCACCATGCACGTTCCTCACTGAGCTTCCACAGAGAGCGTTTCAAAAGGGACCTTTGGTCTCACTCACCCCTGCTACACTTATTTCATTGGCTCCCTGCTGCACTGGAAAACAAAGACCCTTTTCTCTCACCACACCTTTTTTAAAGTTGTCCTGTGCATGTGACCACTAAATAAATGACTAAGGAAGCAGTCATACAGCAAAGCTCAGTGGAGGCAGAAGCCATGCCTGGGTTTGCATACTACTGTAAGGACACACAGTTGGCATTCAATTAATATTTGTTTAATTAGGTGGATAGGCAATTAAAATAATTAATGTCTGGCCTGGACCAATGAATGAAGTGTGGTGCCATTAGCAGCCACAGGGGACGAAGGGGAGGAGTAAGCTTTGTGGGAGCCAGAGGCTTTGTGGAATCTGTGGGACCCCACAGACCCAGCAGACAGCTGGAAACACAAGTCCACCCCTGAAGATACTCATTAGGAAAAGGCACATTTTCTGGCCACCACAGTTCCATAGACCCCAAAGCTATTCCTTTAGCTTTCTTCCTGTGTATGCAGGAAAGAATCAGGATAATCCAAGTCTTCTCTGCTCATCAATGACAACTAACATTTACATAAATTTGCATAAACCTGTCCCAAGGCTGCCTGCTGTAGAGACTGGCTAAGTCCACCCCACATACAGCCAGCCTGTTTCATCAGCATCTTTCATGCTCCTAACCCCCAGCACAGTGTCCTCTGCTCATGGAAGAAGGGAGGTGCTCAGGGAAGAAGGGCCATGTTCAGGGAGGTTGGTTGAATAGAATTAGAAGTTTTCTGGTGTGACGTGCTTTAAAAAAAAACAGAGAGCACAGCTGTGATCCTTGATCACATTCATTCATTTTATTCTTTGGGGGACTTGGAATCCATCAAGCATATCAAATTATGGCAAACGATTCCAGACTATGCCTCATTTCAAATTGCTGATGCGATAGAATTACCAATGCCGTTCTAAAAATAAGAAAAACTTCTTGCACTTCTGTTCTTTCACATTGAAATTAACTTCCATCATGGATTTCATAACTAGCTCAAAAGTGTCATCTTTATCCAGGTGTGGTGGCACACACCTGTAATCCTAACACCCAGGAGGCTGAGGCAGGAAGACTGAGAATTCAAGAACAGCCTGGCCTACAAGACAAAGCTCAATCTCAAAAGAAGGGATAAGTATCTCCTTGCTTTCAAGGTCATCATGTTTTGTAGACACCTTTCTTGCTAGTCAGCCCCTTTATGGACCACACACTCTGATGGAACCTTATGTATTTTTTTCCAGTTGTCACTCTCCAGAGGCCTATGACAGGTTTATCCCCTAAGTCAGAGCTCAGCAGCAGCTCTAGTGGCCAATGAGTGTGGATACATTAGTGTGGAGCAGTGGTACTCTGTGCCCTAGAGCTTGCTGGACATCATCCTGACCTGTACCACAGATGCCGGTATCACCCCCAACCCAGAAGCTGTGCCAAGCGAAAATGTCTCTATGAATGGCAAATGCCTTCATTTGAGATGCACACACACCTACAACCTCTAAGCCCAGGTGTCCACTGATGTGTGGACTGATGTGTCCAGCAATGTGCAAGAAGAGTAAGAGAATATATTGTGTCAAACTATAAATAAAATAATGAGAGCACAAATTAAATTTAGGCTTCTTACTGTTTGCCTAAAATAGAGAAATAAAATCATTGTGATGGTTAATTTTCTCAATTTGATAGGTCTCAGAAATATGTAAGAGGAGCTAAAGACGGTGTATTGGGTAAAGGCATTTGCAGTGCAACCCTGGAGATCTGAATTTGATCCCTGGAACTGACAATGAGGTGTAAGGAGATAGACAACTCCACAGAGTCCTCCTCTGATTTCCACACCGAACCACAGCACACCTGCATTTGCAACACACACACACACACATACACATACTCATGCACGAACACACACTAAATTTTCTTAACTGAATGGTGCATGCCTTTAATCCCAGCACTTGGGAGGCAGAAGCAGGTGGATTTCTGAGTTCAAGCCCAGCCTGGTCTACAGAATGAGTTTCAGGACAGCCGGGGCTACACCAAGAAACCTTGTCTCAAAACAAACAAACAACAACAACAAAAAAAAACATCTAGGGTATTAGAGGCCTATTAGATCTTTCCAGGGAGAAATAACTGAATACAGAAGACCACTCCCTGAGAGATGTGGCATCATGTATGAAAGGAAAAAAAAGAAAGCCATCTGGGCAGCAATATTCCATCGCTGCTGTCCTGATGAGATGTGAGCAAGGAGCCTTACACTTTTCAGCCACACCTTCTCTAGCATGATGGATAAGACCTGCTTGAACTGTCAGCCAAAATGCTGTCAGCCAAAATGAATGCTTTCTGTCTAGTATTTCATCATTTGCTAATATACTCATGTCTCAATCTGTTGCTCGCAGCAACCATGCACCTTCCCTGGCTTCCCTTCAGTCATGTGACAATTAAGGTGATTCAAAGGTCTATCTAGGCAAAAATAGGAAAGAAAATGACTTAGCAGGCTGAGAGGCTCTGATGGGCCAAATGGATGCTGAAGGGTCCCATTGAGTATTTGATGTTGGATATAATGCTCTCCTTTGGCCCCACTTTGTTTACCCAGGTACCAGTAAGACCAACAGGGATCTTCCAAAAGGAATGCAGTGGAGTTTTCCCAAGGGTCCTTCCACTGCAATCACCAGCCTCTCCATCTGGCCTCCCCTCCTTTTGTGGTTTGCATGACTTCTTGCCTTCTTACATAAAGTCCAGAGGAACTGGTCAGGTTAGGGATTATCATGGTAAAAGTCCGCTATAAACTACCCAGCTCAGAGATGCATACGTGCAGGGTGGGCACTTTCTTCAAGGCACGTAAAGGAATCACACATGAGGCTCTAAGACAATTCCTTGGCGTCCATTCACTAACACCTTACCAGGTGGAAATCAGTAGAGCAGGGGCTTGTGTGGTTACCGGAACAGGTGTACTTCCTGCCTTCCCAGGTTTCCAGTCAATCCAGGAACACGAGATCCTTCACCCAACCACACAATTCATTCAATTCCTGTTGAGTAGGGGTGCTCAGCCATGCCTTAGGGGAAGCCACTGCATGAACACATTACCTGGATAAAGGGCTCCACATGGGTTTCCTCAAGGAAGCAGAGTTCACACTGAGCATAGGGGGAAAAGAGCTGGAATAGGAAAATGGCCAGGTGTGAAGAAGGGAGTAGAGAAGGAAAGATGAACAATTTATCACTCCTAGAGAGGCTCAGACACAGAAGCAGCCATCTTGCTAGAGGAATCGTGATAGGAAATGAGAAATGACATTTATCCTTGAAATGCAAAGTCCTATGTAGTAACCCAACTTCCAGCCTGATAGGCTCATCAGCGCTCTCCGAGGAATCACACATGGCTCTGGCAACTTTACGGCCGTGTCACACAGCATATTCTTCTAGGTGCTCTAACTACTCTCACCCCTTGCGTATATCACGAACTAGCACAGGTCTTAGGTCATCTACACACCTGGGAAATGAGTAAATACATGGTTCTGGGAAAAATGAGGAAACCGTTTCCCTTTGACTTTGCGCCACACCACATCTCATTAAAGACATAATAAAGCAGTGACCAGAGCCCTGCTTGGGAATTAAGTATTCAGCCCAAACAATCTGTATTCTGTGACCCCTCTTACCCTGTGAAGCATCTTCAGGCCCCTGTGCCAGTTTGCTTAATATCTCTCTCTGTTTATGCCTTGAGCCCAGATGTCCAGGCCCCTCTGACAGCTCCACTGATCCCCTCAACACCAATGTCTCATCCTGAAGCCTCCAGGACGTGCCACTGGCTACTTGCACTTCACTTCTCCTTAGTACCTCCATCCACCCAGCTCCTAGGACAGAAGCTTGGGACTCACCTTTCACTCATCCTCCAACACTTCACCTAAAATCATGATGACTCTGTCCCGAAAAGGTCAGGCCCTGACAAACCGCAAAACAGACGAAGAGGTCTTAGAGTTGTTCAGGACAGGGTCCCTGGTGTATACATATATACCTCATATCCAAGTCTGTACCTCTCACAAAAGACTCCAACCAGCTCTTCCACAGCAGCCAAGATGCACACCTGAATGTGTGTACTATGGTACTGGGTTCCGTACCTCTCCCTCGATACTCTTCATAGAAGCTTCAGAACCTTTAGAATCAAACTGGAACCTTAGCCCAAGATCCATGGCCTTCTGTGAGCCTGCCTCTTCTCACACTTGCAGCCTCTCGTGCTGTCTTTGTTTCTGATCATCATTATTTGGCAACACTGCCCTTTCTGGTTGCTCCCGTCTACCAAGTTCTTCCTCACCACAGGGTCTGTGCAGGAGCCTCTCCATCTCAGCCAAGCAGGGTGGAAATGCTCTTCTTTACGATTCTCTTCATTCTTCCACGCCAAATTTAAGAGTCAGTTCCTCATACAGACCTTCATTGACTTCACAAGGCTTTGGCCAATCCTTCCATCTAAATCAGGTCCACTGGTTGTTTATTTCAGGGTATCATTTCTTCATAACATTGACACATTTTACTAGTGTGGTTATTTTGGTGTTCCAACTTTACTTGAGGCTGGACAGTTTGAAAGCACAGCATGCATCTGTCAAAGGATCTAAATCTGCTGCATAGTCTCATGTGCCCTGCAGGATTCCCAAGAGCATTAAGGAAATAGTCCACATGCATTCACAAATAAGTCTGCCCCTACTCCTCAACACCAGTTCAAATGATCCTTCTAAAATTCTCTGTAAATCAATGTGTCCCTCTGCAAAAGGCCAAGTTTCTAAAGCATGTGTGTATGAGTATGTGTGTGTGCATGTGTGTGTGTTGTATGTTCATGTGTGTGGGAGCATTTATATTCATTCATGTGCACAGAGGTTAGAGGAGGATTTCAGGTGTCCTGTTCTATCACTCTCCACCTTATTCCCTTGAGGCAGAGTCTCTCACTAACCTGAAGGTAGGTTGGCAGACAGCAAGCCCCGGAAATGTCTCTTCTTGTCATAACCCCCACCCACTCCAGCATATAGTTTATGTGTGTGCTATACATTTGAACTCAGATTTTCATGCTTGCACAGTAGGCACACTCTTACCCACTGAGCCATCTTCCTAAACCCATTATTTCCCCTTTTTAAAAATAAAAGTTAGTCAATTTATATACGTCCTCTCTGAGATTTTGAACTCCCTGGAGTCGAGGGACAATCCTCCTTATCTTTTCATTATCCTGCATCCTGAAGAAGGTTTGACACACCAGATATATTCACTAGAATGTTGAATCATTCCAGACACCCTCTCATCTACAGTAACCTGTCTAGACAATCACCTTGTTCTCTATAATCAATAACAAATTAAAATGCCAAAGACCAGAAACTAGAGGATGATATAATAACTAATTCCAGGGGGGGAAAGCAGAATTCCAAATCTCTTTAAAACATACCTTTGAATTTCTTTAACATGCACAAGCTTATCAGTCTCTTTTCTTGCTGTGACAAAAGCAACTTTTAAGGGATACAGTCCATCCATCGTGGTGGGGAAGACCTGGGGTAAGGAGCTGGAAGCAGCTGGTCATTTGCATCTTCAGTCAGGAAGCAGAGAGAGATGAATGCTGGTACTCAGCTCACTTCTTACTTTTTGTTCAGTTCAGCAGCATCCCCCAGCCACCCATAGGATGGTATTTCCCACCTTCAGAGTGGGTCTTCTCTGTTTAGCTAAGCCTTTCTAAAAACAACTTCACAGATACATTCAGAGGTATGTCCCCTAGGTGATTCTAACTCTGTTGAGAATTGCAACTCTTATTAGTTACTCTGCAAAACTCATTTCAGAGAATGTGTAAGGCCAATGACTGCTCTGAGTGAGTGTGGACCCCTGGTTTCTTTGCACTGAAGTTACAAAGGAATCATGACACTAGCTCCCTTTTAGACTGTGACATGTTGGGAGCAAACACCACAAATGCCTGTAGCTAATTCAAACCTGCACAACTTCATAAAAATCAGAAAGGCTTAAATATCATCTAACAAGGTAGAACAACACCCCCACACAAAGCTCTGGAACTCCCTTCTCTATTCCAGGAAATAAGTACATTATCCCTAGTCAGAAACAACAGAGACTATTCAGCCCATACAACAGGATGGGGTCAGTGTGAGGAGTGGGAAGGACTTAGAAGCTGCAAGATGTCAAGAATTATGGACATATCTGAGAACCATCCCTTCCTCCAAAGAACTCTGTTCCCATAGGGCAAATGGTAGAATGCTAACCTAAATCCAAGCAGGAGGCCTTGAAGGACCAGAGTAAGGGTTTGAAGCAATGGAATGACAGGTGAAAAGACCCAGTTTCATCTACTACTGCTGAGGTCCCAGGTCCTACTATACAGTGTCTTTGCAAACGTTCAGCTGGAGTGCAGCGGTCAGCTGGTGGGTGTGGGAGGTGGCCATGGTACTCCGAGTACAGATCAGCTGCAGAAGCTAATTCCGCTGCCTCTCATTCCATCTAGATGTGTTTACTAAGCTCTCATTCTGTGAAAATCCACATCTTGGGGGAGGGCGAAGGTAGGAAGAGACATCCAAAGAAATCTCACATGACTTCTGGTCATGAGAGTGAGCAGCTAGCCTGGTACAAATATCTCATACAATCTGTAATATCTCTCTTTGGTTCACATGCTTAACCACATCCCTTGAGATATGGGACAAAACCAAGACATCCTGTAGACCCAAAAGCCATCACAGGGGACCAGTTAAAAAAATGATAGAATAGTTAATCACTGCAAGAAATTTGTCTTGAGAAGCTGACCACGCTCACGATTTCTGGTATTTCTGTCTGTCCACTGAGAAAAGACCCGGACTTCACAGTGTATCAAGTTGCCCAGATGTGACCAACAATACTCCTTACAAGTCCCAAGGTCCATATAGCATAGAGAACGATGTAACGGACAAAGCAGTTCCCAACAGTGATGTAATGGTGGATGAATTATGTAAGTCACCTAAGAGTTTATGCTTTTCCCCAATAGAAGTCTATTCTGGACTCAGCCATAATCTTTTTTTTTTCCTTTGCTTTTTCTAGTATTGTTCCAGTTGAATCTATTAATTTTCTACTGATTTCTAAGAAGAAGAATAGGTTGAAAGTACATCAATGGTAAACAAAGTTTCCAAGCCAGTCATCTACCCACTCAGTGTTCCAGACAGGGACTCCATGTCTGCTCTCCTAGGACTGCCTGTTTCAGTTAATCAGCCTCCTTTCTTGGAATTATAGAAGTTCATTGCCTCCTTGTCCCCACAGGCACCTGCCTCTGTGTATTCTGGCTTTCCTCATTTGCCTTTACCCAAGTCTAATGAAGGCCAGATCCCACACTCTGGCTCGCTGGTACTTTCCTTCTCTGTTGAGGCCACTATAGCTAAGTCTGACTGACTGCACCTGCCTCTTTTCAATGCAGTCCCTGCTTCCAGTCTTACTATCTTCTATCATTTCAGCATAGCTGACAAATCCACCTTACAAGAAAGCAGTGATCATGTGGCTCCCCTGTTCAGTACCACTTAAGACCCTCTCCTAATGTGGGAAGAGGCTGTCACAGTCCTTGTCTTTCAAGATCCTTTGAACCTGGCCACATCCATGCAACTCAACACCAGGTCCCTCTGTTCCATCTCACACCTCCTTCACTGGCCTTCAGCCATGCTTAGAGCGTGCCCATCGTCACTTCATGACTTATGCCTGCAATGTCTCTCCGACTGTGTCTCTGCAGTTTCAAACCGTACCTTCTGCAAGGTCCAGCTAAAGTGTCCAAAGTCCCCGAACCCTCTGGGACCAACATGGATGGAGCGGGGCTTCCACTCATAACTCTGAAGACATTCTTGTCCCACAAGCACTCTGGTAATTCACTCCACAAGGTCTGGGTCTGCACCCCAACACAGGACCCCTTCCACTGGACTTTCCCGGGGTCTGAGCTCTATGGCCGTCCCTGCCTCAATCTACAACAACGACCCATGATTCTCCAGGCCCACAGCAGACAGCACAAGACCTAAAACTTGGGGGCAATCGCACATCTATCCTCTCAGCCTTTCATGACACCATTGGGAACTTTGCCAACGACAATAGGGCTCCCCGCCACAGTTCCACAGCAGCCCAACACTCCCACTTATTCATGAACTCCTTGATTTTTTTTAATCTGCCAGCATGAGCCCAGTGATCACAGGCTGTACCTTGGGGGACAGCAGACAATCGGACAGGGACTGGGCTGCTCCGGGTTACCTTATTAGCAGTAACTCCCGAAAGGACTGGGATATACAGTGGCCAGGTGTAAACCCCTCCAAAGACCAGCGCGAGGGAGGCGGGGCCGATAGGCGAAGAGTCCCGGGAGTTCCGCCCTGTTGAATCCCCGCTCCAAACTTTTCTCTCGCTCAGCGCGACACCTGGCATCTGCCGGCCCCTGTGGCTCTTGAGCCCGCGGGCGAGCACTGAGTCACCCGCGTTAGCGGCGGGCGCCGCCGGGACAGGCTGAGCACCGTTTGTGAAGGAGGATGCCACGGCCGATGCTGATGCTGAGGCTGCCGTGCGGCGGCCGCTCCCCACCCCCGGGCTGCGCTGCTCAGGCTGGGCCCGAGGCTCGCCCGCTACTCACCCGGAGGGTTGACGGCGGCCGGGGTTGCCATCTTGCCGGGAGGGACCGGCGGGGGCGGGGACGGGGACCCGGCGCGGGCCAGCGCCGCCGCGGCCGCGCCACACAAAGGAAGGTGCGGGCGGTGCTCCCCGCGCTCCCGCGCTCTGAGAGCGCCCCGCGCTCCTGCCCGCGCTGCTCCTCTCGCCCCGCGCGCGCCCCGCTCCTCCGCGCGCACCCGCGCTCCTCCCTTCCCCGGCCTCCTACCGGTTCAGCCTTTGTGGTGCGTCTAGGGTGCCGGGCCCGCGGCTCCCGGGTCCGAGCCGTAGCACCGCGAGACTTGGGGCAGCGGGCAGCGGGACCCCACTCGGGCCCGCGCAGGTGCCCAGGCTGGAGGCCTCTGCGCACTCCCTAACAGCCCTCGTAGGGTCCCCACGTGTCGGGGCCACATCGCCGAGGGGCGCTGTCCCCTCGCGGAGGAGCGGGTGAACAAGCGACCCATTTGGATGCAGAGGACAGCCGGCCTCAGAAACAAAGGCGTCCCAGTGCTTCCACTTAGCATGCCAAGGCCGCACCACTGGACTCCCGGGACTCCCTAGCTAAAGCTGTAGAAGAGGGCTTAAGGGAAGGAGCTTAGAAATTCCTGAGGCCACCGTCCTTCCAGCGCGCTCACAGGCAGCTTCAGCATAGAGCTTGGCCCAGGAATGGAGAGAAGCCTGGGAGGCCTTGAGGACAGTGCCTATCTAGCTCTGCCTTCCTGAGGTCATGGCCAACTGTCAGCGTTTATTCATGAGTCCTCTCGAGGGCCTTATTCACACCTCCAAACTGGGGCCTTAAGAAGGTTTCTAATGATTTCATCTGCATATGCAGGTGAAATTAGAGGGAAGAGAACACGTGAAGAGGTGTTTTTCAGACAGCTACTAGCATTCCTGGTGGGGATGTTCCACAGTAGATGCCCTGATGAGGTGAGATTGGAAGACCAGAGCTGAGGGCAGTGTGGCTTCTAATACTGTTACATCTACAAAAGATGCCACCCTGTTTCCAGAGAAACATGGGATAAGATAGGGAAATAGTGCTTCGGGTGTGTTTTCAAACCAACATTATCTTGGGCAAGTGTTTGTCTCAACTGCCCTAATTAATTGGGCAAATGTTGAACGTTCTCTGTGTCCAGGATAGACCTGGGCATTGGGCATACAGGAGTCCTGTCCTGCAGGGCTTCTAGCCTAGGAGGGAGGTGGGAAGAAGGACATAAGGCCCCCACTGTATTGGGGTTAGCTGCTCCCGGAAACAACTAAAATTTGGAACCTCTGAAATTTGGTCACTGCTGAGTGAAAGGGTCAGAGAGCAGGTGACACTGAAAGTCGTCCTTGAGAAAATGACCAGGATATAGGGAAGGACAAAAGCAAGACATTTCCAAGGGATAGTAACACACTGTGTCCAGACACAAAACAGACCAAGCCCAGATGGAAGCTAAGAGAGATCAATGGAGGTATCAGCCAGGACCTAAAACTTCAGCAGGTGTCTAAGTAAAAGGGCCCTGATGGCCAGCTGCAAACCAAGTGACACTCAGCCTCTCTTCTGTACTCCCCCAAAGGCGACACTCTCCAGGATCCATTGGTACTTAATCAAGGTCAATTGTGTGTGTGTGTGCACGTGCATATGTGTGCGTGATGGAACTCATGTAGAGGTCAAAAGACAACTTGCGGGTGTCTGTTTTCTCCTTCCACCATGTTGATCTCAGGGCTAAAATTCACTTAGGCTTGGGGGCAAGGCAAGTTCTCTTTACTTGTATCTCACCCGTGTGTCTTCTTGCTAGCGTTCATTCGTTATAATAAAAGACAGCTATCAAGTGAGGAATAGCTGGGAACCCAGGCACTTTCTGGTGTCTACCTTGTGCCATAGTTTGGGATTTGGGGTTTTAATTTCATAAGAAAGGAGATACTTTTATCTCCCCCTTCTCAAGTAGAAAGTACCTGTGTCAACAGTTAGCTTTCCAGAGAGGAAATAAACTCAGAGTAGAGAAGTGAATTTATCAAGGTCATATACTTTAATGGCTAGATGAGACTTGGTGCTGAGTCACCCCGAGCATGAGGATTTGGTGGCTGGGAAGGGAAGAATGGGCTGCGGAGGAGGAGAGGAAAAAATAGGGGACCAGGCCCACGTTAGCCTGCTTTATCTCTCAGAATTAAATAGGTTCAGTGCCCAGAAACATTGATTGTGGATGAAAGCCCCCCCTTAAGTAAACAGTCTGAAATGGATCAGTTAGTCATTGCTGAGCACAGAGCAGTGGCGTTTATACAATACAGTGGTCCTGTGCTAATTAAGAGAGCTAGCCAACTGTGACCAGTAGCAGGCTTAGAATTTCCATTCAACCTTAACCCAGAACTCTCAAATGCCAAAGGAGGCATTGAACTTGAAGCTGAGATTTACATTTTTGAAATGTGTGCCCATAGCACACAGTTACAGGTCTAGGCTCCCAGAAATGGCCAGCGAGTGTCTCATAATACCCAAATCTCAGAATATTTCTTTCTTTCTCAACTTTAGGAGAGGAAGCTGTGACCCTGATTCTGCTTCGTAGCCTGAGTCCTGACTCCAGAGACAAAGGACTTCTGTAAGACAGAAAATTATTTGAGGGATGTTTATTTCCTTCTAACTCTACGTGAGGTCAGCAAGAGACAAGAGGAAGGAGCAGAGTTATCAATAGAAAGGGTGAGTTAAAGGATGAACAAGGCCACTGTGAATCCAACCTCAGGCTTGGGAACTTCTGAAGGCCCCTAAGGAAGCCTGACATTTGTTGATTCTGCAGCTGGTTGACCAATTAGAACTTCCGTGACTGGGGAGGCAACCATGTTGCAGACAGAATGCCAACATCCTACCACTATCAGGTAAAACCTTCAGAATATATTATTTGAAAAAAACAAAACTTTAGCTTTCTCCAACCCCAAAGCTAAGAATGTCATCAGAGTCTATGTGGTGGATCATGCCTGTAATCTCAGCCCTAAATGGCTGTTGTAGAAAAATTACTGCAAATGAGATACCAGCCTGGGATAAATAAGTTCCAGCCAGCTTGAGTTACAGGAAAAACTCTGTCTTAAGTAATATAATATAATAAATATAACACAGTATAAATAATAAAGATAGGTTTTGAGACCCATAGCAGAGTTTGCCCTGTTTTGCTCTAACCTGCCACCTGATGTCCCCACTAGTATATTTGACTCAGGGTAAGTGTCACAACAAGATCTGTGTTTTGCATCCACAGGCTTTTCTTCATATTTCCTTTCATCTTTCTTCGCTCCTCCGTTCTTCCCTACTTACCTCTCTTTTCTGGAAAGAAAGATTTCTAGGAGTCTGTCATCTCACTGTCACCTCCTTGTCTTTCACTCTATTTGACCAAAATACACCCCTAGATGGCCCAGCCAGGCATCTCACCTCCCCATCCCACCTGCCTTCTCTAGCAGACCTCTCCTCCTTTGGAAGAATCACAGACTTAGGCAGTCAGAGGAGATGAGACGTTAATTTTAGGCAGTAAGGTGCACCTTTTCTGCCCTCGAAACAGGTTTTTCCACTGTTACTTATTCTCTTTCCCTGGACACTTTGCTCAACCTCCTTAGGTCTTACCTTCCTCAAACTGTAAAATGGGATTGCATTGCCCACTGCGCTGAGTCACCATGGAGATGAACTTAAATGAGAAAATCCACGTGTTATCAACACTGGAGAGACTACAATGCTCTGCAGGTGTGTTGCATGATAGAGGATGTGGGAAGTCCTTGTCCAGAAGAAAGATGGGAGGGAGAAGCCTACCATGTCAGTCCTTGCTGCAGAGTGAGGGGAGAAAAGGAGAAGAAAGAAGATGTGGAGGAGAGGGAGGAAAGGGGAAAGGGCGGTAGACCCATGGGCTCTGATTTGCATGTTCTGGACTAATCCCCAAGACTGACAGGTCAGACAAGTAGAGAGAAAATTCAAAGGAAGAGGGATTCAGGTCTGTTTCCTATTTAGGAGGCACGAGGAACCTCCACAGGGCAGTTCCACAGGGGCTAGAACTCTGAGTCTCACACAGTATTCCTGTACTTGGCTTCTTTTTACCCCTTTAACACGGGGGTAAAATGTCAATAACAAAATCATTTCTATATTTAAGGATTAGCTACAGCAAAAATCACAACATGGTGGAAACTTTAACCAAGCTTTTGTGATTTGATAGGTCCTGAAACCAGCTACAAAAGCTAAATGTAAAACACATTGTTTCTTGGTCAAATTGCAGAAATGTAAGCCTCTTCCTCTTGCCTTCTGCTCAGCTCCTCCTCTAAGGTAGGTCAAAATGATCCTAGACCTAAGGGGAAGATAAGTGTCTAGGACCGAGAAGGTTGGAAATGAGGCAATAATGGCCCATAATGCTATGGCATATAGCTGGTATGCTAAGTCTTGGTTTGTAGCTCTTTGCTGTACTATCTGGCTTTCAATTGTTTCTAGCTTCTAAACTGGCCCTTGCCGTATAGAGCAATAGCTCTATGTGTAGAGCCATTTCAAGGCCACACCTCTGAATCCTTTCCAAACAATTCCACCAACTAGGAACCAAACAGATGGGGGGGGGGTCATTCTCCTTCAAACCACCATAGATCAAATAGAAAATAGTTTAGATTCAGCTGTTCTCAGAGTATGATCCTGGAGCCTCACGATCCCATGTTAAAATCTCAACAGTGGTATGTACCTGCTGTGTGAATCAAGATTTCTGTGCCTCAGCCTGTCCCCTATGAAGAAAACGTAGTGATAATGCTTACCTCAGAGGAGTTTTATAAGGATTGCAGGAGCAGATATTATCTGGTGTGTGTTTGGTAGGATGTATGTGTTGACATTGCTATAGAGAGGCTAAGTAAGGTTCTTCACCTAAGATTGTCATGGAGCATGTCGTATTTACTTTTCTGTTGGTAGAGCACCATGACCAAGGCAGCTTGTAAAAGAAAACATTTAATCTGGAGCTCATACCTTCAGAAGGTTAGAGTCCCTGACCATTATGACAAGCAAGCATGGTGCTGGAGCTGTAGTTAAGCATGAGGCAGCTAGAGCTAACTGGCAATTGCTTGGGTTTTTGAAACCTCAGAGGCTTCTCCTAATGGCATACCTCCCATAACAAGGCCATACCTCCAAATCCTTTTCAAACAATTCTACCAACTGGGAACCAAATATTCAAATATATGAGCCTCTGGGGGTTGTGCTCATTCAAACCACCACAGAGCAAATAGAAAAGAAAAATAAAACAAGAAACTGACAAATTGGAAATTGTAATGATGACACTGTCCATCAAGAGCTATATCTAGAGAAAAAAAATCAATGAAGGTTATTCACAACAAAAAAGTAAGTAAACTTAGCATTTATATTTAAAAATCTTTGAGTGAATTAATCAGAGTTTCTTTATACATGAAAGCTCCCCAGTTCAAACTGTCTTAAGAGAGATGAACTTCCTTGTGAGGTGATAACAATGTCCAGATCATTTGTTGGGGTAATCTTTTTGTACATTGTGTAAAAAATGTCTTTGTATTATTCAAATGCTAATTTCTGTACCAGCAGCGGGTTGAGTACAGGCTGGATTTTGGTATTATTATTCTTTTGCTGTATCATATTTTATAAACACTCCCAACACCTTCTGACTGATTTAATAAACAGCTGAATGGCAAGAGCAGGAAAAAGAGGCAGGACTTCCGGAAGAGATAGGAACTCTGTGAAAGAATCATGCGCTAGAACAGTCACCAGCCACAGAGGAAGAAACAAGGGCCGAGACTAAGGTACTGAGGAGAGGTAATGGCCATGTGGCAGGAGGTAGGCCAAAGCAGTATTGTTGGCTTAGGATAGCTGAGAATCTGTCTAGCTCTAGTGTCTGAGCTAATAATAAAAAGTCTCTGTGTCATTCTTCAGGAGCTGGTGCTCCAAAGAAAGTCTCGTTTTAGTCATTCAAAGAAAAGATGGACAACAAAAACAAGAGGGGAGGGGCCTAATTAGATGCAAGGAAAACCAGACCCAGGTCTCAAATTTTGTCAAAACTGACTGCGCTTACTTTTCTTCTCTTCTGGCTGACATTGCTTCTTACTCCATTTCACCCCGTAGTGAAACGTATCGTTCCTGGCGGGTAGGGTTGAAATGTTTAGAGAGCTGTTTCACTTCTTCCCTCACTGCAGAGAAGGAATGGCATGTGACAAAGGCCAATTATTCCCTGGTTTGCTTAGTGTGCCTTTTTCTGTAGATGCTCCATGTCCATGGGGCAGGTGATCATGGCTGTCCCAGCTTGGGAGACGACACAGGATTGTGAGGAAAGAAGCTACATGTGTTTTTCTGAAGTACTTAACACCTTTCTAATGTTAGAGAATTCCTGAGTCTGTCTGTCTCTACCATCCTCTGGACTGGGTTTTATTTTTAATATCTTACTATAATTCTGGTTCATATCAGTTCCCCTTGGAAAACAAAGGAAAAATGAATATAACAAACGAGTTTGTGCAATACTTAAGGCCATAAGAAAGTTGTCAATAATCCTGTTTTCCAATGGGGACTATGCCAATTCCTATGTGCACTGTCTTTTGACTCTCAAAACATTTTAATACTATTATTTCACTGGCATATCTGATTTAATCTTAATGAGGAAATGCTACATCTATGAAATTATTTTGATTTGTGTGTGTGTGTGAAAGAGGAGGAGGCAATTTATGTAGGATTGTGGGTTCGTTTGCATCAAGGGGCGCAGGCAGGAGTCAGAGGACAGCGTTGGGTTTGAGTCCTAACCTTCCACCTTGTCTGAGGCAGAGTCTTTTTGCTGGCCACCTTTGCCTACATCAGGCCAGCTGGCACTTAGACTTCTGGGTTCTCCTCTCTTCCTCCTGTCTTCTCATAGGAATGCTGGGATTGAAGATGAGTCCCACCATATGCAGTTTTAGCCGGGTTTTAGGGATCCAAGCTCTAGTCCTCACACTTCACAGTAAGCACTTTATCCACCGAACCATCTCCCCAGCCCCTGGTTTTAAATAGCTAACAACTTTCCTGTTGTGTTCATTCAAACTGGAAACCCTACAAGGAAGAGCAGTATTTTTTTTCCCTGCTATAGTTCTTTAGGCATTTTAGTAAGGTGTGCGAAATATGTATATTTGATCTCTTCTTTTATTATATAAACAGAAGTAACTTCGCTTTCAAAAGTCAAGAGAATGAACAGGCTTAGTTAAAAATTAATCTCTCTCTAAGTGATATTCAACGTTTGGCTGCCATCAACACTGGTTACTCTTATACAATATAGCTAGACCAGGTTCATTATTTAACTCACTGGTTGGAGACTGCTTAATCATTAGCATGCAAATGACTACAATCAAAAGGCAGGTGACAATGATTTCCTGTACGAGACATGGTTGGATAAAATCAAGCACATTTCTGCCTAAGAAAATTTGAGATACTCCAGGTAGTAAAGGAGAGGCTGGATTTTGGTATATTGGCTATCTGGCTGTTTTATACATTGCTATGGAAGTTTAGGGAGCCAACTTTAAGTGCTCTTTGAGATAGACCATAAGGATGGTCCTTTGGTGGTTCCCATTATTCTTCTTGATGTCTATATTAGAAGATTAAATGTTTGAGATAACACAGGTTAGTACCATGTTAGATTTGTGGGTAAAAAGGGGAGAGTTGTGAGTTGGAGAGAAAAAGATCATCATTCAAGTATTACACAATCACCTCTTTGAGAAAAACTTAGTCTTTCACAAGGCTCTTTTCCAAGACATCTTCAAGGAATTTGAACTTGCCAAACGTCTTTCTTGGTTTCCCCTTGCCACTCAAGTTGGCCACTCCCTGTCCAGTCTAACTCAGCCTTCTCCACAGCCAGTCCTTACCTCTCCTGATGACCCTCGTGGATTTCTGTGTTCGTGGAAAGTGGGAAGACACAGAGCCGACACCAAGACTAGCCCCAGGCAACTCCAGGTCAGCCAGGCCTTCTCAGCACCTAAGGCAGGAGACAGGGTAAGTTCTACCTAGTCCAATAGCCACTGAGCCCTTCCCCATAATGCTTATTCACCAATTACTTGCACTAAAATCCAGCTTGCAATCAGCTGAAAACCAAACCAAGCCAAAACCACGTGGATCAGCACCACCTGCCCTGTGTGTGTGCGCGTACGTGCGTGCGTGTGTGTGTGTGTGTGTGTGTGTGTGTGTGGTGTGTTCAAGTGTGCACACACCCCTCTCATCAGCCAAGTGCTAAAACCTGTCATGTCTGCAGTCCTAATTTCTTCCAGCTCCCTGAAGGACAGGGCCTCCACCAATGGCCAGCCAACCCAGACTCTACCTAAGGGATACAGATATAATTTTTTTTTAATTTAAACCCAGTTTCCCACACTATGTTCACAATGAATATCATTTCCAACATGACAAGAGTGCATTGTGTGCACAATGCACACAAGTTTTTGTGCATTGAATCATATTCATCCCACTTTTGTTAGGTGTATTGTCATTTAGGGTTTTTTTTTTTCATAATAATACATGTAACTCTGCAGTTCAATTAGACTCGAAAGGGAATATGGAAAACTCAGAGACTAATGAGCTGTGGCAAGAGTGTTAAGCTTACAGGGGATTTGAGCAGATGGGGACGGATGCACTCTTCTGAGCTACAGAAGGAGTGATCTTGTGGGTAAGATGCAATCAAGTCAGATGCTTTAGAGTTGTCCACAGTCATGCATAGTGGGCTACTCCTGGTCTTGCCATTCCTGGACCCAAGTGTTACATGGTTTTTATAATATCTGGACCGTTTTTTTCCCTCCCTAAAGGCTACATACTTACTATCCATCCACCTGATCTTGGCAGAGCAAATTAAAAGCCTGGGAATCATTTGTATTTGCCTCAGCCTTTGCCATGACCAGATGCCAGGACCTATATGATTCAGTGTATTCCCATCCTCAGATTCTTGTGCCCAGTGTCATTGTGGTGTGTGAGGTCACCACCTTGGCATATGACTCCTGGAATAACTGTGAATGTGGTAAGTGTTATAACCAAATCCTTTCTCCAAAGTACTCAGAGAACAATTGTTTTGGGTTTTTTCTTTCTTTCTGTCTGGAACTTTGCAAAAAGCTCAAAGGAGACACAATCCAAGGACTTGCCATCAATAGCAATGTCAAACAATATGGTGTGGTTGACCATGCCTGGCAGGGGACCATCATGGTGGACAGTGGCACCTGGAAAGTTTCATCTCACTTTTGAATGGGAAAGTCACTGACAGTCTTGGTTGAGGGCTGGACTGATCAAGACTTTTGCTGAAGTCCTGATCCACGGAGAATGAACATAGCTCCTTCTCAAAACCAGAAACATGCTTGGCAGAACCAGCTATAGCCTGGGTTCAGGGCTGTGGAGATCCTCCCCAAGGACCTGAGGAATAGAAAAGGAGCTATGTTCCTTCTAAAACCAGAAATATGCTTGGCAGAGCTGGTAATGGTCTGGGGCTAGAGCCCTGAGGGAGCTGCAGCTTCAGATCCTCAAACCACAACTCTTCCCACCTTGTGGGGGCTATGGATATGAGTTCCAAGGCCTCTGGGTGCCCTGGTTGTAACACTCTTAAGAGATCCTGTATTCCCTTTGTGCAACATCTTTTGATTAGGTTCTTGCTGACTTTGTTCCCCAGTACAATAGTTTCTGCTGACTTTGTCTCATTTATCTCCTGGAAATAGTACATAAGATGCTGTATTTCTTATTAAACTTGCTTGGCATAAGATAGAGCTTGTGCAAGACCTCTGACTGCAAACATTCTTATCTTCTATCCTCATTATCTTTTGATCTCTTGGTCCTCTCTCAATATCCTGTCACTGAAGAAGATCTGCTGTTCCAGGTCACAATCCCAATATTCCTTGCAGAGACATCACATTTGTTCCGTATATCTCCCATCACTAACCTATTTATTCAACTCATAATAATGTGGAGTATGGAGAGCCCACTAGAAGGGCATCCTCATTGATGATGACATGCTCCAGACTCTCTGATAATGGATATTTCAAAGGTTATTTCATAATGCTAAATGATGTTTCAAAAATAACATTGTTTTGAAAGCCCACTTTTTCCTTCTTCTAGGGATTCACTTGTTCTAGGTAGAATAGAACTTTCTAGAAACATCTACTAAAACAAAAAAAGGCCCTGGTAGAAAAGGAGCTGTTTGGTTAATCACCATGATGGATTCTAGAGCTGCTTCTGAAGTCCCCGAAAAGCCAGGAACTGAAAATGATGCAAAAGTAGATGAAATTTCTCAGATGTGACACTAACTCAAACTCAAATGAGGATCCTTCAGGGGTCAAAAGCAGGATAAACATGGCTAGGAAACTTAAGCGAGATAAAATAGCATTAAAGGCATCTATAGGTAAAAATGTAAAAACATGAAACAAATACTGAACACGTGAGCAGGCTCTAGAACCCCTCTGTTGATGGGAAAACAGGCTGGGAAGGAACTGTGGAAAGAACCAACAAAGAGCACAATGGGTCCAGGATTTGAGCCCTGTCCAAGACATGTGGCCAGTTCCCTCTTACAGGCTGTCACATGCAGTGACCCAGCTACAAAGCACTCTTTGTCATCTCCAGCCACACTCAGTGTTAGCCTCAAACCTTGCCTGGAAAAACACACCGTGCTTTATGGCAGTGGTTCTCACCCTTCCTATCGCTGCGACCCTTTAACTCAGTCCCTCATGTTGTAGTGCCCCGAACCATAAAATTATTTTTGTTGCTACTTCATAACTGCAATTTTGCTACTGTTATGAAGCATAATGTAAGTATCTAATATGTGACTCCCAAAGGGGTCGTGGTGAACAGGTTGAAACTGCTGCTCTATGGCCTTCAGCGTGCATTCTGGCCTGTCAGGACTTTTTCACTGGGGAGTAATGAGCAGACCAGCATACAGGATTGCTCTGGTACACCTGTTTAAAAACAAAACAACAAACAGCTAGTGTGTAGTTAGTTCTGTCAGTTCCTTGAGGCCCGGTATTTTGTCCTTGAGAGATGAAAAATGGGCAAAAGCAAGTTTCCCTGATGTGGCAGTGGCCACACCACTGAATGTGATGCTGAGCAGCTCAGGCTTTCCCTGGAGAGTCTTTATGTCTCTGAGTTCTGGTTCTCATGGGCACACTGTGTATTTTAGTTATTTTTCTCACTGCTGTGACCAATTTAATGCCCAATGCAATTTAAGGGAGGGAGGGCTTATTCTGACTTATAGTTAAAGGAATTCATTCTATCACAGCAGGGAAGGCATGGCTGCAGGAGCAGGAAGCTGGCTAGTCACATTATATGCACACACAGGAAGCAGAGAAAGAACTGCAAGTGGGGCTGGACTATACAGCCTCAAGGCCTACCCCCAGGAGCAACTTCCTCCAGTGAGCCTTTACCTCCCCAGAGTTCTATACTCTTATCAAATGGTCCCACTCTGTCCAAACACATGAGCTTATTGGAGATATTTCACATTTAAATTGTAACACTGTGTAAACACTTTGTCATCTTTATATTTTGTGTGCAATTTTATAGTTAGTGTCTGTGTATGTATGTTTGCAATATCTATCACATATGTGCTCTAGTTTGTTTGTCAGCTCAACACAAGCTAGAGCTATTTGAGAGAAGCAAATCACAACAGAAAAGATGCCTCCATAAGAATGGCTGTTTAGACAAGTCTATGGGGTCATTTCTTGACTAATGATTGTGTTGGGAGGGCCCAGCCCATTGTGGATGACACTATCCCTACGCAGGTGGTCCTGAGGTATATAAGAAAGTAAGGTCCATGGAGATGCAAGTGATCCATGGAGAGTTAAATCAGTGAGCCCATTCCTCCATGGCCTCTACTTCAGTTTCTGCCTTGAACCTGCCTTGGCTTGCCCTGTTAACAGACTACTAACCTTGTAAGCTAAATAAACCCTAGGTCATGGTGTTTATCTCAGCAATGAAAGCTTAACTAGGACAAGACAATATCTTTATATATTTCATCTGTAAAGTGACAAAAAGATTACAAAAGTGTTTTGTGTTTCTTACTTACTCCTTAATCTTCTAATGTAACATCCTAGTATAGTTACTTTTATTTCTACTTTTTCTGGTGACTGATATTCAAAGAGGTGAAGCATCACACAGCTAATAAATGACCTAGCTAAATATGCGAACCCAGGTCGCTCTGACATCAATGTTCCTGCTCACCCAGTCTCAAAGTATTGATTTATGCAAAATAGAGCTGTTCCTGCTGATCACACTTCCCTCTTTCACACAGAAGGCCGCAATGGAAATTTTCTTGTTAAACTAGTAAAGTAATTTGTAATAAGACCTGGTTTGAGTTTGTAAGTGGAAGAAAAAAGTGAGGACCATCCAAGCAGATATCTGTGGCTTGGTTAGCTCACATGGCAGAGATACACACTCAGACTGTCAAGAATGACTTAAAGGAAGTGGAGGCTGAGAGAAATTGATTGCCTAACTGGTTGAGGATCATGTAACTAGTGAATGACATGATCAGGATCCCAAACCAGGCGCACATATAAACTAGTGGACATAGGAGATAATGGGGTAACTACTCAGAAATGGCCCTTGTGTGTCTGTGGCAATTGAGTGGATGCTCTTGTTATAAGTACCTGACAAGCTGGGGAGGATACAAGAATAAAGGGAGGAAATAATAGGGCTTGTTATAATTTAAAAACGGTACTTCTACTACATTTTATACTCCTGTACAATAAACCTAAAGCACTGTATCATTAGTAAATGACAGAAATAATGAGAAAAATTATCAATAAGAAGGCAAGTGAGCCACCCAGACATAGCCACATGGTGGGGTCCCTAGAATGTAGCAGGTCTCTGTACCTTGCCACTGTGCAGACTGCTCATATGAAATACGGCTGGTTTAGAAAGAGCAGCTAGAAGGAAGGATATCCTTCAACAGTACCTCCATTTGTGCACATGTCAATCATGAAAGGTGGTGAGGGGATTCAGAACACTGTCATTGGTTCCAATGAGTCATTTAATGTGCCCATGTGCCCTATATTCTTTTGCAGTAACATTGTTTCTTCAGCCCTTTATTCCATTTTTAAATTTTGAAATGTTTTTGCAAGCTTTTGTAAAAAAAAAAAAAACAGTAGAAATAATTATCACAGTCATTATACCCCAATTAACAATATTTTATCTAACATTTGACTTATAATTTCTCTGTGTATCTTTGTGCTGTTTTTCTGGCTTTTTGGAAGATGTCACACCCCTTTCTGCCCAAACACTCCACTGTCTATTTCTCAAGATCAAGTGCATTTTCTTATATAACCACATTTTGATTATCAAATCAAGACCTTATCATTGGTATAATACAATTACATAAGCTCTAAATCTCATTTATTTGTTTCTAATTATCTAAAAAGTGACTTTCATGAAAAAAGCAACTCCTGTTTCAGGACCAAATCAAAGATCACAGGCCACTTTGTCATGTCTCTGTCTCTCTTCAGTACCCTGCCACCTAGCAATGTTTCTGTTGTTTTCATAATAGTTCTAAGTTTACAACATAACTGAGTGGAATATATGTGGCATCCCCGTATACTCTCTGTCCTTCAACAATACCTCCTGCCCTCACCGTCAACTCCCTCCAGTACATTTAGAACAGATGATGAGCCAACACTGATACATCCTTGACATCCGGAGCCCATTCTTGTTTTAACAAATATGGGATGATGTGGCTCCATCATCATTAAACACTTTCACAGTTCCGCAAATCCTGCATTCCTCCCCTTCACCCCTCCTCTTCCATCAGCCTCTAAGGACCACTGATCTCTCACCTCCCACCACAGCTATTTCAAGCTGCCATATAGCTGGGACCCTACAATGTGTACGCTACTCAAGTCTACTTCTCTTCCTTTGCTAACGCTACTGGAAAGATAGGGATACAGCTGTTACAAATAGCTATCTCTAGGCTTTTGCTGGGATAGACGTTTTCAATTTATTTAGACAAAAACCGAGGAGTTTGGCTGTTGAGCCATAGCAAGAGTACAGCCAGGTTCTTACAAAGATCCTCAGCTGCCATCCAAAATCCTTGTACCACTTTGCATTCTATCACCGATGAATGAGAGACCCTGTTCCTCCACACCTCACCAGTATTTTGTGGTTTTGATAGTTTAGACATTAACCACTTTAGTAGGTAGGTAGTGGTGACATATTTCTGCCTTTTACAACATAAAAGTCTTTGCTCATGGATCATATCTCTGCAACACTGGCTACAAGATTTTGTCGCAATGAAATTGTATACACCAAACTCATTCCTGGTGCGGTAACCTTACTTAATTACTAATTAATTACTTACTTAGTTACATGCACAAACAACTAGCTGAATTTTTCCTAAGATGGGCCTCACTGCTGTTCAACTAAATACATACTTTGTCAAACTTTGTTCTCTGTGATCCATTTGTTTCAAGCCAAATTACATTCATTATTTAGTAATTTGTGGGTATAAAGCTATCTCCAAACATTAGTGTGACAGTACTACTTTTAAATTAACACACTTTAACATACTAACAGCTGCTGCCTATGAATGCATATTAGGTGCCCAGCAAGCACTCCTACAACCACGTGGAAAATGTTGTTACACTAGCCCACAGATTCCACAGTACACACTCCAGAAATGGGTGGCTGAGGATTACTGTTGTTCCACAGTCATTACAACTACACTAAAAGTCTTTTGATGGCCGTTTGGGTAATAGGAGTAATGTTAAGCCTGAGACCAGCAGAATCTCCCACAGATAGCAGTAGGATACTCATGTGGGACGTTCTCCAGCACTCAATGGGGCGCAGAGAGTCCTACTACACAAGAACTATGGATGCAGATTGAGCTTAAAAGGACTCAGATCCCTGAAAGCCACCCGGCTCTAAGAAACACCCAAACAAAGGATACAAAGTTAACAAACTGTAACTAATACGAAAAAAATAAAAGAAACACACAAACAAACAAACAAAACAAACTTACAGTGTGTCTGTATCCTTGGCAGAAATTAAAATCCGAGTCTAAACAGATCTAAAAACCCTCTTTCAAGTATTAGGAAATTAAAATTTCAACTACTAAAAAAGTATCATGAGCTGCAGAGATGGCCCAGTGGTTGAAAGCACTGGCTGCAGTTCCAGAGCTCCCGAGTTCAACTCCCAGCACCACATGATATCTCACAATCATCTTTAATGGCGTTCGGTGCCCTCTCCTGGCGTGCGGGCATATATGCAGACAGAGCATTGGTACATTAAAAAAACTACATAAATAAAAACTTATTTTATCATTGTATCATTTCATTTGCAGATTGAAGCAATTGACTGGAGAAATACTTGTTGTCTTAATCAAGACCTGGGCATCAGGCAGGAAACTCAGGCCCACTATGGGCATGCAGCTCCGCCCTCCCTTCCGCTCCATCCGCTTTTTGTTGTTATTGTTGTTTGTCAGCTGCTGATACCTAGGAAGTTTCTTCCAGGGACACCCAGAGGCCACACCAGGCTTTGTCTAAAGTGTCATCATATATTTATTATGTCAGGAAATCAACAGAACAAATTAAGTTCAAGTCGAAGGTGGTCTTGGGAAGAAGAGATGAGCAGACTGTGCTCTGCTTTTGGTCCCTGTGGCGCCCCCTTGTGGCCTATGTGCAAGCACAGTGATTGTTCTTCCTGGCAAGGACTACTCCTTGCACTTCATAAATGTGTTCAATTGCTCAAACTGAATTGTATCTAAGCCAGCTGAACCTCAAAGACACCATTTCCTACTCTCACGAGGCGTTTGCCCTATTTTTTCCAGGCCGCATTAGGGGAGACATACTTCTCATAGAAGTTTCCCATTTTGCTGGGAGCAGAATGTTCAATAAAGAACATTCAATTTAATTAGCACATTAACATAATCACATCAAGCATAGACACAGAGCTTGACAATAGGAAATTGGGTAAATGAACGTGAATGATTTCAGCCCTGTGCTTTATAATTAGGTAAAGAGGGGAACGCTTAATGCTGCCCTGTGTACTCAGTGTGCTGGTTTCTGATTTAAGAGGCCGGGGTTGTTGACGCCAAAGATACTTAAATTTATCTTAGTATTCAAATGAGACAGAAGAGTAAACACAGATTTTCTATTCACGGGCACTTTTTGACCTTCTGTGCTCAATGTGAAATGTTCTTTTGCTTCCAGCAGCATTCATCAAAGCCATAATGCAGCAGCAAGGAGCTTTATAAACCAAAACAGTTGTCAATGCCAATTTCTAGAGCCCAGAACACAAAAAACATAAAAGGTGACCAAAATAAATAAATAAACTCTCATGGAAAATTCTAGGTTTTAGCCTGCCTTTTATAATGTGCCAGAATTTTTGTTTCTTTCTTTCAGCCAGGGCCTCATGTGGCTCCGGCTGCCCTCCAACTCAACATGCTGCTGAAGATGACCTTGACCCCAAGTACTGGGATTACAGTTGTGTGGCAATTTTGTACTGGAAGCGTTCACAGATTTCCCATTCTCGGGTCTGTCCCATCCACCAGCTCAGGTGATCAGCAATTAGAGGTCATGTTCTCAGCAGAACTTCTGAGACATCAGATAGGAAGCAAACAGGGCAAGCAGGTCCAAAACGACCAAAAGTTGATGTGATTGGTGCTGGTCTTTTGACCATCTGGAAGTTTGCAAGCAAAAGACAGAACATAAAGGACAGACAGAAGGACACACAGTAAAAAGATCATAGACACTGACACTGACGTCACCCAAAACTAAATCTGCGCTGTGCTGGCTAATCCTTATTGTCAACTTGGTAGGATTTAAAGTCACCACGGAATACGTATTTCTAGGTGTGTCTGTAAGGGTGAGTCTGGAAAGGCTTAACTGAGCGGAGAAGACGTGCTTAGTGTGGGCAGCACTGTGGCCTCCAACTGAATAAAAACGAAAGAAAGCGAGCTGAGTACCAGCATTCACGGTCCCTGTCTACAAACGTGATGTCATCCACCACGCTCTTCACCCGCCACTGTGCCTTTCCCGTCGTGGCGGCCTGTGTCCCTCTCTCACGCTGCGTGCTGAGGTAAAGGCTCGCTCCTTTGAGTGGCTTCAGGTAGTGTACTTGGTGGCAGCAATGAGAAAAGTCACCTACCTGCAGTGAGGCGCTAAGCAGTTTGCGTGGCCTGTTCCCTCAGTGTGTGAACTGGGAATGGCCGCGCTGATGCCAGTCATTTCACTGCTGTAGATACCCAGGGAGACGACACGAGATGCACTGGGCCTGGCATAGGGTAGGCTGTTCCTGGGTGTCAATGAGACATCTTCAGGATGAAAACGGGACCGTCTCCGTGGGGCCAGGGTGGCGGTGGCTCTATGAAGAGGCACTGTGTGCCTTTGCATACCGATGGTGTTGGGCAGTTTATGGCTCCCCATTCTGTGTCGTTAGGGCCTACCATGGCAGGAAACTGCAAGACCCACCTAGGCAACTAACCGCGTGGATTCTGCCTTGGTCTTGGTCTAGATAATGCTGCTCAGTGCCCCTTAGGCGCTCTTTCCCCCTTCGATTAGGATTCTTTCCCAGCCCTGTGCTAGTTGAAACTTTCCCAGGGTTTCACTTCTTTACATTTCTATCGATTTTTCCTCTCTACCAAACTAGAGAGGAAAATCAAGCTTCCTCTGACTCACCTCAGTACTTCATCTGTACACTCTTCAGTGCCAACTCTATCTCCCCATTTCTGTGTGGCTTGAGCTATTTCTTACATAGAACAGTAAATTTCAAGCAAGGCAATGGCTGTGTCCTCATTTTACATCCTAGCTTGGTGTTTGACAAAGCCTAAGGACTATAACACATTCCCCTTGAGAACTCCCTCTTGCTAGCTCAGTGGCCCACAGTGGCTTGCTTGTTCTACAAGGCCCTGTTCATTTTCCCTTTTTCTAGGTTTATCTGAATGTTAATCTGAAATGTTTATGTTTTCCAATAAAGTTTAAGATAGCATAAAGCAATAAAAGCCTAACTTTGACTAGCGTCTATGGACAATGATTGAGCTCTCTTGGTTATGTGCTGGAGTATGTCATAGCTACCAGGGTTTCTTAAAAGAGGTTAATGCTGCAGTTAAGGTGAAAACCTTCCTAGCTGGGGTGTTAGACAAGCGGTTCCCTCCCCTTTGCTGAACTAAGACACATTTTTTTTTTAAATTCACATGTGCACTTCCTGTTCTACATGCTGTAATTATATTTTGCCCCCCGGTGTCCTACCCAGAGTATGAGTTAGGAGCAGGGAAAGTGATTTATTCACTTGTGTTTTCCCAACGCCTGAGAATAATGGCGGCCTCTCAAGGTGACTGTTGAGAGTAAATGAATCAGTACACGGGTGGGTGGCTGGATGTTATAAGCTTCACTGTGGAGCAGAGCTGAGTGACGCAAGCTCCACTCCACTCCTCCCCAGCCTGAGATGGCTCCTCTTCCTAGAGTTCCTAACAAAGCAAAGGGAGGAAGGGGCTGGAAATATAACCAGTTCCCAGACAAAACTGATGCCGGCATGGTGCTGTCTAGTGACTCTACTAGGATCATGAACTCTCCTGCAGGAATTCCTCTCTGGAAACTGGTATGCAGGCAGTAGCTAGCTCCGTGATGCTTTGGGGCAGAAAAATCAGGCTTGACCATTATCTGGTCAGCTTGTTTTGTAAACTAAGTCTTTTGGATCACTGTGGTCTCAAACTACCGGAGCCTAGAGTGGTGGCAGTCAGCCCGAAAAATTTTAACAGTGGGATGTGAAGGTTGGAGGAGGGGCAGGCACGAGTTTGCCAGTTTCTGCAGTATATTCTATAGACCACACTGTAGCCAATTTTCAATGGCTGATGTGATGTCTTCTGGCTCACAACAAGTCTGAAAATGTGGCAATGGGCTCTCGCAAGCAGTCAGAGCAGGTGGACTGTAGCATGCCAGCACTTGGGTCCCCAGCCTCCTCCAGGTCTCCTGTTCTTAACACTAGCCTTTTTCTTGTGGGCAGCCTCTTTGTTCCTTATCTTCAGTTGGGTCTCTTGTTCCCCACCACTACTTCAGATTAAGGGTGTCTTCTTTCCTTCCTTCCCTGAGCTCAGGCTTCCTTGATCTTGGCTTGGTGGCTTTGTAAAGTTATAGTTCTGCTCCTATCTTTCTCAAATCCAGCCAGCTCCATCGCTTACCCTCTCTTGTCTCGGGCCCTACTATTACCAAACCCTCATGGTAAACATTCATGGTAAAAATGAATGGGGTCAGAATGACAGCATTCAGATTCCTTTCCCTGTTTTAAGACTCGGAGAGGCTGAGCCATGGAGGAAGATTATTGTTGGATAATGCTGAAGAGCTGAAGCACTCTGGGAAGCAGGGCTAATCAAAGCAATCAGGGGCCTACCTTTTCTCTTTTTCAACTGCTGTGATTATTCTGCAAAGACAAGCCTGATGCCTGAACCTGACAGGAGATGAGAGACTGGAGGTTTATGTTTCTGTGTCACAGAGAAAAGCTGCCTAGCAGTAATTAAGCCTCCTAAGTTAGAACTTAATAAAAATGTCTTGCTGTGGGTTTCCAAGGTTCTTTGCTGAAGAGAACAGAGAGTTAAAACATTTTGGGAAACACAAAGGGAGGTTTCAAAGCTCAGGAAGGGTGGAAGCCATATGCTTTCTACCACATGCCCCTGTAGTTTTAGTGACACGGAGCCTTGCAGAGTCTGGAAGATTCCTGGGGGAGCATCCTTGCTTTCAAGTCCTGTCTTTGAAACTCTACTCAGATAAAGAATAGAAACCTAGGTTTAGAGAAATCTGATTCTGCACCTAAGCTCACTGCTCCTTCCAAGCAGCCCACCAGAAGGGAAGCCTGCAATCAGATGCCATCTTTGGCATCTAGTTTCAGGGAAACCTTTCTCTTCGGAGAAAACCCCAGCGTGATTTCTACTCAACCTTTCAGCCACAGCCAGTAAGCAAGACCCATCCATGGTTGGGAAAAATAGAGTAGAGAAAAAGATGGTGGGGAAGGTGAGGAATGATGGGAATGCAGGAGCTGTGGTGTTTCCGGTCCATCCCCAGCTGTGCTCTTGTGTTTCTGGGATCTGGCCCACCAGTGTCTCTGATGAGTTAATGGGATCAACCTCCTCCACCTCTGCCAATGCCAATAGCCTTATGTATGTCCTTTGGCCCTGAGTCACAACGAATCCCAGCAGTTCAAACGTCCTTAACGTCTCTGAGCTGGTTTCTTCACCTGTAATGTAGATATCACGGGAACAAATGGCTCCGTTTGTGGAGAGGATTATCAGCCTGGGAAAAGGATATTAAATGAGTTCTAGCTTCATGTGTCCAACTTGAGTGAATAGCTTCAGAATAGCTTCTTTAGGTCTAAGAGCCTCTTCACTCTATCGTGGCCAGAAGATAAAGCTTTAATTTTCTATGTCTCACGCCTGATCTACTGCAGCTGGACCTCTTATCACTCTGTAGCAGTGTCATGCACTCACCCACTCTGACTGCCACTCCTGTCTCTTCTCTTTGGCTCATACTCCATCTGGAGATTTTCTCTTTCTCCCATCTCAAGCATAGTCTGTGCCACAGACCCCAAACCACCTGAATGAGCACTAGTTCCTTCTATCCTTGCCTTCATCCTTCATATCTTCCCACAACCAGAGGGACGTTTTCAGATAATAAATCAAGTCCATGCTTTGCTTTCAATCTTCAATGAGATTGGATAGGATTTGCCTTCCTTCCTTTAGACCAGAGTCCTACATTTCTAAGCTGACTACTGCCCAGCGGCGTCTTCCTCTTTCATCATTCTGCTTTCTCTACCTCTATTCCGAGGACTCTCTGGTACAAATAACTTGCGTCCAGGGTCTCCTAGGAGCCATACTGCAGTGTTCTGCTCCTGACTTAGAATTTCACTGTTCTTCCCGCTAAACAGAGAGATCCATGTGCGCAAGGACATCAAATGTCTTGGTTTCTTCTCTGCCTTCAACTTCTACATATATCTCTAACACACAGTAAGGGATTAAAAAGTGCTTGTAGGAACTACAGATAAGCCAGAACTAGTTCCTGGCACAGTCAGCAAGCTCTTATGAGTATGACTCATGTACTACTGCCTAGCCACTGCTAAATTTTCCCCAAGATAAAGAACTCAGTATATCAGAATTCAAATAGAGTATTACTTCATTGAATAGGTACCATAAAAGGACTTTAACATCCTTTACTTCACTCTGTATTTAGGTTTGCCTTGTGAATAAGTTTTATTAACCCCACTTTGCAGATGAGAAAAAGAAGAATTAAAATGTCTAATAACCCATATCTGCACTATCTGAGGTCACAGGCTGGAGCAGAGAGCAAACTCCAGCTGTAAGCACAATGCTCTTTCAGTCATATCCACCTTCTGCTTCAAGAATCCCAGGCACAGTGCTCATGACAACCCATCTTTTATCCTTCAGAGAAGATATGATTCACCTCAGCCTTCTCAGCCTTTAGAAGACTCTTTCGTATATGCTGTGAGTACCTCGAGAGGAAAGGCTAAGTCTTGTTCCAGGAGCATAAGGCTGGAATTACAATGGGAGATCAGAAACAGCTCTGCCTGAGCTGGGTCCAGTGTGAGGAGGCAGAAGAAAGGGGAAGCCTGGCATGGTTCTGTCCTTATCAAAGAGGAGAGATGTGCTTTGACACTTCAAAAACAAAAGCATCTGACATGGCTCTTGCTGGCTATGGGTTTTCCGAACCCTGTTTGGCCTGGTAGGGCAGTCAGTGAGAACAAAGAACTGTACTAAGCTATGTGAGAGTTGCCAGGGAATGTCATCAGCATCAAATGGTCTTCCTAATGTCTGCTCACTTAAGGAAGCACTAGGGAGCAGCAACTGGGTGAATGGTGTGAGGCAGAAGTACACCTCCCTGCAGTGACGCCCCAGGGACAGCCCTTTCCTTCTTTTAATGAGAGAAGCTACGAAGGCAGAGGCACTCTGAAATGATGGTTCTGTGACTGCAAAGAAAGCTTACCGAAACCCTGACACCTGTTAAGAACAGTACCTGTCACTCTCAGTCAAAGCGACAGTGCTGAACATTTCTTAACACTCTACAGTTTTTCCAAGGCTCTCCATGAACCTTGGAATGAAGAACGGAATGGACTCAACGACCTAGAGAGAAGTGAGAGTCTGTTTTTTTTTTAATTACATTTTGACACGAGAATAAAACCAAGCCCTGTAGTGGAGGCCTGGGTGACTCAGGCTCCAGAGCTGTCCCCTGCAGGGGTGGTACCCCCTCCCTCTCTCCAGAAGCCAGGCTGAAAGTGGAACTAGCTATGACCCTCACACCTGCTAGGAAGAAGCCATCTTCAAAGCAACAGCGTCCTGCCCAGAGGCATTTGACTCAGGATTCTGGACACATCCAGGAATTGGTGAACATCCTACAATGCACAACACAGATTCTAAAACCTGGCCTTATGGGAGCTTGGGAGTTTTGTGGATGAATGGGAGGAGGGATTGAGGTAGATGGAGGGGTCAAAGACACCACAAGAAATCCTACAGAGTAAACTAACCTGAGCCCATGGAGCCTCACAGAGACTAAACCATCAACCAAAGAACATATCCAGGCTAGACCTAGAGCCCCTACACATATGTAGCAGATAAGCAGCTTGGTCATGGAGTGGGGACTGTTTCTGACTCTGCTGCCTACCTATGGATCCCTTTCCCCTAGCCGGGCTGCTTTGTCTGGCCTCAGTAGGAGAGGACGCGCATTGTTCTGCTGTGACTTGAGGTGCCAAGGTGGGCTGGCATCCCTTGGGGGCCTCCCCTTCTCTGAGAAGGAGATGTGGGAATGTGGGGAGGGTACATGAAGGTGGGATTGTGGGGAGAGGAGGGAGGGGTCTGGGATGAGGTTGTAAAGTGAATGAATGAATAAATAAATAAATGGGAAAAAATTCTGGCCTTAGGTTCTGTTGGCCAATGGTCGCCTTAATCACAGCTGTGTAACTTAATATATTCTACATTTTGGCTGTTGTGGTAATTTAATATGGTGTCTGGAATTATTGTAGGCATTTTCAGACATGATGGGTCCTACATTGGGAACAACCCAGCAAACATTCAGTCAAGTTGAAAAAGTACAACTAGCAAGCCCACTCCCAGGTATATATCCTGAAGGGACGCAGGGGAAAGTACATAGTTCTCTGTAGCCACTTTAATACCTAAGCCTCAAAAACATACATACAACCTTCACCAACTGGCAAATGGATGATTGGATTTTGATAGGATCACTTTAAAATGAATAGCCCACAGTGCGCATGACTAGATTATGCATTTGCGTGTGCCTTACGAATTTAACTGTAAGAAATTCAAATTGCCCTTTCCTTTCTTGATCTGTCCCTATGGCCATAGGTACCATATGCTGGCAGTCCTTTGCTATCTAAGCCTATACTGGCTGTTTGCTGCAAGGCTGGCATACTGGACAGAGAACAGGGAACTTTATTTCAGGGCCTGCAGCAAAGAAAGCTGGCTTCTGGAACTCTCAAGAAACAGATTTATGTTTCTGGCAGGGAAAGTGTAAGGCTTCCTTCATATACAGCCTCAAACAAGCTGAGGCTGCTTCATTGTCTTCTCAGTGTCACAGTATTAGGCAGGATCAACCATTGGTCTTACTCAAAGCCATCCTTGGCTGAGGAAAACTGATGAAGACTTAAGAGTCAGGGGTTACAACTCCGACTCTCATTTGGTGCACTGAGAGCCCCATTCAGATGGGGAGGCTATTCAAGAGAGTCCAGGTGCCCATTGGCTCATGCCAGCTAACCAGACCTTGAATTTATCCTTTCAACAACAAAATTAGCAAATACCACTCACAAAAAGTTTGCCTAAGCCTCTTTACAGGTGTGATCTACCACATCTGGCTTAAATTGTGTTTTTATTAAAGTTTCCAATTTACATGTAATATTTACAAAGGACGAGGTGACCCTTCAATACACACAATGTTCATACCAGGGTAACGAGCAAATCCACCCCCTACATACTTATTTCTTCGTGTTGGAAGCCTCTGAAATCCTGCCTGCTGGTCATTTTGAAACCCTGCTGTGCTTAGAACACTGGGAGTTGTGTCTAACTGGCCCCTGTGCCCGTTAACAGTCCTCTCTGCATCCCTTCTCTATTCCTTCCCAGATAGCACTTATCATATTTTACCTTTGAGAGAACATTAGGTTTTTTGGTTTTTTTTGTTGTTGTTGTTTATTTCCCTAACATAATTTCCCCGAGGCTTAACAAATGATTAACTTCTTATGCCAGGACTGTGTGGAGTCTTGCTCAAAATGAAGTTTAAAATAATGCAAATGCTAAGGATCCTTTTGTCAGAAAGAGGGAGCTGGAGGAATGGAGTGGCAAGTTTCTTAAAAGGGAAAACAAAGGCCACATCTCACATCATTGATCTTCCTTTTACAAGATATGAGCCTTGAGTATTAGTTAGGGAGCAAACTAAACAATTCCTGTATAGTGGTTCAATATCAAGAAAATTTTCTATTGGACAAAGACTCATAGCCACTACTGTGCATGATACTAATGTAGAGAAAAGCCCATGTTTCTTATATGGTATCACTGTTATTGACTCACTGTTTTGTTTTGTTTTGTTTTGTTTTAGTCAGAAGTAGAAAAATATTTGTTCAATGTGGGGAAAGAAACTTCCCCAGTAACCAGCCCCCACCTATCCCAAGTATGTTTTCAGGGTCCTGGGAGAGTAAGGGGACTAGATAGAAGGCAAAGGCTGGTGAGTCAGCGGGTGTTAAGCTTGAAGATCTGAGTTCAAACTCTGGTACTCACATGGTGGAAAGAGAGAACTGACTCTCATAAGTTGTGCTCTTGACTTCCATATGTGTGCCAAGGCACTCACCTTCCCCCCCCCACACACACACAAACACACACATGGACCTTGTTTTTAGAAAATGGAGGCAAGAACTATGAGTAACTCAGCAGTCTGGTCAAGGTATGGACCCCCCTCTTCAGATTGCTTTTAATAGTTGTGATCCACATTTCAAAAATGGATATGAATTGCTGATGAGCTCACGGTTCTGCTGCATGTGTGTCTGTGCTACCTAGTCTATATCAACTGGACACATAAGGAATTTTATTAATTAGTGATTGTTGGAGGAAGGCCCAGCCCACTGTGGGTGGTTCCATCCCTCAGCTGGTGGTCCTGGCTTCTCTAAGAAAGCAAGCTGAGCAAGCTATGATGAGCAGGCCAGTAAGCAGCACTCCTCCATGGCCTCTGCATCAGCTCCTGCCTCCAGGTTCCTGCTGTTTGATGAGTTCCTGTCTTGACTTCTTTTGATGATAAACAAGCAATATGGGAGTGTAAGCCAAATAAACCCTCTTCCTCCCCAACTTGCTTTTTGCTCATAGTGTTTCATCACAGCAATAGAAACCCTAACTAAGACAGTCTGCAAAGGTTATTCCATGAAAAGACAAACTTACAGTTCTCAGTCATCCTTGCTATGCAGCTTTCAAAAGACATTCTTGGTCTGTGCATTTGCAAGGTGATATCAGTTTTATTGAACTATTTTAAGAACTTTATTGGTTTTTAATATTTTTAATATTTAATATTTTAATATTTTTCCATGATTTCCTTTGATAAGAAGCCATTTCTGCTTGATAAAATTTTCATTTTAAATGTTTATCCTCACAGAACATATCAGATCCCTTTCAACTTACTGAAGCCATCCCTGTTTTCTAAATATGTTTTTAAACAGAGGCTATAGTGGGATGCTTCCTTTTTGCTGCAGAATAATAATGCTATTTATATAAAATATTATCTGTTGTTCAGTGTATGTGCTTAATGGAAATAAATACATGTGTAAGTTGATATACTCAATATGGATAAAAAAAAAACACGAAGAATGTCAAAGCGTGACTGTGTTTCCAGTCTGCTTATTTTACAATCAGACATATGCGTTCTTCTAGGGAGAATTTTAAGGGTCCTCATGTTAGAGGACGAAACTGTCATTTCACCTGAAATCTTCGATGTCAGACAGCAGGTTCAGAGTAGAGCACAATGAAGCGGAGGAGTGGGGCTTCCGTGTGTGATGTATAAATGTGTGCTCCATGTCACCAGGCCCTAGTCCCTCACAGCCTAGGAGCCCAGGAGAACCTCGGGGGCCCCCTAATTCCACATGACTCCCAGGAGTTCCTCATTCATGGCTATTTAAAAAAAAAATCACTCACTGCACGGTTATAGCCTTCTATAAAGACTTCTTCTTCTAGTCTTCTATAATTCCAACCATTATCTCTGTCCCACATTCATCTACACACGTGGGCACATACACCTACGGGGTTGGCTGGCACTACTAGCCCATCCTATTGGTAGTCTGCTTTTTGGGTCCTTTTGATTACCAGTTCAATGGAGATCTGGGCACTTGTGTCAGATCCCCTACACACACACACACACACACACACACACACACACACACACACACACACTGCTGTTTTCTGTTTTTCAATGGCTTTGCCTCAGGCTACCAGTCTCTGCCTCCCTAGGAGTCATTGTTGGCATAATCACACTCTCTCCTTGTTTCTGGGGAGTGGAGATGTTGAACGATTACTTTCCCTCATCGGCTTTCATTACCCATTGAGCATTGCCACTGAGCCCTAGGGTTCAAGACTGAACTTGCTCCCAAGAAGAGGCCTCATCCAAATCATTTATAGTGCATAACCAGTCTGTGGCCTGATAGAAATGGGGGGCAAGTCATTCCTTATTACATAGTTGTCCTGCTACTCTTCTATTACCCCCTCACTGTTCCTTACTGTTACCCCAGTTTTCTTTTGAAACACCACCCTCTCCCTGAGGCACATTCAGACAATTTGATTCTCTTCCCAGGATCTTGCCCAAGATCATTTTCCTTCCACCCTCCACCAATTTTGAAATCTCCCAGCTGTGGTGAAGCGAAGGCAAACCCTCTGTGGTGATGTCTTTGATCATTGGAGGGAGACCACAGAGCTGGGTAATGGAGAAATGAGTCTGTGCTGTGCTGAGCAGGTCTTCAGAGTCAAGGTAAGGCTCATAGGCTCTCCACCCTTCCATCTGGTCACTGACAGGGAAACTGTGCCGTGGCTGGGGCGTCTCTCAGTGGAGCTGTGCTGTAGATCAGCAGGCGTCTTCCCAACCACAGCCCACATCATTTTTCTTCCTCTGATTCTGTCCTCCTTGTGAGATCAACCATCTGTTACATTTCCATGCTTGCAGAAAGATACCTACTTCATTTTGGCAGAGCATGTGGGGGCAGAGCTGCCACTTTTGAATTGATGCTTAATTCTACCAGGGAGACCCTGTGCTATGAGGAAAGCCACAGGTGATGATGCTCTGTCACCTCTCTTGGCTCCAGGTAATGTTCCTTCTTCCGTTATAATAAGAATGTAAATTTTTCCAATCTGTCATGAGATGTTGGTTAAAATCATCTCCCCTAGAAAGCCCTTAGCACAGAAAGCTCCAGTGAGGTTCTGAGTGATCAGCAGGGCTTCCAGGGACTCTCCGTGACATCAGCACCAGAATGGCTCATGTCCGTATGTTCCACTTAAACTTACACGTGGCCACGAGATAAATAAAGGCCATGGACTAAGGAGGACAATGTGGAGAAACACAAACATAATTCAGGGTCATCAAATATTTCATGTCAGGAAATACATAATAAACAGTTCAGGACTTGAAAACCACATGTGGCCTCTGACACAACTACTCAACTGTGAGGCAAGAACGGCACCAAAAATATATAATGAGGGGCTGAAGATGTGTAGCTGAGTAGATGGCTTGCCCAGCATTCAGGAAACCCTGTGTCTAATACCCAGCACCACATACAAAGTTACGATGGCACACACCTATAATCCCACTATACAAGCAGAGGTGGAAGAAGCAGAAGTTCAAAGCCATCCTCAGTTACATAGTGACTCCAAGGCCAGCCTGGACTACTAAGACTGTATACCAAGAAACAAAGCAGACTTGGGTGAAGTACAGTCACTGTTTTCGAATGAACACAAGCCAAAAACTATGCACGCATAGCCTAGAGGCTGGAAATCTATTAAAGACTTTTTAAAAAACATATAACATGACTATGTCCCAGTAGAACCTTATTTACAAAGACACGTAGTGGTTAGCTAAGTGTGCTGAGCCCTGTTGCTGCTTTACCGTCTCCTCTGTGCTACCAGGGATTCTCTTTTACTGAAAAGTTTGAAACGTGGGAGAAACTGAAGACACGTGAGAGAAAATACCAGATACCCACCTTCTATTGCAAACAGCTTCACTTTGGCTTTATTACCGCTTTTATGCTTTAACCTGGATCTGATGGTTGTGCCATATACATATTTTGCAACTTGTTACAAGGTTACCACATTTTGTTGAAGCAGCTGAGAAAATAAACTCTGAGTTCTGAACCAGTTTTGCATGATTCCTCCTGGAATATCCTGATTTGATTGATTTAACTGATTAAAGATTGGTTTTGAATTCAGTGCCCAGCTTCTGCTGGGCGTGTGGTATCTACTGAGAAGCTGTTGGCTTGCAAACTCCATTTAACAGGAGCCAAGAATGACCTTGAACTTTTAGTCCTCCTGCCTCTTACTAGTATGTGTTCCCATATCCTAAGTACTGGAATCACGGGCATGTAATACCATGTATGATTTATGCACTGCTGGGGATTGAACCCAGGGCCTCGTGTATGCTAGAAATGAGTTATATCTCAGGCCTACAGACACATCTAGAGTGGTGTCTGGGCACCATTGCCTCAACAAGCTGCCATGGACAATTAGCCATCACAGGCTTCTAATAGACTTGTGTTTGCTTGTGTTCTGTCTTCTTTTTTGGTGGTTGAAGTCATCCCAGTCCACTGGGATGAATGGCATGATCCTCGCAACCTAATCAGCGTCCATTATTGCTGAGTGCTTAATGGCAAGATGGAAATTTCCTCAGAAATCATGTCATGAAAATGTCTCCTTCAGAAAAAAATTAATCTAGTGACATCTAGAAGTGTGGTTTTAGAGACTGGACCTGAGATAAAGGTTTAATCTCCAAATATTCTAAAACCTTGGGTTGGTTTGGCAGATTTGATATGTCCTGCAGGACTGAGGAAGGCTTCTAATGAGGAGTCTAGACGTGCCAGAAACAAAAGCAAAGGGCTCCATTGATAGAATCCCAATGAGCAGCCTTCACGGTTTCAAATAGATCTCATTTTCTCTCTTAAGAGAAATTGAGATCACATTAGCATTGTCTGAGTGTTTGACCTGGATATGACTGAGGGGATATTTTTCAATCTGCCACAATGAGTGTTTGGGTTGTTTTTATTGTTTCACTGTCTTGTTCATTTTAATACATAGATAAACCATTGCTAGGAGTGAGAAGAATTTTTATTTACACTGAGTACTAGACACCGAAAAGATATCTACAAATAATATTTTCCTTTTCAGGGCTCTTTTCACTTTTTTTTAAACTGAGTCTTTGAAAACACAAAAGATTTCAGTTTTAATGAACCTTTTAATTATTATTCCTTCTGATGTCATATCAAAAACACCTTGCCTAATGCAAGAAAATGAAGATTTCTTCTAAGAGTTGCTTAGTTTTAATTGTTATATTTAAGTCCTTGACCATTTCAGAGAAAATTATGTATATTCTATGAGGAAGGAAAATGGCTACATTCTTTGGTATATATACATATTTATACAAATTGTGTCTCTGTGTGTGACTGTAATGGTTCATTTTTACTGAATTTGAAAACTGCATGGCACATTAGTAAGGCTCACCCAGAAGTGGGTATGTGTGAGGACTCACAGAGATTAGATCATGAGGCCCATGACCGAGCATACAGCTTTAGGCATTGATGGATTAAAAATTAGATAGCTCTTTTTGTGAGTCAGAGGATCTGTGGAGAGTGGGGCCTGAGGAATTATCTGGGGTTATCTTGAATAGGTTAGTTGAGGTGGGAAGACCCGCTCTAAAAGCGGCTGGAACCATTCCCTAGGCTCTGTTTCTGGATCCCTTAAAAGGCTTAAAATGATAGCTGAGCACCAGCTATCATTACCACCCTCGCCTTCCTAACTGGAATGCAATGCGACCGGATGTCCTTAAACGCCTGCTTCCTTGACTTCACCACCACCATAGACAACACACTTGAACTGTGAGCCAAAATAAATCCTTTCGGTTTCCTTTGGTCAAGTATTTTGTTGGTGCAATGAGGAAAGAAACTAATGCAGTAACAGAAGCAAGAGTCTAACACAGTCTCTAATTATCCTGGCATCATTTGTTGAAACATTATTTCCTCCTTGAATTTTCTTGGTATTCTTGCCAAAAGCTGGATGACTATAACCATGAGGGACTATTTTTGGACTCCCAGTTTTGCTCTGTGGATTTATATATGCATCCGTATGCCAGTATCACATTGTCTTGATTATATCTCTGTAGTGAAATTTATAATCAGAAAGTGCTCTGTTCCAAGTATTCAGAAACAGTTTTTATTTTATTTGGCGTGCTTGCTGACTTGTTTGTTAATAGGGTTTTTTCCTCTAATAGTTGTTTCTGTAGATTCTTTAAGATTTTCCATATGTAAAAATTTATCACTTACAAATAGTTTATTTTTCCTTTCCCAGCAGGGTGCATTTCATTTCTTCTGCTAATTTTCCAATTTTCTGCCTAGACTTTCCAACCCAATGATGAGTTAAGTGCTAAAAACATCTCTGTCCTGATTTTAAAGTGGCAAAAAACATGTCTTTGTTCCCTGATATTAAAGGGGATTTTTCTTTTAGTGTTAAATATATATTGGTGGATGTTTTCCAGAGGTGTCATTGATCAGGTTGAAAAACTTAAAACCTTTTACTCCTAGTTTAATCATTCAATTTTATTAAATTAGTTTGTTAAAATAGTTTCCATCAATTGAGATGGTCTTATGAAAATTTCCCCTCCATATTAGTATGGTTTATTAAATTTTCATAGTTTCTATTAATATTGAATTCCTGTGATAAATCCAACTTGATCCTATTTTATATATTGTTAGATTCAGTTTGTTAATGCTTTATGAAGGAGTTCATAGAATTGGGCAAGGACCCTATAAAACGTAGATGTGGGGAATGGGGCTGGACCTCAAAGGCCAGGCAAGGAGTCTTTTGTACTTTCTACTTTTACTACTCAGTTGTCATCCAATTCTTTGAATATATGACACATTCAATGTTCTGCTTCTGGGATGCCTACCCATAGTGATGATGGAGGTGACGGCTAAATTAAAGGATGCTAATCTCCCCACACTCCTGGGATCTTCTGGAACCAAGAGCTTAGGGTTGCTCATTTAGCTGTGGAAGACTGAGAGGCCCTGTCTTCTAGCCAGAGGCTTCTGAGAACATTGCCATGTGTGTTAGCTTCCTGAACCTTTAGGAAGGGTGGGATGGGCTCCTTTCCTGCCACCATCATCTTCTGTGAATCTCCCCCACACTTTCCATAGCTCCACACTTCTTTTTTACCTCTGAGTATATGAGTCCCTGGTGTGGGAGCCCACATTACTTGTGCACAGAGCAAACAGTGACAGCAGGGACTTAGGAAAGCCACCACTCTGGAAACAGATGTTTAGTCTGTGATGCATTTAGGGATTTCTCTTTGTCACATGACCTTCAAGTTGATTCGTTTATTGCAACATTTGTTTAATGCTAGATGAATTTGCTTGATGCTTGGAAACGATTTTAAAATCCCACAGAGTGTGTTGATGTGTGACCACTCTGAGACAAATTGAATGGAAGTGATTTTTCTCGGTGAATTTAGTTATCTCTCAGCCGTAGATATGTACACCACCTTTCCACATTTTTAAAGCGAAGACATTTACAATAGGAGCTAGAGAATTATTTTTGGTACTTTAAAACTCTCTCGTGCATAACCTTTCCTGTGGCTCTGTGGCTTCCTTAGGAAAGCAATGATAGGTGAAAATGGCCTTTCTGAGCAGAATGTCCCTGAATGTGTCCTTGTCAGATGGACTCAATCAGGGAGAAAGCAGAAACAGATGTCTGTGTCTAGAGGCTTTTTTTTTTTTTTTTTTTTTTTTTTTTATTTTTTTATTTTTATTTTATTTTTCTTTTTAGTTACATTTTGTTAACTCTGTGTCCCAGCTGTATCCCGCTCCCTCATTCCCTCCCCAACCCCACACTCCCTCCCTGGTCTCCTCCCTGCCCCTTTCCAAGTCCCCTGATAGGGGAGGACCTCCTCCCCTTTCATCTGACCCTGTTTTATCAGGTATCTTCAGGGCTGGCTGCAAAGTCCTCCTCTGTGGCCTAACAGACTGCTCCTCCCCTGGGGTGGGGGTCAAACAGCCTGCCCTTGAGATCCTATTAGAAATAGTCCGTGTTCCCCTTACTTTGGAAAACTACTTGGTTACTGAGCTACCACAGGCCACATCCGAGCAGAAGTTCTAGGTTATATCCATAGATGGTCCTTGGTTGAGTGTCAGTCTCAGAAAAGACCCTGTGCCCAGATATATTTGGTCCTTGTGGAGCTCCTATCCTTTCCATATCATACTAACTTCCCTTCTTTCATATGATTCCCTGCACTCTGCCGAGGGTTTGGTTATGAGTCTTAGTGTCTGCTTTGAAACACTGCTAGGTAGAGTCTTTCAGATGCCTTTTGTGATAGACTCCTGTCATAAGTTCAATGCACATCCCATTTGTCTTTCTAAATGAGGATTAATCACCTTCGCCTGTGTCCACTTTCTTGATTATCTTCTTTAGGTGTGTAGATTTCATTATGTTTATCATGTCTTGTAGGTCTATATAAGCGAGTATATACCAAGTTTGTCTTTCTCCTTCTGGGATACTTCACTCAGAATGATCTTTTCTAGATCCCACCACTTGCCTGCAAATTTCATGATTTCTTCCTTTTTGATTGCTGAGTAGTATTCCATTGTGTAAAAATACAACAGTTTCTGTATCCATTCCTCCGTTGATGGACATCTGGGTTGTTTCCAAGTTCTGGCTATTACAAATAAAGCTGCTATGAACATGGTTGAACAAATGTCCTTGTTGTGTACTTGAGCAAATTTTGGGTATATACCTAGGAGTGGTATAGCTGGGTCTTGAGGTAGCACTACTCCTAGTTGTCTGAGAAAGCGCCAGATTGACTTCCAGAGTGGTTGAACCAGTTTACATTCCCACCAGCAATGGAGGAGGGTTCCCTTTTCTCCACAACCTCTCCAGCATGTGCTATCACTTGAGTTTTTCATCTTGGCCATTCTGATGGGTGTAAGGTGATATCTCAGGGTCGTTTTGATTTGCATTTCCCTAATGGCTAATGAGGTTGAGCATTTCTTTAAGTGTTTCTCTGCCATTCGACGTTCCTCTTTCGAGAATTCTCTGTTTAGCTCTGTTCCCCATTTTTTAAGTAGATTACTTGGTTTGTTGCTTTTCTGCTTCTTTAGTTCTTTATATATACTTGATATTAGCCCTCTGTCAGATAAAGGGTTGGTGAAGATTCTTTCCCAATCTGTAGGCTGTCTATTTGTTTTGATGACAGTGTCTTTTGCTTTACAGAAGCTTTTCAGTTTCATGAGGTCCCATTTATTGATTGTTGCTCTTAGAGCCTGTGCTGTTGGTGTTCTGTTCAGGAAGTTGTCTCCTGTGCCAATGAATTCTAGGCTGTTTCCCACTTTTTTTTCCAGCTGATTTAGAGTATCTGGTTTTATGTTGAGGTCCTTGATCCACTTGGACTTTAGTTTTGTGCAGGGTGATAGATATGGATCTATTTTCATTTTTCTGCATGTAGACATCCAGTTGGTCCAGCACCATTTGTTGAAGATGCTGTCTTTTTTCCATTGAATGGATTTGGCTTCTTTGTCAAATATTGAGAATTCATAGGTGTGTGGGTTTATTTCTGGGTCTTCTATGCGATTCCATTGATCCTCCTTTCTGTTTCTATGCCAATACCATGCAGTTTTTATTACTGTTGCCCTGTAGTACAGCTTGAGATCGGGAATGGAGATACCTCCAGATGATCTGTTGTTGTACAGGATCGTTTTGGAGATTCTGGGTTTTTTGTTTCTCCATATGAAGCTGAGAATCTTTTTTTCAAGGTCTGTAAAGAATTGAGTTGGTATTTTGATGGGAATTGCATTGAATCTGTAGATTGCTTTTGGCAGGATGGCCATTTTCACAATGTTAATCCTACCAATCCATGAGCACGGGAGATCTTTCCATCTTCTGAGATCTTCTTCAATTTCTTTCTTCAAAGACTTGAAGTTTTTCTCAAATAGGTCTTTCACTTGCTTGGTTAGAGTCACACCAAGGTACTTTATGTTGTTAGTGGCTATTGTGAAGGGTGTTGTTTCCCTAATTTCTTTCTCAGCCTTTTTGTCTTTGGTATACAAGAGGGCCTCTGATTTTTTTGAGTTGATTTTGTATCCTGCCACTTTGCTGAAGGTGTTTATCAGCTGAAGAAGTTCTCTGGTTGAATCTTTGGGGTCGCTCATGTATACTATCATATCATCTGCAAATAGTGACACTTTGACCTCTTCCTTTCCGATTTGTATCCCCTTGATCTCCTTTAGTTGTCTTATTGCTCTGGCTAGGACTTCAAGTACAATGTTAAAGAGATATGGAGAGAGTGGGCAGCCTTGTCTTGTCCCTGATTTCAGTGGGATTGATTTAAGTTTCTCTCCATTGAGTTTGATGTTGGCTATAGGCTTGCTGTATATTGCCTTTACTATCTTTAGGTATGTGCCTTGTATCCCTGATCTCTCCAAGACTTTAAACATAAATGGGTGCTGGACTTTGTCAAATGCTTTTTCAGCATCTAAGGAGATGATCATGTGATTTTTCTCCTTCATTTTGTTTATGTGGTGGATTACATTGATGGATTTCCGTATGTTGAACCACCCTTGCATTCCTGGGATGAAGCCTACTTGGTCATGGTGGATGATATCTTTGATGTGTTCTTGGATTCGGTTTGCAAGTATTTTATTGAGTATTTTTGCATCAATGTTCATAAGAGAGATAGGTCTGAAGTTCTCTTTTTTTGTTGGATCTTTGTGTGGTTTAGGTATCAAAGTGACTGTGGCTTCATAGAATGAGTTTGGTAGTGTTCCTTCTGTTTCTATTTTATGGAATAGTTTGTGGAGAATTGGTGTTAGTACTTCTTTGAAGGTCTTGTAGAATTCTGCGCTGAAGCCATCTGGTCCAGGGCTTTTTTTGGAGGGGAGACTGTTAATGACTGCTTCTATTAACTTGGGAGATATAGGACTATTCAGTCTTTCTACCTGATCTTGACTTAATTTTGGTAGATGGAATCTGTCAAGAAAGTTATCCATTTCATTTAGATTTTCAAATTTTGTGCCATATAGGCTTTTGTAGTATGACCTAATAATCGTTTGGATTTCCTCAGTGTCTGTAGTTATGTCCCCATTTTCCTTTCTGATTTTGCTGATTTGTATGGTTTCTCTCTGCTTTTTAGTTAGTTTGGCTAAGGGTTTGTCTATCTTGTTGATTTTCTCAAAGAACCAGCTTTTTGTTTCATTGATTCTTTGGATAATTTTATTTGTTTCTAATTGATTGATTTCTGCCCTTACTTTGATTATTTCCAGCCGTCTGCTCCTCTTGGGTGTATCTGCTTCTTTTTTTTCTAGGTTTTTCAGTTGGGCCATTAAGTTGTTTGTATGTGATGTTACAGATTTCTTCTTGTAGGCACTTAGTGCTATAAATTTTCCTCTGAGCACTGCTTTCAATGTGTCCCATAAATTTGGGTATGTTGTGCCTTCATTTTCATTGAATTCTAGAAAGTCTTTAATTTCTTTCTTTATTTCTTCCTTGACCCAGCTGTCATTGAGTAGTAAGTTGTTCAGTTTCCATGTGCGTGTCGGCTTTTTGTTGTTTCTGTTGTTGTTGATGTCCAGCTTTAGTCCATGGTGGTCAGATAGTATACAAGGGATTATTTCAATCCTTTTGTATCTGTTGAGGCTTGCTTTGTGACCAACTATATGGTCTATTTTGGAGAAGGTTCCATGCGGTGCTGAAAAGAAGGTGTACTCTTTTGAGTTTGGGTGAAAAGATCTGTAGACATCTATTAGGTCCATTTGATTTAGGGATTCTGTGAGTGCTTTCATTTCCCTATTTGGTGTCTGTCTGGTTGATCTGTCCCTTGATGAGAGTGGGGTGTTGAAGTCTCCCACTATTAAGGTATTAGGATCAATGTATGATTTAAGCTTTAATATTGTTTCATTTACGAATGTAGGTGCTCTTGTATTTGGGGCATAGATATTCAAAATTGTGATGTCCTCTTGTTGGATTTTTCCTTTGATGAGAATATAGTGGCCCTCCTTATCTTTTTTGATTAACTTGGGTTGAAAGTCTATTTTATTAGATATTAGGATGGCTACTCCAGCTTGTTTTCTGGAACCATTTGCTTGAAAAACATTTTTCCAGCCCTTTACTCTGAGGTAGTGTTTATCTTTGTTGCATAGGTGTGTTTCTTGGATGCAACAGAATGTTGGGTCCTGTTTCCGTAACCATTCTGTTAGCCTGTGTCTTTTTATTGGTGAGTTGAGTCCATTAATATTGATAGATAATATTGACCAATGCATGTTAGTTCCTTTTGTAATGGAGTCGATGATCTTACCTTGTTTCATTGCTTGTTTTCTTTTCATTTTTGTTGGGATGTTATCTGTATGCCCTGTTTTCTTGGGTGAATTCGTTTTCGTTGGATTGGAGTTTTCCTTCTAGTATCTTCTGTAGGGTTGGTTTGCTGTATAGATATTGCGTAAATTTAGTTTTGTCATGGAATATTTTGTTTTCTCCATCTATGTTGATTGAAAGCTTTGCAGGGTATAGTAGTCTGGGTTGACATTTGTGATCTCTTAGAGTCTCCATGATGCTTGCCCAGGCCCTTCTGGCTTTCATAGTTTCTGATGAGAAGTCTGGTGTGATTCTGATAGGTCTACCTTCATATGTTACTTGGCCTTTTTCCCTTGCTGCTTTTAATATCTTTTCTTTGTTCTGTAGATTTAGTGTTTTGACTATGATGTGACGTGATGTGTTTCTTTTCTGGTCTAGTCTATTTGGTGTTCTGTAGGCCTCTTGTATATTTATGGACATCTCTTTCTTTAAGTTGGGAAAATTTTCTTCTATGATTTTTTTGAAAATATTTTCTGGACCTTGGAGCCTGGAGTCTTCTTTTTCATCAATTCCTATTATTCTTAGATTTTGTCTTTTCATAGCATCCTTGATTTCTTGGATATTTTGTGATTGGAATTTTTCTGATTTTACTTTTTCTTTGAGAGAAGTATCAATTTCTGCAAGTGTGTCTTCAGCTCCAGAGATTCTCTCTTCCATCTCTTGTATTCTGTTGGTGATGCTTACTTTTGTGGTTCCTGATCTTTTCTCCAAGTTCTCCAGCTCAAGAGTTTTCTCACTTTGTGTTTTCTTTATTGATTCTAATTCTGTTTTCATGCCTTGCACCATTTCTTTTATGTGTTTGAATTTGGATTCCTGTCTCTCTACGATGGACTCTATTTCTTTGTTCATTTCTTTTTTGTATGCCACTAATTTCTTCTCTACTTGTGCCTCTATTTGTTTGGCTATGTTTGCCTGTGTTTCTTTAAGGGTTTTGTCTATTTCTTCTTTCTTTACCTCCAATTGACTGGCCATCTCTTTGAAAGATTTGTTCATTTCCTCCTTATGAGCCTCAAATAATTGAGCAAGCATGGCTTTAAGGTCATTTTCCTGTGCTTCTGATGAATTGGAATATCCATCGATTTTGGGGTTTGCTGGTGAAGTCATGATGTCCTGATTTATGTTGGAAATGTTCTTTCGCCTACCCCTGGCCATTGGCTTATCTGAGACCTTCCCTGTTTGTTTTTGGATTCAGCCGATCAGACTGGTACTGTCTCTCTCTCGAGTCTGGAGAATTCTTCAGGAAGTTGAGAGAGGTCCCGTGTCCTTAGCGTATGCTGAGGACTAGCTGTACCTGTGGGAGGAAAGTACGCAGGCGCAAACAGAGGCAAATGCAAGCGTGCGTGCGTGTGTGTGTGTATATGTGTGTGTGTGTGTGTAAGTGGGTGTGGGCGTGTGTCTCGAGGGACAGAGTGATGGCTAATGTTGAACCCTTGAGTGTGTGGGAGGGGCTCTGCAATGTATATGTCGCAGGCGCTAGTGATGATCGCAGCGCAATTTCTGGCATTAACTGCCTTAACTCCTCAATTAGACCCACAGAGCAGGAACTTCAATGTTCCAAGTGCCCCTCTGTTTCCCAAAGTGGGTATATGGGTGGGAGGGGGTTCGATGCCTGGCTTCTGTTTTAGAAGAAGCCAGGATCAGTGGAGCTGCAGATTCTCAAGGGTGCACTCACTTACAGGCAGGACACTTGGCAGAGATCGGCGTATCTGGGCTGTCTGCTCTCTGGTTTGGCCCTGCTTCTTTGATGTGCTCCGCCAGTTCCGTGCTGCTGTCACTGCCAGGTTATGAGGTCTTGCTGCAGCTGGAGATTTCAGGGTGGTCACATCAGTGGGAATCGGGGTAACCAGCCTTTCTGTTCTCTGGTTTGGCCCTGGTTAGTCTTAAACTGGAGGGCTGATGTGCCCCGCCAGCTCAGTGCTGCTCCGCCGCCAGGTTAGAAAGTCCCGCTGTAACTGGAGACTGGGTTGCTAGTCCAGATGCTTTCTGGGAAGTCCTGGGGTCTCTTTACTGTGCTCTCCAAGCTTCGGAGGCCCAGCGCCTGGTGTGTCTAGCTTGTATGGCGTTTCTGTCTGGTTTTGGTGAGTATATAGCGTATTCTCTGCCACTGTGGTATTGGGCGGGCCGTACCGTCAGTGATCGCGATCCTGCGGAGCTAGTATGGCGTCTAGCAGACTCGGGCCCTGGGAGGATGGTGCAGCTGCCGCGCGTGAATCTGGGGCTCTGAGACACAGTACTGCTGGCCTTTGCCGATAAAGGACTTGGGGCTCAGCCTCAGTGGCTGCAGGCCCCAGGCAGTTAGGTCTGCGCTGAGAAAGGCGAGTCCGCTGTGCCGAGGAGGAGGGAGGTCTGGGGGAGGGGAGTGCAGAGAGATCAAAGGATCGTTTCTCACCTTCCCCAAACAAGTCCCTGGGTGACCCGAGACCAAGGTTTTCACCTCCGGCGATGTTCCCTGTTGTTTAGAAAGTCTCTCCGTTGTTTCCCTGGCTTCAGAAGTTCTTCCACTCATCAACTCAGAACTTTTTCTCTTCCACAGCTTGGAAACTGTGTGTGCTAGTCGCCATCTTGGCTCCGCCCCCTAGAGGCTTTTTTGATGCCAGCTCTTCTGATGATGATGAGTGGCTCTAGGTTGGGGCATACTAGCCCCAGGCTTTGTGTATATCTGTGGGCATAAGGATAAGTAAGAGGTCAGAGTGAATAGGGAAGGACAAAGTGTGCTGAGGGGCCGGTGGGATTGTTCTAGTACAGGAAGAGATGGAGAAAGGAGAGGATGATGCTCTTTGAAGGACTTAAGAGGATGAGGATCCAGGATGTAACAGTTTATATGAGGCAGGGAAATGGCTACATTCTTCTCCTCCCCCCCATATAAACTCTTCATCCAACCTCTTTGTTGCTGGTGGATTTGGTCCACATTCTGGTTTTCCAAAGGGGCTCTGTCCTCTACCTCTGCTTTAGGTGACATCATAGCTTCTGTGATATTCTGCTTTCACCTGGATCCTGCAAGCTCTGAGGAGTTTTGTGACATCATTTCTGAAAGCCCAGTTCCAGGGCATAGTAGGATCTCAACCTGGCAACAAGGCAGCCATGGCAACTGCTGAAACAGCAGTGGGGTGAGGGCAAGAGCTGAACTCCTCTTCCTGTCCTTCTGGGTTCCACCTGCAGAAGAGGGGGGTGAGTGCAGAGAATGGACACAGACTTCAGTGGGGAGTGCTTTCCCAGACCTCCCCCTGTCTCTGTCTGTAATTGTTCTCCACAGCACTAGTCACATAAGCACTTCTCTGAGATTTCTGAGATGCCCAGCCTTTACCCAAACTGTTCACTCTGTTCTGTCCTCTGTTCCTCCTGTTCCAGAAGCCTGTCTCCTCCCTTGGATATACATGGTGGCATGGAGTTGCTGACTTAGGCGCCTGTTGTGGAAATGGCTCCCTAGGAACCTGGTAGGTCTGGAGTGATGTATCCTGCCTCTCCAACTCTTTGACTGAAAGGACCTTGTTACATCACAGGCTAAACCAAGCAACCCCTAAAACACTGGCTACAGCAGCATTCTCGTAGGAGTTCCTCCTTTTATGAACAGCGGAGGTCCTAACTGGTGAGGATGCCCAGGCTGGTGCTATACTTGCTCTATATCTCATAACCTTTGATGAACTTTTCACAGCAGTGTTGGGGTCAAGAGGAGGCCATTTTACAAATATCTCTCTACTGAATACAACACAAGGCAAAGATGAGCTTTATCTCATGTCTGAATTGCATAAAGTAGGGCAGGTGTAATACCAAGAGCTACTCCATGTACTCTCGATAAATGAAGAAATGTGTAGAGACTCCTCAAAAGACCCAGCCTTCTCAACAAGTCTTGAAAAGTGTAGTGTCTTTACAATATCACCCATGGGAGAACCCAGGAACTGTTTCATGACCCCTGAATGGCAGCGAGTATAATATCCACTGTTGAACTGTCTGGGAGTTTAAGAAGACAATGAAAGAAAGCCTGCTGGTCTTTCTTTGACTGGATTCAGCTGTTTGTCTAGATGGCCACTAAAAGCTAAGAACTGGCAAACTGCAGAACCTTTTGATAAAGGGTTTTGAGACAGCTGACTTTAACTGGGTTAAGAGTCTTATAATTGACTAGCAAAGTGCACTTCAGTATATAAGTGAGGTTGTTCAATCTGGCGCTTTCTCAGACCACTAGAAATAGCGCTTCCTCAAGATCCAGCCATACCACTCCTAGGCATATATCCAAAAGAGGCTCAAGTACACAATAAGGACATTTGCTCAACCATGTTTGTAGCAGCTTTATTTGTAATAGCCAGAAGCTGGAAACAGCCCAGATGCCCCTTAGTTGAGGAATGGAAGTAGAAATTGTGGTACATCTACACAATGGAATACTACTCAGCAATGAAAAATAAGGAAATCATGAAATTTGCAGGTAAATGGTGGGACCTGGAAAGGATCATCCTGAGCGAGCTGTCCCAGAAGCAAAAAGATGCACACAGTATATACTCACTCATATAGACATATAATATAGGATAAACCTACTAAAATCTGTACATCTAAAGAAACTAATCAAGAGAGAGGACCCTGACTAAAATGCTTAATCCCTATCCTGAAAGGCAAAGAGGATGGACAGAAGAAGAAGAAGAAGAAGAAGAAGAAGAAGAAGAAGAAGAAGAAGAAGAAGAAGAAGAAGAAGAAGAAGAAGAAAACAGAAAACAAGCTAGGAACCTGCCACAGAGGGCCTCTGAAAGGCTCTGCCCTGCAGACTATCAAAGCAGATGCTGAGACTTATGACCAACTGTTGGCCAGAGTGCATGCAATCTTATGTAAGAAGTGAGAAGATCAGAAGGAAGGAGAGAAGGACCTCCCCTAACAGTGAACTTGGAGAAGAGCTTGTGTGAAGAAGGGGCAGGGAGGGTGGAATCGGGAGGGGAGGAGGGAGGGGCTTTGGGGGATTCCAAATGAATAAAGTGTAATTAATGAAAGTTAAAAAAAGAGAGAATTAAATATTGGGCCTGGGAGACCTGTCCTGAATATAGGATGCAGCATCCATAGGCTGGGGACTGGAAGGGCGAAAACGGAGGAGCAGAAAGCCAGCAAGCACAGTCACTCACCTGCCACATGAGCTACTCTGTTTATCATACACAATCTTTTTTCCTGGGTTTTGTTCGACTGTTTGTTTCTCCTCTTGATCTGCTTATCATTTACTGCCAAATGGTTGTTTTTGCAAAGTTGTTTATAGAAAGGATTTAAGGTCGAAGTGGTTCTCTTATCCTGTCCAGATCAGATGCTGTGTTTCCACCTGTTCTCTAGAGCTATCTATCAACTCAGACTCCCTGCAGATCCAGTATGAGATCTGGCTGAGCTGGGCTGAGCTGCACAGATCGAAGGGGATCTGTTTGCTTCCAGCCATCACATTCAGTTCACATCCACCTGAAGAGCTCTGCCCCAAAGAGTTTTCTCACAGGGCCCTCTCTCCCCTGGATAATGGTCTTCTCTGTCTTCTTATCCATCTCCGGTCTATGTTCTTTTTTTTGCCATTTTGTCCAAGAGGAATATTGATCAACTTTTTTTAGCTCCCCACTTACAGAGGCTTAGCTGTGAGTTTTTCAGAATTGTCTTCTTTTATTTTATCCATGTAATATAATAAGAAAAAATTCTCTACACACAGCTCAGCCTGACATGTTGCCAAAGCTCTCCTTTCTAAGTTCTCTATAATGAATATATTGTTGAAATTCAATAAAGAGTCATTCATAAAAATGAAAATGTGATTACAAGAATCTCTCTCTTAATCCCTAGGATCAACACTAAAAGGATTTTTTTTTTCATAAGAACTGTGAGGGATTGTAATCATGTGCATTATATGAAAATTTATTCACAGCACATAGTGGCTTATGTGCATCAATGTATTTATCTTCCAAAACTCTATAAAGTAGACAGTTATTTAATGCCCTTTATAATGAGGAAACTGAGGCAACACAATTACTAGTGACAGATAGAATTCAGATCAGGCAACCTGATTTCACAGGCTGCTCGTGTCCCCAGCCCCTTGTCACAGACACAAAACTCACTTAAACTAAAAAGAAGCTTCTTTGAGTTTTTAAATTTTCAGGCTCATTACTGTGTATTGAGCATATGTCCCTTCGTAACACAGTCCTCCCTTTTCTGACTCCTCCCTTTGGTCCTCCTTGTCCTCTAACCAGTCTAGTTCTGTTTTTATATTGTATATGCACGCATCCTTCGTGTCTCTCTAGGAACCACAAATAGAAGAAAATATTATATTCATCTTTGAGGCTGACTTAATTCACTTAATATGATCTCTAATTCTATCTCCTTCCTTGAAAGCAACAGAAATTTGTTCTTTTTTTATGGATTAAAAATATACATCTACACATATTTTCCTACAGACAGACAGACAGACAGGCAGGCAGGCAAATACCACGTTTATCAATTTCTCCAGTTTTGAGTCTCCCCCAATTCAAAAGAAACCAGCTGGTTGGGGTTTAGATATATGCTCCTTAAAGGCCCCAAGGTGGTGCTAGTGGTAGGCTGTAGCACGTTCAGGATGCGGGGCCCAGCGCCCACTGCTGGTCCAAGTGTAGAAAGATGCCCTCTCTTCAGAAAATGATTGGCAGTTTAGTGAGAAAGTAAAGGTCCTCTTTCCTACCCACCACAGGGAAATACACACCCAAGAGAAATGGGAGCACATGACTGTTACACAACACTCTGCTCCACTCCTGTTGATTATCCGAAGCCAGTACAGCACAGGCATTCATTGAGCAAGGCTTGTGCATTCATACACAATAGTGGATAGTGACTCAGCAGCGAGCAAATACAGGACATGCACGATAACATGGCTACATCACCGAGTGACTGTGCTTGTGGAAGAAGCCTGACAACAAGGAACTGTGCTGAATAATTCCATTTGTGAAAAATGGGAAAGAAAGCCACAGTGTCAGGAAGCAGGTCAAGGCTGCAGGGAAAGTGGGGAGGTGGGGTTCAAAGGGGACAGGGGAAGATGGACACAAAAGGCTTAAAAACTCATGACTTGGCACTACTGGGTCAAAAATGTAAACTTTTAGATGAAGAGTCACTTTCTGCACAAGCGTGAGGGTCCGAGTTTAAATTCCTAGAACGCTCATACAAGCCAGATGTGGCAGTGTGCCTCTGCAACCCTCCTGCTCCCACAGCGAGGTGGGAGGAGAGGGGAGCTCGTGGGCCAGCCAGTCTGCAGTGACGAATAAGGGGCCCTGCCTTAAACAAGGTGGAAGGCAAGGACTACTGAATGAAGTTATCCTGTGATCTCCGTATGCACACCATGGCATGTTTGTGCCCACACTCATGCGCATGCACACAGAATGATGAATGTGTGCATTAGACAGAACCAATTAGGACAGGCATCTTATTATTACCGAGAAAAATGTACATTTAAGGAAATCCCAGGGCCAGGAAAAGGCTCAGTGGGTAATCTCCCAGCACGAAGACTTGAGATAAGGTCTGTAGTAACCACATAAAAATGCCAGGTGAAGCCAGGTACATCTGTAATCCCAGCTCTGGAGGGATGAAGAGAGATTGCTCTCTAGCGCTAACTGGCCAAATGGTCAGTAACAGATTCATGGAGGTACTGTCTCAACACATAGGGAGGCGAGCAGTTGAGGAAGACACTTTTAGCTCCCGTGCACATTCACACACACACATGCATGCACACATTTACACACGCATGTGAACACACAAACACACCATACACAGAGAGAAAATCTCTAATGTGCCTTTTCAGCTCACCATTCTTTAATTTGAAATAAACCTGTCATTCTTGTGCGTATTCAATGTCCATACTGCAAGCTTAATTATGCAAATAAATATCGTCCTGAAATGATTTGAAGTAGCCTAATTGGTTCCTGTGAACAAGGGCTGTTTTTTCTATGATTAAATATCTCTCACCATATGTTCCACAAATCTCCTATTTTCCCTTCAAGTATTACCAAACCCATGCCAAATCTGGCTATTTCCCCTTCCACACATGCAAATCTTTTCTCTGCTTAGTTTTCAGTGCAGCTTCTAAATAAAATTCCACCCTGGTGTTTGTGAACTTTAGCTAGCAAACAGAGAGAAATTTGCACAGCTAAATAAAATTATTAATACATAATTAATGAATGCCCTTTCGGTCTTAGTTTTGTGTTTGAACAGACATTTAATTCCCAAGAAAATACTGATGTAAGTGTAATTTCTCAAGTCCTTGGGGCTTGGTAAAGCCTCACATTTCCATGCCTGTTGCTAAGCAGAGATTTTATGTTGATGTGAATTGCAAAAAGGCTAAAGCCTTCCATTTTTTAAATAAAAATATAAGAAGTCAATGAATTGGCTTTAAAAAGTGCATCAGACAACCTCAGTGTGGTGAACGGAGAGGGAGCCAGCTCTGGGCTTTCTACGCACTAAGCCCTGGGTGGGTTAATCAGATTTTAAAGACCCGTGTGTAGCAGATGAGATGCAACCTCTGAGCACTTGTGCATCTGAAAGTTAATTTCTGCTTGAATTGACTCGGTTTGAAAACCAGGAACTCTTAATTGAATGGTTCCCACACTCAGCCTGTGGGTGGATATTGGTTATTAAAAGGTGAATTCATTAATACATAGTTAAAAATATTACTTGTACCTTTGTCTTCCAAATTTCCATAAAAATACTCAATTGAAGTTTAAAAGTAGAACAAGAAAGAAGGAAAGAAAGAAAGAAAGAAAGAAAGAAAGAAAGAAAGAAAGAAAGAA
>NW_026596046.1:22126502-22128582 GCF_907164565.1 Psammomys obesus
GAAAGAAAGAAAGAAAGAAAGAAAGAAAGAAAGAAAGAAAGAAAGAAAGAAAGAAAGAAAGAAATCAGAACATGACTGTCTACCCTAGGACAAAGTTGCTGTTGTCCTTTCAGACTGAAATTAGGCATCGATAGTGTTCTCTTTTACACCAGCTGACAGTGCTTAAAGATGGTCACTGCTGCTTCCTACCTGCAAGTTTTTGCTTCCTCATAAAACTGTCTTCACAGTGTGGCCTGGTCCTCGGGCCTGGCTTCTACAGACTGGAGCTCAGCACTATGATGCCACTTTCAATGTGACTTTTTTCTCTTGAAGCTGGCACTGCCCCCAGTTCTCACAGCTCTGAGGAAGCCAGCAGCTGGCCTCAAGCTACACTATAGAGAGGCCCAGCTGGCAGAACCAGGAGATAGCCTGTTGTCAATCGCTAGTACCTACCAGCAACCACGTGAGCTTGGAGACAGATTCTTCCTAGTCAGTCTGAAGGTGACTGAAGCCCCGTCCATTGGCTGGATGGTGACATGAGAGCTCTGAAACACAGGTCCCCTGAGCCCCCACGAACGCTGTGAGCATCCATGTTGCTGCTGAGAGCTTCGATGTACTTCTGCAGTCAGCAATAGCTATCGTGTACAGCCCTGCCTGTCCCCGAGGTAGCTCACCATTTATATACAGAGCCTAGAGAGACATCTTTAAACAAGGTCATAAACTGCAAGAAAATAATACATTTGCTGAACATAGGGTCATCCCTCAGAATCAACTGGGAATACACACACACACACACACACACACACACACACACACACACAAGCCTGAAGATGAACATTCAAGTTCCTTGTACAAAATGCTACATAGAATTTGCATGCATCCTCTGTGTGTGTGTGTTATCTATAATTATGATTGTAAATGTGACTGAAGGCTGTTTACATAGTTGCCATGCTGAGTTTAGGAAGTAAGAGTAATAATTTTTACATTAGAAGTACAAATTCTTTTAAAAACTATTTTTTTTTCACATGCGTTTGGTTGAATCTACAGATGTAGAACCTTCAGGCAAGAAGCTAACTATATCATGCCTTGATGTCACATGGGACAGGCATCAAATTCAAAGCAGCTGATTATTATTTACAGTTTCTCACAAAAGACAGGAAGTCATAAACTCAATGGACAAATAAAAAGATGGGAAATTTTAGTGCCTGTGGCAATATCTATGGTCTATCATGTTCAAACCCATTTAAATAGATGAGTAAGTAATTGCAGAAAATCTCAGCCAAACTGTTACTAAGTCTGAATCCCCAAGAGACTTGCAAAATAGTTGTCCTCTTAAGCCTGACCAACTGACAAAGTTAAAATGAACTGACAGACTAAGATCAGAAAGGAGAGGAGAACCTCCCCTATCAGTGGACTTGGGGAGTGGCATGCATGCAGAAAGGTGAGGGAGGGTGGGATCGGGAGGGGAGGAGGGAGGGGCTTATGGGGGATACAAAATGAATAAAGTGTAATTAATAAAAAATTAAATAAAAAAATGAGTCTCAAACCTCACTTTAGCTAGTTAGTAGAAATGGGAATTGCTTCAGACCATTAAAAACAACCTGGCAGCCCATTTTCAAATAAAAAGTTAAAACTGTTTATGTTTGATTTTGCAATCAAATGCCTGAGATTCCACCTGCAACTAAAATGCACAAAAATTTAATTTCTCATGTACAACAATGTTTATTACACTGCAGTTTGTGCAAGCCAAACCCTAAAAGCTGCATGGGTGTGTATTTGTAGAGCAAGTGTGGTAAGAAGATTTTGTCCTGGCAGGCTGGCCAGTTGCACATGGCTTGTGTAGTGTTTTCCAAGGGTGGAAAACAACATGTAGAGCTGCACCTATGATGAATATCGTTCATTTTTCAGAATTAATGATCTGCTTTTGTAGATATTTTACTTATACCCTATACCGGAAGAGATCAGATCATGTAGACTGTAGGAGAAAGAAGAAATTGAAAAAAAAATCTATTTTTTTTAACATGCTGGAGACATGAGAGGAAACAAAAGAAGTGAGGAATTGAGAAGGAAAAAAGAGAAGTGAAGAAGAGGAACAAGAAAA
>NW_026596046.1:22128592-22142930 GCF_907164565.1 Psammomys obesus
TGTGTGTGTGTGTGTGTGTGTGTGTGTGTGTGTGTGTGTGTGTGTGTTTGACTGAGTATGTGCATGTGCACAAAATTGCACAAAGAAAGATTCCAGGAGAGATAACAGTTACTCCATTAGACCAATATTAGAGATGCCCCCCTAATTTTCCTCATGCTGTATTCTATTTCATTCTTTTCTCTCAACAAACATGTTATTTATATAATCAACAGGGGAAAAAACAAAAATCTATTTTCACTGTGGAATCAACTCATTAGTCATCTTTTTGGGCATTATTTATTAAAGTTCTGTAAAATTTTTAATTTGGGAGAGAGTTCTGCTATTAAAAACAAAACAAAACAAACAAACAAACAAAAAAACAACCACAACACCCCTAAACAAACTATTAGCAGAACACTCAAGAGACAATGCTAAACTCGTCTCTGAGGCCATGGAATTCAGAGTAGAGATTGTTTTCTCTGACTATAGCAGGAGAGATATGGGGTAGGATTTACAAAGTTAGTGGTAGGCAAAATCCTTGTGGAATTAAAATATGCTACACATTACAATGTACAGGACAGTTAAAAAAAATGACAGGCACAGGCTGTGTCCAGGTCAGAGTATTGTATTAGGCCCAGGCAGTGTTTCTAAAACTGTATTTCAATTCCAGTCAGAAGGTGATTATATACCCCAGTAACGGTCATGCCACCATTTCACTGCCCCATCATGCTTATCCAAACAACCATGATTAAACTCAACAGGTAACACAAACGAAAAGCAAGAGGGGTCTTTGACAGATTCTTGGCGGTGGGGGGGACGTAGTTTGAGGAGGGAGGTCAAAATACATTATATACATGTATGAAATTTTCCAAGAATAAATAAAGTTTCAAGAATAAATTTTACTAGCAGAATCAAGAGATTTCACATAAAAAAAAAAACCTCTGGATATCAATGTGGTTGTGCTTTGTATCATTTTCATTGTTGCAGAATATAAAGTCTTTTCAACAATTGACTCACATCCTTGTGCAGAAAACAGCCAGCTAGACCCACAGTGACTAGCTGTCTCCCTCTGACAGAAAGGTGGGTTTCTATGGCCATATTTCACATTTTCCAATGGATCTCTATCACGGCACCTGGCTGGCATCTGCCTGACTTGCCTCCATTCTAGATGGCTCCCTCAATTACTAGACAGTACAGCAACAGGGACTCTCAGAGAATGACCCTGAGCTGCCCTCTGACGGTCCTGGCAGTAAGTAGGCCTACGACCTGCTAGGTGCTGTACCCAGGACACTTGGCTATCCAAGATTTCCAGATTCTAGACCCCAAATACCTGGAACTGCACAGTCAAGGCGCAAGCCCAAAGCCATGTACTGTGAAGTTTTGGGAGGTAGGCCCCTCATGAATGAGATAAACATCCTCACTAAAGCTGCCTCAGAATGCTGCCCTGTTTTCTCCCTCATGGAGTCATAGGGAAGATCCTGGCTTTTAAATGTAGAGCTAAGTTTTGCCAACTTGCAATGAAAACAAAGGGACTAAACCTCCAACCAAAGCATGAAATGCAAAATAGAGAATTTAAACTCTGGGACTTCTGATGACATGGCAGTCTCTGGAGCATCCAGACATAAAAGAAACTGTTTAGTGTTTCACTGAGTTAAGAAAAGTTACAGAATCTTCTTTGAAAGAAAGCTCTTTGGCCTTGGCAATGGCCTACAAGAGCTGGCAAGTTCTGATTAGTTCTGCCATTAGTTACTAGGTAGGCTTTGTAGCCTTGGCATTATGATTAGGATTGGACTAAGTTTTTAAAATAGAAATACACAGCCTGAGTGCCTTTTTCTATGGCCTCCTGACTCCATATTGCGTAACTTTGACAGCCACCATCAGCTACCAATCGACGGATGCTTTAGGACTTCCTAACCTCCAGCCTTGTGAGAGTAAATTTTTTTGAGTCTCTCAGTTTGTGACTTTTCAGTCTCACACTTAGACGGAGACAACTGCTCAGACAGCGAGCTGCACACAGATCTGTGTTGCTGGTCCAACAATGTGTGCCTTGTTCGCTCATACCCAGAACAGCAGGCCAGAGGGGTGTGAGAACCACAGAATCCTGCTAAATTCTCCCTCCAAAGGAACCTTGGGAGAAAAAAGAACACTCCTTCTCTCATTGGCTCTGCCTCTGAAAGTTTCTCCTCTCCAGGGCTGGTGAGATAGCTCATCGGGTAAAAGCATTTTCCACAAAGCCTGATGGCCGGACATGTGGGATCGCTGGAACCCACATGTGTGAGGAGAGACGTGACACCTCCATACATGCGTACACACACTAAACACACAAACGATGCTAATATTTTTCTCCCATTGGGGCTGGGGAGTTGGATTAGCATAATTAAGTGACTTGGCTGCTCTTTTAGAGTGCTAGGGTTCAATTCCAGCACCTACATGGTAGTCCCATCCATTGAACCCCAGTGCCAGAGAATCCAGTACCTTCTTCAGGGTAAGCACTGCATGTGTGTGGTGCTCAGAAGTACATGCAGGCAAAACACTAAGACATGAACATTTTTGTGTGTCTATTCAAAGAAAAACTGAGCCAGGTGGGGTGATGCATGCATATATAATCCCAGTACTTGGTGAGGCAGAGGCAGGTGGATCTCGGTGAGTTCGAGGTCAGCCTGGTCGACAGAGGAAGTCCAGGACAGCCAAGGCTGTACAGAAAAACCCTGTCTCAAAATGAAAGAAAGAAAAACTTGTTCCCGAGCTTCCCTGGTGGAGGAATTCATCACAGGCTGGATAAAAAGACACTTGCACTGGTCTCCCAATCCTTCCTTCTCCAGGAGCTCTCTGCCTGTCAAGGTGGGCTTGTCCTGTTTGCAGGATTCTTCTCCTGCCTGTGATCTGTTCCTGCTTCCCACACTGACGCTGATGACCACAGACAGACAGTATGATTCTAGAACATTTTCAGCCTTATGGTCAACATGTACCCGGATCGTGATCCCGTGAAAAGAAACTGCCGTGACTGCCAACTTCCCAGCTGATTTTTTTATAGTCCCACACACAGAGACAAGTGCTCAGACGTCTGAGCAATCTGTTGCACACAGATCTGTGCTGCTAGTCCAGCAGTGCTCTGCGCTAAGCACAGGCATTTATCGCAATAGAGGAGGGCTGGGTTCTTTGCTATAATGTCTGTTTCTATCACTGAACTATAAAGAAGAATGAAGGAGGGAGAAAAAGACTTTTATGTGACTTATTCTTTGATGACAAACTGCATTTGCGATTGAGTGCTTCCGGGAACATGCTCACAATCACCCCATCATTCTCTGGTCTCTGATTCCTTCCCATTACTCCCTAGCAGTGGCCTGAGGCTATTTGCAACTAGAGCTACTTAATCCTGTGTAAGTTTTGGAGTTACTACCACGCATCTTCAGGTTGTAGTTTTAAGGTCTGGCTTGCAGGAAAATAAGAGCCACTTCACAGGCATATTCCTGCTAATTTACCTATGTGTATGTAAAATAGAGGGTTAGGTTAGAGTGGAGAGGGCCATTGTGGAACACAGAGGGTCAGACACCCTTAAAAACCAGAGGATGGAGAGGAGGGAGGGAGGGTGGGATTGGGAGGGAATGAGGGAGTGGGACACGGCTGGGATACAGAGTTAATAAAATGTAACTGATAAGAAAAAAATAAAATTAAATAAAAAAAAAAAAAAACAGAGGATGCTCCCATAGTTATAAGAGAAAGTTCTTGTGAGGCCTGATCTGGTAAGACATATTTGAGAGATTCTGAAATGAATGTCAGGTCAGGAGACAAGAGAAATTTATAGAAAAATGAAACATGGGCAAATCCTGAGCCCTGAGCACCTACAAAGATGAAGAAGAAAAAAAAAATAGTTCCAAACTGTGTTCTCAGATAGAGAGGAAGACTAAGGGACAGCAAGTATATCAAGGATTTACCCACACTGTTTATTGGTAACGGATTCTGAGGGCCCCTCACTCATCCAACAAATGAGTAACAGATTCTGAAGACACGAAACCCACCTAGCAGAAGGCAATGGATTCTGGCAACACAGGACATGCTGAAGACTCCAGCCTCCAGCTCATCATTTCTCAACCATCCCCGAGGATCAGTGCTTAATGGCCAGCAAAATAATTAATGATCTTATTGGACTTGGTGAGTTGTAACATCCCTCTTGTCCTTTGAGCCTTACAGCAGCTATTTGTTTTAGAGCAAAGATATTAAATTCATGCTTGAGAGTATTAAAGGGAGAAGACAAACGGCCTTGGATGAAATAAATGACTTCTCAAGGCACATTTTTCTTAAGCTGTTCCAACATCTCATCTTCTACAAAACATTTTAGGGTTTGATTTTTCTTTCTTTCTTTCTTTCTTTCTTTCTTTCTTTCTTTCTTTCTTTTTTTTTTTTTTTGTCTTCTAAAAATTTTTTGAACTGAGTATCTTGCTGGTCTATAAACCACATTTTCTTTCCCAGTGTTGTCTGGACCTGGCAGAGCCAGCTACTGTCCACTTTGAGTCTATTTCTTCTCATGCTCAGCCTCCACCTTTCTTTGTGAAATGAAGCAAATGATATAATGAAGTCTTCGTCCTTTCATGTCTGAAATTTAAGGATTCTGGGATTCTCCATCTCTCATTGTTCCTCTATGTTACTGACCACAGAATTAGAAACTTAGTATATGCTGTAAATAGAAATGAATTAGAAATTAGATTAGATTTAATTGGAAATTAAAAGATAAGCTTTTCTGAAGTGTGGGTTTCCATAGCACCCAGCTAGAGTGGGCCATTTAGACCCCATTTAAAGGACACACATCTGTTCCAAGTTCTTCCCTGATTTAATTTTAAAAAATGAATGCCACAGACTATGTTCATTAAGCAGTCTGTATCACAGGCATATTAAGGTGCTGTGTTGCTTTCAGCTTTATTTAATAACACTAGGAATAGATGATGAAATTACTCTTAATATTTCAGTCAGTGGCGGAGGAAGTGAGATCAGGAAAGCTTACTTCAAATTAAAAGCAAAATTGAAGGCCATGAATCACTCTCAATGCAGGCACAAAGCATTTTCCTCACATTTTCCATTTTACAACTCAAGTGCTTTTCAAGTTATGACTCTGATATGAAAATCCGTCATCTAAAGGATGAAGGGCTGCTCAAGCCAAAAGGATGGCAGTCCTTTGACCCAGCACACTCTGTCACCACATGCCTGGAGAGCGACCTTCCTAGTCACGGGGTTGGTGATAGAAAGGGCTTCTAATACAAAGAGAGGTGCAGAGCGCTGCACTATCTGGGGATACTGTGAGTGTTCCCAAAGACAAGCTCCTGTGTTTCTGTCTCTGGAAGGGCTCAAGTAGTATTTTCACAGCTGATATTCCTGGCCTGACTTTGAGCCCCACTTATGCATAGATTCATTGGTAACACTAAGAACATGCTTCCTGCTCTTCACCCAGTACACTGAGACAAGGAGCAGCCCCATCCAGAGCGGCCTCAGCAGATGAGTGTCCCCCACTGCAGGAAAGCCCTTCTCTGTTCTGTCCCCAGTGCCTTTCATTCCCAGAGTCACCAGGGGCCTTTCAGAGCATTTTGCCCCCTACTCACTTGTCCCAAGACTGTCAAGGCATCTTTGTGTTCGCAGGCGAGGATCCGGCAAATGGCGAACTCTACATAATGAATGAAATGCCAAGTATTTCATAAGATAATACTGTGCTCCAAATTGTTTTAGAAGATTTTGTTTTTCTATAGGGACACAGAGTTGGGTGGGTGAAAGAAGGACGTGAATTGGAGAAGAATTGTGGGAAGGGAAGAATACAATCAAAACCCATTGCATGAAAGTCTCAAAGGATTAATAAAAATTTTTAAAGCGAAACAATACTGAAATCATAGAGAAATCGCAATAATTATCTGCTGGTTGTCCACTTAATAGGAGACTTCAGGGCTGGCCTGCGGTAGAGACACCTGCTTAGCACATATCTCAGAAGGTTCATTGGCCGGTCTACCACAAATGGTGGGCTCTAGGTTCAACGAGAGGCCCTGTCTCAAAGAAATTATGAGAAGAACAGTAGAGAAAGACATATGAGGTCATCCTCTGGACTTCACACGGGTATGCACAGACAGCTGCATTTGTACCCACAGGTGCTCACACACATGCACACTGATCTATCTGTCCATCCGTTCGTCTATCTATCTATCTATCTATCTATCTATCTATCTATCTATCTATCTGTCTTCCATCTGCCTATCATCTATCTCCAAACAGAAGCATCACATACACATGACAGGATCACTCCCAGTGATACAAAGTAAAACAATGGAAACATGTCAGGAATTGCGAAGCAATAATTTGATAACGGGTACACTGTGTAGTGAGGGATGGAAAATCACTTAAATTGAGTGGCACTGCACTGTGAAAAACAAAATGTGCAACAGGCATGACAGAATGATGACACAAAATATATAAAGTCAAACTTATTAGGCGTGCAAAGAAAGAAACTAAAATTCTGCGCATTGTCTATCATATTGCTGAGGATCAATAACCACTTCTTGAAGGTCTTTAAAGCAATTTACCAGATTCACCATTGCAGCAAACTTTAAATCATCTTTCTAAAAAGATTTTGAAGGTAATTTAGTTGGCAGAGGCCTAGGATTTATCTTCAGACTGTGTTTAGGGAGCAGGGTAGGTATTTATTGAAGTTGTATGCTTCCTGAGAATTTTGGAGTCTGAAAACTGACAAGAGGATGAAGTGGGGTATGGACTTTCACTCTGTAAAGGCTTTTTTTTTTTTTTTTTTTTTACAAAGCTAGGCACTGGTGATGGCCCTCGGTACTGGAGTTTGGAACTCAGTGCCATCAGCACTAAAAGGATCCAACAGAAGATGTCAGAGATTTTGAGGAGCTGAATTCGCTGCTAGACCAGTAACCTCCACGAGCACCCGCGTGTGTTCAAATTCACAAATATACATAGCAAGCTTGTTTTTTTTTTTGAAAGGTAGCATATTTCCAGATTAAAACTATTAAATTTATCAAATTTCACTTTAAATCTTAAGATTTAAGCTGTAGCCACACAAGAGCTATGTTTAACATTGGGTGCAATGATGTTATAGATGTAAAATCAGGAAAGATTCTCTTGGATAAAGAAGGGAATTGTTATTATATTTACATAATTGATTGTCGTGGTTCATTAAAGAGTAAATTTTCAAATGTTCTTGGCCCTCGGGGAATATTTGTAGCACGACTTGACAGTCTAATATTCACAAGCAACCTTTCCAGGCAGTACGACATCAAACGGAGTTCTTGTGAGCAGCAGGGATGTGCATATAGAAACAAGGAAAGGGAGAACAGATCCTTGAATTTGGCTAGAGGATGTGTCCTGATTCTGTTGTCAGCTCCTCTCTGCTTGTGGCATTCGCCAACTGTCTAAAATGTCATAAAATATTAAAATACTTATTATCTCTTTTATCAGCAGCAGCAGAGCCATTCTTTTGGGGTTGAGGTGAGGTGAGTGAGGAGGGAGCAATGCTGAAGAAATTGTATTTTTTTAATGTGTCATAGCAGTTAACAGTGTGGGCAGAATGATGCTATGAGCTGCAGGTGCTAGGCTACCATCCTACCTCCCTTCCAGCTAAAACATCAGGTTCCACACAAGTTTCACAGTACAGTATGTGACCGTGTCAGGGATCACTGAGCTGCAAGTGGCAGAAATTCAACTGAAGCTGAATTGATGCTAACAGAAATGGAGAGCAGGATATATAGACTCATGACTGAGAATTCCAGATGTCACCAATGGTATGTCGAGGGACCAGGCAAACTGTCTTGTTCCCACTCTTCTCTGTTGGCTTCTTTCCTGTAAATCCCTTTCAGTGTGGTTAGGCATGGCGCCAGCAGATGAAGACTTTCACTCTGTGTGTCATATCAGTAGAAAGAACAAGTCTCCTCCCCAGCATCTATGAAGTCAAGAATGGACCCAGTGTTGACTGCAGAGATGATGGTGGAGCTGGGCCTGTACGGAGGCCTTGTGGATCTCTAAACCAGCTCATGATTCCGTTCCATCAACCAGGCAGGTGGCTCGCTTGCTCTTCTTGTGCTCATGGGTCCAGATGTAGAACTCTCAGCTACCTCTCCAGCACCATGTCTGTCTGCATGTCACCATGCTCCCTGCCATGATGACCACAGACTAAGCTCTGAACTATAAGCCAGCCTCAGTGAAATGTTTTTCTTATGAGAATTGCTGTGGCTGTACTGTCTCTTCACAGCAATAGAAACCGTAACTAAGACAGGCGTTTTCCTACCTACATTCTAAAACGTATCCTTCTATACACAGAGAGGTGTAGCTCTCACCCTTCATTTAAGCTCTTCTTTACAGAAAACAAAAACCATTACAGAAAACCACAATAGACTACTATTTAGAGTTTAATGAGTCATGTGAATCCCACCCCAAAAGACAGATCTCCAGCACAACTTCTCTACCTAAGGCTCTCAGGACATCTCTGAAGAGGGGCCAGAATGATTGCGTCAGAGGACCAGGAAGTCTTCTGTGAAACTGTGTCTTCTAGAAATGACTGGAAATCTACATCCCAGATACCTCAAAATTGTGGCTGCCTAAACAAGACACTATCAACAGACAAGCTAATGCAGAAAGGGGAAATCTTACAGGGTCCCACCCTAGAACTATAGGCAACTATAGGCTGAGAGAGGGATAATTGGTATCTCCAAGGGGTAGGTCCCCTAACTGATTATTTTACACAAAGCAGACAGCCTCTAAGCCCTATGCCCACAAGAAGAACTATGTGGACTCAGCAGGTTTTATTTATATACTTATGTGGTCATATATGTGTGTGTGTGTGTGTGTATACATATATAGAGAGATGATAGATAGATAGATAGATAGATAGATAGATAGATAGATAGATAGATAGATAGATACTTCATATTATGATGCTATTGTGTTAACTTTTTTTGAATGCTGGATTTTATGTTAACATTTTTCTGTATTTTGTGATTTTTTTTCCTATAATGAGCACATAGCTCTTCCCAAATAATGATAAAGCATCAAAAAATATGTGGTGGCCATTTCTGTGGCATGCCCCCACTTGCAGAAAAACCTCCTAATTGGCTCCAGGGCTCTGGTCTTGGCATTCAGAGCTTGATGTCTTTTTCAGTGATCAGAATGAGGACGGATCATTCTGACTTTCCAGATTTGCTTTTAATGCGATGCTGAGACAGCCTTAGAGACATCACAGGTGCCAGAAGCAAAAGACAAAATAGCCTCAACAAGCTGAACAGCATAAATCTAAGGACAAATACACCCATGATATAACATACTTCTAAGTGGGTTCAAAAGCTAATTGCTCGATCAAGAAATGTAGGTATCATAGCCAATGGTGTGATTCAAAGAAGTTGAGGGGTAGGTTGGCTCTAAATGCAGTGTCAGCCAAAGAGTTGACAAAATGCTGAAAATGAATGCTGACACTGTACTAATGGAAGCAGAGTTTCTAGAACCAGGGAGCAGATGGCCTTGGTCTTGAGGCGGCAATCAGTTTCATGGCTATTGGGGGCATTGCAGTGATCTAGATGCCCTTTCAGAGGGTGATTCAAGTGAAGTCTGCCCAGGAGAAAGAAAGGAGGTCGCACCGCAAAAACAATGGCGCTCACACCCCAGGGTCAGAAAACCAGAGAAAATCTAAGGGGTCTTGTGCTTGTGGTGGGAAAAGGTTCCCTTCCCTCATTACAAGAGAAAGAGAAGAAAATCAATGGCAGGGTACATGTTATTACTCACCCAGATTGGCAGGTCAGCACAATGGCAAGTTCAGTGGTGGAGTTCTGATGCCTTGCTGAGGAAGAGTAAATTTAAAGTATATTATGATTTCCATGGTAGGTCACTTTAAATACCTGCTCCTCAATATATATGAACTATTATGAATTTTAATTTTTTAATTTTAATTTTTTTAATTTTAATTTTTGTTTATGTGCTGGGATTACAGATATAAGCCATCATGCCTGGGTTATTATGAACCTTTATTATGAGTTAAATGAAATGCAGAGGTTTTTTTCTACTCTTGGAGTTAACCTAGATCATTAATCATACCAGTAAAAAAATGATAAGATACAAATATAAAATAAGCATTACAGCACACAAAAAATAGTGGATTGATGCTGTAAAATTTCATCAATACACGGTGACACATCTACACTGGAGTCATCACAGGACTGAGCAGTAGCCCTGAAGCTTCTGTTAAACCTTAGTTTCTGCAGAATTTTAAGCTCTGAAGTGACAGTTCAATCACCACAGTGCAGGGCGTAATCGAGGAAACTCAAGTCCCATTCCTCTTTTCAGTCATTTCCCCATGCTGATTTCTTTTAAGTTCATTAATCTTTCTAAAGGCAGACATGGGTAGTACATGAAATCTGGAGATAGAAACTGCCTGCAGAGCAAACCTCTTGCACCTGGAAGTTCTCGTTCACAGAACCTTGTTTCTCTTTCTCCCCAGGAAAATGTAGCTATACCTCAAGGGGACACCTTATGACCACGAGGTCACCAAATTAGCCTCCACATAGACAAAAGGCAACACACACACACACACACACACACACACACACACACACACTCATTATAACCCACATTTTATAAACTGAAGCAAGAAATCAGAATGTAGATATATTGTAGTTAAGTATTTTTCTCATTGCTCTGACAAAATGCCTGACCAAATCAACTCAGAGAAGAAAGAACCTATTTTGGCTCATTGTTGGAGGGTGCAATCCATCATTGTGTGAGTGAGTGAGTGTGTGTGTGTGTGTGTGTGTGTGTGTGTGTGTGTGTGTCCGGTTGGGGTTGGCCACAAGAAAAGCTCTAGCTGTGGCTGCGGTAATGTTATTGGATTCCTCCCACTGCCTCCAGACTCTGAAGTAGAGAGAGGTAAATACTGGTGCTCAGCTCACTTTCAACTTTCTTACTCGGTCTGAGACCTTAATCCATGGAATGGTGCCACCCACAGGCAGGCTGGTCTTTCCATCTCTGGTAACATCCTTGCAGATATGCATAGGGGTTTGTTTCTTAGCTGATTCTAAACCCTGTCATGCAGACAGCCAAAATCAACCACCCCAACTCTACCCTTGTCAACTTGACATGCGAAACATTTACTTTACTTCGAAACATTCTCACCTGATCTCTAAAGTCTCACTGTCATCTCATAATGTAAAATGTGTTTAGTCCATGTGTTAAAGACCAAAAGTTTTCACAGTTCCAAGAGTGTAAAAGTGAGGTCTCTTCCAAGACTCAGACAATCTTTTCACTGGAGACCTGTGTAAAATAAAAAAATACAAGTTGTAAACTTCCAATGTACAATGTCACATAGTAATATGTCCTCGTTACAGAAAGGAAAGGATAGAACTGTAGTAAGGCAATCCTTGACCAAAACCAAATCCAGTGGAGAAAGCAAATTCTGCAGATCACTCTCTGGCATTTGGAATTCATAACAGAATCATTTGAGCTCCAACAGCCTGGAGAAGTCCACCTGCCATTTGTGTTGCCTATAGCATGCATACTCTCTGTGTTGGGCTGGCTCCATTCTGCTATCAGCTTGCTTTGGCAGGTGTCCCATAGACCCTGTATCTCTAACATTCTTGAGTTTCCATTGCAGCCTAGGATTTACCTTCATACATTCACGTAATGGCCTCCTGGAGCCTCCTTGCAGAAAATAAAGCCCTGCTATATACTGCTCAGTCTTGATGGTTTTAAGAAATCTTGGTGCAAGTCTCCAGGATCCCATAATTCTTTTACATGTCTGTAAAACCAGCACAGTGAAAATGACACTGTCAGGTCTGACTGTCAGCTTGAGATGTCAGCTTGAGCTCCTTCCTCCAAATTTCCACCACTGAACAAATTACTCAATTACCTTCAAATGCAGCCTAAGGACATGGGCAGGATGAAAGTAGATTCTTTGTCAGAGCATGACACAAATGTTCACTAGCCCAGTTCCCAGGAGAGCCCATGCTCCCCTTTGAAATGTCTCCCTCAGGAATGTCATAAGCTGGGCCTTCACTGTCCACACTTTTTTTTGGCATTGGGCCTTTTAAACTTCAAGCAGAGGACCCCTTAAGCTCTGGTTACAGCATTCTAAAGCTTCTCTATCCCGAAGCTCCAAACTCTTCCACATTCATCCCGTAAACCAGTTCTATAGGCCTAAGGACTACATGATGAGGCTTAGCCCAGCAATGGCCTCATGCCTGAATCTATTTTCTGTGTCAGTTACTTGTCTGGTTGCTGTGGCAAAATACAAAGCACTGGATTTATGTTTCGTCTTGTGGCTTATGGTTTTAGATTACACTCTGTTGTGATCGGGAAGGCAAGGTGACAGGTGACAAGGACAGCCCTGGCTGTAGCAGCATGAGCATAGGCTGACTGTCACTTTATGTCTGCAAGGAGCAGAGAGGGTCAACTCCTGATGCCTAGCTGGCGCCCTCCCCCTTTTCTTTACAATCAGTCCCAGAATCAAGCCCTTAGAAAGGTACCATCCCTGGCTCAAGGTAGGTCCTCTCCTCCCAGTTAAACTTCTCTAGAAATACCCTCCAAAGGATGCCCCAAGAGGTGTGTCTTCTAGGTGATTCTCAGCTCTGCCGTATTGACAGTCGAGGTTAATCATCACAACTGAGTGCTCACAGATCTGGAGGAGGAAGAAATTTTTCATCACCGACTGCAGAATTTCCATTTCAGGGTGGCAATAAGGAGCCTGCCAATTTTGTTGTATTTTTTAAACCGAATTTCTATATTTTTTTCTTGCAGTGTTAGGAATAAAACCCAAGGCTTTAGCCAGGTGGTAGTCATGGCACATGCCTTTGATCCCCGCACTCAGCAGGAAGACACAGGTGGATCCCTGGGTTTTCGGGCAGCTTGGTCTACAAAGCGAGTTCCAGGACACCCAGGGCTACACAGAAAAACCCTGTCTCAAGAAAACAAACAAACAAACAAACAAAAATACTCATACTTTGACAATTTAGGCTAGTGATCTACCACTGAGATAAATTCCCAGCCACAGGACCTATATTACTCTTAAGTTTTGCACAGATGATATGTCTCCACAGCCTATATGGGGTTGGGGCAGGGTCCATCTACCTTTCTACCTTAGAAATGCCTTTGAAAGGGAGCAGAACTCTAGATACTCTATACTCTTTGAAAGAAAAAGTGACATTTGTCAAACATACTTCCCACTTCATTCAGCAGTTTCAGTTCTGAGAGTTGCGCAGCATGGAAAGCCTGGCATATATAGGGACATCAATCATACAGCAAATCATTCTCTTAACTCTACAGTTGTAATGTCAAAGGACTAGAAATGACTTGAATGCTCAACAAACAGAAACAGGTTAAATTTTTTTTTAAAATACTGGTGTACATAGATGTAATGGAATTCTCTACTACCAGGCAAGGAAAATAAATCTCTCTTCTTGCCGAGTTAGAATTAACAAGTACAGAACACCACAAATACATCCTCTGTCCTAGGTTGTTTTTTGTTGCTGTGATCAAAACCCATGACCAAATTAAAACTTTGGTAGGAAAGGTTTATTTCTTCATACACTTCCTTGTCACAGTCCATTATTGAGGGCAGTCAGAGCAAAGACTAACGGCTGGAACCTGCAATCAGAAACTGGAGCAGAAACCATGGAGGAATGCTGCTTACTGGCTTGCTCCCTATGGCTTGCTCGGCCTGCTTTCTTTCTTTCTTTTTTATTTTTCCCTTGTAGAACACATTATTTTTTGAACCTCATTGCCTTCTAAAAATATAAGTAATCAAAACCAAATACATGAAAACACATTAAGTATTAAGATTGGCAGGGATGGACGAAGTACTTCAAATCTGCATGACTAGATTCTGGCAGAATCTGTTTTCTCTGAACTATACTTTTTCATTATATAAGATATCATTACAGTATCCCCTCCCTTTAATTTTCCCAATTCTTTCTCATCTCACTTCCCATTTTGATCCACCACATTTCTGTCTCTCATTAGAACACAAACAAGCTTCTAAGGGATAATATAATGTAAAATATAATAAGATACAACAAAACACTTACTTCAGGTTGAATCTTCTCTGTTAAAATAGCTGAGCAAGGCACTGATCTATTTCTCTTTTTTTGGAAATCCATTTGCCTTCCTGAATCCCTTACTTTGACCTAACTTTTACCTAACATATGACCCTATGGATTGTAATTGCTTATCATGGAATACATATCATATTTCTTCATCTGAGATGGCTTACCTGGCATAGAATAATATTTTCTATCTCCACTCAATACCTACAGATTTCATTTTTTAAATGATGCTGTAATATTCCATTCTATAAATGTACCATACTTTCTTTTTATTTTTTCTTTTTTTT
>NW_026596046.1:22142940-22150793 GCF_907164565.1 Psammomys obesus
TTTTTTTTTTTTTAAGAAAGAATAGAGGGAAATCATTTACTGGCTTGAAAGACATTGGGAGCCACTGATATCTATGGTGGAATAAGCCATCTGGGGTATTAGAATGGGAAAAGGGATTCCTATGAGTTGAGTAGTGAGTAGAGGTACAGAAAACGCTATGAAAAGGAACAAATAGTTTTTGAAAAAGAGACAGAACAAAGGCAGGTGGCTAGGGAAATGGGGAGGATATGGGAGAAGTTGGGAGAGGGAAAATATATGAAAAAATAATTAAAATACCTTTTTAAAAAGAGAAAAAGAAGTGGGAGGCTGAAGGCAGCTGAAAGGAATACAGCTAATATTCTTTGGGTACAGTGACTTGTGTGCTTTCTTCTTGTCTGCCTTGAACTGAATGCCTTCCTGATACAAGTTATTTAATGCTCTGTCTGCCTCCGCAGCCAGTCCCTAATACTTTAAATCCAGGGAGGGTCCTTCGCCTAGCAACAGTCCCAGTGGTGCCTACCACATCCGTACTGACCAATAAAAGATCTAGGAGTGCAGTGTACATTTCTGAATGACAAGTGCTGTCTGGTTAAGACCTTACCATGCCTTTCCAAGAGTTTGATGGCTTGTTTTGATGGGATCAAGAGAATGGAACTCAGGTTCCCTCACTGTTACAAACTGCACATTGAGCTGGTTCAGCCATGTAGGAGAACTCATTGCTTTTTCACCATATGTTCTGGTACTGTCAACAGCCAGGGAGAGAAGATTCCAGCTCCCACGAGCCCCAGGATGTGGGATAAATGCAGACAGTGAGGATGAGCATAAGAAAGGGCCAAAAGGCATCTTGCATCCTACTAATCCAGATCCTAAAGACTCAATTCTGCTTGGCCATGTCAATGGCAGAGCTTATTGGCTGTGTTACAGAACATTGTCCCTCAGCTCTCATTGCCCAGAAATTTGATAAAAATTGCATGTGGGTCCCTCATTCCTAAAGTTATTAAAAATCTTGAAAGTGGTTGAGAGCTTGTGTGGTCTGCTAGGGGATGGAGGAAAGAGAGGCAGGGGTGTAGGAGTCAGACAGACACATACAATTCTCAACTCCGAGTTCATGTAGCAACTATGAGGCTCTGAGTGTACCAACAAAATTCACTTCTGTTATGCTGGGTTTAAGCACAGGGGAATTTAGTACGTAATGGAGATTCCAGACTCTAATTGGGATGAAAAGCTCTCCATCCTTTTTGTCTTGTAGGGACACAGAAGGTACTATTCATGAGAAATGGACCATCAGCAGACAGAGTACCTGCTGATGCTTTGATTTTTGACATCCTGGACTCTTGCACAGTGTTCAATAAATTTATATCATTAATACATTACCCAATATTAAGGTACTATGATATAGCAAATCAAATTAAAACAAAACTCTAACTTAATCTCCAAAAGACTTGTTTACATAGCTTCTTTGGGACACAAGGGAGGAAAGGCATATGTGGGTCTTTGGTGTGTCAATACTGTAATGCTCTTTCTCAGGTTCCATTACAGCCTAGTTGTACCAGAGGCTCAGATACACTCTTTTGAGCAATGTATCCAAATAGCCTCATTTGGTGCTATTGGAAGGTAGAAAGAGGCACAGATTGTCACTGAGTTTGAATCTTATATTATATGACAAGCGCTGCATTAAAATATGAATCAAACACTGAAATGCTGTGCACACAAGGACTCTGAAATGCTTTTTGCATTTTCTGGTACAAGAAAAGAATAAGGTGAATCTGGTGAAATGTTAGTATTCGTTGAATCTGAGTGGCAGGTGTGCGCTTATCTAGAATAAGCAGCTTTGTATCCTGAAGTGGTGGAGAAGGAAGCAAGTGGAAGGAGCAGGGTTGGTAGAGGAAGGGGGTGGTTGGTGGGTGGGTGCTACATAAATTTTTCTGTGAAGAAGTGAGCAAACATCTATCAAATATGGAACACTGAGCAAAGAAAGCTGGGCAGACCAGTGAGTTTTCTGGTGTCATTTTCAGAAGCACAGGGGCCTCAGGAAGCTGAATCACCAAAAAGCATGGGTGACCACTCACACAAACAGCTTCACACCTTGAAGGCACCTCCACTGAAGGTCTTCTTTCCCCAAGCAATGGCTTGGTGCTTGTAGAACCTTGGAGAGGGACCTCGTGAGTCTTGTAAATTTTTTATTTCTTGAGACTTGTAAGTTTCCGAGCTTACTGAGTCTTATGAGCCCTCCCCCCTTCTTTCAGGAAGAGAATATTTCCATATGGAGGAACAAACTACACAACACTCGCACATTACCAAACCACTGCTGAAGAGTACAACAGGTTCATGGTGAGGGGGAGCGGGGGGGGGCTACAGCAATTTTGGCTTTAAAATTAGCATAAATGAAGAGTTACAGGCAATTAGTGACTGCTGAGAGGAGAAATGGTATTCCTGAGGAATGAGGCCCATAACTGGTCATCCAAGAAGCCAGTGCTAAAAGCATATGTATGCAAGCAACAGTAAAGAGACTCAGTAGGCCACTCCCCTCCCTGTCCATTACAGGTCTCCTCAACCCTGTAACAGGCTGCCTGCTTGCAGGTGCCTCCCCTCCCACCCCACCTTCATTCTCTGGGGGGCTCCACCAAAAACTGTGGACCCTCTCTGATGTCCCTTCTAGCCCATTCCCACCCCTTTGTTTTAGCCACCAGGACCTAGAGACACTTTTTACCTGGGACCCCAGTAGTCCCATCAGACACGGACTTAGCCTTTTCTCCTAGCATACCTCTACTATTCTCTGCCTCTCACCAACCTGTAGAAGCACTCCATACCAGGAAATCTCCAGCCATCACACTTTCCAGAGAGGCCAGCAGAAACCAGGGAGTAAAACACCTACCATGCAAAAACTGGGACAGATATCAACACCTAAAGTCACCTCAATCATCTTAACCACAGATGTCTAGACACCAGGGCAAAAACACAGACATTAACAGCCAAGACAATATGCTTCTGCTATCACCCAGTAACCCTACTGCATCTGCTATCACCCAGTAACCCTACTGCATTAGGCCCAGAGAAATAAAATACAGGTCAAACACAAGAGCTTTTTACCTTACACCCATCAGAATTTCCAAGATCAAAAACTCAAGAGACAACACATGCTGGAGAGGTTGTGGAGAAAGGGGAACCCTCCTCCACTGCTGGTGGGAATGTAAACTTTTACAACCACTCTGGAAAGCTATCTGGCACTTTCTCAAACAACTAGGAATAGCACTTCCTCAAGATCCAGCCATACCACTCCTAGGCATATATCCAAAAGAAGCGCAAGTACACAAAAAGGACATTTGCTCAACCATGTTTGTAGCAGCTTTATTTGTAATAGCCAGAAGCTGGAAACAGCCCAGATGCCCCTCAGTGGAGGAATGGATGCACAAATTGTGGTATATCTACACAATGGAATATTACTCAGCAATAAAAAAAAACAAAAACAAAAAACAAAAAACAAGGAAATCATGACATTTGCAGGTAAATGGTGGGATCTGGAAAAGATCATCCTGAGTGAGCTACCCCAGAAGCAGGAAGATACACACGGTATATTCACTCATATAGACATATAATATAGGATAAACCTACTAAAATCTGTACACCTAAAGAAACTAATCAAGAGGGAGGACTCTTGCTAAAATGCTCAATTCCTATCCAGAAAGGCAAAGCTTTAACTTTTTTAAGTTTTAAGATCTTCAGAGACTCATACTCCAACCAAGGACTATTTGTGGAGATAACCTAGAACCCCTGCACAGGTGTAGCCCATGGCAGTTCAGTGTCCAAGTGGGTTACATAGTAATGGGAAGAGGGACTGCCTCTGACATAATCTGATTGGCCTGCTCTTTGATCATCTCCCCCTGAGGGGGGAGCAGCCTTACCAGGCCACAGTAGAGGACAATGCGGCCACTTTTGATGAGAACTGATAGACTAAGATCAGAAAGGAAAGGAGAACCTCCCCTAACAGTGGACTTGGGGAGTGGCATGCATGCAGAAAGGGAGGAAGAGTGGGATCAGGAGGGGAGGAGGGAGGGGCTTATGGGGGGATACAAAATGAATAAAGTGTAATTAATAAAAAAAGATCTTTAAAATAGTATTGTGAATGTTTAAGAAACTTAAAGATATATGAATAAATTCCTTAATAAAATTTGTGAAAACACAATGAATGAAATGAAATAATGAAAACAGTTCAAGACATGAAAGCAGAAATAGAATCACTAGATAAAATCCAAGCTGAGATAAATATCAAAATAAATTTTTTTAATTTTTAAAAATTTATTTATTTTTTATTATTTACAGTTTATTCACTTTGTATCCCAGCTGTAGCTTCCTCCCTCAACCCCTCCCAATCCCACCCACCCTCTCTTTTCTTCTCCTATGCCCCTCCCCCAGTTCACTGATAGGGAACATAAAAATTTTAAGAAGTCAAACAAAACCATCAGAGGCAAGCCTCACCAACAAAGTATAAGACATGGAAGAGAAAAAAATGTCAGTGACTGCAAACAAGGTAGAAGAAATGGATACCTCAGTCTAAGGAATGTTAGATCTAAAAAAAAAAAAAAAAAAAAAAGCCAAGCATATAAAACATCCAATGAATCTGAGAACCTATGAAAATACCAAATCTATAAATAATAGAATCCTGCTTTCAAATGCAATAAAAAGACAGACTAACATATTGGGTTAAAAAATAGGATCTATCTTTCTACTGCATCCAAGAAATATGTCCTAACATCAAGGATAGAAATCACCTGAGCATAAAGGATGAAAAAATATTTAAAGCAAATGTAGCCATTTTAATATCTCACAAGCATACTTCAAAACAGAACTAATCAGAAGAGATGGAGAAGGACCCTACATACTTCTCAAAGGAAAAGTCTGTTAAAAAGATTCTACATTTCTAAATAGCTATATTCCAAACACAAGGGCATCCAAGTTCATAAAAGAAACATTAACTACAGCTGAAATTTCATATTGCCCCTCACACAGTGATAGCAGGTGACTTAAATATCCCATATTCTCATAGACAGGTCAGGTCATCTAGACAGAAACTAAACAGAGAAATGTTGGGGCTAATGTCATAAACCAAATGGGCCTAAAAATGTTTACAGAATATTTCACCCAAACACAAAAGAATATACTTTCTTCTCATTAGGTCATGGAACATTCTTCAACACTGATTACATACTAGGACACAAAGCAAATCTCGACAAATACAAGAAAATTGAAATAACATTCTGCAGCCTATTTGACCATAACAGATTACAGCTGTACACTGACAACAACAGAAAGATTACAAACTCATGGAAACTGAACAACAGAATACTGAATGATAAATGGGTCAAGGCAGAAATTAAGGAGAAAAATTAAAAGCTTTTTAGAATTGAAAATAACACAACATGCCCAAATATATGGAACACAATGAAGGTTGTACTAAGAGAAAAGTTCATAGTACTAAGTGCTTACATTCAAATATTAAAGCAATATCATATTAGCAACTTAATGGCAAAACCTGAAACCTCTAGAACAAAAAGAAAAAGAGTAGACAGCAAGAAATAAACTAGAAATCAATAAACTAAATAACAAAATGATACAAAGAATCAATGAAATAACATTGTTTCTTTGAGAAAATTAGTAATGTTGACAAACGCTTAGACAAATTAACTAAAATATGGAGAGAGAAGATTTAAGTTAATACATTTAGAGATAAAAAGGGAGACATCACAAAAGACAAGAAGGAATTTCAGAGACTCATAAGGACATACTTTAGAAATCTGTACTCCACCAAAATAGAAGATGTGAAAAAAATGGATAATTGTCTTGACCTATATAACCTAACAGTTAAATCAAGATCAGATAAGCATCTTAAACAGATCCATAACCCATAATTAAATAGAGAAAGGAAGCAAAAGTTTCCCAGCCAAAAGAAGTCCAGGGACACATGGATTCAGTGCAGAATTCTGCCAGATCTTCAAAGAAGAATTAACACCAACACTCTTCAAATTATTCCACAAGACAGAAACAGAAGGGATAGTAAACAGTACTTTTTACAAGGCCACAGTTAGTCTGATACCTAAACAACATAACGATCCAAAAAGAAAAAGAATTACACATCAGTTTCCTTTGTAAACATCAATGCAAAAATTCTCAGTAAAATACTTTCAGACCATATCCAAAAAAACATCAACAAGATCTTCCACCATGATCAAGTGGGATTCATCCCAGAGATGCAGAGATAGCTCAACATATGTAAACCAATAAGCATAATTCACTATGTAAACAGACTGGAAGACAAAAACCATATGATCATCTTATTAGACGCAGAAAAGGCCTTCGACAAAATTTAACAACACTTTATTATAAAAGTCCCGAAGAGACTAGGGATACAAGGGACATAACTAAACATAATAAAGGCAGTTTGCAGTGATCCCACAGCCAACACCAACCTAAATGGAGAGAAACTGAAAACATTTCCACTAAAAATCAGGAATAAGATGAGGATGTTCACGCTCACCTATACCTGTTCTGTACAGTGGTGCTTGAAGTCTTAGCAATAAGACAACTGAAGATCAAGGAAGTCAAAACATATTTTTTGGAAGGAAAGATGATTTTATACACACAGACCCTAAAAACTCCACCAGGAAACATCTACAGCTAATAAGCACTTTCAGTAAAGTAGCAGCATACAAAATTACCTCACAAAACTCAGTAGCCTTCCTTTGTATAAATGGCAGAGAAAGAAAACAGGGAAATGATACTTTTCACAATAGCCTAAAAATATATATCTTTGGGGGTACAGAGATAAGCAGAGAAATCTCAGAGGGATATCAAACGACGGAGAAACACTTAAAGAAATGCTCAACATCCTTAGTCATCAGGGAAATGCAAATCAAAACGACTCTGAGATTCCACCTTACACCCATCAGAATGGCTAAGATAGAAAACTCAAGCGACAATACAGGCTGGAGAGGATGTGAAGAAAGGGGAACCCTGCTCCATTGCTGGTGGGAGTGTAAACTTGTACAACCACTTTGGAAATCAATGTGGAGCTTTCTCAGACAATTGGGAGTAGCGCTACCTCAAGATCCAGCCATTCCATTCCTGGGCATATACACAAAAGATGCTCCACCATTCAAGAAGGACATTTGCTCAACTATATTCATAGCAGCTTCACTTGTAATAGCCAGAATCTGGAAACAACCTACCTGTCCCTCAATGGAAGAATAAATACAGAAATTGTGACACATTTACACAATGGAATACTACTCAGTTATTAAAAACATTGAAATACTGAAATTTTCAATATTTCAAAATTTCAGTTGAAATATTGAAATTTGCTGGCAAATGGATGGAACTAGAAAAAAAAAATCATGAGTGAGGACACCCAGAAACAGAATGTCTCATATGGTATATACTCACTTATAAGTGGATATTAGCCATATAATATAGGATAACTATATTAAAAATCTACAGACCTAAAGAAGCTAAACAACAAGAAGGACCTTAGGGAGGATGCTTAAATTTCATTCAGAATGGCAAACAGGAAAGACACCAGAAGTGGTGGAAGAGAGAGAAAAGGACGGGTGCCTACTATAGAGAGTTCTCTGAAAGGCTCCACCCAACAGGGGATTGAAGCAGATGCCAAACTTTGGACAGAGCTCAGGGAGTCTTATGGAAGAAGGGGGGAGTCTTATGGAGCCGAGGGAGGGGGCTTCAATGGGGATATATAATGAATAAATTGTAAAAAGAAAAAAGAAATATTCTTTAACACACACGCACACACACACAGACACACACAGACACACACAGACACACACACACACACACACACACACACACACACACACACACACACA
>NW_026596046.1:22150803-22158162 GCF_907164565.1 Psammomys obesus
CACACACACACACACACACACACACACACACACACACACACACACACGTTACATCTAGTGCGTCTCAGTAGCCTCAGTCTGCAAAATGTGCTTCTTGCTCAAGCCTTGCATGACCAGCAGAGGTCAGCAGGGAGCTCCGTCCTTGGAAGATCCAGGCTTATGGTGTCTCTACTCTTGGATACATGGCCTGATCACTTGGCAGGAGATGAAGGAGCCAAGGAGGCTCTACCCTGGCAATTAAATGCCACAGAGCCTGGGAGGGACACACTTATTATCATCTATTAACCAGAAGCATCAAGTGTGATCTCCCTTTGTGCTCAGGAGAGAGCGCTAGGACAGGTACCGTAGAGATAGACGCTCCCCAAGACTCGAGACTACCCGGTTCTTCCTTTACACTTAACGCGCAAAAACATGCAATCTGGGTAAAGGTGCTTGCCATCGAGCTGGTCTCGGTTTCTGGTAGAAGAAGAGAACCAACTGCTGGATGTTGTTCGCTGGTGTGACCTCCACCCCTGCACTACAACGTCTTCGCCCCCTCACTTCTCCCCACCACATGCACAAAACATGAAACATAGTAAAAAAAAAATCTTTGTTAAATATGCAGTTTATCTGAGAGACAGACGAGCATGTTAGAGACTCCCTTGTCAATTCCATCACTCTGACACATGTTTTGTTTTTTTTTCAACCATTTTCTTCTCCAGTCCAGGTTTCTGTATAAGTGACTTTATAGAGTTCAGTGTTTCCCTCTTATGTTTTACACTACATCAAAGGCCAGTACTTTTATACACTGCTCCGTGTTCCCTATCAGCATCGTCCTAACAACTGTCAATCACTTCAGTTCATTCTTTGTCCTACGTTCACTATACGCAGGGTTTAGCATAAAGTGCTTAAAAGGCACCAACTTGTTCTGAGACACGTGGATTGACCCAGGCCTGCTTGAAGGTATCAGGCTGAGAGAAGTCAGTACAGTTGGGCAACATTTCCTGAGAAAAATATCAAGCCTTTGCTGTAAATACTGTCTTTCCCCCTTTGAATAATTGAAGCTGGTAAAAGTAAAGCACTTAGCTGCTTGATTGACAATAGACCCTCTCCTTGGGCTTGGGTGCTTTGAGCAGGGAGCTGTCATCCAAACAATCCTGCCTTTGAGGACTGGTTAGACTGTCAACCCGATATTCTGGCCACTCTGAATACTTCTGAACACTTCATGGACACTCTGAGACACCTGCTGCATCTGTGAAGTCTACATTGAGTGTGGCTTTTGTTGAAGCCATGGCTTTTGCCTTAGGAGGCTTTTCTATAGTCACAAGTGCCCCACACAGCTTGCACTGTTTTCTGTAGACTATACTTTGAGCCATAAATAACCTTGGAGACAAAAGATGCTCTAGTACACAACAAGGACATTTGTTCAACCATAGCAGCTTTATTCATGATAGCCAGAACCTGGAAACAACCCAGATGTCCCTCAACAGAGGAATGGATACAGAAATTGGTACATTTACACAATGGAATACTACTTAGCAATTAAAAACAGGGAAATGATGAAATTTGCAGGTAAATGGTGGGACCTAGAAAAGATCATCCTGAGGGAGGTATCCTAGACACTTGATAAACTAGAGTCAGATGGAAGGGGAGGAGGACCTCCCTTATCAGTGGACTTAGAGAGGGGCAGGGCAGAAGGGTAGGATTGGGAGGGAATGAAGAAGAGGGCTACAGCTGGGATACAAAGTAAATAAATTGTAATTAATATTAAAAAAATTAAAAAAAAAAACTTGGAGACCTTTAGATAACCATGCCTACAGTGGCATTGGCTGATTGCAGCTGTCTCATAGCTATTCCTACTCAGACATTGAGAAGCTCTTCTCCCAGTAACTGGCAAAAAGTCTGTGGCTGACAGAAAGGAAGCTGTGTGCATAGGAAATTTGTGGCTGGCAACAAAGGAAATACGACTCCATCCTTTTGTGGGGGAGTCTATAAAAGCAGCCTGCTTCTCAGTCTCTTTGGTCAACCCAGGCTTTCTTCCTATTCATTGGCACCACTGTGTTATAATACCAATGTCTAGTGAAGCTTCTCTCAAATGGGCTTATATATTTACATCCCACTGTTGGTCTTTCTCACAGACAGAACAAGCTAAACTGGTTACGAAAAGAACAAGCAAACCGTTGGGGCTTCCAGCTCAGATGACAGCAGGTAGATTACCGTGACAGAATGATATCCACTGTTGTAAGCTCCTGAGGGTGCCTGGGTCTGTAAGCCCTTGGCTCACTTCTCCCAGAGGAGATGGCTGCAGAGATGATGAAGGACTGCAAAGGTGCTGAGCAGATGGAAAGGTAAGACTGGGAAACACTACGAAGGGCCAAGTGGAAGAACTGCAGGCACCAGCCAGCGGAAGGGTTTCAGACATCTGCCCATGGCTAAGAGCTGAGAGCTTTGGCAGCTAGGTGCCCTTATACTAGCTGCTGGGTGCCGGGCAATCAGTATTCAAAGCCTAAAGCAATAAGCCTCTGACTTAAGTACCTCGAGCTATAAATCTCTGGTATTGAAAGCCTAGCAGCATAAGTCTCTCATTCTCAAGGCCTAGCAGTAGAAGCCTGTAGGTGAGAAGCCCAGCTCATAGGCTGCCAACACTGTAGGCTGCTCATTGCCTGTTCATTTCAAGCTGAATAGAGGGACTGTTTTGTTTTTGTTTTTTTTTTAACGGTTTAACCCTCACAACACCCCTAAAATGAAGACACCATTTTATCCTCATTTGTAGACGAGAAGCCCGAGCCTCTGAGGGAAGAATATAGAGACCATACTCTCTCTCTCTCTTAGGCAAGTAGCAGAGCCAGATTTAGAATTCGTGACAATTGCCAGGTTTTCACATTCGGCTTTTCATGGCCCCAGAGGCTTTGCTCCTGTCCTCTTCCCCCAAAGACCTCCACTCCCTGGCACAGTGAGACTCTCCCCAGAGTGGACCCCACAAGGTGTTCATAGCAAGCTAGATCTTTAGTGAATATTACCTCTGCGGGGGGGGGGGGCTTTATAGTATGCCTGAAGGCTTATGGATTTCCTGAAAGCTTGCTCACATCATGCCACCCCTTTATCTCCTCACCTCCTTTTGCCCAAAACACTGTCTCAACTCTCTCCAGATCTCTCTTTGCTCGACTCCATTCATAACTCTGAAATCTTCAGAGCTCAGCTCTGAATCGTCTTCAGCAAGCCTGTTCCCTGCCTCTGCTTCCCTTTCCTCTCCCTGCTGTTTTCCTCTGACTGGATTTTTGTCTTTTCCTCGGGCAGAATAATTCATCCCTCTAGACTCTTCAGCTCTCCTTCTCACACACCTCGAGATGGAAGTCCGATATATGCTTCCCCCAACTAAGAGCTCATCTTCTTGAAAATGTAACAAAGGATTGGTGAATAGGTGCTTCCCACACTATGTCCTACCCTCATACTCTGCTCCTTCTCCCCTAGGTGCAGCCATAAGACGTCAAACGGGGAGCAGCTACAGCAGCCTTACATGCCCTTTTTAAGTATGAGAGGGAGAGTTCCTAGGTTGATGTCTGCCTCTATGTGCCTCCTCCTGTTGGGTCTTTCCCCTTCCTATGCACTGTTGGCTCTTAGGAACTCAATGTTCTTGGGGTTTCCCTTGCTAGCTAAATATTCTGCATCCTTGGCTTGACGGAACCTAGGGAGGCATTAGCCCGGGGAGTATGCTACTTATCCACACAATAACAGTTTCCATTTCTGTGTGTGACATATCCCGGTGGATGTGGCAGAAACTGTTAAACGAGGACTCGGATGGGCTTGGAACTGAAGTCTTGAGACCTTGAATATGCTGCTTAGCTGACCTCTGCCTCTATTTCCTCATCTGCGAAACAGGTACAAGTTGCCACCCACTTTACCCTCCTGCAAGCTGATAGTTGTAGTGCCCAGGATGCGTAGGAGTGAGCACGGCACACATGAGGCTGGTCCAGCAGGCAGCAGTCATCTCTTTCCCTCAACTGTTTCCTTTTCAGGCTGGATCATCCATCGGCTCTCCCAGAGTGCAGAGAGGAAGGACGGGCTGCCACCAATGTCTGCTTTTCTCTGCTGTCTAGCCTCCTGAGAGTGAGAGCATGAATCAGCCAGGAAGCTGTGGCCCTGAAGCCCATAGAACGGGAAGGAGGAGGAGCTGACCCTACAGTGGCCATGCTGTGTCATCCGCAGAGGCAGGGAGCCCAGAACAGAGGCATAAACGGCACCTTGAGCTAAACAACAGCCAACAGCTGGGGATTTGCCAAAGCTTCCCTCAAAAGCTGACTCCTCCACCCATCCAGGGATAAAGACAGGAAAGTCAGCACTAACAAGAAGCTCTCAGAATTGCCTCAACCCCAGTAAAGTGCAAAAACAAAAACAAAAACAAAAACAAAAAAACAACCAAACAAACAAACAAACAAACAAAACACAGACCAAAATAGCATGCAACTGGCCTAAAGCCCTGTGTGGATGGAGTTTATCCAATGTGCAATCACCAAGCCACTCCTGAGCTGTAAACTAAAGGTCTTTCCTGAGATGGGTGTCTCATCCTGCCTCTTATGGGGCCATTGTAGCTCATCTATGCTCCAACGTGGTCAAACAGGAGAGAAATCAAAAGCTGAGCTTTTCCGGGAGTAGGGGCATCACCCATCCTCAGAAAACAGCTGTGCAGGCGTCTGGATATTCATGCTCTCAACTTAGACAAGCCACCAATGATACAGAATTGAATTAGTACCTCTGTCTTTGTGAGTGTACCTGCTAATGCATAGACAGAACCGGAGTGAATCAGCAAACATGTCATGTTACAGGAGAGCAGCAAGGTGCTGTGAAGCAAGGCAAGTGAAATGGGAACAAGTAGAAAAGAAAGACAGTAGAAGTCTCATGACATTAGAGTGAGGAAGGGAACATGCTTTGCGCATCTCTGAAGGAAGAGCAGTCTGGGTAAATGCAGCAGAGAGAAGAACAAACTAGAGTACAGGGAAATTGCTTACCAACTGTCAGGGCTGAAGGAACATGAATGAGGGAGGGGCATCGGGGAGAAGGATCTGGAGACCTTTTATAATGCTCTAAACAGTTTAGAATGAGCTGAAAGCTGGTGCTGACCTCTGTGCCAGTGGTATTCCCTGACCTGGGTACTACAGGGAGTATTTTCTGCTGCATTAAAGACTGAGTGCCTTCAGAACGTATGTAAAGACAGAGGTAGGAAACACAGAGTAAGAGAAAAACACTGAAAAGGACTCCAGGTCTGGAGCAGGGTGGCCTTGTCTCCCTGAACTGCATTACGTGTGGCAGTGTGGTCCCTCTGAATATGCTCTCCTTGTGCCTACAAGGCTGTGGTAGATCAAAAACACACGCACCCAGCTGTCTTTCTGTAGGGTCAGGAAGTCAGGACCCTGCCACCTGGAAGAAACCTAGAAAACAGTAGCCAAACCCATTCCCAAAGTAAAATTTCTTGCAACCTCTTGCCAGCAATGCCTATGCCTGAGAACATGAACACCTAGCCTGCAGTGGCAGCAAGGGAGTCTTCGTCTGTAACATTGACAGTTCATGTAGGGTAAACACCCCCCCCCCCCGTGACTACATTGCTAGTCCATGTGTGGTAAATACTGGTTTTGAGCTGCCAATAGTTTAAAACAGCTAGCAAGATTCCTAAGGAGCTGGAGATTAGCTCAGTTGGTAGAGTGCTTGCCTAGCATTTATGAAACCCTGGCTTTGATCCACAGCACCACATAAAATGGGCATGGTGGCAGATTCCTGGAATCTCAGCACATGAGAGCTAGATACAAGAAGATCACAAGATTCAGGACGGCTGAGCGGAGCAGGCTGGGCCCGAATGGCAAAGGGGTCCAAGGGACTCGGCAGGAGCGTGCCTGATGCTCACCGAAGGATTCAACATGGATCCAAGAAAACAAACCCTGCTCCTCTGCAAGAACAGCAAGTGCTCTTATTCGCCGAACCATAGCTCCAACCCCCAGGGTTGCAGAAGACAGGGACCTCCTTTTGTGTGGTATGTTGGAAAACAGAAAAATTAATTAATTAATTAATTAATGACTGGAAAAAAATAAAGAAGATCACTAATTCAAGATATCCTCAGACACACAGTGAGTTCTAGGACAGCCTGGGGCACGGAAGACTATCTCCCCCTTGAGAAAATATTCAGGCAGCCATTAGGACTTCTGTGGAGCCATCCTTTTGCTGACTACATCAGGCAATACCCACTTCATCTTGTCATAATCAGAATTACCAGTATATATGAGAACCAGAGGTTTGGACCAGAGGTTTTTCCCCAACTATCTCCTTGTGAATCTCATAACACAAATAGAAAAAGACCCATTGTCCAGAATAGTAGTCAGGACAAGCTGGGTTATGCTATGATAACAAACAACCCCTTCAACAGGAATTAGGAGTCAGGAAGCTAAAAGAACACACATACTTTGTGACTTTGCTGTGCGTTTGATATTTGTAACAATATGAGAAGGCCATGTACACAGACTGTGCTTTGATTGTATTTCTAGGTACAAACTGAAGTGATGATGAGGACATAGCAAACAGACAAGGTCTATAATAGGGTAATATTGATGCCAATTTAGCACTTTCAGTACTGCCAAAGAGAATGTAGGCTCCCACAGAAGCCAGTTCAAGTGCTTAAATACCCACTAAAACCAAAACTGAGAGCTAACTAACCTGTGAAGGATGACATCTTCTTTTGAACTTTGAGAGTGAGAGAAAATGCTATAGCTGAAGAGTGAGTTCTGACAACTAGGTGAGATAAAGCATCTGCCACTCAGCCTGATCCAGACATTCTAAGGACACATATTTCAAAATGGGTTTTATACCACCATTTTTGCCAAGCAAAAACAATTACTTAACTAAATAGCCCAGACAGATACTGGACATCTCTTACACGTGATGACTATTTGTTTGCAGTGGACACAGAGGAAAAACAGGCCTCCATGTGTAAAGTTTCCTGGTGAGATCCGAGTCCACCCTTCAACATTGCTTGCTGACTTACATTGCTGCCAAATCTGATCTCTCCAGAAAACCTAAAAGAATTGTTTCTGCATCATGACTGATAATATGACAGATGACCATGTCTTGGCAGCTTGTTATCTATCCTGTCAGTTACAGAGCAAGACTCTCCAGGGCTATCTGACTCCAAGTCCCACATTCCATCCAGAGGCCTGACTTCATGATCACTGTGATCAAAATTTATACAATTGACTGCCCAGTGTCCCACTACTCCTCTTTCTTCTGCTCCTCCTCCTCTTCTTCTTCTCTTCCTCTTCTTCCCCTTTTCTTCTTCTTCTCCTTCATCTGCCTTCTTCTTCTTCTTCTTCTTCTTCTTCTTCTTCTTCTTCTTCTTCT
>NW_026596046.1:22158172-22172169 GCF_907164565.1 Psammomys obesus
CTTCTTCTTCTTCTTCTTCTTCTTCTTCTTCTTCTTCTTCTTCTTCTTCTTCTTCCTCTTCCTCTTCTTCTTCATTTTCTTGTTACTCTTCTCTCTTTTTCTCTTGCTCTCACTCTATGCATGTATGGGCATGTATGAGCAGGTCACATAAATACCAGATGTAAATGTTAGTTTCCTCCTTTATTGTTTTTCACCTTATTTTTTTGAGACAGAGTTTCTCACTGAATTTGAAGTTTGCTTATTTAGCTAGAATGACTTGCCAGCAAGCTCCAGGAATCCTCCTATTTCCCCCTCCCCAGTGCTGGGATTACAGAAGCAGACAGCCATGCCCAGCATTTTATGTAAAAACTAGAGCTCAGGAATTCATACTTATACAGCAAGCAATTTACTAAAAAAGCTATTCCCCACCCAAGTCCTCTACTTCTTTAAAGTGGTAGCCATGTCCCTTCAATAGTTGTGGTGGTCAATGTCATTGGCTATTACAAGCCCAAACCCTTGGCCCTAGTGTCTTGGATGTGGTAGGATGTATTGCTGTTCTGGGAAGCTGATAATTTCCTTGCTCGCCAAAGTGAGTTGCTCTAGTAACAACTTTATGAGCCAGGCCGTAGTTGACCACATCCTTTCCTTGGTCTCTCATTCAACCAAAACAATAAAGATATAAATTGCTTCTCCATCTTGGATTCCGGTGGGATGTAACCCACATGAAGCCAATCCACACCCAAACCATCATGGACATGCAGCATGTATCATGGTGGGTGATTGTTTCCAGATGCTGAGAAGTAGGGGCTGTTTGTTCAACATGCAACTTATCCTAACTAGTGCTCTACTCATCTATACACTCCAACCTGAGTTTCCAAAGCCCTAATCAAGAAATCTTTGAAGTGAGAGCCAACAGAATTAATTTTTTTAAGGTGACTGAAGTTGTATTACACAGAGCTTTGGAAGTTTCCCATTTTTATAAATTGGAGAAGAATAAAAGTCTGTGTGAAACTATGAAAGGGATTGACTGATGGTATGCAGAAGGAGAGACAAGGAGTGGAGGGAGGAGCCTTATAGTTGACAAAGACAGCTTAACTTTCCTTCCTACTTTCTTAGAAATGGAGGAGCTATCTGCATCTTCCTATTCACTGAAGGATTCTTAATTTTGCTTTGATGAACAAGTGTCCAGAAGGTGCTTAAAATCATATTATATGGCTTTAAAGTATCAATACATTCTATCATTTAATTCTCTTAACTACGTCTTGTATCTGGGCATTTAGATTGTGTCCAGTTTTTCACTATTACAAATTATTTTTGTGAGAAAATGAGCATTTGTGGTATGTATTTTATCCAGAGGTCAATGATTTCTTCTTTTAATTAATTTATTTATATTTTATGTATATGAGTGTTTTGCCATGTGCATGAAGTGCCCACAGAGGTCGGAAAAGAGCATCAGATGCCCTGGACCTGAAGCAGTTGACAGTTCTGGCCACCATAGGGGTGCTGGGAACCAGGGCGTTTGTTTCAAGAGCAGCAAATGTTCTTAATCACTGAACTATGTCTCCAGGCCAATCAAATAATTTCCTTAGGAAAACACCTGAAAATGTGTTTGCTTGGTTAACTGTTATGAACAATTAGTGCTCAATTTGGCATTTGTTCACAAACCACTTTCTAGAAATACTGTACTAGTTTACGTTCTCATAAGTGTGGGTTTCTTTATCTATACCCTTTATTAGCACTGGATGCTGTCAATATTTTAAATATTTCCAGCTTTACTTAAAAAAACATATTTTCCTATTTGTATTTATTGCATCAGCAGAGAAATTTGTGTTGTTATTTGAGTTTTTCTGTCGGAAATTGTCTCCAGCTCTCTTCTACTCCTTGTTTTGGGGAGTTAATATTCTCTTTGTATAACGATTTTATGCCCTTTGTAAATTGTGTTAAAGTGTTGCGCTATTAGGCTATCAGAGAAGATATAGGACCACCACTTAAATTGGACTCTTGGATACACAGTGAGTGAAACTATTTGCACTAAAAAGTAACTTGAGGACCCAGTGGTGACTCGTTCCTGTAATCCTAGCAAGCTGGGGGCTGCAGCAGGAGGATCATGATTTCAAGGACAGCCTCTCAGGAAGTCAGCAAGTTCCAAGCCAGCCTAGATCACCCAGTGAGATCTTGAAGAAAACAAGATAAAAATAAATGAATTACAGTCTGAAAATCAAAATTAACCAGTGGTTTGCTTTTAAAATTAAATTAAGCAACCCCTGCCACATGTACAGTAAATATTTTCCAGCTTATTTACTCTTCCGTTCTGTTTAGTATGACTTTTTATAGCAATATCACTTGAATTTTTTAATGCTTATATCTATCAGCATCTTTCTTTATGGTTTTATGATGTGTTAGAAAGGCTGTCAGAATCCCAAGTGTATGGCAAATACCTGTATATTTATTTCTTGGCTTCACAATTCTACATTCAGCATTTGAGTGTTCTGTAATCTGTTCTGGTCTAAGAAACTACACAGAAAGCATATTCCCACCTCCTGGTTATCACTACAGTCATTCCAATATAATTTACTTTTATAGCACTTTTTTTTTTTTTGCACTCACTGCAGTACCATCTTCAACCTGAATTTTTTTTTTCCTGCACTTAAACTTGGAGCAGTGGGTCTTGCTCGAGGGGTGAACCTCCTGAGCCGTGCCACACCACTGTAATCACTGTGGATCTGTGGTGGAATGGAGGAATGTGACACAGATGCATAGACTCTACAGGCATCAAATCCCCGACTCTTCTTTTCTACCTGTTCGACCTTGGATACCTACTTCCCTTGCTTATCTGTGAATGGCAGCGATGCTATTATCTGCCTCATAGACTAGTAGCAAGGAGTGAAATGCACTAACGCCTGTAAAGCACTCCTGAAGCAGGAACACACACACCACTTTGAGGTAATAGCCAACAGGACTGCGTTCCCATCTTCTTCTTTGTCCCCATTGTGTTGATTGTTTCCTTTTCCCAACTGAACCTCAAAATCACCATATCAATTTACAAAGAAAATTCTGTTTGGAATTTGTCAATGATTATGTTGGAAATGCAAACACGGGGGGCTGATTGGCTGACAGGGTTTCTTTTGCTTGTCCCCGAATGAGGCTTGAGTCTTAAGACAGTCAAAGTCTTCTGTTCCTCCAATCAAAAATAGAAGGGTCCCCAGTATGGTGTATGTTCCTGTATTATGTATGGTGTATTATCCCTGATAATGTGACGAGGGGTATCTGGTCTCTCTCTTAGAGTTCTTAGTACCACTAATAAAAGAATTTTTTAAACACTTGAAAGGAAGCTTGAGGACAATTTCATTTGAATGTACAAGAAAAACCCCAGGGCAAGTAGCTATGAATGCCAACAGCTGCTTTGGAGGAGGAAAATGCAGAAGAAGAAGAAAGCAAGCAATGCTCCTTGTAAGAGACCAAATGGTGGACAAGCCGCCACAGAGCAAGGGGTTAAAGCACACTCCAGCTTTGGCCAGTATCCGATTGAAAGAGACAGAAAGAAGAAATGGTGGAAATGGTTAGAACTCAGAAAAGCAGCCCTTAGCTGTGACCCCCTGAAAAATTCCAGAGGAAGGCTCTCTGGAAAGGAAAAGCTTAAAGGGATAATTATTCCTCCCATTTCCTTAGCATATCTTAAGGTGAACTCGCTTTCGCCTTAAGCGGTGGTCTCTACTAGGTGACGGGTTGGCACAGTCTTTCCATCTCCACCCAAAGCCGGGTGTAGATTCCATTCTTACCAGAAGGAAGTAGCTTTCCCTTCATGATCCTCAACAAGCATGGTCCCCGAACAAGATATTTCCAGATATTTATGTTTGTTCTCTAAGTGAGAAGAGGATTTTTCTACCATATTACTGACAGTAACACTGTGAGCATGCCCTGTTTATATCATGACCTACGTACCAGCTCATTGTGGGGAACTACTATGTAACTGCTTGATGTCTTTATTTTAGGATTTTCTAACAATCATTGCAAATCGCGATTGTTTTTCCTCCTGGTTCCCAGCTTAAACCCATCACACACACTAAAACTCAGGTTCAGTAACTTACACTTCATTTCCTTCTTTTTTTCTTCTTCTTCTTTTTCTTGCCTAATTGCATCCAGCAGACTTTCCAAACTGGCCTCCAGGTCTGCTCCCTAACTTTAATGGACATGTCTGTGTCGGTACCGAGGAATCCTCTGAGAGAAGCTTCGTGGTTTGGGGGTCTGGTTTTTGCTTTTTTTTTTTGCCTTACAGAGAGATACTTTTGCAGAGCCTGGTAGCACGCCCCGAGCGTGCAGCGCTGCATGGGGGGCCGAAGTTTCTCCCAGCGTTTTCCGCTTGAACAGCGTCCAAGCCTCGCCTTTAAAATGCCAGGGCGGCCGGCCTCAGCTCTGCTCACAGCCGCTCTCGGCGGCGGCTGCCCGGGGCTCACCGCGCCGCCGCCGGGCGCTGACTCAGCCGCAGTCGGGCTGCTCCGCCGAGCCGGACCTGGGGAGCGCGCGCCCGGAGCCCGCGCCCCGTGCCCAGAGCCGCCGAGGAAGCACCGCAGCGCTTGAGCTTCCGGAGCTGGGGGTCCCCGAGCGCGTCGGACTCGCGTGGCAAGGTAAGTAAGACTGCGGGAGCATCACCCTGAGTATCTTCCCTGCAGGGTCAGGGCTCAGCACCGTTCACCCTACCGGAGACTAGTCACAGTTCCAGGTAGCAGCAGTATCTGCTCATTCAATGGGGCCTGGCCTTGGCCGCTAGAAGACCTGAGAGGACTTGACACCAGGACCCCTTGGTAGCCCAGTGCCTAATATCTTAGCTGTGATCCAGGAGGGTCAGTCCCGAGAGGCCAGTAAACGCAGCTCTGGGGGTGGAATAGCACAATAAGCTTTGCAGCAAACAGCTTCCTTGGGGGGCTCAGGTCTTAATACTCAAGAGAGAGCTGATTGTAATGCCGGTTTCGGATTCAGCACTTCCCAGTGGGAGACCCTCCGCCCTTGATCTTTAAGGGATCCAAGGGAGTGCGTGTGTTGAAACTGAATCAAAGTTACCAGTTCCCTCTTGTCAAGTTCAGGGCCTAAAATTCCGTGGCTTGTGGCTGCCAGCAGCAGAGAACAGAGTCTCATCGGTGTAGCTGATGAAGGTCATGATTGATGGGACTTCTGGGGAAAGTTCTGTCGCTGGAAGTCTTTCTGAAGAAATGTCAAGTCTCGGTAGGACTTTTGTCCTGATCTGAATAAAATAAGCCTAACTCAAGTTTCCAATATCTTCCCCTGTATCAGTGGAGAATGTTGCCGGTGATTCTGTGAAACTGCGTTATCGTGTTAAATTTCATAATAGAGTCTTGATTGCCCACGGAGAAAGTTCTGGAATGGGAACTCTCAGTCCAAGGCTATCAATCTTCTCACTGTATGCACTCTAGGGTTCTAATGTCACAATGATTTGTCGAAATGTGGCTGTGTACCCAGAAAAAGAAGCCTCACCCAGCCTCCCTGCTGCTTTCCTGAAAGACTCCCATGCAACCACTTCTGCATCAGCTTGGAGGTTCTGCCCCTCCATCCTCTGGGGTTTCTCTGGCCTCCCAAATCCCAGCCAGAGAATCTAAGCTTCTGGCCCTACCCTATAGCCCGTGCAGCCTTACTATTTCCCCCCCAAAAAGTATGCTGTCTAGTGCATCATTGAGTTCAGCCTTCCAGCCCCTGGGTTTCTCTCATCCTCAGCAAGGTGATTCCTGAGCAGAGTTGTAATAATCTGATTCGTTGCAGTTCATGGTCTTCTGCAAAGCAGGTTTAGGTGATCATAAAGCCAAGCACCAAGCCTTTGGGTGTGATTTGTAAATTGGACTTTGGTTAAGGTTATATTTTGGAAGTAGCTCACAGTATGATACTGCACCAACTTCAAGAGCACATGGGGGGCGGGGTTGAACAAGCAAATGACCCTCTTCAGGAAAGTACTCTGAAGCAAATGGCCTTATGTTTAACCCAAACAAGGAACTGTAAATAAGCTATTCATTTATTCTATGTACCATTGCATTAAGATACTATGGTTCCAAGGAATTAATTCCCTAATCACTTTTCCAGTAGTGCTATTTATTATTTCTGAGAAAAGTGCAGGTCATAAATGCATGAGATATAGTATGTTTCCAAATCCACCTACATGTGAAAAATCAGAGCAACTTTCAGGCTGCTAAGGACAAAACATAACCCTGAAATAAACAAGGAAAGAGTGGAAAAGGGGTATGTATACATTGGCGAAAAGCACCCATCTATGTGCTTGAAAAGATAACTAGAAATTCAGTGGCTGATTATAAACTGTGATTTAGGGAAGTGTGTGTCTTTCCAGACGGCTTCCTTACAGGGTTAATGAAAGGTGCAATCATTCTGAATACATCGCCTCACCAGTTAATCTTTCTTTGACAAATATTTACACTACAGGGGCTCAATATCACAGCACAGACTCGAAATCCGCAGCCCGGTGGCAGCCCACATATAGTATGGCTCAAATTCAACACTATTTCCAAGACTTAAGTGGAAACTGAAATGACAACAAGGAAAATGTCCTTACATTATGCTGCCTGGCCAGTGTTTATAGAACTGACAGGGTTCCAAGTCTCTAAGGTTAATGCTTCTAATAAGTTCAGATGTGGGGGGGGGGGAGCATACTGGCTCTGAATGTAGGCATTGTAGGCTCTGGAATTATTCTGTGTCTGTGTTTTAGGCGGCTGAAGTTTGTTCTTGGAAGTGTCGTGTTTTAGTATTTGCTTTGGACAGAAATACTCCTAATGTGCCATACTTACCTCGCCATCAGAAAGTTGGCTAGTGGGAATCTGTGTTTCCTGCTGACTCAGGATGGGTGCTGTGAAAATCAGTTATCCTGGGCCCCCTAAGGGAAAAGCTCATGGATACGTGTATGAGAGAGACTGGTCAGAGTTTAGTCAGGGTTGTATAACTAATCAGACAACCTTAGCAAGTGACTTTTCTGTTATCTTATTTATTAAGCCCCAAGATAATCAATACTAAGTCAGTTTCAAGAATTAAGTACCTGCCATACACTAAGTATTTTGTACATATATATATATGTGTGTGTGTGTGTGTGTGTGTGTGTGTGTGTGTGTATGTATGTATGTATTGTGTAACTTTCACGGTAACATTTACGTATGTATATGAGTAGCATAGTATGTGTGTATGTGTTCATGTTTGCACAAGTATGCATATGCAAAGTAGAGTGCACGGAGAGTTCAGAACTCTGTATCAAGTGTCTTCCTCAACCACTATTCATCTCACTTATTAAAGCAGGATTCCACACTAACCCTGGAGCTCACTGAGATGTTCCCTTCTCTGCCTTACTTGCTAGGATTACAGGCACAAACCACTCTGCTCAGCTTTTATGTGGGCTCTTACGTTTATAAGCAGACACTGGACTGATGGAGTCATCTCCCTGACCCTCAGAGTCACATTTTTGTCTCCATTTCCTGATGAGGGAAATGATAATTTGATAAAGCTACCTCAATTAATCAGGGTTGATTATAGAAAAGATAACTTGGGTTCAAAACTGGCATGTCTTATTTTGAAAATGATACCTTTCTTCCCTGAAATGTTTGCATGGAGGTGCTTAAAGAAAAAAAATCCCTGATAGAGAATCAGAACTTGGTGGTGATAACCAGTTCCATTTTCTGAAGATTCGATTGCATGAGTTTTTTCACGTTTGGGGCCTATAGATGGACTCTTTCGTTATTGGCCGTGACTTACCTATTATTCCCTGGAAGCTCCTCTCTGCTTCTAGGACTGAATCTCTAAATTTACAGAGGAGGGCAATACTGTCTTCCTTGCTGATGATGTAGGATTTGGAAGTGGAGTTGGTGATTTATGTGAATAAACCCAGCACATAGCAAGTGTTTGTCACACAGTGCTTAGAACCAATTCCTCCTAGCTGGTCCCTCCTATGGTCTGCTCCTACTGTTTCACAATGGATGACAGTGGTTAGCAGATTTCCATGGCACGTCCTCGAACACAGACTTCTGTGGCTAGACATTCCCTGAAGGATCCTTTGATGTGTTCCCTTGATTACAGTGCTTCAAGCCTTTCCAGGTAAAGTGTCCTTGTGAAATTCACTCCTAAAGTAATATAGCGAGGTGGTGTCACTGACCAGAACAACTGAGGTTTGGATACCTACTCCCAGAATCCCCCTAGAGCCACAGACTTATAAGAGGTTCCTATAGCCACAGAAACTCTGTACAAGTGAGCCTGCATACCCTGTCATGGTATCCTGCCTGGTGGCTTGCCCAAGACTGCATTTGATCCTCACCCCAGTGTGGAGAGGAGAGGAAGCCCTGAATGAGTGACTCCCTGTGTGTGTGAGAACGACATGGGAAAATGGGAAAATGTCAACACTTCCCAGAAACCAGGGTGAGGCTCACGGGGAAATGGCAAAGCCCTCCTCTAATCCATGTGTGGATGTTGCTAGCGGGTGCAGATAATGCCCACCAGAGCTTCCCCAGCTGCCCCACCCTGCCCAATATTTATAACCGGATCCTGCTTTTCTACAGAGACTGTTCCTACCTACATTAGTCAAATCTGTCTCGTTGTTCCAATTGCATACCATAAGCCCTGCCTCCTTGCTCGACTCTGCATAATAAACATGCTGAACTTCTGTGGTGCTGCAGTTGACCTAGCAGAAGCTGAGACTTCCTCCACCATGATCCTATTTCTCTGTCTCTGTGTCTGCCTGTCTTTCTTTTCCTCATTCCCTTGCCCGATGCAGTCAGCTCTATCCCTGGAGCAGCGCTAGACAAGCAGAAGGCAAGCGTCTCCCTGGCTCTCGGGGCCTAGCCCCAACCTTGACACTCAAGACATTTTAGAATGTTTTAAAGCCTATTCTTTTGTTTTGCCTCAAATTGACTCATAATAGCTACACATATTTATAGAAAGACTTTCAAGTGTTTACCACTCAGATGGCAAGGACAGGCCCAGGCAGAGGGATGAAATGAAAGGGCACTTAGCCACTTAGACTTAAGCCTCCCTGATGTCTCTCCAGAAACCTACTGGTGATAGGAGAACTGACTCTGGGTAGTCAGTAAATGGCCTCAGCAACATTTTGCTTTCATGTAAAGTTTTCTTTCTGACCTTTGGGGAATTTCATATTCTATCTCTAAAAAATTTGACTCCTAGTACTTGACCCCCATTAGAATCTCAAGGACTTTATCCTTGCCTTTGGGACAGAATGATGGGAAAGGACCCTGAGATCCTCCCAGAGGTCGGAACAGGTCAGAAAGGCAAGAATTGTGCTGCTTCTCTTACTGACAAGGCTCAAACAGACAAGGTGAATGGGGTCCAGTGTCCTTTCCATGGACAGGAACTTTCATGCTCTGTGGGCATGAAGACATGTGTTTCTCATCTAGAGCTGACAAATGACTTGATACTGCATGCAACCATCATACCCCTTTCTAGCAATGCAGTATCTCCTTGGCTCAAGTGGAATTTACTGTATTCTAGAAGACTGTAAATAAATGGGTTGTATTTATTACACCTCCATATGCCCAGATCAGGCATTGCCAATTGATCATGATGCTGAAAAAGGCCTTGGACTCCTTCTCAAGAATTGCCTAGAGGTGGCTAGAGAAATTATCCTTAGTGGGGTACAGTAAAGAGTTTTAAACCAGGGGAACAATAAGAAGGTGTAACTTCTGAAAGGGTTTGGCCCTTCCTTTCTGGCATCCTCACTTCTCCCAAGCCAAACTAGCATCTTACGAAATCTGCCTTTGTACCACGAATGGAGCATGTCCCAAGTGTTGAACTGTCCTTTGACACTTGGGACACAGCAATACTGGAGGTTGTGTGATGCTCTTCTGCTTGGCTTGATAGGGATGTGTCTGTATCCACCTGGGACTATCTGCCTTCAATTATATGTTCATTATACAGCTTAGACACCAGAGAGAATGCGACTTAAGGTTTGGAGTGTTTGCACTTCTGAGAAGGCAGACTGCATGCCGGCATAATAAGGAGGCTCCATGAATGAGAACGGGGACCTGCGGGACTCTGATGGGCTAGGTGGACCTGCCAGACAGACCCTCATTAACAACATGGCCTTCATCTTCCAAGTTGACCCCACTCCTGGAAAACAGTGTTACCCTCTCTTATTAACTGAAGTCTCAGAGGGGCTCTTGTCTTCACTGGGCCAATTGATTTGACAAATAGATATTCTGGGCCTAACTCCCGGGAAGGGAGTTCCATTCCTCTGGCATCAACTCTATAGCAGAATTGTTCAGTCACCAAAAAAGACCGTGTCCCCTTCCCTGTGTCCCAGTTACAATATTAACATATTCATTCTCAGCTCTGCAGAAGAATGGAGGGAAGCTGCCACTTTTAGCAAGCAGAGCAATGAAAGTCATGCTCTCCCCGGCAGCCACATCTTCAAATGAACAAGGACATTATTGTTAATCAATATACATGCCCACTGAAATCCAGCACTCTGAGAATTCATTTTCTTCTTCAGCGATTTCCCTGATTTCTGAGATTTTATCTGAGAAAGATACAGAATTTCTAACTCTTGTGAAGAGGAACTATTTGAGTACTGCTACTACCCCACTCTCCCCAAGACCCTTAAACTTCACAATTCAAAGTAGATCTAACCTGAGATGCCAAGGAGGGGATTTTCCCCTCCTTTAGAAATCAGCAGTCAGCTAGGTGTGGTGGTGTGCACCTGTAATCCCAGCAGAGGCAGAGACAGGTGGATTTCTATGAGTTTAAATCCAGCCAAGGCTACATAGAGAAAACCTGTCTCGAAAAACCAACCAACCAAACAAACAAACAAAAACAAAACAAAAGAAAATAAAAAAGTAGTCAAAGCTTTAACCCTTTGACTCTTCCAAAAGACATGCTGGGCAGGGTTAGAAGAACTTCCTACCATGGCCACTGTTCTAAAATGGAGTAAAGATGGAGGGAGGATCTAGGTTCTCAACATGTCCCCTGCACAGATGTGGCCAATTGGCAGCTCATTCTCCATGTGGATCTCCATGTGAGGGGAGCAGGGGCTGCCTCTGTCATTAACTCAGCTACCTGCTCTTTGATCACTTGCCCCTGGTGATGTGGCCTTCTCAGGCCACGGAGGAAGAGGATCCAGGCGGTCTTGATGAACACTTAACAAGCTATGGGAAGATGGCAATAGCGGGGAACTCCCCCTTTCAGTGGACTAGGGGAAGGGGATAGGAAGAAGAGGGAAGGAGGGTGGGACTGGAGGAAGTTGAGGGAGGGGGCTTCAATTGGGATATATAATAAATATATTGTGAAAATAATTAAAATTAAAAAAAAAGATAGAGAGAGGAAAGAACTAGTTTTCAAGACCCACTTGGCATCACCGACCAGTTTCAGAACCATGTGAGTAATTATCCTGGACACACTCAGGAGCCTCTGTCATCAGACACCCCAGAATGGCTTCAAATCCTAATTCCACTTTCAAGCGAATGACCACACACATCTCCCTGCTGCTCTGAGCTCCCTTTTCTCCAACAATGGAATGGACGTATGGATATGGTTTCCTAAGCCTTGAGAGATGCTTATAGAGGACAATGTGTGACTTATACAGCACCATGCTCACCACACAGCCCAGGGAAATGTTTTTGGCAAACTAGCCTTATCCTGCAAAAGGCAGGAGAGTGATGCTCAAAGAGTTAATCAGAAGGCTCATTGTAAAATACAGTCAGGAGCCCAATCCTGTTCCCCCTAGACCAGAACTTCCTGGTGCAGAAGCAGCAATGCACAGTTTTAACAAGCTGATAGAACTTTAGAGCCTCCAGTATGAGAGTCACTTACCCAGCTTGGGCACAAGCATCGGGGTTTCTTTCACACTTGCTTGATGTAAACTCCATCTCCCCCACGTCTACAGCTCCACCTCTGGACAGAAAAGCAAGTGCACTCTTTGCTCTTCTGAATGCACACACAGCTCCCGCAGTGGGCTTTGAAAGGGCGACTGTTAATTTCCCGTTTTCCACAAAGCCATGACACCTAGTTATCAGCTGTGCCTGTACCCAAAGCTTCCCAGTGCAGCGGATGTAGCCCCAATCCTCATTGCTCCTGTCTTGAAAAATCACAGGACCTGGGTTTGCAGAGAAACCACAGGGCTTCTAGCTTTGATGCTGTTGTCTCTTTTAACAGTTGCCACTGTGTACCTAAAGCTCAGGATTGCTCCAATTTCAATGTACAGATAGGAAGTCTGTCTTCATTTTAGTATTGGTGTGTGTGTGTGTTTCCGTCTTTATATAAAATACATTTTGGAATGATGTAAAACATGCTCCTTTAGGGGAAGAAGAATTTGCAAAGCTGAGTTCTGTGGATTCACACAGTAAGCGTTTATCGGTTTTATTTTGTGGTAGATGTGGTTTAGTTATGGTGTTGGGGATTGAGCCTAGAGTCTTGCGAGGCTAAATGTATATTCCATCACTAAGTGCAAAATCAGTTCCCCACTAGAATGTTTTCTAAAAATAATTTTGGATTATACAAGGTGTTCCATATGAAGTTTTCAGAATATTCTGGGGAACACAAAGGGAGGAAGTGACCACCTGCAATTCCAGACCCATGACCAGTCTCTTAATAATTTCCTCCAGTTTTTACCTCCTCCCTGTATCTTTATGATATTTTTGTATTTAAAAAAAAATGGATGTACACCTTTAATCCCAGTACTCAGGGAAGCAGAGGCAGGTACATCACTGTAAGATTGAGGCTGGCCTGGTCTACAGAGTGAGTCCAGACCACACAGACAAACCTTGCCTCAAAAAAACCAATAATGATGAAGATGATGAAGATGACTAAGTTATATGAAAGGGAAGCAGAGCAAACTGTTCCTAAGTGCTGAGACCCATGTGTCCTGTAACACATCCTGGAGAGGTTCTGGAGGATTCTGGAGAAGGTTCTATGCTGGAGGTGGGATATGGGCCAGAGAGCCAGGCATAGTGCTGTCAGGTGGAGAGAGCAGGAATGGAAGGGACTAAGCTCAGTGTGACTTCTTCGTGCTCACTCATCATGAGGTAGAGGAGTCTATCCCCCTCCCCCTGAGAGCCTTTGAGGCTGTCTCAGTAGGCAAAGGGAGGCAAAAAACGTACTATGTGACTTTGAGGGCTAGGAGGCAAAGGCCATGCCACCTATTGCTGGTCTCAGCTTGGGACACTTGCTTTATGACCTTTCATCGGCCATATCAACTGCCCTGAAGCCTCCATGTGGGACCACATTAAAAAAGTTATACATGAAGGACCCCAGCTGTGAGTTTCTGCAGGCCAAGGACTGGGGCTGTGAGTGAGGGCCCTTCTCCAGGACCGCAGTCTCAACCACCACATGCTAAAACACACAGTATGATCACCAGCAGAGTCCAGTCACCTCCCAAGGTCAAGATCAAAGTAATGATTGTCACTATTTTTTTTTTAAAGAAATAACCAGGACAAATTTGCTGGAAACTATACTTATGTTAGACTTGAGGTAAACAGATTGCCAAGGGTAAGATGCCTGGTGAGGCTGTCTGAGGCAAGAGTAGAAAGCTCTAGGTGCTGTGGCATGAGCCATGTCAGAGGCCCTCCTGTAGAAGGAGTTTGATGGCAGCTGGCAGCCCTAGTCATCTCTGGTGGGCCACATCCAAAGTGTCACCATGCCCGCACCCTCACCCTGACTTCAGGAGGTAAGCACTCTGGTCGTCAGCCAAAAGCATCCTAGAATCTGAAGCCAAACATGTAAAAGGAGTCACTCAAGTCCGGATGCTAATCAATGGTGAGACCATATTTAAAACCCAAGACTTAGCTCTGTGCCCACTACCCACCCTGATACTCATTTCAAGTTAGGTAGAGGCTTCTGGGACACTGGTGGGACAGCACATGAGAGTCTTGATAAGATGTGAGGTATATGGTTGGCTTGGAAGGTGCCGAACTTTCCCTTCCCTTTGGAAAAGATCCACTGACAGGCTTTGGGACCCACGGCAACAGCATTCACACACACACACACACACACACACACACACACACACACACACACAC
>NW_026596046.1:22172179-22312048 GCF_907164565.1 Psammomys obesus
CACACACACACACACACACACACACACACACACACACACACACACACTCTCTCCTTCTCAGAAAGCAATCACTAGTCATTTGAGTTTCCTTGGTTCCAATCTCACACAGTGGCATCTGGGTTGAACTCACACCTGCTGCCAGAACTATCCCAGGCCTTGGATTTGCTGTGAGCCCATCTTCACTGACTCAGGGGAAAAGCTACCACCAGCTTGTCAGTAGAGCAGTGCTTTACCATTCCCGAAACGGAGACCTCTCCAGCTTCTGCGCACATGAGGAGTCTCTTGGACTGGCTGACCAGTGGCTAATCTGAGAAGCAGGTAGCTTCTGATCCACCTTTTTCAGCCAACCTGGGGTTGGTTTGTCAAAAATGCTGTAAGAATCACTGTAGCTCCTGCTGGTTCTGACACATTGTGCTGCTGTGTAACCCTCACTGCCTTGAGCCTGATGTTGTACACATTCTCTGATCTCGTTCCGGCTTTAGAAACTTGCTTGCTGGGCTCAGAAGGAAGAAGGCAGTGGGAGAGGCTGAGCACACTTGCTTTATGTTCAGCCGAAACGAGGCAGACATTTTCAAGGACTCCTAGCACTGAAATGTAATGAATAGACACTGAATTGATCTTCCCATTTCCCACACCCTTGGTGACTAGGAGATGGAGATAGAGATGAATGAGGATCAAGGAGCTGGATCCAGACACAGAGGACCTTTTGGCAGAACCATACCACTTTACCCACTGAATGGCTCCAAGTGTCAGGCCCCTCTAACAGCTACTCCTCTGCCCTAGACACTGACAACCAGTTCTTTCCACTTAGACAAAACACTGACTGCATTACCTGTCCCTGCCAGGCTGTCAGTCCCAGAGATGGAGTGTTACAATATTCACAAGAAGGCATGAGAGGGCTCTCCAACCGGTGGCAGATGGTCCAAGCCTCCAGCCCAATTCAGGACAGTGTCAACAGCCCAAGGGGAGGGGATCTGTATTTAAATTTTGTAGAAAAGCAGGTAAGGAAGGTGAGAGTGGCAAAGAACCCTAGCATGTTGCCCCCGGATTAGCCCTGCAGGGTAATGGGCCACTTGTGTAAGGCATGTGTGTATCCTGGGTGTGCCAGCCTGTGAAGACTCTAACACTGCACGACTCAACCCCATCCCAGACCACTCACCATCCAAGTAGTCACCCATATCCTTCTTCTCTGGTACTTTAGCTCATCTCAGAGGTGGTGCTGAGGCAACAGTTAGCAAATAGAATCTCCTGATACCCTGGTACGCATTGGAATAGCCACCATCTGAGGGGCACTTTGAACCCCAAGCTCGGAGAACGTAATTGAGCTTTGCAAGCCTGGAGTGGTTTATAACAGCCCCCATTCTATAGGCCACACAGGAGTCATTGGAGCCTCTTCTCTCTAGCCAGGCCTTGCTGTCAGCACTGACTGGCATCTGTTCTGAGTCTCAGGTTAGAGTGAAATGGCAGGTATACTTGACATCACCTTCCTGAGTGAAGAGGACTATGATGCGTGGCAGGTAGAAGCCACAGCTCATGTGGCTGTCACAAATCTCTTACGAATCCAAGATTCCTGAGCTCTCAGGGTAGTGCAGCTTCAGGGTTTTCATTCCAAGCTTGCTCTTTGAAATCCATATGCTCGTGGGATAACAAAATCAGATGCCCACAGAATCCATGATGACAGAAGCAGATGAGTCTGAGGGACAAGGAATGGGGGACACTGAAGAACACAGGCTGTCTGAAGGGCACTGGTGACTCAGCTTCAGCTTTGTGTTGCTGCTCCAAACTGCCACCACAGCATAGCCAGGCCATCTGGCAAAAGCTGAAGCATCCAGTTTCATGTGAAATCATCCAGTGGTCAACACCTCCAAATGAAAACATCATATATCTTTGTTCAGATCGACATGAACAGCCACCATATTGTGACCTGTGGTTTAGGCACTCTGTAGAAATCAAATAATGAGCTGAAGTTGCTGCTGATCTTCAGACTTGGGGCTACCTCAGGACAGAGAGAGACAAACTGGAACTGTTCTAGTGGACGAGGACACAGATGGAGCTTTAGGTTAGCTTCATCCTTGCCTAACGGTGTCAAAGTCCTGAGGCCTCTCCATTGATCTCCACTCTCAGACAGACATGGTGCAGGCCTGTATTCACAACACTTCAGAGGTAAAAACAGGAGGGATACATAGTTAAAGGCCAACCTGGGTTACTTAGCAAGTTCAAAGCCAGCCTAAAATGCATAGCAAGATCCCACTTGCCTTCCAAAGCTGAGGACTGTGGATATAACTCAATGGTAGAATGATTGCATAGCATGCATAAGGCCTCAGTTCAATCCACAGCATCAGGAGGAGAAAAAAAAAAAAAGAAAAAAATATAAAAAACTTCTTTCCCTAGATCTGCTTCTCATCTGTGGACCAGGAGTTGCTGCAGACCTCAGAGGTTCTAGATCACCACCAAGTCCTGAAAGCACAGTGAATGACATTTGGGGTACAGAAGCTCCTTTCAGGCAGTATCTCAAAGTTACTATCGTGCACCTGTAGGTACACCCATGTCTCTTAGATGCCCCAGGTCTTCACAGTCGGCACGGCATGAAATATAAATAGATGCAGTGACCAGCCCTCGTGAACTTCCATTTCCTTATCTTGTTCCTGTCCTACCTACCTCACCAGGGTGATACTGGAATGAAAAAGTGGGATATGTATAATAACAGTGTTTCCAACACGGAAGCCTGACAAGATAAAAGGCATGCTATCGTTCTGTGCATCTGTCTTCCTTACTTGTGGGAGGGGAAGACACTGCCTTTGGCATTTCTGCTCCTCCTTCTTCAATCTGCTTTAGACAGACTTCTTGGAGGAGGTCTGGCCTTGTGGTTTTCAGAATGCACTGACCATCAGGACTCATCGCTTTGGCTAAGGGTGCGCTACTATCGTGGTGTTGTGGGTGAATAGGGAAAGCCAAAAACAAGCTCTCCTTCCAGACCAGTACACCTAGCACCAGCACCGACGGGCACCCGTGGCTGTAGAGCCTGTTCAGCTCCACCATATGGGGGAGGGAAGAAGAATGACTATTGTCCTCATCCTGCATAATTACTGAGAGTTCATTTATACCAAGAAGAGAAGAGGAAGTGCAGAATTCCCTGCCCTCGAAGCTGACAAAGCCTTCACATGTTTGAACATCATAAGTAACCCAAAAGGGAGTCTTCCATTCTAATGGGAAAGATTTCCTGAGGTCTTTAGGCAGAAGGGTCTGTTGAACAAGACATAGAAGTGGAAAAACCCGTATTGTGATTAAGAATTTAGGGTATTAGAGAATAAGATGTGAGAAGAGGAGGTGGGGAAGGGAGGAGAAGAGCAGAAGAAAGAGGCAAGTCTTTGCAACCAGAGGCACTCTGCTCTCAGGAAATCAGGGTATGGAAGATTGGGGTCTTTATTCTGCTACCTGCTTTTATCCAAACCACACTCATTCTCACAGAGTAGGATCACTTCTCAGTGGAAAGCCTTCTCCAGAGATGCCCTTCTGGGGTTCCTCCTGCCCTGACTCAAGGTTATCAGTCACCCCACAGGCACTTGCAGCCTGAACCCCATCTCCTACACCTTGGTAGCTGACACTGGCCCCCATCTCTTTATTTTTTTTCTTTATTATATGAAGGATTACACAGCTCTCCTCTTAAGTCCTCTCTTGAAAGATCTAGAGAGGGCAGCGTGTGGAGATGAAAGACATAGCAAAGCAAAGCCAGGTTAAGAACTGATGGACCAGCAACCCTATGTCCAGAATTTGAGCATCTTTTGGGGTACCTAGTATGTCTCTGTAGGATGCTGACCCCTAGCGAACTACTTCAGGGTCTGATAAAACAAGGTGAAAAAAAAAAAAAAAAAAAAAAAAAGGAAGACAAGCTTGTCCTGGGGAATCTGTAAGCTCCCAGAGCCAGGAAGGAGAGTCATGCTGCTGCCCTGTTATCACATTAAGTGCTGTGTGTACCTTTATTCATTGGATTTATTTTCACTTTAAGTGGCATTTGCTCTTGTTATTTGTATCTTGAAGAGTGTCTCCAATAAGCAGATGCATCCTCAGGAGTTCTTATCAATGAATCAGTGAGACAAATTAGCTTCTAAGATCCTGTTCTCCAGACATGAGCCTATCCTAGACGTCCTCTGAAAGTCTCCACCCAGCAGGGGATGGAAACAGCCAAACTTTGGGCAGAGCACAGGGAGTCTTGTGGAAGAAGGAGGAGGGGATAGAAGGACCTGGAGGGGACAGGAACTCTAGAAAGAGACCAAAAAAGCCAAAAAAAAAAAAATCTGGGCCCAGGGGGTCCTGCAGAGACTGATGCACCAACCATGCATGAGAAGACCCAGGCCCTCTGCTCAGATGTAGCCCATTGTCAGCTCTAGTAAGGGGGTCCTCTAGTAAGGGGGGCAAAGCTGTCTCTGTTGTCTGCTCTTTGATCACTTCCTCCTGGCGGGCGGGGCCACCTTGCCAGGCCACAGAGGAAGAGGACAGAGACAGTCCTGATAAGACTTGATAGGCTAGGGTCAGATGGTAGGGGAGGAGGAAGCCCCCTTTTAGTGGGCTAAGGGAGGGGGAGTGGGGAAAAGGGAAAGAGGGTAAGGAGTGGGAGGAGATGAGGGAGGGGACTACAATTAGGATATGTAGTGAATAAATTGTTTTTTTAAAAAATCCTGTTCTACTTAACAGAATGTCTGGAAAGTTCTCAGGAATTCCAGAGGAGAGAGAGAGACTCAGCTTTACAGGATGAATGGGAACTGACTGAGATGCTAAGAGCCGGGGGTTGGGGAGAGGGCGGCACCACCAGCAGTAACTACGGAGTGTGCAAGTGAATGAGTAGTACAAGCCTTCACAGCCGTTTAATAGCAGGCATGAGCCACAGCCCCAAAGAGGATGCTGATCAAGACAATCAAACAAGAGAGTGAGAAAGCCAGAGGAAGAGACAGGGAAGGAAAGGGGAAGAGAGGGGTGGGGGAGGGAGGGAGAGACAGAGAGCGGGGGAGAGAAAGAGAGACTTGATCTCCCTAGACACAAAGGACAAAGGCAGATGCGGGGTTCATGGCTCCTGAAGGTTATGCGATTTGGGAAGTACTTTGTAATAATGAAACTGTAAGTACAGAAGCGAATATTTAGAATGATAAGGGTCATAGCAAATCACCAATAATAAAGTGATTTATTTTTTCTTATTTTTCTGTAAAAAAAAATATCAAAGACTTCACAAAATCTATGAAAAATGAACACCTTTTTCATGTTTCATTGTTTATGTGTATTTACGTGCATGTGGGTGCCTATGGAAGCGAGAAGAGGGTTGGGGATATCCTGGAACTGGAGTTACAGATATTTGTGAGATGAGAGTTCTGGAAACTGAACCCGGGTCCTCTACAAAAGCAGGGCAGACTGTTCTCCACTGAGCCTTCTCTCCAGCTCCAAAGAATCTTTTTTAAACTGTTGACTGTTGAATCTGCTTTTGTGATGTTTTCAGAATCTCTTATCAACTAAGCTAGCCAGACCCTTCATTTCCATGACATTTAAAACATGTTTTGGCCTATCTCTGAGCTACTATTTATATTTTAATTCATTCATATAGTCATTTCTATAGAAAACACAAATACTACCAATCTTCCGCATAACTGATCATAATTTATTGGCTCACAAAAAGAATTAAGTTCATAGCTCACGTTGTTATGAAATGTCTGTGAAGAAACCCCTGTCGATGTTCTCACATGACCAGACTCTAAGCCTTTTAGGCATTTCCAATTTTCTCTGGCATGATGAATCTTAATGACTCTATGAATTGATGACATTCATTAGCCGGTTGTCTTCAGTGTCCATGCTACTGTGAGATTGAATGAACTGCCTCTTGTCTTCCTGGAAGTTAGTATTTCATGCCGAATCAACACAAAGTTAATAAGAGTTTCACAGATGATTGAGCCATTTCAGCTCAAGGAAAGAGAGTGGGAGGAGAGTGGGAAGAAGCTACAAATCCATGAGGGGCATCCCGGCAACCACAAGGGATGGACAGGGAGGTGGGGGTGGGAGGAATTCATGGGAACAGGTGAAGGGTAGAAAGCAGTGTTAGACATTGGCTGGTCTCTAAATACAGCCTAGCCTGCCCTTAATTAAGCAATCAGGGCCTGTCGATAAGTACTGAGCATACAACAGCTAAGAGAATATGTTCCTAAAGCGGTTAAGTAGCAGAAAAGCCTGGGCTCAAAGCCTTTTTGCTATCAAATGCCCTTTGAAACCTTGCTACATGTAAGTTCATTATGCAAAGGTCATCTTGGACTAAATAAATATATGCCCTTAAATTCACATGAAATGAAGCCCCAACTCAGCTTCTCCACACCCGGATCCCCCAAATGCTGTGGATTCTCAAGGATCTGAGGATATGAGCCCAGAGTCAGAGTGCTGGCACATGGCTGTAGTTTTCATCGGCTGCAGCCAGCCACTGTATGAAATTGAGGAACATTTGCTAATATAAGGGACCACGTTCTTTCAGTGTGTGACGCCTCAGAGTTAAGAAGAGGCTTATGAAAGTAGGGGTCTGGATCTTCAGCTCTGCTACCCTCATATGTACCTCTGCAGTGGGATCCAGACAGGAAGGCTTCTGGAGGAAAGGGAAACAAAGCCAGGCCTGCAGATTCTGGCTGGCAATGAGGATGAGTAACCCAGGCACAGAGACCGATATGGAAAACTAGTATCTCAGGGACGGTGGCGCAGGGCAGTGACCTGCAGTGGGCTCTGCACGGAAAAGAATCCGAAGGCTTAGCCCGAGAGCCCTAGAATTGACTCTGCAAAACAAGTTGCTGGTTGAGATATTTTAGCTGGTTGTGGATTTAGGTGAAGTAGGTGTTAAGAGACTGGAGAAGAAGCCCAGGTACAGAGGACTCTGAGCTCAGGAGAAACCTGGAACACAAGAACTGAGTAGGGCAGATCTAGAAAACAGAACAAAGGGCTGGAGGCAGAGGTGAGGAGGATAAGTGAGAGATGAAGGAGGACCCTAGGCAACTTGCCTGGCATCTCTGTCTGCTCAGACTGCCAGCTTATGACTCGGAAGACAGAAAAAGATGCGCTCACATGTTTAGGAAATGCTTATTGTAAAAGAGCTAAATTGGATCTCTCAGACCGCTAAGAAAAATGGGCAGTGTTCTATAAAGGGCCAGAATAGAAATACTTCAAAACTTGTCTCCCCTTTGGTTTTTCACAGCTACTCATCAGTTGAAAGGGCAGCTTTGGGTGCCTTTGAGTCAAGATGTATGGCTATAGACAACCACCTATGGACATGGAAATGGAATTTTGTAATATTCAGACAGTTCGTGGTTTTCATTGTTTTTTATCGTTTCTAACCATGTTTAAAATGCAGAAGCTGTTCCTATCTCCTGGACTGTAAACCATATGACCATGGGCTGTCATCTGCCCCTATCATATGACCATGCTATGGGAACCCCCAGTGCAGAGGGCATGATCTAAGTGACTTCCTGCTCTCTGGGCAGCAGCATCCAGGAGCTCTCCGCACTACACATCAACCATGCATGCTATTATGGGATGTGTTGTGTGACAATCTGAACCCATGGAATTCTGGACGGCTACCAGCCCAGAGTGGGCTGTCACCTGAGTATGCAGTGCTGTGTATACTCTGAGCCAGGTACGGAGCTACTGGCGTGACAGGCATCAGCCTAGCTTGCTCCTCTCCACCACCTCATGGGCACATTACTGTGTGTCCCATTTTTCAGAAGAGCAAGCTGAGGTCTGAAGGCAATGAGGGATGTGCTCCAGAATTCCCAGTTGCCAAGGAACAAAGCCACATATGAGCCAGCTGAGAAGAGGAAATAGGACATCTATGCCGTGGTGAAAAGGCAGAGGAAAGATCGTCTTGACCACACACTGAGGACTTTGTGGAGTCCGGACAATACACGGGAACATCCCAGTGAGGACCTTCAGCCATTGAGCCTCCTCAGGAGAGAGGCCAAGCTGAAAATGGAAATTGGGACTTGATTTCCCCTGAAGCTTTCAGCAGGCTTGTTAGGCCATTCCCAGCATGCCTTCTGCCCCAGTCAGTCAAACCCACAATTAGGCTATGCAAATGAGTGTGATTTAAGGCGAGTTTCTTGTCTGATGCTGAACCAAGCAGTCCACCATCCTGACCAGTAACTTCACCAGGGCTCAGGCACATGGTGATCCTTGGCTCAGAGTGCATCTCTTCTGTACCCCTTCCATAGATCGCCCTAAGTGGTCCTTTACATACTGGGAGGAAGAAATTTGTTCCCTAGGCCTGTGGGTCTTGGGAACCTCCCAGGTCCTAGCTGAATCCTAATGGGGTGAGGAACAGAGGAGGCCCACACACTGGCTCTCTGCCTACTTACCTGAGCTAGGAGAGGTATGCCATATCTCACTGGCCCAGACAGTTCAAGAGTTTTTTGTTTGTTTGTTTGTTTGTTTTCCTTCCTCCAGTTGAAATGCAAGAACAGCTAAGAACAGAGGAAGAACCCTGGCTGAATAGCATAGAGAAATTGTGGTATCTATCCGAAGTCAAATTGACAAAGCTATTACTCGAACCCGAGGATAGGCCCCCAGCCTAAGGACAGGCTCTCAGCCTCTCCCTATTGCTCCCTCTTGGGCCGTGGCTAAGAAGTAAGGAAAGGACCTTAGCAGATGTGTGTTCAGAAGCGGCCAGAGCAAAGGTGTGCCATGGGGTACTGAGGAGCAGTCTTTGCTGTGGGGGATACAGTGATATTTTGACACTAGTGTTCTCCCAAAGCAACAGAAGATGGAATGTTGGTGTAGGTTTTTCCAGAATTTACATAAACCACCGCTCCATCTCCCTCTATCCCTGACTTTATTCCTGTCCTGATTCTCTACACCCTTGACTGTAACTATCCCACTGACTTAGTGTTTCTTAGATTAAAACAACACATGAGTAATGATTTGTTTGCAAGTTTCATCTTAAATGCTCCCATCTCAGAGGCGCCGCCTACAAAATGTCAGTTTTCCATAATCCATATATATGTGTGTCCCCAAAGCCCCATTCGAGGTATGAAAGTGTACTCTAATGAAGTGACTATTTTCTTTGTTTCGTGGCTTCTGCCTCACACCCTGCATACAAAGACCCTGTTCCCTATTACAGCGCACCTGATACTGGGTGTGTGTGTGTGGGGGGATCTTCCCCATGGATCAAGCTCATGCAGCTTCTCCCCAGCAAGACCACCCTGTGCTAAATGAAGATGCATTTTCCTCTCTTCACGGGGGTGGAGGAGGGAGCCAGGAGAGGTGACGGTGACTCTATTCCTGGCATCTTAGAAGCTGTGGACCAGCTCTGCGGGTTCTCGAGGGCCACGAGTGTCCAATGCAGAGGCAGAATATGTGTCTTAGCAAACATCCCTACAGATGCAATGAATCCTGCTTTATGGATGCACACAGCCTCTGTGGCAGCTGCCTTTAAGGGACCATTAATTTCGGGGAGATTAATCACTCCCCGGGACAGCTTGCAGCTACATACAGTCTGTGTGAGTCACTGTGAAGGATGTGAATTTGAGAAGTTTACCCCAGAATCTTCACCACCATCTTCTGAGCTGGCATAGTCTGGTCTTTACCAGCTCCAGGAAGCTCCAGCTCCAAACTCTCTTTGGGCAGGGTGAAGGCATCTTAGAGGACTTGGTCTTTATGGGATGCCTCCTTGTCAGAGGAGAACAGTGGCTATGCTGTGAAAAGCCCCCACTGACAGGGAGGTAGGTGGCACCAAAGCTTGGAGGACGGAGCCATCTTGTATACCTGCAACCTGATTGGAAGACTGAACATCTATAGAAGGAAACAAGAAAAACAAAAAAAAAATACAACCTATAGATTTATCTTGTTTTTCTCAGAGAGCCAGTGAGCCAGTGGCATGTTACTATCCCGTTGTAAATGTAAGAAAACTGAGACTGGCATTGCATGGCTGGTCAAAGCCACATTGCTGGCAGTCAGGCAGCTATCAGGAGCTGAGGTTTTTGCATCCTAGAACATAACTGCGAGGACCTGATTTCTAGCTTGCCCTGCAGAGAGGCCTTTGGGGTTTGAACTGTGGTAGTGAGACTTCACTGCAAAGTATCTCCGGCTGTCTTTAGGGAGAGAGAAACTCACTGCTGGAGTATTGATGGGGGTAGGGGGTGTTTCTTGGGAGCTCTATGCCCGAGGCATTTGTGGGAATTTTAAGGGTATCTAGGAAAGGAAACCATGATCAAGAGCCGTTACATCATACTGCCAACCCATTCCATCCAACTCAGTTCATTATTTTAAAGAAGAAAGTTGATTCTTAACATTAAAAAAAAAGTCCATTGTGGCCAAGTATGATGGCTCACACTTGTCCTCCTGGCACTCAAAAGGCTGAGGCAGGAGGATTACAAGTCTGAGTGCAGACTGGGCTACAAAGAGAGACAGATTCAAGAAGAAAAAAATCGATTGAGAGCTCTTTGCCAGAGTTTAGCAATGCAAATTGTAAATAATCACATAAAGGGCAGCAGATTAAATGGCAATCAGATTAGAAATGAAAATCCAATTTCTTCAAGATGCTTTTGGCCACCGGTTTAACATATTCGAAGACTGCCAAGATTGTGAACAATTCCTCTGAGACTCAAAGGGAAGGCAGCCACAGAAGCCAGGGCCGTTTCCTGTGTTCATGGCAGTCCCCATCCTGCAATACTTGCTGCTCTGCCTGTTCTCAGCCCACTGCCTCTCCTGCCTGACAGCCTTCAGTTCTCTCCACAGCCAGGGTCTACCCTATCCTGGCAGCTATGCTCCCTCACACTCACCTGTCTTTTGTTCCAGTCACAACTGGAGTTACTGCTGATCCTCATGGCTCTGGTCCATCCTGGCATCAGAAGCTCCATGCCACCCAGGGTACATGAGATTTCCACAATCTTTTGAAGCCTCATAGCTGAATAATCACAAAATCCCATTGATTGTTCATGCTTGATGACACCATGAATGGAAATCTACCAAAATATAAATTCTGTGTTCTAAGATAACATTACAAAGTTAATCTGCTCTTTCCCATTACATGATGTTGAGTATGGGTCATTGAAGGAGGTGGTGACAATGTGACAAAAGACAGATAGAAAAAAAAATAAACAAGCACGGGGGTATTCAGAGACCAACTATCAAAATACAACAATGCAGCAGAAAAAGAATCGGGCTTTCTCCCTGAGAATCAATCTTCCAAACTCCCTCATTTCCTTCCTTATTTAGCATATCACAAAACAATGTGTAGAACTTGGCTCATAAATCTCTCCTGTGGTGTTCACCATCTTCAAGTTCTTAATGAGGCGGCATGCATTCAGGAAGGGGATGCTGACACAAGGGAATTTAAAAGTAACACGGCAAGGCAAAAATGCAGAGGGAATGGAAAGAGAGAGGAAGTCAGGGGACTGTCTCCAAATCTTTCTTATTAGTCAGATTTGAGGGGGCAAGCTGCAGGAGAGCATCTTGGGAGCAGTGAGTCTTTTGGCCATTGGGACTTCAGGAAAGTCACCTTGAAGATCCCTCCATACGAATTAGGAGCAAGATGGAGCACAGAGGAAGGACAGACAGAGCAGGGGTAGGAAGATAGCTGGAAAAGTTCTGTTTGGGAATCAAGCAACACCCTTTAGCAGCTCACCTGTCAGAGAATAATGGAGAGCAGAAAAGATTTGGAGCTTGTGGATTACAACTAAGTCATCACTTAGAGGAATGTTTGCAACTCTAAAATGTGGACTTTAGAAAAAGAGGAAAGGTCAAAAATCAATAATGAAAGCTCCCAACTCAGCAAGGTAGAAAAAGAAGCGTAAATTAAACCTAAAGAAAATCAAAGGCAGGAGATAAAATAATAACAGGAGCCAAACCAATGAAACAGAAAGCAAAAAGTTGAGAGCTGCTGGTCTGGGGACTGGAAAAGTTAGACACTAAACAAGAGAAAGGAAGAAGGTGTGGACTGCCGGTACTGGGGATGCCAAAGAGGCATCACTGTAGATCAGGCCAACCTCTTAAAATAGCAAGAGGACTGTGTGAATGACTACACAGCACAAGTTTGATGGTTGGGGAGTGGGGTGGACATATTTCTTTAAATACAAGAAACTGTAAGCAAGGCTCTGAATGACTGCAGTCTGGTTCTCCCTTCTCTTGCTATCCTTCATAAATCTTAGACTGGCAGTGGAGATAAATCCCATTAAAGGTCCTAGGATCAGCCACTGGGTGTAGAAGAGCCAAGGGCTCGGATTCTATAGCCCACAAGAGCTGCTGGAAATCCACTTCAGCCAAGCAACCAAACCACAAAGCCAGAGTTGCTATAGCCAATGGCTTAAGCACTGGTGGCCTACATGACAAACTTTAGATAGACCAGAATTATATCCAGAACCCACACAGACACTGGTTACAGGCATCCAACTGACACTTTCCCCAAATGTCACAGGACACTGAACTCTCGCACTCTCCCGTCCCTCACCTTCAGAATCCAAGTAGGCAGACCACCTGCAAGGCTTTTCCCCTTTCCCGGAAAGCATGGAGGTTGCCTTCAACTACCAAGTAGCATAAAATCAACTAAGAAGAAAGTGAAACTGTTACACCTTTGAAAAGAATCTACTTCCTTTATAGGTAATATAAAGTCATTACATTGTCTTTGTATATGATTGAATGAGTCTTGATTTTGACACAGACTTATTTCCAAGGACACAGTAGAAGTATCAAAGTCTGTTTTTGAAAATGTTAAAATTACAGCTCTTACACAAGTGTAGAATAAGCAAGTGACAGTGATTAATTTAGTTCATTAATGAGAGAAGTAGCAAGACTGTAAAGCTAGTGCTGTGGTCTGAAGGTGTCCTGTGAAACTTGAAGACTGACACCTAATCTCCAGTTCAGTAGTATTAAGAACAGCCATTAGGACTGACTGGACTATGAGGTTGAGCTAACAGAAATAGGAACAGTGCCCTTTTAAAAAACTACTGGTCTGTTATCACAGCTACTTGGGATGCTCTGACAGGTGGCTCACAAGTTAAAGTTCTTCCTGGGCTAGAGAGCAAGATCAAGGCCAGCCTAGGAAATTTAGCAAGACTCTGTTTAAAAATTAATTAATTAATTATTAACAACAACAACAATGATGATACCTGGAGAGATAGCTCTGTGGTTGAGAACGCTGGATGTTTGTTCTTCCATAGGACCTCTGTTCAATCTTGTCACCTACAAGAGGTTCACAACTGTTTGTGACTTCAGTACTAGATTCCCGCTTCTAGCTCTCACAGGCGTTGAATGCTTGTGCCAGATATAAACGCACAAATACGTGATTTAAGTTAAATTTAAAAGCAATAAAATAAATAAGAAAGAACTGATGATATATTCCAGTGGAAGAGCTCTTACCTATCTTGCATAATCAGGTTCAGTCCCCAAGGCAGGCAGACAGACAGACAGACAGACAGGTGGAAAGAAAAAGAGAGAAAGGGAATCTCATAAAGCTTTGCTTCTTTGTTCTTTACACACGGTCATAGCAAAAATTGCTGCCTATGCACAACAGGTCCTCCTAAGACAACCAACCTGTCTTTTCTTTGATCTTTGATTTCCCAGCCTCCAGAACAGGTAGAAATACGTTGTATATACATTATCCATGATATTTTTGTTGTAGCAACCCAGAGTGACCAAGACAGTTGTCAAAGAAAAGTGTAGAAAATGAGCCTGTATAAATGCTGAAAGAAAGGCCAATAAGATGTAATTTATATTGAGACTGTATTACTTTCCCAAGGATAATAATAACCAGGCAGAAGCTTTTGTGTTGTATCAGGAAATAATCATCCAACATCTCTCAGCATTCTCCCAGTTACCTCTTCCCCTCAGCATTATGTAATATTAATGAATATCAAGTTAAACAAAGAACAGGACAGAAAATCAAATGACCTCAAAGCTGCTAGTCATATCTATCTGGACACAGGAAGATCTGTGGACCCTTTGGCTTCGTTAAAATCTTGGGCATTTTTTTTCTCAACAGAAGTGTCTGAGCATGTGCTCATATCTGTGACATTTAGAAGGTTATGAATATTTAAGAAATAGGAACTGAAAGTCCTCCTGCTCATTAATGGAGGCGACACGAACGTCACCAGAGGCTTTTAGAGACAATCATCAGGCCTGCCAGCCCAGCAGGATGCAATCTGCAATTACTTCTCTGCAGATCCGGAAACAGAATTGATTTTACCTTATGTAATCCTTCTGACCCAAGAACTCTAGAAAGCTGTTTTGGAAATGGGTCAACTGATTCAGGGTCTATACAGGAAATAACTTCCAAGCCTAAGAGTTCAAGTTAGAATAACTCTGAATACCACCATGTATTTCTGTTATAGCATGTTTTGGCTGAGCCAAGAAAGCTGCCCTCACAAAAATTCATAAAATACATGACATAGAGTTTCTAAAATAGCCACTTGCACTTATGTCAAGCAAAAAGTTCTATATCTATGTCATCAGCATCTTGCTACTACATGGAAGTTTGTAGTCAAGACAAAATATTGCCTTTAAGGGGACAATGGGTGTTTTCACATTCATGAGTTTGCACTGGACCATCTAGACCACAGTTTCTTCATTCCGTGGGAGAGTGGGTGTCTCCATGCTGTCATCCCACAGTGGCAGCTCTGGCTTGTGGCTCTAGAGTAGAATATCATGCAGATCGATCCATTTCAAGCTTTCTAGCGATTGAACTCTTAGTGGTTTCACTAATTTCCCACCAGTTATGGATTTTTACATGGTTTAATTGTGTGACCAGGACCCAAGAGGCACTATGTACAAACCACACAATGCTAATCTGTGCCATATTCAAAGAGAGGATGTCCCTGTCATACAGCTAAATGTCACTACAATAGTGGACTGCTTTCAAGCTTCCCTACACTCTTCCATGCTGTGTTTACCTCAACGTGAGCTGTTAGCACGGGCCAAGGAAAGCACCAGTTGTTAGGTGGAAGAACTAGAAAGCCTCCAAACCTGGAAGACTTACAAACAGAAGGCGGAGACAAAGTGAGAGGGTATTAGACAAAACAATCCCTTTCCCCAGCTTCACTCCAGTCCACACTAGGGGCTTTCAAAATACCCAGACTCACGAAAAGAGTTCAAGGACATAAGACCAGGGCTCACTCACTGAGCATGGCACAGGGGAAGTTGCTGGATGTGCCTACAGTATAGTTAGCATGTACAAGAGGAATGGAGGCAATGAGTTAAACATGCTTGAGCTTGTGATCTTGGTTCCCTCTGCCTGTGCATAGGAAGGAGGGCACCCAGACGTCACCCATCCAGCCATCCTGAAAGATGCTATTGGAGGACAACAAAGCTTCGATGTTAGGGCAAATGGATAGACTTGGTGAGGACTCAGAAACAGGAACAAATAATCCACATACACTTCTCCCAAAAGGTCAGATGGACCACATACACCCAACAGGTGTGTGACACCCAACAGTCACCCTACCAGGGATCACAAGCCAGGACAAATCCAGCACACTCTGCATAGATCTCAAAATGCTCACCACCACCCAGGGACATAACGACCCTCCCTCCATACATGCACATGTCTGCTGGAGGACAAGTTAGGAGGGGAAGTGGGACACAGAAAGCCCGAAGAATAGAGGACTGAACTTATCCCTGGTTTAAAAAAAAAAAAAAAGTTAAAAAAAAAGTCTTTAAAAATCTGGTGACCATTTAATCTGAAAAGAGATTTTTAATTGTGCCAGTGCATAGTATTGATAATAAGTTCCCCCCACAACCCAGAAATTTGGGTGCCTGTAAACCTGAGAGGGATATTAAGTCTGCTGCAGGAAGTGCAGGTACATTTTCCTTGTGCATCAAAGGAACATGGGCATACTCCTCATATGTCAGCGTCTTGCTTTTTTCTTCATAACATTAAGAAGAAGATAGAACTCAGGAGTCAAGGGAAACATGAAAGAAATGATGGACTTCCCTGAGCAGAAGTAAAAAATTTAAAAAGTGTCTGCTGTGTGTATGCAATAAAACTCAATGAGCCACCATCAGCATGAATAAGAAATGAGGAACCGACTTGTTAATAGGCAGAAGAGACAAATATGGGGACATCCTGCTCATCTCTAAAGGGTAGTTGATTACTTGTCCCTCTCTCTTTCTTTACATCCTAGCGAAACTGGAAGAATTTTAAAGTAGTAGATGCAAAAGCTGAAGCAATGCTGGCGAACGTGTGAGGGTGCTCCCTGAGAAGCTGCAGCATCTGGGGAGCAGTCAGTGGTCATCAGCAGGTGAACACTAGAGCCCCATAGCAAAGGGAGACCCCATCAGGAGAGAAACACAATGCTGTTGTGTAGAATAGGCACAGAGTCTTGGGTCAGAGCAAAAGAATATTTCAGCAAAGGGTGCCTGGAGCACTGTGCCCTGGGTATAGGAGAAACCGAGGCAGTCACAAGTTGGAATCGGTTCCTCTCATACACGCAAGGCTTGATATCCACTCTAGGCCCATGTGTCCTTCTGCTTCCTGTCTGAACTAATGAGCATGCTCTCTGAGGCTCCTAACACAGCCACAAGAGCTGGCGGACATGAAAGATGTGGCTTGAGCCACCACAGAAGAAAGCTGGGGGAAGCACCATTTTTCAGAAAGAAAATGTCCTGATGTGCTCGCTAGCCTTCACTAACATCATCGTCATATTTCCTGCTAAAACATATGTCCTACTTAATATTAAAAACCACCTCAGGATCTCAACAACTGGGTCTGAAAGAAGATCAGACAGAGAAGTAATACATGTCAGAGAAAACCTAAGAAAGTTTATAAAGCTCTTCACTAAGCCAACCAGGCTGCTAGCTGCTCAAGAAGCCACTCTCATCTATTTCTCTTTCTTTCATCTGTTTTCAAAAGTAATTTTTATTTCACCCATACCAAGGTGCATGTCTGGAGGTCAGAGGAAAACTTGACGGAGCTGATCTCCTCTTCCACCATATTGACTCCAAGGATCAAACTTAGGCTGTCAAGCTTGATAACAAGCGTCCCTCTCCACTGAGCCAATTTGCCAGCCCATCCTATAGATACATATGTATATATGTATATGTTATTGCTACATATCAAAAACCATCTGGGAAATGTAAAGATTAAAAAAGATATTACTGATCATATCAGTAATAAACACACAATACCTTAGAATAGACAGGAGAAATGTTTTCTTATAATTACAATTATAAAACATGATTAATCGATATATGAGAGTAAATTCCTTCTCATGAGTACAAAACCTTGATATCATATACATAATAATTCACCACAGGCCCGGCGGTGGTGGCACAAACCTTTAATCCCAGAACTCTGGAGGCAGAGGCAGGCAGATGTCTGAGTTTGAGACCAGCCTGGTCTACAGAGCGAGTTCCAGGATAACCATGGCTACACAGAGAAATCCTGTCTCAAAAAAAAAAAAAAAAATTCACCACAAATTGAATTTTAATTTCAATGCAAATCCAGTCAACATCTCTATAGATTTCTTCATTGACTTAATAAGATCCTCCTACCCTATATGAAGTATGCTTGAATGAAAATTACAAAGGAGACTAAGAGCAGCATACTGCAAGATGCATGATAATGCTATTTTAATGCAACTTAAGACAGTGTGGAATTGGCTCAGATATAGACAGTAAACAAATTCAAAGTGATAAAGTGCCCAGAAATGGACGCCTGTGGAGATATGAGCTATAAATGGCATTATAAATCATGAAGGAAAGGACAGATTCGTCAATAACCAGGAAGAGACAATTGCTGATGTATATAGAAAGACACATAGCTAAAGTCCTACGTGAAAATTAATTTCAGGTGCGCTATAAGCCTGAATGTTTCAAAATTCTGGAATATGCAAGTAGAACACACTTAAAATATCAGGGCAGGAAAGAAGTTAAAAAGTCACAGAAAGCATAACAATAAAGGAAAAGATTAATGAGGCTTGCTACCTAAATAGAAACTGCCTCAACTTTACCAAAATCATTCACAGAAACAGACACAAAACCTCATTGCTGAAATAAGGATTCTCCCTGTATTTTCTCTGAGCCTGATTCTTGGAACACTTGTCCTGATTTCTTAGACTTTTCCTATATGCTCAAAGCTTGATTTGTTGCTATTCTACCCATAGTAATAGAGAGGCCCAGCTTGTGACTGGTATATAAGGAGAAATGTAAAAAGAAAGAAAGAAGGAAGAGAAGAAGGGAGGGAGGGAGGGAAGAAAGGAAAGAAAGAAAGAAAGAAAGAAAGAAAGAAAGAAAGAGAAAGAGAGAGAGAGAGAGAAAGAAAGAAAGAAAGAAAGAAAGAAAGAAAGAAAGAGAGAAAGAAAGAAGAAATAAGAGAAACGAGAGAAATGGGGAAAGGGAAGAAAAAAGGAAGGACAAGTTTTTTTCCGTGTTCTGGTAGTAGAAACTACCTTCTGTGCCTCTGGAACCAAGTCAAGGAAATCAAACGACTGAGTTGTCAATGTTGTGGAGAGTTGCTGCATCAGCTACCGGAGCCCCAGGGTTCTGGTCCCCTGTGGGGTTATATGGAGATCCTTCATCAAGTCTCCTGCCCTGCCTGAGCCTGGTACTTAGAAACTCTAAAACAGCCACACTGCAGTGCATGATCTGATTGCTTCCAGCTCCATATGAAAAGACAAATGACCTATAAACGAGGTCCACATTTCTTTTACAATGACAGTGAAGGATGGGTCAGCTGATTTGCCCTGTGCCATTTAACAGTTGTAAAGTGGTCAAGGAGGAATGGTGAAGATCTCAGTGCATGGAAACAAATGAACGATGATCTTAAAGCAAGAAATACCTCTTCCCTAACCTGCAACACACTTTGGGCTTTTTCCATTTACAGGAATGCAGAATCTCAGTTTAGCTCTGCAGAGAGGATCTGCATTAGTTTAGGAAAATAGTATTAAAAGACAGTGTGCTTTTTTGCACTGTGTCCAGTATGAGCAAAGCCAGAAAATATATGCTGTATGCAGCATGGTAGAGCCTTGGATAATGGAGACACTGTTCTTAGAGTTTTTCAACGAAAGCTCAGATAAAGACAAACTTTAAAAAATATATCATGTGGTTCTATGTGGCTGAATATACAATGAGATGGAATTTATGATTTCTTTCTGAGACCTAAACTTTAATGACCAGATTTTTGGAAAATGCCAGAAAGATCCAGGCACATACACCAAAGGTGCCGGGGACCCAGCTATGAAGACTTAACTGATGGTCCTCTCCTTTCTCTGAAGGACTGGAGATACAGATATTTGCCTCAGTTGCCCACAGTTCCCTAAACAAAAAGTCAGAGAAAGGAAAGAGCGATGAATCCCCAGGAATGGAGTCACTACAGGGAGAATAAACATTCATTTCCTTGGGTTAAAGAGAAGTTGCTTTAAATTCCTAACGCTTTGGGTTCTAGGGAAGGTCTGAATTCTGCCATCCTGAAAGCCATCCACTGTTTCAGAAATGTCCCCCAAGAAGGTAAGCAAATGGATTGTATAATGACATTCTCATGGGAGAAGAGTAAAGGAAACTGGGAGGCCCAACTGAAGGACCACCATGCAGAGCAATGGTGGTGAGGCTGCAGTCAACTTCCTAGTTATTTTGTGAATTTTGCCAAGCCAGCCTTTGTCCCCAAGAGGCACTCCATCAGGAAGCGGCCAGCCCTTTGGTCGTAAGTAAGTACCTTGTGATGCTTTAATCATAAGCCAAATATTCAAAGTAGGTGTTCTAGCAGAGCAGCTCAATAGACATACCAGCAGGAAATAAGCTGCTCTTGCTTTAGGATCCACCGTGGTGAAGATGAACATGTTTAGTAGATGCGCTTCCCAGAACAAGCATGAGTGATCTCGATCCAGAGCCGATCCAAGGGCACGATCGGGCAGGATGGACGTCAGCTTTGTGGACTTGGACTTGACCCACCTGCTGGGACTTGATCTGATTCATTCCAAAGAAACACTCAGGACAAACATTCCATATAGCTGTTTAATTTGGGATTTTCCCTCAGTTTTGACCATTCATTTTTTTTTTTTTCTGGAAAAGCATCATTGTTGAAGTCTTCCTGTGTCTTGGTGGAATTGTACGCAGAATCAGCTCATTGGGGTTTTCATTACCCTAGTAATTACGGTTACAGCTCATTCTGTTCCTAAGGGTGTGTATTTGGTTTTTCTTTTCTAGCGTAAACTCATCATAATTTTGACTGGGTTTGAACTCTAACAAAGAACCTGCCATAGGGCTTGTTTTGAATTCTGCTGATTTGCTTTGTCAATTATTAACTGCCACGCTGCTAACCTCATCTTCTTTGGTTGAGTCTCTCCTCTTGTTCTATGGCGAACATCATGATTTTGCCTCTGAGTATAGTAAGCAGCCGTCACTCATCTTACCCCATTGTTTTTTATATTTACTGTTCTCATAGAGTGATTTTTTTAAATATTCTGTAATTACGCCTTATCGTTAGCCCCATAATTATTTTAATGTTATTTGAATGACAAAGCTATCTGTTTGTCCAGTTGTTTAATCCATTTTGGTTAGAATGGCAGCCCATAAAATTTCAGCTTTTTAGGATTTATGTGTATTTCTGCAGATGTTCTTTGTAAATGTATATTAAATCACTGCTCTGCGGGCATCTTAAAAGAATGAATAATCTCTACAGGCAACGAGAACGTCCTTTAGCAGGGAGAAAAGATGGCGTAGTACACACCCAGTGTCCTTCTTTGTCTCTAAGAGATTACAACAAAAGGCACAGCTATAGGCCCAGGTGGGTGGTACAGGAAGATGCTGGAGAGGAGCTGGTAGTAGACTAAGACCAGGTGAAACCCAGAGCAGATTTTCAACTTTTCAAAGAAACAGTGAACTCTAACATGGGGCATTAAACAATGTAGGGAATGAATTAGATCCTCTCGGTAGGACTTTAAGAACTCTTTAAAAAGCTCCCAAGGCGTATAGTCTGGCACTCTGAAAAAAATACTGCTTAATACAAGAAACTTGATATCTGTGAAGCAGGGAGATGCAAACAGGATAATTGGCATTATCTTCTGGTTTGTTCAGTGGTGCTGGAACAAACAGCCATCCTAAGAGAGTCTTACTATCAAACCACAAAGACTATGATAACTTTATACATTCAGGTCTGCTTAAATGAGAAATAACCCCTATAGGCTCAGATATTTAAACTTACGGTTCTCTGTGGTGGCACAGTTTGGATAGGTTATGGTAATTTTTGTCAGTGGAGCCTTGCTAGAGAAATAGGTCACCGAGAGTGAGAGGCTTAGAGAGCTTGTAGCCTTGCCCACTTCTAGTTTACTCTCCTTGCTTCATGGTTGTTGTTGAAGATGTGATCTCTCAGCTTCCTGCTCCAGATGCCTGATGCCATACCTCTTCCACCATTATAAACTCTCCCCCTGGAACCATAAGCCAAAATAAACACCTCCTACTTAAATTGTCTTAGTCATAGTATTTTATCACGACAACAAAAAGTAATACAACACAATGAAGATACATAACAAATTGGCTAACATTATACAAAATGGGGAGAAAACTGAAAATGCTTCTTCTAAAATTGGGAATGATATAAGGATGTTCACTATTACCATCCTTACTCAATAGTGCTTGAAATCTTCGCCAGAGCAATAAGGAAAGAGAAACAACTAAATGAAACACCATTAAGGGAGACTAAGCAGAACATCCCTCTTTGTTGATTAGATGATTCTATATTTTACAGACTCCATGAGAAAACTCTAATACTTGAATAAAACTTTCAACAAAGTATCAGAATAAAAGTAAACATACCATCAGCAGTGGCTTTTCGATACACCAAAAACTGTCTCATTAAAAAAGAACTGGGGTGGGGGGGGTGGGGGCTGGAGAGATGGCTCAGAGGTTAAGAGCACTGGCAGTTCTCCCAAAGGTCCTGAGTTCAATTCCCAGCAACCACATGGTGGCTCATAACCACCTATAATAAAATTTGATGCCCTCTTCTGGTGTGTAGGCATGCAGACAGGCAGAATACTGTAGGAATAATAAATAAAAATAAATCTTTAAAAAAAAAGAACTAGGTAAAACAATCGTTTTCACAACAACCACAACAAATCAAATAAAATTCCTAGGAATTAATATTATCAATGAACTTAATGACATTTACAACAATGAAAACTGTAGAGCACTAACTGAAGAAAGAAATTGATGTAGACTCTCGAACAGTGATTCTCAACCTTCCTAATGCTGAGAACCTTTAATACAGTAAGTCATGTTGTAGTAACCCCAACCATAAAATTATTTTATTTGTTTCTTCATAAGGGTAATTTTATTTCTGGGTCCTTGATTCTATTCCCTTGGTTAACCTGTCTTTTTATGCCAGTACCATGCAGTTTTTATTACTATTGCTTTGTAGTACAGCTTGAAATCAGGGGTGGTGATACCTCCAGAAGTTTTTTTGTTTTGTTTTTTGTTTTGTTTTGTTTTTTTTTTTTTTGTACAGGATTGTTTTGTACAGGATTGTCTTTTTTTGTTTTTCCATATGAAGTTAAATACTGTTCCTTAATGTAAATATTTTTGGAGTCAGAGGTTTGTCAAGAGGGTTGCAACCCACAGGTTGACAACCACCGCTCTAGAGAGACCAAAACGCCTCCTTTGTTCAACAAAATTGGTCCCATTAAAATGGCCACATCACTAAGAGAAATTTACGGTTTTATTACAAACCCTTAAAATTCCAATCACCTGTAAGGCTGGAGAGACAGCTAAGAGGTTAAGATTATAAAGTGCTCTTGAAGAGGACCTGAGTTGGGTTCCCAACACCCACTTCGGGTAGCTCACTCCTACCTGGAACTCTAATTACAGGGGATCTGACACCCTCTTTTGGCCTCTCCAGGCATCTGAACACACAGATTGCCCCAAAACTCGTTCAGGAATCCACATATACTCATTAATTTAAAAAAAAAATCCTTTTGAAGTCCCAGTGATTTTTTTTTTTCAAGGAAGATGTGGGAGGGAGGTCTTAAACTTCACATGTAATCACAGAAGACCCAAAATATCCAAAGAACTTTTCAGCAAAATGAGCAGTGCTGGAGATATATCTGACTTCAACAACGCTGAAGAGCCGCAGTTGCTAAAGCAGCATAACAGGAGCATAAAACAGACGTGTCGACCACGGAAAAGAAAAGATTGGAGGATCCAAAAGCAAGTCCACATAGGTACAGTACTGAATTCTTTTCAAAGGTGCTGAAAACTTACATGGAGAAGAGACAGCCTCTTTAACACATGATGCTGGTAAAGCTGGATAACCACATATAAAAGAATGAAACTCGAGCCTTGTCTTTCTCCCTGTACAAAGGCAACTCAAAATGACCTGAAAGTAACACCTGAAAATTTGTAGCTACCAAAAACTTTCAGAGGAAATACTTCCAGATCTAGGCATAGGCAAGTACTTTCTGAAAAGAACTCAAGGAGCTCAGGAAATAATTGCAAGAGCTGACAAATAGTCTTATATTGATTTAAAAAGCTTCTACCCAGCAAAGGACATAACAGAGTGAAAGACTCCCAATATAATGGAAGAAAGTATTTACAAGCTATTCATCTGACAGACAATTAATATCCACAATATATAAAGGACTCAAAAAAGTTCAGCACCAAAAAAGACAGTAATGATCAATTTTTTAAAGTGGGCAAGGGAAATAATGAGAGCTCTTCAAACGGAGTAGAAATGATTAGTCAATACATGAGAAAGCATTCATTATCCCAACCATCCAGGAAACGCAAAGCAAAGCTACACCACTGAAATATATGTGTGGTGGGGTATGCCTGTATCTCAGTGCTTAGAGGCTGAGGCCAGAAGAACACCATGAGTTTGAGGCTAGCCTGGGGTAAATTAGTAAGTTCCACGCCATTTTAGGCTACAGAGTAACACTCAGTTTCAAACAAACAAACCAGCAAAATACCAACAACAATAAAAAAACAACAAAGCAACCAAATAGGATACATAAATAAATCTTACATTGATATTCCATCTCATTCCAGTCAGAATGTCCATCACTGAGGAAACTAAAACAACAAACATTCCCAAGCATGGCTGGGAAAAGGGAATCCTCATATTCTATCTGGTAGGAACATAAATTGTCCAGTGGCGATGCAATTCAGTATAGGGGTTCCTCAAAATATATTAAAACCTTAACCACTACATGATTCAATTGTAACACTCCTATTCAGACCCCTGAAGGGATTCACGTCAGCATGCAGCAGATGTGTCTGAATATCTAAACTTACAGCTGCACTGTTTACAATGGACAAGATCTGAGTCAGTCTTGGTACTCACATTTTGTCGCTTGAAGGGATAAAAGGATAAAGAAAATGTAGTGTTTACAGAATAGAGTTTTATCCAGACATAAAGAATGGAATCATTTTATGTGCAAGAAAACGGATGGAGAAATGCAGATTATCATATTAAACAAAATAAGCCAAACACAGAAAAATAAGCACCGTAAGTTTTCTTTCGTTTGTGGAACTTAAGAGCAGAAAGGTCATGACAGTAAAAGGAGACCATTAAGGATGTGAAAAAGGATGAAGCAGGAGGAGACAAGAACAGCAGGAGAAAGTAATTGAGGATGAATAAAATCAAAGTACATTGCATGCATATATAAAAATGTCACTGTGAAACCTATTGCTTTATACAGCTAGTAGATACAAATAACAGCAATAATGTCTGTAAGTTTATTGATCATATTAGTCAAATAATTATTATAATTTTACCGATGTCATTAAATGCCTAAACATCTTTCAGAATCTACACTTTTATAATCTCATTTTGAAAGTAATATTCACTAGCATTATTTAAACAATATAAAAATATACCTAATATCCTAGTACCACTCCCCCACAAATTTTTCTCATAATAATACCAAGTTGAAGATGGAAATTATTATAAAGCATGTCCAACAATTATTTTTAGCACTTGTAGCTTCAAACTGTTATAATTGTTTGTATGGGTTATTGATTTTTTTTTCTGCATGTTTTTTACCCTGTTTGAACTCTTCACTTCTGTTCATTCTTTTTTTTTTTTGTTTGTTTGTTCTTGGTGGCAGATGTACCACCTCATAGAGTTTTTTATTATTATTGCTAGGAGAGTTTTATCTGTCTATCATGCACGAATATTTAATATCCTTTATTTTCTGAAAAAATGAGTTTTGTTGCTCTCACAGCTGCACAGTCCCATTCAGTACTGAGTCTTCTCCTTCAGTGCCAATGCTCTCCTAGTCCTTAGATTTAAACTGTGCAGAATCTACGCTAGCCTAGGAATGAGTTTTCACCTCTCTATAGATAACCCACTCCCTCCTTTCTCTTTTTATATATGACAGGGTTATCTTCGGAAATTAGATTATCGTCAAGAAAAATGGAGTCTCTTTCCCACTCAAGCGTCTTGTACTTGCTTGATATTTCTAGGCTGAAGACATGAGGCTCTCTTCATCTCCGGGAAACTTTCATTAACTTTTAAAATGTTCTTTCTATTTTTTGTCTCCTTTTACAACTATAATTGAATTCTTGGGTATGACCTCTGTTGTCATCATATTTTTTTCAGCTTCAGCGGCAGAAAAATCTCCCCTTAATGTTAAAGGCTGAAGACAGAGAGGCACCAGACAGGAACCACTCCTGGGCAGAACTCAGCCTTCTCCTGTGTCATCATTAGCTAGGTGTGGAGTGCAGCTTTATGGGTGTCCTTTCCCTTTCAGTGGGAATCAATGGTGGCAGTAAACATGGGCTAGGTGCCAGAAGGATGTTCTTAGCAGGGAAACACATAGGCCAAGCTGAATCCAAGACTGAAGCTTGAACAAGACAAAATGACATAGGGCAGTGATTCTCACGACTCTTTTGTGGGTCACATATCAGATATGCTACATATCAGATGGTTCAGTTATGAACTAGCAACAAAATAATTTTATAGTTGGGGGTCACCACAACATGGAACTGTATTAAAGGATCTGTATTAAAGGATCACAGCATTAAGACGGTTGAGAACTACTAGCCTAAGATGTACGGCCAGAGCCAACTAAAGAATCTGGATCCCTAGGCACATACCAATTATGTAAGCCAAATAGAGCAGGTGCCTTCCAGCAAGGTAAAGCCAAAAGCAAATATTCATACTTGGTGTCAGCCCAGATGTCAAAGCTCAACAAGAAAAGTAGGCTCAGAGGAGACCAACATGGTTGTCAAGCCCAAACTCACCAAAACTTTCCAAAGAGCATCTTATTCCTAGGCTCATGGGTGACTATGAGAAGATGTAAACCAGGGAAGAACAACTCTTCCCATTTCTCCCCATAAAACCCCTTAAGATAGACATGCCTTACAGACTTTTCTTAAGGTCCTTTACCAAAGTATATAAAATTTGCACCCACCCACACACACGGTGTGTGTTTTCTCCATGGTGTGTGTTTTTCTCACATGATGCCATGACACAATTGTATAGAATTACTCATTTTTTTTTTGCCCTTCATAAACAATTACAAGGTAATGTCCATCTGCAGAACTCTTCAGTGCCCCATCAACTAAAAGTGAATATGTTATGCATGAGAGAGATTCCGTAAGGCTGCTTGGAAGGGAAGGTCTTTCAGTGCAACACCAAACAAGGTAGTCACATAGCTCTTCTCTCAGAGCCTCTCATAGGCTCTTATAGATTTTCAGTGTTGTTCCTGGTGTACATGCTCTGGATTGCTAATGTTAACATCAAAAGAGGGAGTGCTCCTCAGCCCAAAGGACCAGCATGTTGGAAGGAGAGCCAGGCAAAGCTGCACTATGAAGCATCCATACCTTCACTTGGATGCTACTGTCTCAATAATACCACAGTTAAGGCTTTCCTTGGCTTTGTGCAATTTCTTTCTTTCCCTTTCTCCAGGTGTATGACTGACATTGTCTGGCATGCCCAAAGCCGGCCCTTGGTTCAACGTTAAGGTGTAATTTTTTCTGACAATATACGAGTGAGTCATTCATCTGGTAGGCAAACACCATATTCTTGTGTGCCCTTGGCTGATGTGTTCCCATTTCTCTAAGCTTAAGGGAATAATGCAGGGATAACTTGTATCTTTTATAGGCTGGACATAAGAATCAACAGGGCTAGCCAGATTTAGCTACATGGTGAGACCTGTCCCAAAACAAGGCAGAACCAAAGCAGACAGTGGCTGCTTATTGTAACACTGAGAAACAGTGACAAATGAGCAGAGCCTTCCCTAAAACTACTGACAAATGACTACCACTGTGATGGGAGAAAACTTCTCAAAGACAAATTAGTATGGATTATGAATAAAAGTGTACTATTCTGAAACTTTTCAAGGCTCTCTTATTAGTTTTTCATTGCCCCTGTGATAAGTTACTATGAGTTTGGTGAATTGAAATAATACAAAAGTATTTATGTGGTTATGGGGATGAGGTGTCCAAAATGTACCTTAAGGGACTACAATCAAGGTATTAGATTACTTCTGAAGGCCCCAGGAAAAAATCCATTCCTTGTCTCTTCCACTTCTAGAAGCTGCCAGAATTTACTGGCTTCTGGCCACATCAGTTCTGGCTGTAGTCACCTTGCCTTCTCCTTTGCTATAGCCAAAACTCCCTGTGCCTCGTATATATATAAGAATAATTGTGGAGAAAAAGAGAATACTTAGAGCCAAGATTAATCAGAATAATATACATAATCACATCTTCAAAGTCCCGTTACCATAAAACATCCACTACTTCCAAGAATTATATTGTGAATTTGTGGAAAGTAGTTTTCAACCTACCACAGTCCACTCTCTGGCCCCAAAGATTCATGTCCCTAAATACACCCATTCCATTCCAACCATCCCCTGAACTTTCAGCTCATTGCAGCACCAAATCAAGGTCCCAAATCTCATCATCTCTGTAAGGCAAGGGTGAGGCATGAATATGAATCACCCCAGGGAAGCTTCCTCTATGTCTGTGGACCTGGAAAACAAATTATATTTTAAAAAAATACAGCAGTGCAACAGGCCCCAAACAGCTGTTAAATGTCTTCTTGTTTCAAAAGAAGAAAAACAAATGAAAGGGAGAGAGGAGTCATCAGTCCCAAGAAATTTCAAAATCCAATCTGAAAAACTTCAGCAGCCTCCAAACCCTGAGAGTCTGTCTAGTTAGGGTGCTCCTCTTCGCACCCACCCTCTCTGTGCTAAGGCTGATCTCCCACAGCCATCCTTTTTGTCTTGACAGTAGCATATTTCTCATCAGCATGTAGAATTCCAGGAGTCAACAGCCTCTACTCATTTCATTCTGTCCATTTTAGTCTAAGCTGGCTGTGCTTCTGTTGCCATGTCTCAAAAGCATTGTGGCTCTCCCATGACTGTATTGGGGATTCACTCCACTAGACCAAAGGGCCCTCCAAGCCTCTTTTCTGGACACTTCCTGTCTAACTCTGACTCTTGCTGAGATGTCTGGGGGATCCGTGAGTGGCACATCTAATTTCTACAATGTTTTTAAAAGGATGATCAACCTCAGCCTTGGTCTTTTCTCGAAAGCATGATTTTCTAGTGTCAATGTCATAATTCTTGCATTTTTGCCACTCAGTATGATAGGCTGAAACGTTTGAGGGCAAGGACTAGGTCTGATTCAAACTTGGATATCACAAAAACCTTATGTTCCCATGCTAGCTTTCAGTGGGAGTTTGGCATTTCATTGTGGGACAAGTACAGGGAATTGGTATCTGTCTGTTTAGGTTCAGCTGACTGTCAAAGCAGCCTCTGCAACAATGGCTAAAGTATAGGGTTTAGAGCACTCCACGAGAGACCACCATGGAATTGTGGGAAGACGAACAAGAACCACAGTAAACACGTGGCTTCAGGAGAAAGATGTTCTCACCTCCTGGCCCCAAGGTGCTCTAAATTATACACCAAAGCGTGTCTCCACCCAAGACTAGTAATATGGATTTTCCAAATTTACAGCATCCATCTTTAGCTATGGGCCACCCCAGGGTGATAACTCCAAGGTACTCTCAGCACTGTTCATGGAGTATGTTAACATAATCCTTTGAAGCGTAATGGTAAGAGTCTAGGAAGCTCTGCTACTGAGCTGTTAGGAGAGAACCACACACGGGTTGTGTATATGGAATGACAACAGGGGAATCTGAGACGCCAACAGCACAAGCATCATGCTACAAAGCCACACGATAGAACTGGAGTGGAGGCTAAAAGCGTGGTACAATGACCATGCATGCTCTTAGCAGAAATACTGTTGCATTTTTTTCCACTCAGTGTGATAGGCTGAAATGTTTGAGGGCAAGGACTAGGTCTGATTCCAACTTGGATATCACAAACACCTTATGTTCCCACTCTGGCTTTCAGTGGGAACCCGAAGCAGCGCTGTGACATGCTGTGTTTTCACTTGGGAATCTTCTAAAGGACTAGGGCTGTCTAGATACTGGAAGTTAAATCCTAACCACAGCACTGGGGTCCACTATCTCCTCCAGCTCTAATGGTCATCGTGGTTTCAACCGTCAGTGACCAGATACTGACAGCTCAACTAAGTGTTCTGATGGAGGAGTGAGGCGACCAAGTACACTCCCACCAGACAATGTGATTGGCTCCCTCCAGCCTGAGAAAATGCCATCCACTTAACCAGTTTGTCAGCTGGGGAGGTGATTCAGACAGGTCACCTTCTATAATGGCTCTGCTTCTATTTATAGATCAAGCAGATTAATGCTCGTGGTCAGCGCTGATTCGTGTTGCCCTGCATGAATTCACAATGTCGCTGCAGCCTGCTGCTCATCCCTTTGGTGGCAAGTGGCATGCTTTTTTGATACCTTCATTTTCTGCCCTTGGTGCCTGGAGGGAAGAGCCCAAACACAAGCTCACATCAGGAGGCCAGAATGGGTGGGCCCAGCCCTGGTCAAAAGTAGCAGCGCCCTCAACCAACTCACTGCCCCTGCATTGAACTCTATCCTCCAGGGACTCGTGCTGACCGTGCTTTGAAGGTAGGGATTTTTAGGGAGTAAGTAAGATTAAGTTACCTGACAAGAGAGGATCAGAAGGGGTCAGAAACACACATGGCATATAAAAAGTAAAAGATCCTGGGGGAGGAGCTACAAGGAGGATTCGGGGTAGCCAGGGTGGAGAAGTATGGGGGAGGAGAATCTGTGAAACACTGGTTTGCAAATGTCATAGTGATAACGAATACCTTACATGCTAATTTTAAAAGTAAAAAAATTATACGAAATTATACTGCGTGTGTGCTGGGCTTCTTGTTCATCTTCCCTCAATTCCAGGATGGTTTCTCCTGCATCACTCTAAACCCTATACATTAGTCATTGTCTCGGAGCCTGCTTTGACAGTCAGCTGACCCAAACCAGACAGACATTTTTTTTTTTATAATTTGTCCCCCAAATAGAGGGGTTTCAATCTAATGGCAATAGCTGCCTTGTGAGAAGGAACATACAGCAACTGCAGATGCAGCTGTACGTACACAGGTATGTGTCCATGCCTGTAATCCCAGCACTCACTGGGTATGGGCAGTAGGACAACTTGACATTCTGACTTAGACCCTGCCTTCCCCCCTCCAAAATCAAAGAAACCCCCACAAAACTGCTTCTGTTTCATTGTGTCTGAATGGAGTAGCTGGAAGGTGGAGTGAGTTATACTCAATGCTTCCTGATATGCGCTGCCATCTCGAGCTCATTTAAATTAATGCTTAGTAATAACCCTTAGCGTACTGTCTGGAATAAGCCTGGCTTTACTTTGGCTCCCAGAGAACAAAAGCAACAGTTAGAGAGCAGCAGACGAACATGGCTGAAGACAGTCATCAGATGTGGGCCATGACAGACCTACATATGTTGACACAATTGGAGATGAAATTCAAGAAATGTATTCTAAATTCTGATAATGTTTTAATGTATCTACACAAGCATATTCCCAGCCTCCTACAGCTCAGAGAGAGACAGAAATACACACACACACACACACACACACACACACACACACACACACACAGAATGTGAGCAGGTATGAACAGGTATGAATGCATATATGTGCTCAGGCATGAGGAGGCCAGAGAGCATCAGATGTCATTCCTCATGGTCTGTCTACCTTTAATTTCTTCTCTTCCAATGTTCTAGAATTCTCCAAGTAGGTGCCAGGCCGGCATGCCAGAAAGCTTCCCATCTGGCTCTTCCTAAAGTGGGAGGGGGGGTTCTAGAGATTAAACTCAGGCCCTTCCTTGAGTTTCCATGGTACTTTACTGACTGAGCCATTGCTCCTGCCATTCTATCAAGCAGATTTTGAATCTATAAATTTTGTTGAGTTTGAATTCATACTTACATGATTAAAAGCAAACAAACAAATAAGGTCTCACTTTATGGGGTATGAATTGTGACTGGCATGTTAGCATATGTTACCAATGCTGTTATGAGTCCAACTGAGCTTCCTCTAAAGAAAAGTCATAGTGAAAAGGTTGGGCTGATAGCCTTCTCAAACACACAAGCCCTGTGTCTGTGCATTCTCTCAGTCATGACCGTCTTATGTCTAGATTTTTCTATAACTCTGACTCCAACTTTGTTCCCAGCTCCTGAATTTGTACTCTTTATTTTGCACTCTGGCTTTCCAAGGCATTTGGCAGGACTCTTTGCTGTTGGCTCTATGATACTACAAGCTTTGACCATTCTCAGGGTCAACCCAGAAACAACTTCCCACTTAAATGTCACATGTTCATAGTGGTCCGAGTGCCCAACGCTGAACCTTCTACCTACATCCAGAGTATGGAGAAGAATCAGTGGCTTAGACCAGATCAGTGCCAAAAGAAGATGCAGTAATGTTGGAGTCAACTGAGCAGGTGACTGTGAAGGTGTACGGCTTTGTTCCCAGGACACAGCAGTTGATGCCGCGTTGTGTTCCCTCCTAGGTCTCATGCCCTCGCTTTGAAACAGAGCTGGCTGGAGCTTGTGTCCTCCTAGTAATTAATGTTAATGAGTATTTCCCATCTGGAGTATAGCATGGGGGAATCTGCTCTTTGAGGCTTTCGCCCCTGAGCCAGGAGCACTGAATGTATTTCCATGGGGTGAATCTCCAAGATCTAGGGCCAGACAAGACAAGAGAGGGCCACAGAGTGGGTCTGCTGAGGCCTTCCCCCTACAGTGTAAGAAGCATCTGATAGTAACCTGCGGCCACTTGCCCAGAACTTCAGTCTGCCCTTGAGAAACCAGAGGACTGAACTGCGCTCTGAAACCCAGTATTTCTGAAAGCTCAGTATTTGCTCCTTCCCAGACAGCCACTCACTGGCTGTATGGAGACCATATTGGCTGTAGGCCCTGAAACCTGGGAAGGGGGTCACAGAATCCTGGGCTCGCCCCAAGTGCCACTCCATCACTCGGAGACCCCAAAGAAGCCCTGTTCTTTCCCCTCACCTCAATCTTTTCCTCTTTGAAATTCCTAAATAATTAATAAAATAGTAAACTGTTTTTTGTTTGGTTTTTTTTTTTTTGGTTGTTGTTATTTTTAAAGAGGAAACTACAAAGAGGCCCAGTGAGATGGATCCCTGGGTAAAGGTACTTGCTGCCCAGCCTGATGATCTGTCGGTCACAAACTCAGATGGTGGAGAGAACAGACTCTTACAAGTCCTCTGACCTCTACCATACATGAGCCATGGAATGTGTGAGAGTACACACATTCACACAGAAAGTGTAATACAACAGAAACTAGGAACAGAGAGTGCATTCCAGTTACAGATGTGACTTCTGCAGTGCTCTGGGGTAGAAGTGCCTTCGTGTGCATCTTATCTTAATGCATATTCAAGCGTGAGAAGGATGAGTAGGTAGGTAGCTCACTAGCCTTGTGCTACAGTTCTTTTGGCTTTTCTGTATGTTTAAGACTATTGGGGGGAAAATACCTCTAGAAGATATTTCCACCCCCAAATTGGCAAAAATTGTAAACTTTAAAAAGTCCTGGGCATGTAAAGAAGGGCTCTAAGTCAAAAGCACACTGCAGACCCTTGCACATTCCCGTTTATTGCTATGCTATTCCCAATTGCTAAGAAACGGGCCCAGCTTAGATGTCCATCCACAGATGAATGGACAAAGAAAACACAGGACACATACGGAAAGGATTTTATTTGGCCATAAAGCAAAATGACATCATGATCTTTGCAGGAAAATGGATGTGGCCGGAAACCATTATCTTAAGTGAAGTGTCCCAGATGCAGGAAGACAAATACTATGTGCTTTCTCTCATATGAGGACTTCAGTGTCATCTCTCCGTATATACGTAGAGATTTATGGGAATAGAACATGAAACTAAAAAGGGGGCAATGGGAAGGTGAGGAGAGAGATCATAAAGGAGCCCTGGGGAGCAGAAGAAAAGAAGGTAATAGAAAAAAATGTGGAGTGAAATCACAATAAGGACATCTCACTAGGGATGAGAGAGAGAGCAGTAGAAGAGGGGGACAGATCGATGCAACAAAACAAAGTGTGAATGAAAACGCCATAATGAAACCCGTTTTTTTTTTTTTATGCAATTTTTAAAACCTAATTTGGAAAAAAAAAAAAAAAAAGAAGAAGGAAATTTCAGCATGAGCCAGGGAGCGTGAGGAGGGCCTGAGGGCCACTGTTCCATCCTGCCCAGTCTCACTCAGGGTAGAAGTCTCCTGAAACAATCAGTCCCTTGTCCCTCTGTTTCAGCTCTGCTCTCTGAGAGGCCACACTGAGTCATTGGCTCAAGCTGTGATGTTCAGCTGTCCATCTTGCTTCCTGGAACAGCTCAACCCAGGGTCTTCCTGAAGTGGTGACCACTCCAGCTGGCAGGTCAGTGGCCCAGGCATGGTTGAGGACTGAGAAGATCTAAGGGGAAGTGAGGATGCTTTGAGGTTGGGGTGTGGGGTGTTGGCTATCATTTACATGTTTGTAGCTAAGCATCCATATTTACAAAGTGAGTCTGTATAGGGAGCTGGGCAGGCCTCTCATCCTTATGCCAGATGCCCTGCAGCTGGCCGTGCTGGAAACTGTGTTAGACCTCTCCTGCCCAACCCGAGTCCTGTGTCAACCCACCTATTTTTAAACTGGCCAGTCCCAGGGCCAGAGGTTGTGCTAGAGTTTCAAACACAGGATCAATTTTCTTTAATGCATGGGTCCCCATAAAACAGGTACAGTCGCCTGCACTCATCAGGAAGAACATTGGGCCTGAAAGTCTGCAAGGCATCCCCAGATGCTTGAGTGATGCTAGCCAGACCAGTTAACAGCAGCAGAACTGGGCTGGGGTCTGCCTGACTGCTCCAACCTTACACCTTCTGTCCCCTTTTAAGGCAGGCTGAGCCCCAGCACAAGTCCTGGGGAATCCTTAGAATGTGATCTTCCTGCCTCCCACTGCTCTACAGCAGCAGTTTTTTTCTGTTCTGTTAGTTAGTTAGTTAGTTAGTTAGTTAGTTAGTTAGTTAGTTAGTTTTATTTTTATTAATTACAGTTTATTCACTTTGTATCCCCCCCTGTACCTCCCTCCCTCCTCCCCTCCCAATCCCACCCTCCCTCTTCCCCACCCATGTCCCTCTCCCAGTCCACTGATAAGGGAGGTCCTCCTCCCCTTCCCTCTGATCCTAGTCTATCAGGTCTCATCAGGAGTGGCTGCATTGTCTTCTTCTGTGGTGAAGAGGTTGGAACATCAGAGGAGGGAGAAAACAGGGAACAGGACAGGAGCCTAGCACAGAGGGCCTCTGAAAGACTCTACCCTTCAGGGTATCGAGGCAGATGCTGACACTCATAGCCAAACTTTGGGCAGAGTGCATGGAATCTTATGAAAGAAGTGAGAGATAGTAAGACCTGGAGAGGACAGGAGCTCCACAAGGAGAGGAACAGATCCAAAAAGTCTGGTCACAGGGGTCTTTTCTGAGACTGATACTCCAGCCAAGGACCACTCATGGAGATGGCCTGGAACCTCTGAACAGAGGTAGCCTATGGCACTTCAGTGTCCAAGTGGGTTCCATAGTAAAGGGGACAGGGACTGTCTTTGACAGGAACTGATTGGCCTGCTGTTTGATCACCTCCCCCTGAGGGGGGAGCAGCCTTACCAGGCTATAGAAGAAGACAATGCAGCAGTTTCTTTTCTGCCTGTTCCTACTAGCTGTTCAGCCCTCAGTTTTTTTTAGAAATTCTTCTACTAAATTCTTAAGTAATATTCACCACCCGTTTTTAAAGTGTTTTGATCATGCTCTGCCACTGCCTTTGCTGAGTGCAGAGTATTGCTTTCATTGCCCTCATGAATTCCTGAAGGGCTTTAGGAGTGGAGACAGCTACAGGGCACTGGACCCAAGCTGATCCCTCAACCCACTCCACCCATATCCTGCTGGGAGTCACTGTCACCCCAGCACCGCCACCCTGGGGTACATCTTGCTGGAAACGAAGATTACCTACGAGGTACAGGGCTGCAACCATGTGAGTGCCCCAAAGTGGGGTGACCTCAGCAATCTGCTCTTACCCTTGGGGATAACTCACACAGACAAGCGGCCCTGACTTTCTCACTGACTGCCTCTCTCTACAGGGATAGAAAATGGTACCAGTCAGGCCAGAGCCCTGGAAGCCCACAGTCACTGTTGCAGGATGGAGGAACCCACTCCCGAGCCAGTCTATGTGGATGTGGACAAGGGGCTGACCTTGGCTTGCTTCGTTTTCCTCTGCCTCTTCCTCGTAGTCATGATCATCCGCTGCGCCAAGGTCATCATGGACCCCTACAGTGCCATCCCCACATCCACCTGGGAGGAGCAGCACCTGGATGACTGAGGCACAGGACAGGTCATGGGGTGGATGCGCTTCTGCATGCCCCGGCCAGCATCCTGGAAGCACTTGGAGGCTGGGAGTGGCTATAACCACCCAAAGATAAAGAAGGCTTACTTTCACCTCGTTGGTTTTCACATGACCACCAGAGGGAAATAAATGCCAGCATGCTGGACCCGAGGCAGCCTGGGGAAGCCTGGGGAGAGGAATGCTGAGCCATGTTTCGGATGAATGGAGTCCATCCTAGGACTCCATTGGGAAACTTCAGGGAGATGGTTCCCTGCCCAAGGCTCCTGTACACCTGTGAAAACTGAACAGAGAGCAGACACTCTGGTCTGCAAACAGTGGTCAGGAGGAGACTGACCTTCAAATGCACAACACAGAGAAGCTGCTGAGAGCCCAGTACCCTCCCAGACTAGCAGTGGTGGGTCTGGAAGGATGGAAAATTTAAGGAGCTTCTCCTGAAAATTCTCACAAGGCACACAGCTACTTCCAAACTGTTTTTTTTTTTTAACTGAGATATAGAGGGGATGTATTTTTCCTGTTAAAAATGAGATGTGCATTTTAGACACTTGGGAAAATATAGATAAGTAGTAGGAAAGGGAGGTAAAAAGCACTTATAATCCAACCTCCCAGAAGCCATCATTTTGATATACTTCAGATCTTTTTTACAATAATTTTTTTAGTAATTCACACCGTATGCATGACGCTGCATTGATTCATATGATAGCTTCTGCCTCCCAAGATACCATGGCTGGTTTTAGTGACTCAGAGTATACTGGCTATGCCATGACTGAATATAGTCCTTTTCTTTATATATTTAACTTTTCCACAATATTCTCACACAAATCATTTCACCCAGTAATCTCCAGAAGCTCTGCACCCCAGGAGCTCCAGGCAAGATGGTTCTAGTCCTTTTCCCTGCTTCAGCTACTCAGAGGCTGTGCGAACTTAAGAAAGTTGTGTCTTGGTGTCTCCATTTCCTTATTGTAAGATGGGAAGGAGAAGTCCGTCTGTCTGTCTGACTGTCTGTGAAGGCAGCCATGCTACAAGTGCGAGCTGAGACTAGGTGGCTGATGGTCACTCATCTCTGGTCTTTCCTTCTTCCTCTTCTCCCACACCCTGTCACCTACGTCTGTGACCTTGCTGCAAGGGTTCTAGGCCAGAGCCTGCAACACTCTAGCCCCAACCCACCCCACCCCCTCAACTCCTGTGTCCTTGTGACAGAACCCCTAAATAAATCATCACCTGTGAGCTCCAGTTTCATCATCTGTAACACGGGGGAGTAACATCTACCTCACAAGGTTATTGTGGAGATAAAATGGGAGAACAGGAGCAAACAGGAGCATCCTTTCCTGAACCCCACACCCTAAAAAAAGAAGCCCACCTTCCAAGAGCCCAAGCTCCCAGCCAGTGCCACATTCGCAGTAGTCAGCAGAACATTCGCAGTGACCTCCTCTACACCTGAAACCAAGGCATATGAGGTCTGCTAACTTACATATTATTGCTACTGTCAGTTTCTCATGTATGTGAAGCCCATCTATTGTCCTTCCAGGGTAGGGCCTGCTGCCCTTTCAAAAGAGACCTGTGCTGTAGACCTCAGACCTCTTTCAGCACCCACACTCAAGGTATGGGTCCCCATGCACCTTAGGCTACCTGGAACAAAGCACTGTTTCTACCAGGTAACCCCTAAAAGTGGACAGCTGCTATCAAGGTAGCTTTCCAGCATATGTCCAGTCTGTCTGTCTGTCTATCTCCCCCCCCCTCTCTCTCTCTCTCACACACACACACACACACACACACACACACACACACACACACACACAAACACACTGTGGAATGCCCAAATGGACAGCAGGCACAAGCTCCAAACCTTGTTTTGGCTCTGAGATATCGCTTCCAGCCCAGCCTTACTCACTTACCTCAGACCTCAGGCACTTCTGTGGGGACCTGTTAGGAAGAGTTTACAAAGTCCATCAGGGCCTGTTCCCAGCTATTAACAACAGCAGGAAGGAGGAGAGATCTAAAGAGTGCTGAAGACATCCTGTGGAGGCCTTTTGGAGCTCTCAGGAGGGAAAACAGGATGGCCCAGGCTGTGCTCCTCAGACTGCCTGCTGAAGGCCAAACCACACCATACATGAGCGTGCCAGGAGCCCCTCACCTCCTCTGCAGACCTACAGAATCATGCTGTACATCTGGGGCTCAGACCCCAGGTTGGCTGCATATTCTGCTATGGGCTCCTGGCCTCAGACAACTTTCCACACCTGCACCCCTTAGCATTTCCCACCTTATCTCTTCGTGCTCTTTTCATGAGAAGGAGAAGTAACCTATGAGAAAAGAGGTGATTTCACACACACACACACACACACACACACACACACACACATACACACACACACACAAACTCGCATCACACTTCTGACAAAGCAATAAAAAGCAGTGGTTTCTATTTTGTGCCCACAAAATTCCATTTCATCCTCTTGCAAGCTGCACTTGTCCATAAGTACCATTGCTTGTGTACCTTTAGATGCTTGTTCAACAAGAATCTTTTCACAAGCAGCTTTTCACATTAATCGCTTCTTGTTTGTATCTTTGCATGTGTGTATGGTGTGAGTGCATGACATGAAAATGTCCGGCCACAGTGCATGTTTAGAGGTCAAATGACAGTCTTGTCTGTTGCTCCTCAGCCTCCTTGTTTAGAGACGGTCTCTTCTTCGTTGTTCACCACTCTGTTTCCCAGGATAGCTGGGAAAGCGGGGACCCTGCTGTCTCTGTCTGCCATCTCCCACAGGAGCACTGAAATCACAGATGTGCACTTCTGCACCCACTCACTTTCACAGAAGTTCTGGGAATTAAAACTCAGGTCCTCACACTTGCACAGAAAGCCATTTGCCTACTGAGCCAAATTCCCAGATGCAACCCACCCCCTTTTATCATGTTTGAAGGTTTGTTTGTTTGTTTGTTTGTTTGTTTGTTTTAAGATTCCCTCACACATGTGCGTAACACTGCAGACCACTACAGCAAATACCGTTTTCATTTCCCCATTGTATTATGTGCTGAGAAGAAATAGAAGTGGCTCTGGTGAGCCTCGGGCTTGCTCAGGAGAGGGGAGGTGGCAGATTTATAGCACATTGTTTCACTCAGAGAAACACAGGAGAGGGAGGTCTCTATCTCTGTCAGTTGGTCATGTGAAGGCAAAAAACGGGAAAGAATTCCAAGTTTTTTTCTCCTGCACTTTCCATTCTAAAAGATGGAGGAAACGGTTCTTTTGAGACCAGAGAACCCTCACAAGTTTCTGCTGAGAGAAAGCCTGCAGTTGTGGATAGGGAAAGAAACACCACAACAAAGTATTAGTGCTGAAGGCTGGAAGTTGGCAGAGAGGAAATGAAGAGAAGCTGGAGAAAAAGATAGCTATAGAGTCAGCCACCAGCCGGGGAAGAAGGCAAACTCTCAATGGCAGAGAATGGGGTAGCAGTCTCCAGACAAAAGTATCCAGTGGCTGGATCCAGGGATCAAGTTGCTGCCAATGATGTCCAGTGTGGAAGTCCCTCCATGTCACCACAAGCCTTCTGCCAGGCAGATGCACGACCCTTTCATGGCTGTGTACCTGCAGCAGTGGGGCCATCTGTGTGATAGCCACAGAAAGGGCCCAGGTGTTCTCAGAAACAGAGCGATAAAAGTATTCAGAAACAGGAAAGCCAGTTGATAGCCTAAGATGGTCCTTAGACATGCTCAGAGGCTGATTGATAGAAATGGTAAGATCCAGATACCCCAGTGTGGCTTTTCAGTGGCCATCATAACCATTTTACTTTTCCACCTAGTTTACAAAACATGTCCACATGTTTTGTTTTGGTGGAATAATTGTATTGTTGGGCATGGAACTCATGGCCTTCTACAGGTGAGGCCAGCACTATGCCGCTGATATTTGCCCCTAATCCCATGTCCTTGCTGGAATGAAAAAACAGTGTCTCTTTACCCAACAAAGTTGTCCCAGGACCCCGGAGGTTTCGAAAAGAGACTGGACGTGCTTTCAAGCACCAAATGGAAATAATTGGAAAGCCTAGTGTCCACAAGAATGTGTGCCCGTCCCATGGCCGTGCTGTAGAGGACTGGTCCTGCCATGTAGGATAGTTAACACCTATAATAGTCTCTATAGCTTTATGGCCCAGGATGCTGATAAGGGCCCACAACTGAGTTCCCCACATTAGTTCTGGCACAGATATGGGTCATCTCTGTCCAGAAGACAGACAGCCTCAATCACATCTGTGCTGACTCTATATGTCCTTGACAGCCATCCACTAAGAGCTTTCTTCCTTTCCCCAGGAAAAGTTCTCTACCTGTCAATGGCCAGCCAGAGAGAGAGGATGTGCTTGAAATATTAATAGACTTAGAGAAATCAAGTGCACAGAAGTTGGGTGGAGTTTAGCCAAACAGAATGGCAGATACCAAGGACAGCGCTTGGTAAGGCATCAGACTTTTCTCAGCCTGAAGATACAAGGAAGGACAACAGATCCCAGTAGAGGTTGTTATATAATGGAGACAGACAAGAGTAGCTATGCCACAAGTATAACTAATATTCTTGCCTAGGGATGGACTAAGGCTCAGTGCTAGGCACCTGCCTAAGATGCCTAAGTCCTTGCACAATTTCAGACCAATAGAAAGAGAGCTGGAGAGACTTTTTGCCTCCTTTGGTCTCCCACTGATCAAAAAATAATAGACACTAATGGATGAGGTTGCTGAATAATAAGCTCTATCTATGTCAGCACACTGGAGTGACTGAAATATCACCAGCACAGCACAGCCCAAGCAGCATCCAGCATCCATCACAAACTCTACTAAGATTGGGAAGCAAGCACTTTTTAATAAAACAGTTCCGTGCACACCGTATTTCCCCCAAATAATGTCAATGTTGTCCCATTCCCAGCCAGACCTTACATAGGAATGTAGCCAGGGTAAAGCAGAGTGGCTAGCACAGCTTCCTCAGTAGTGATCATAAGGCCTGGAATGGACAGCAGTTAGGGTCTTCCCACGTTTCTTGAATAGTCCCTCGGGTGTGGGGCATTTTACTTCACAGAGGAGACAAAGCCCTATCCTGTTTCATTGAGTTAACACTTGCCCAAAGAACATAGGGAGAGGCCTTGCAGGTAGAGCTGGAAGCACTTCAGAACTCCCAGGAGAGGACAAGCAGGAGCTCCTGGAATTGTGGTCCCAAGACAAAAGAGCATCAGTCTCCAGAGAGCTAATCAGGAATTTGAACCCTAGACTTTCAGAATGGGGTCACAGGGCACCAAGTGTCCTGGTGAACCCTTGGGCTCCAGAGTGAGTCTCCTTTGCTCCTGTGGGATAGCAGTAATACCATAGTTCCTAGAGTATGGGAAAAACTGGTGGACAGTGCAGTAATCCCCCGTTCTGCACACTGGTTCTCCCAATAAGCCCCAAATAGCACAAAGCCATCTTCCAATGTATCAGACTCTCAACATGCTCGCTGGTAGAAACATTCATCTTGTGTCACCATAGATTCCCAATCTATAGCTATAAGGGTCGAAATTCAATTCCATGGGTCCCACACCATTACCAGAAAGACATGTTAACACAACCATGATAGAAACAACATGGGGTTTCTCACATGTTATTTAATTCTAGACATTAATCCTAGACATGCCATATGATTCCACATTATGGGTATATCTAAAGGAAATGGAATCAGTATTCCAAAGGACTCTACTCCCAGTTGATCACAGCACCATTCATAATAACCAAGAGCTGGAATGCTTATAAATACTTATCAATGGATGAGCAGATGAAGAAAATGTGGTACCTAAGCACAGTGGTATCTGATTCATCTATAGAAAGAAGGAAATCTTGTCATTGAGACATGGAGGAAACTGGAGGTCATTTTGTGAAATAAGCCAAGCATAGAAAAACAAGTACTCGTGATGTCACAACTGGAATACAAAACAAAACAAAAAACAACCAACCAACCAACCAACCAAGCAAACAAGTTGCTTTCCCAGAAGCTGAGAGGAAAATGGCAGCTACCAGAGACTGAAGGGGAGGAATGGGGAGACTGGTCAGGCTCCTAAGTCACAGTTAAATATGTTTTGTTGTGTTACTATGCTGCAGTTTCAATGGAGCTAGGAGAAAGGATTCTGAATGCTTCTACCACAAAAAAGTAATGTTTGAGGATATATAAATATATATATATAAAATATAAATAAAATAGAAAAAGGGTAGACATCCCTTTTTATCTAATTAAGTCACTGTAGGTCGCAGTAAGGTCACTGGAATTAGGCCTTTCAAAGTCCATTCTGCACTCTGGTTGTGGCAGTTGTTTCTGGGGAGCAAGGCAGATGGGGATAGAGTGTCCTCCGGGAGGAAGGTTGCAGCTGCTACACTCTCTACAAGTTGCTGGCCAGAGAGGTGACTAGGGCACTATAACCCATGAAGCCTATTGCCTCTGCTGTTGGTGGCACACGGGAAGTAGAGGTTAAATCTGTACTGCTGAAAACAACACATGCTTTGGCTACAGGACCTGGAAAACTTAAGCTGAGACTGGGCTGGAGGCCCCCCTTTATGAGTGGGTGTTGTAGAGCCAGAAGGTGCTATTCAGTCCTCAGGGGAAAGATGTTTACAGAGAGTCCTCTTTAGTTACTGAGCTAGTCCTCAGTATGCCATACTAACAACGTGCCAGGCAAGATGAGCCTGCTGGTACAAGAGTGGAAAGACTGTTGTCGATGCAATGAGCATGTTTGGAATGAGTAAAGGCCCATTCTACAAGAGGGAACCTGTACACCCGGGCAGATCCCTGCACTTGGGGAGCTGACTGCCACTGTTTGTTAAACAGAAATATGTGCCTATCAAATCACCTTCTAAACATTTATACATATATCCTTAGATTACTGCAGCTACCGGCTTCCATCATGAAGGCAAACTTCTTTTTGGAAGCGGGCAGGGATTACTACAAAGTCTCAGGATGGGTCAAACTGGAGAAAAAGTAATTGTGGCCCAATTCTAAGATACAAATGGGAGAAAATAATCAGACATCTGTATCATCTTCTCTAAGGCCCAAGGAACTTTTCAAAAGAGGGAGGGAAAGACCAGAGGAAGAGGTGAAGTGTTACATAGCTATTTCCTTAAAAAGAGGATAGGAGTGAGGGTTGTGAGACCCAGGAAGCAAACAAAACAAGAAGATCGGGAAACTCGTAAGACTCAGCAAGGTCAGAAAGTTACAAAGCTCATGAATGAATAATGAGTGGCATTAATTATTAGTATGCCTGCATTCTCATTCATCCAGCCCAAGAAGAGTCATGGGTATCTTGTCCCCTGTGATCACCCAGAAATTGGACCAGGGCTACAGTGTCGAGTGGATGGGGACAGAGGACCTCAGACAGAAATGCTTCTGGGCTCCAATGGGTGTGAAGGAGAAAAGTGAGTACAAGGACCCTTGCTCATCCTGCCCCTAGCTCAGGTGTGCACTTGGTTACATGTTTGCCAGATACCCTACACTACCAATGTGGAGCTTGAAGTCTCTAGAATTCTCCGGCCCCCTCTCTCTCCCTGAATGTGTCTTTCTTTCCCTGCATGCACATACACTGTATCTCTCTGGGGAGTGCTGAATACTTCAGGGACCATCATCTTCCCACATTCCAGGGAGCACTGATGAGGTATAGCGTCACACCTGAAAGAGACAAGCTAACGACTTTCTCCACAGAAGCAGCATACACTGACCCACTGGACAAAACCAAGGACAGAGGACTCCTTGACGCTTCCCACAAGCAAAGTGGCTTTATTCATTCCTGCATGAAGGGCAGTTGTAGCATGGTCCCCCAGAAGGCAAGGCTGTGTCTTGTGGTTCCTGGAACCTCAGGCTGGTGAGAGGGCAGGCAGTACTTTCCCAGCACACTGTCCAAAACCAACACGATAGCCATCCCCCTGGCAGTGACCTGAAACACAGTAAGGACAGGATCAGCTATGTTGCTGCAGACTTCCTGGATACAGCCCCAGGTGGATGCTGGACCAGATATCATGGGAGGCTGAGCGATAAACAGGTATGTCAGCATGACACACATATGTGAACCTCCCAGGAGCACCTGAGCCAGAGCCCAGGCCCATCACACAGTCAGGGTCCCCCCAAAGCAGTGCCACACTCCTTTCTGGGTGTTCTCAGCTCCCCACATGGGTCTAGATGCAAGGCCTAGATCTATAAGTAAGCCTAGGGTCTAACTCCCTGAGTTTTAAAACCTGGTTTCTCCACCCGCTGGCTCTCTGACCCTGAATCTCTTGAGATCTCAGATTTTTCATCTGTGATCGAATCTAATGGCTACTTAACTGCACAGGCCTGTTGCAGGGATAATGTGTGTAGAAAACTCTGAGGACAGGGCCTGGTCCATGTGAGTTCCTCTACCTGTTAACCTGTTATGAAAAGGGGACAAGGTGTTCCCTCAGAACTCGATCCCCTCTGCTAATAGGTCCCCTTTTCCCAAATCAACACTTCAAAAGATGCTTTCCCCCAATCCACAGGCCCACAGCGAACCCGGGTTGGGCTGGCAGGCACTGAAGCAATACCAGACACAATACAAATGCCATGTATTGTATGGCTCAGGAAATACTGACAAGAAAACTGTCTGGACGTGTTCAGTGCAGACACAACTTTTTCTTAACATTTTCTTTCTGCAATTGGTTGAATCCAAGGACACTAAAGCACAGAGACCTTGGGACACTACATAGTTAACCAGAACTGGTATTGGTGAGTGCAGTGTAGGTACTGATTAACCCTGGGGTGTCACTTGGTGTCGTGAGCTCTATGTATACCTTCCTGCTTGGTTCAACGCAGTAAATGGTATGCCTAGCCTGGCGCTGTGCACTTCAGATTGAGCTGTGGACTCCAAAGGCATCAGATCCCACAGTGGAACCCACAACCAATTTCGCAGGGTAAAATCTGCACAAATGTGGATACAAAAACAATCTTCAAACAAGGCTATTTGGGTAGGTCCTAAAACCAACACAAGTGTGATATATGAGATAAGGAGGGAGCCTTGAGGAACAGAGAGAGCCCATGTCTTTATGGAGATGGGGGACTGGGGCTCTGCTGGTGGCCCTATAGCTGGAGGGCCAATAGGCCTTTCTCTGGGGCCTCTGGAAGGAGTGTACCCCCAACACCAACATGTGCACGGCCTTCCAGAACTGTAAGAGAAGACCATTAAGCTCATGAGCCCTCATCACAGAACAACAGAAAATAAACAGGAGCCCTTGGCTAGGTACGGAAGCTGACAGGCATGCTGCTGACTTGAGCAGCAGTGGACATGAGTGCTGGCAGAGGACAAAGATGACTGCTTGTGTGGTGGGGAAGGCTGGACCAGCCTGTGCCAGGCTGAAGTTGAGGGTCCACAAGCTCTAAGGAAATTGGTGCTATGATAGCAGAAGGTGTATGGTAGAAGGAGGCTGAGTGAGTGATAGATTGCATGAGGCAGCAGGGGGGTACCACAAGAGGATCGTGGGCAGAACAGGAGCAGAGTGGAAAGAGCACAAGGAACCTGTGAACAGGACTGACTGAAAGGTCTATTGTAGAAGCTTTGTGAGGGTTCCAGCTACAGATCAGTGGGATATGCAGAGCATGGCAACTGCACAGAGAGGACAGGGCACTTTAAAAAGATGTTCATCATGCCAGGCTGAGGAAATGGGTCCAAGATTCTAGTTCACAGGACAGACTCTTGGTACCAGCACAACATCAAGGAAGTACGAGAGACCAGAAGATACACAAAAGGAAAAGAGTGGCTGGTGGACCGAGAGCAGAACAGGTGGGAATGTAGGAGATGGTTACAGGTCCCATGGAGGAATACCCTTCAGAGAGGGTCTCATCAAAAAAAGGCCAAGATGCTGGGGCCTCTGGAAACAATTGAGTGCAACAGCAGAGAACAAGAAAACCTAGGCATACACCATCACTAATTCAAGTATTTTAGTTGTAACATGTACTCCATGCTTTAGATGCCTGAAGGTAAAAAGAATTGGAACTATAAAGATCCAAATCTTTGCTTGGAAGGGAACTCACACTTCCTTATTTGTTGTCTGCAGGGCATCCATGAAATGCCAAACTCACTGTGTAACCTGTACAACAGACCATGAATAATGCTGCAATGAAAGCCAGTATCTTCATATCTAGAGTCCCAGGATTCCCTCCAGGGGGCTCAGCAGGGGCCCAGTGCACATCTACCATGGGCAAAACTGGAATAATCCTATAGCTCTGTTACCCACTTGGCCTTAGCAAGATGAGACCAACCGAGTGTCAGAATGTTAAGCATCTCAAAGGTCACACTGTTGGTGAGTTCCCGGAGGTCACTAGAATGTTTCTGACTCCAAGAAGTGGTCTTCTAACCATCATGGCCCCTCCTTTGCTATTAATAAATATTTGGAAGGCAGAATGGCAACAAAAGATATGAGGCTCCCAACCTCCTGGAATGGGGTTGCTGAGAACTTCAAACACTACCAAATGCCCTCCCTGACCCTAGTTCCAAGTCAGACCCTGCCCATGGTTTAGGACATACTCCAGAAAGCAAGTACCCCACCATTACTGGGAGCTACTGAGATGGTAGTTAGGATGCAAAATGAATTCTCACAGTGTTTCCTGTGTGGATATTAACACACAAAGTCCCCAGGAGCCCAGGCAATAGCTCAGAGCATACCATGCAAATGTAGAATCCAGGAATGCCAGTAAGTGTAAGGGAGGCAGATGGCTTCATAGCCAGATGGGTACTCTAGTCCTGTGAGGGTTGGTGGTCATACCTGTTATGATGACTTCATCACCATCCAGCAGGAAGGTTCTGGTCTGACCCTGACCCAGATCAATGGCCTTTGTTCCCCTCCAGGACAGTTCCAGCATGGAGCCAAAGCTTCCAGGGTCCTTTATAAGAGGAAAGGGGTAAGGTGGTATGTAATTATGTCTTGGTAATATATCAGCTCTGGTGTTGACTGTACAGTGAGACTTGAAGGCTCATAAAACCTTTGAGGCCACCTGGTGGCCCAATAGGCTATGCCTTCATTCTTCCTGTGAGCCTCTTCAGGGTCCTGTGCCTACAGTGCACCAAGAGGCCTGCTTCAGCATGCCCTCTCACTCCATAGAACGCAGCTCACAACCTCAGACAGTGTTACACCCAATACTCTACCATGGGCAAGAGGCTGCTACCATCAACATGGCCAGAATCTCAGAGAGTGAAGCCAACCTATTCACCCCCATCCCCATCCCACACCACTGTTTTACCCCTCCCCAGGCTCATGGTGGGTCAAGGGTAGATGAGAATGATGCAGCTGTGAGGTCACATCATTCTGGGATGGAACAGAGGATTATATGGAGCGGCTGCTGCTCTCTGGGGAGACAGACAGGGTTTGGCCTTTACACAAATCTCTCTTGGTTTATGTGCAGTCTCTCTTGAAGCATTCTATCCCCAAAATTGCTCAATTTGCCTATCTTTGGCTTGGTGACCTACATGGGTAGTTTGAGACTCACCGACCCACTGATGGTCCCAGAAGCCAAGAGGTCCCCAGGTCTCAGGTTGCATCCATTAACAGAGTGGTGTGTGAGTTGCTGCAGCATGGTCCAGTACATATGCTAAGGGCAGGGACAAGCAGGACATGTGTGGGCATCTCGATGTCTGGGAAAGATTCAGTCAGCCTGCTTCATGCTTTCCCTGTCCTCCACACTACATACGTAATTATAATTTGTACTTGTCTCACTTCAATTGAGATTTTGTCTTCCTCTAGTTCTTCTATGGATGACCTGCTGCCCACCTGCTAAGGTTCTGGCCTACTTTGTCCACCAGCTCTAATCTTATTTCCTCTGGAACCTCATTTCTCCATCCATCTTTTCTAAGAAGCCTGAAAGATGCGCCTGCTCAGCCCTTCCTGTCTGCCCAAGCCTATATGTTTATGCCCACTTCAATCCTGGGAGTTCCCAGAGCCACTCCTGGTAGACTGTTCTTCCTGCAGTACCGCAGCCTGGCTGACCTTGGAACTGACACCAGCCTTGAAACTGAAATGATTTGAACAGAATGTCAGAGCAGGATGGCAATGAAAAGACGGAAGGTGAGATCAAGGCTCCCATGCCTGAAACACTCAGATGCCCCAGCCTCCATGGTGACACCGCTTCCTTGGTCTTCTAAGTTCCTCCTCAAGTTCCTTACTTCTTTTGACTAAAAGGAAGGCTATGCAAAACATATGCATCTGCTCATAGTGTCTTCAAGTGCCCAGTGAACATATGAAGAGGTGACCAGCTGCGTTAGCCATTAGGGAAACACAACAGAAGCCACAGCGCCCCCCAATGGCTGAGTTGAAGAGGCAAACACTACATGTCGTCGATACACAAAGCAGCAGAATTTCTTAGATGTCACTGGTGGGAGTGTCCGTGTGATGAACGTAATCTAGATCCACCTGGGAAAGAAGCCTCGAAGAAGGAGTGTTCAGATTCGCTTGGCCCTTCGAAGAGGCCTGTGAGGGATCTCTTGATTAGGTTAATGGAGGTGGAATGACCCACCCTAATTTGGAGGAAAGCATTCCATGGGCTGGATCCTGATATTTAGTGAGCTGCCAAGATGTCTCAGATAGATAGTAAATCCTGCTGCACAGGCACGAGGGCCCAAGTTTGACTGAATCCTATGGCCCACATAAAAATCTAGGTGCAGTGTGTGCCTGTAATCTCACCACTAAGGACATGAGGACAGGAGGCTCCCTGAGACTTACTGGCTGGCCAGCCTAGCCAATCATTAAGACCTTGTTTCAAAAGTAAGGTGGAGAGTGATTAAGGAAAACACCCAATGTCAACTTCAGGCTCTCACATGTGCGCGCACACAGCACTTTCTTCAATCCAACCTATCAGGACCTGGCCCTTAAAGGATGTGAAATGCACCCAGAAAACATTGGCAATATCTGTTCATCAGTCTCCATCTTTGAGGGGAACCCTGCTATGCCATGCATCTCTAGAAAGGAACAGGGTTGTGAAGCCTCCAGGCTTTCAGGTTGACCTGTCATTCCATTCCCAAGAGAATACTATTCCCTGCTCCTGTCACTTTCTTCCCTTCCACAAAGCAGTCTAATGGCCTCCAAACTCACCTTAAAGTTGGACCTGCAGATAGTAGCCGCCTGGCTCATTCCTTCTCCTGTCAGAAATTGAGAAGTAATACTTATGAAGATGTAGTCCCGCTGATCAAGAAAACTTTTCAAATTGCTTCCAGCTGTATGATCTGATTTCACTTAGTCTATAGAACAGTAAACTCAGAGGATATCAGAGCTGGGATATGCTCACTGATTCCATCTCGTCCAGGAAGGGAAAAGATGTGCACCTAAGCTGTCAGTTTCTTCTCCCACAACCATAGCAAGCATCACTAGCTAACAGGCGTGTGTACTTTTTACCACAGTGTTCCTGGTATCCAGGCCATCGAAGACAACATAACCTGAAACCTACATGTGACCTTGATCAATCACAACCTGCTACCTTCTGGACAGCTGGTCTACCTGCTACACTTCTGAATGACAGATGGTACAGAAGTTCACCGTTAATGCCAGCAGTCCTTACTAAGCACCTACTCCATGCAGCGAATGCTGCCGTGTTCTGGAATGGTCTGACCACGAGGAAGTGCTTCCACCTTCAAAACCCAGCTCTTTCCTTGGTGCTGGCTGGTTCTCTATCACAGGAGATGTGTTCTGTAGCCCCACAGGAGGGCAGGGTGCCCACACTGCCCTTTTTCAACTCTGTCCTTCTCGTGTCAGCTTGGTAACTCAGAGCTGTCACTTCAGCACTGTACCTTGGGATCTGTTGTGCTTTCACCCCGTCCTGTCCCTCCCCATCAGTGCCCTTCACCGACACAGAGGGAGATGCCCACAACAAGTGCAAGATGCACTCCAAGGATATGTCTGCTGGATTTACAACCCTGGCACTTAGTTTCACCCTAGCCCTGCCAGCTCAGTGACTCAGGGTACTCCTTCCTCTTGAGCCTTAGTTTCCTGGAATGAAAGATCTGAGCGTGGTGATGCATGCCTTTAATCCTGGCACTTGGAAAGCAGAGGCAGGTGGATCTCTGTGAGTTAGAGGCCAGCCTGGTCTACTAATCAAGTCCAGGACAGCCAGAGCTACACAGAGAAATCCTGTTTGGAGAGAGAGAGAAACATGAAAGGATGAGACTAGCATAGGGTGCGACAGTGGCTCTTAGGTCTTTCCTAGATGGAGCATCCGGCTACTTGATTCTTAAGAAACCAAGTCTCAGGCACAGTCTGTTCTCCCAAAGGTCCTGAGTGTAATTCCCAGCCACGTGGTGGCTCGTAACCATCTGTAATGAAATCTAGTGCCCTCTTCTGGCCTGCAGGCACACAGACAGGCAGAATAATGTATAAATAATAAATAAATAAGTCTTTAAAAAAAGAAAAAGAAACAGAGTCTTCTGCCACTCCTGAAACCCAGGAACTGACCAAAAGGACACAGCAGAGCCTGTGTGTGAATACAGACAAAAGGAGAGAAATTGAGAGAATAAGGAGCTAGCTAGAGTTTGGCTTTGGGGAACTACATGTGTCCCCCAGGCAAGCTCTCTTCCACCCTAAACATGAAGATATCATCTGCCTCTTCCTAGTCACAGGATCTGTTCTGGACCTTTCTATGAAACAGTTTCCTTAGTCATCACCATCACACTACACAATGAAAGCTATATTTCCCGTTTCACAGATGACAAACTAGGACATTATTTGGTAACTAGTCCAGCTCCAAGCCTGGGCAAGAGTAGAGCTGAGACTGGACCTCCACCGCAGCCTGCACAGCAGGCCCCTCACACCACAGCTCAGTAGCAGAGGTTCAGTGGAGGCAAGCCAGCAACATGGTTCTCTGGATTGCTCCCGATGCAGCTCAGGGTTGAGTCCTACTTCTCACAGTCTCAGGAGCCTGGGAGATCAGGCTTTCAAACAGGTATTGATGAAATGTGTCCCACATCTGGGGTGCAGGGTAAGGCCGGTAGATGGCAGTGACAGATGTGAACAGAGACTAGGTCGACCCCGGCTGGAAGGCTGCAGAATCAAACACGGGGCTCCAGTGTAGGACAATGCCTCTGAACTGGAGGATGACCCTCACACTCTTACTTTCTCCACAAGAGCCTCACACAGCCTCCAGTTGCCTCTAATTCCACCCAGCCAAAGCTAAGGATTCATTGGGGCAATGGCACCTGGCCATGCCTACCCGCTGAGCCTGGGCAACATCACTCACCCTATTACATACCTTTCAAAGCAACAGACAGGTTGATATCAAATGTATAGGGCTGGCCGTGGCAGAGATATGGCAAGGGCTTGGGGTCCTAGAGGGAAGAGCACATCAAAGGTGTGGCTATCAGGAGGGCTGAGTTCCCAGCAGCCTCTGCTCTCCAACACAGAGTGTACCATGTGGCAGTAATATTTCTTCTTCAGGGACCCAGTTCCTGCACACTGTCCTTTGTTGGGCAGTAAAAGCCAGGAGGTCATAGGTGCCACACTTGAAAAAATAAGCAGGAGTATAAGCAGGTTAGAGGTCACAGGGCCAATGGAGCAATGCTTCAGGAAGATGGGGTAAGATAGCCTTGGGAGGGAGACAACGAGAGATCAGAGATGGACCACAGAACCTGTGAGGAAAGGCTAGGACAATAGAAAGGGCAAAGTGAATGCCCTGGGAGGCAGAGGTCCTGGCAGCAGTGAAGCCAGCTGCCCTGTTTGGTACTGGAAAAGCTGGGAAGGCAGTTGATGGCCAGGCAGAATGCTGCACATTGGGCAAAACAGTATTTTCCCAAAATACAACACGAAAATCATTTAGCAGGACATAGATCATTCTGGGTGATCTGAACAGCTGTGTCTTTTTAATGGCAACAGCGTGACTGGTGATGCTTGTGGAGAATACAGCTCCTTCTTAGTGCAGGAAGGGTTAAACTAGAAACTGCTTCAGAGGAAAAGACACTGATTAGTTGAGAAGGGGCAAGAGGGGTGACAGCTGTACGTAAACAACTTGGGAAGGACGGAGGCAGCTGGGGTCCAGACAGCCCTGTGAAGATGGACCTGGGGGAAGGACGATGGAGGAGAATGTGGGTCATTAAAAGCAGTGGCCCAGCAGGTCCTGTGATGGCAGATAATGAGAGGGAGGGTGGAGGGAGACAAAGGGGAGAGAGACCAAGAGAGGGGAGAGGTGGTGCCACAGTGGAAACAGCTAGGGAAGATCCAAGGAGATAGACTGAAGGCCTTGCAGGGGATTTTATGAAGGGCCACTTTGCAGGGAAAGTCCCCAGGATTGTTCAAGCATAAAATGACGTGAATGAGGGAGGGAGAAAGCACTGAACTACACAGGCCAGTGAGACAATGCCTGGGAGAATGTGCAGAGGGAAGCCTGCAGAGCCCTCTGCAGGAGAATTGGACCCATGGAGGGACCAGATAGGTCATTTGCCAGAGTCATTTTAAGAGAACATCCTTGAGAGTTAGAACCTACAAGGTGTTGGCCGTAAGGGCAGAATACCTGTAGTGAAGGGGTGGGACAGAGAATATTATGACAGGCTGGGGAGAGTGAGGGCCACTAGCCCAGGCCTGGACAAGGGTACTGGGGACCCTGTTGCAGAGACACAGGCACTTTCCTCTATACCCTCTATTCCAAAATTCATTCTACAAATCAGACTCCAGAGGGAGCCATTGCACAAACCAAAAGTGTGCAATGAGGCAGCTGTGCAGTTAAGGTTTTGCCAGGCACGTTCCCTGAACTCGGAAGGCTACAAAATTATGTCTTTCTCTATGAACTGTGTTGGAGGGAGAAAACCCCCGCAGCCATGGCTTCATGGACACTGCACCAGAATCCTCCAAGCACCGCACTGTCTCAGTTATTTGTTCAGAGGACAAAGGGAAAGGGCAGAAGCAGGAACTTAGAGCAAGCCTTTCAGCAGAGGAGTGTTTACCTGTTCCGGGTTGGGCACCACAAAGGGCATGAGGGCATCCATGGGGACCACCCACGGGGAGATGGTGGTTCCAAAGCTCTTCCCCAGGAATGGTCCAAGGGGAACATACTCCCACTGCTGGATGTCTCGTGCTATGGGAGAAGAAAAGCTTAGGGCCCCCAGTGGCTTACAGACTCACTCCAAGCTGCTTCCTGCCTTTGACCGGCATGGACCTCTCCTAGCATGTGTGAACCCATCTCCTCTCAGCAGAGTCACTGGCTAAAATCTCTCCCAACTCAGCTCTTCATAAGAAGGTGATGGTGCTGGCAATAGTAGGTGATGGGTAGGGCTTGACAAAGCTTTAGGCTCTGTCAATTCCATACTTCCACGTATGAGGAAGCTGTTCAGGGGGGCTGTGACTGGTCCACATTCTCAGAGTCAGAAGTCTGTAGTACCACCCTTGCAGTAGCTAGGCCTCCTGCCCTGTACCCAATCCCTGCGTGTGCCCCTCAGAACAGAACATCACAGGCGGTCGTTACCACTCCAGTCGTTCATGAGGACCATCCCGAAAATGTGTTCATGGGCTTTGGAAATGGGGATTGGCTCTCCAAATCTGTTCCCAGGGCCTACAAAGAAAGCCTGCCGTGGGGGAAAGTTGGTTAGAACCTAGATGACCTGTCACTCTGGGACACCATGGCTCACAGAGCAAAGGGGAAATATTTCCGAAGTCCAACCAGGGACCAGGGCTGCCTGAGGACCTGGACCTCGAGGACAGGGTGCACCCATGTGTGCCCTGTCTCCCTACCAGCCCCATGACAGCTTCTTCCTGACCCTCGGAGCACCCCCAGGCCTTTCTGCTCCTTCCTTTGTTCCCCATACTCTATGTCCTATTGTTTGACAGTTCTATGACACTTGTAAAGAATAAAAAAACAAAAACAAAAACAAAAAAAAACCCATCAGGTGTGCTGATGATAGAAGCACCTGAGATGTTGATGGCCATGAACCAAAAGAACATTCAGTAATGTCTAGGGGAAAACTAAAGGCAGGAGATTCTGAACAGTACAGAATCACCCACATTCATGAAGCCAGGGTCGCAGTTTTATCTGTTCTGAGACAGGGCTTAAACAGTGCAGAAATTTTGTCAAGACAGACAGATCTAAGGGCACTGAGGCACGGAGGATCCTACCACTTTCAAGTTCGGGGGATCCCTACCTCATTTCCTACAACCACAGGTGAGAGTCTTCAGGACTCTCCAAATCAAATGCTTAATTTAGATAAAAAGTGGAGCCTGTGCTGCAAGCCTGGTTCTAAAGTGATGCAGGCCCTGACACAGGTACAACAAGGCAGAAATGGCCGCTTGATGCTTGTTGTTCATGTGACAGTATATAAAACCAGCATGAATAGGAGCAGACAAGGTAAACCGGGACCCTACAACGAGAAGCAAAAAGCTGGGTTTTCACGGCCATTTGGCTACAACCCTCACCGACTGAACAGGAAGTCATTCTACTAACCACATTTTACCTTTCTGTTACAGACCGCCATCAACAGCTACAGCTTAGGTATGAATGGGGCTTTCCTAACACGTCTCTTTAAGGGGCATCTGCCCTCTAGAGAGCACAAGGGACCTCCACATTGGGGGGGGGGCCATTATAAATAACCAAATCAGCTCAAATCACACAAGAAAGTGGAAAATACAGGCAGGGAAACTACCCAAAAAACACCCCACGTGTTTATAGAATGAAACCTGCAACAAGAAGACAGGGAGCCTGGTGCGACCTCAATTGGGGACAGGTGTGTGCATCAGGAGACTCAAATTTTCCACTTCTCTGTGTGGCAATGACTTGTGTTAATATTTGAGTTGCAAATAAGCTTTAGCAAGTGGGAGAATTCACAAACACAGAACCTGAAGAAAGGGCATCAACTTCACTCAGTGGTGAGATGGGGACACGGGGCTGCATTTGTGGCTGGACAGGTGTAAACTGCTACCCCAGGGAGCTTTCCTGCTGCAGGCCTTTGTAGAGCCCACACAATAAAACTCCACCCGTAACTCACCATTTCCAGCTCCACATCTAGGAGTCTGCAGGCATTGTACACAGGAGGCTTTGCTGGAAAGACAGCAGACAAATGGAACCATTAACACCAGGCTACAGAGCTCATAGCGACAGGGCAGAGCTAGGCGTTGGCAGGGCCTGGGTACTGGAGTCACTTACAGTTATCAGGTCTCATCTGTCCCATGGGTCTTCGGATTGGGGTGCCCGACACCACAATGGAGGAAGCGCGGCCATGGTATCCCACAGGTAAGTGGAGCCTGATAAAGGAGGGAGAGAGGGCATGGGTGCCAAAGCTGTTACACGTGGTAAACTTCAGAGATAGAGTCAGTATACAGTCATTAGTCAAAAACTAAAACATGTCCCCAAGTGTCTACTGATAGATCAGTGGAGAAACCAAGTATCATATGGGAGGGCATCATTTGACTTTAAGAAGAAAAGGGGGCAGGGCATGCCTGCAATCCCAGCACTCAGAAGGCAGACGCAGGAGGAGTAACACAAGCTTGAAGCCAGCCTCATATACATAGTTTTAGGCCAGCCAGCACTAGCTACGCAGTGAGGAGGAGGAGGAAGAGGACGAGGAGGAGGAGGAGGAGGAAAAAAACAGGTTTTCTTGACCACAGACAGAATGTTGCTGCTTCCTTTGTGGACTCTGCCCATCTCCAATACAAGGGAACCCTGGGAATAAATCATATGACTCAGAGCAAACTATCCAAGGCTGGGGAACGCTGTCAGAAAATACTTGTAAAACAAGAACCCAACAGGGAAATAAAAGAGTTTTCCCAAATATCAAAATACTACCAAGCAAGACAGGGCCAGGGATGCTCTTAGACAAACACAGGGAATCACGTGTGCATGAGAAGATAGTATATAATAAGCACGGATGGCCGTATTCGATAAAGCAAGAGGTTAGGCCTGCAGTGCAGTGAGCGGCAACTCCCCAAGAGATCTGTCTATACCCCAGCCCCTGAGAAGATGTAGGAGTAGTCTTTTTAGATGTAACTAATAGCCCAGGATCGTCTGAGAGTCCCTATATCCATCCCAGTGTGTGCTTGTACAAGGTAGAAGACATGGAGAAGGAGAGATAGCCACGTGAAGGCAGATGAGAATGATATAGCCTCAGGGACTGCCCATGGTAGCATTTAAGTGGATATACGGTCGGACTTGCAGGACAGGACATGCTAGGCTGGTCTCTGGGCTTAAGGTGTGTGGCTATGACAGGTGACTGCCCTGCACAGGTCCAGCCAATCAGATCAGGAAAAATAACCCAGCAGACTCTCTAGCCCTAAAGAAGCTGGCTGTCACCATGGTGGCAGAACTGCTCTAGCCAAATGACAAGGATCAGGAAGTGAGACGCAAGGCTGGGTGAGGAAATAGGTCCTTACCCTCCTCTGAACCAAACTGAGGAGCCTCAGCCTTTGGCCTGCATTTCTTTCACAGGGCGATAACAAAAGGCCTCCTCTTGCCATGTGTGATTCAGGGTGGTCCTCGCTGCTGCCTTTTGTTTACCTTATACACATGATCTTTATTATAAAGATAATACAGGATGAGGTTCTCTCCTGTAAAATGCTTGAGACTGAAAGTATTTTAGATTTCTGATTCTTGTTTCATAATGCTAGTGGTTAGAAGAGTACTGGCAGCTTGCTAGCAAAGGAATCTAGAGGATCAGGCATCAGGCAGAGTCTAATCCCCTGCCTGTTCTCCAGAGGGCAGCTGAAAGGACCTACCCCCAGGCTCCTGACAGCTAACCAGTAAAGTGCTGAGGGGACCAAAAGCTGGGCCTGCTGTTTCTAGAGGCTGTACCATCATCAGTTCTGGTCTGCCTGCCTCCCACCCTCCACCCTGGGCCAGGCTACTTTGACCAAAGAGGGTCACTGCAGCTTTTGGGAAAGCATACTGTACAGAGCTGACTTTGAATGTATCCCAGCCTCTGGTCTAGGACATACCAATTGGGCATCAGCGCATTCTCCTTGTCCCTGAACATAATGCCAACATTAGTGGCATGCTGCCGAGAGGAGTAGAAGTCCGTGTAGTCTCCTGCAGAAAGAACACCCAAAACAGCCAGTGATCCAGATGGAGGAAGTCCAATCCCAAGAGTAGGGACTCAAACCATTCTTCAAGATTCAAGGACCCCTTACCACAGAGGGGAAAAAAAAAAAACAAAACAAAACTAAGCTTTCTGAATCAGACAGTGAGATTCAAGTATGAAAGGGCTGCCACCACTTCCCTCCCAACTCGAACCATGTACCATAGGTGTCCAGAAAAATGAACAATAGGGTCAGACTTGCAGGGCCCTGCAGACTGTGCCAGATTCTATGCTCCTGATTAAGGTGGGTGGAGATGACAGACTGTGGCCCTGAGCTGTGACCCTCACATGGACAATCCTTGTCATGCCTTTGCTTAATATATGCAGCTCCCTAGCCTCCCTTCTCCCTTACCTCCACTGGTTTAAATCCTGGCAACTCTGAGGCCCCATTACCCTTCTTTGGTGTGCACTTCACTGTACTCTAGTCCTATGTGTGTAGATCATCACCCAACTGTCTTCATTCAGGGCAGTCCCAGCTCAGCCTTCATTTCATGTGCCTGGCCCTTAGCACCAAAACCGAGGGAGCTTGTCTTTGTACTTGAACTTGCATATCAGTGTCTGTTGATTGTGATAAGCTGAACATGGAGGTTTATGAACTCCAGATATCCCCTCTCTCATATGTGAAGGAATAACTACATCTACCGGAAAATCCACTTAGGGTTGTTTGCTTGCTCACCATCCTAAACCTTCTACTCACACCCCCAAAGCAAAGCTGAGTACATCAGTCCCAGCAGGCTTGGGCTAAAAGCGGAAGTGGAGGGATAGGGAGAGGAAACAAAGTCTGGTGGCCAGCTAAGCAAGGGTGGAGAGAAGGAGCTGTACTTACTGCTTCCCACCTTCAGCCCTACGCACAGAAGTAACAGTGAAGGTATTTATCACAAGAACAGTCACACCCATAATAGTAAAAACAAGAAGTCACAGCTGGAAAGGATGAAGGATCCCCAGAAAACATCTGGTTTGCCATAAAAGCATTAGCACAGTCCTACAGGAAAGCAAAAGATGAGTCCATCCTCAAGCCTGTCTTCTACCTAGCTGTTGGACACTAGCACCTCTGAAAGGCTTCACCAAATGGAGAAACTGGTTCAAGAAATTCCACCCTTCGGGGGCAGGGCTGTACAGCTCTCAATTATAGGTGCCCAGGCAAGAGCAGAGGCTACCTCTCAAGGCTGGCATACAGGGATGTGGCCTATGCCTGGCCACAGGCTGATAGGCTCATCTCAGCTTCAGGGTGTGCTGACAGCAAGTTGCTGATTCAGTCAAACCAGATACCTGGACAAATGCATATATGGGCCCTGCAGGGCCCTCTGGCTTTCCTCAAAATACCTTCACCTGACAGCTCATAGCATGTATCCCACAACTTTCTGAAAAGAATGAGCAAATTGCTGTATGAGGAGTCACGTAGCTAATCACAAATTTGGGCTCTGGGAGAGCAGGCATGAGACAACTGGGCAAAGGCTGTGTGAGGAGCTCAGTCACGTTTGGATCAGCTGGCAATCCCAGAGTCCTCACTCTGTTTCCTCTCCACCAGGATATGGGGACCAAAGCATCTGTCTAGCCATCTAGGCCCACTAAACTACTCAGGTTGACATAGCAGGAAACCAGAACTCACCTATGGTAGCAGGAAGGTGCATCGTGGCAGAAGCCTGGGAGGTGAAGGCACTGAAACACAGAATCAAGGGCTCCATGCAATCTTCCAGGCCCAGAGCCCTCCCACCAACATGCAGCCAAGCAGGATGCTAGGTGAACATGGCCAGACTGTACCAGGCCAGGCAGCTAAGCAGAACGCCACTACTCTGCCCAGGCCTCATCTCCCCTGACATATCCCTCTTTCCCCACGTGTTCCTCACCGCTGCCGAAGCTCCTTGTCATCTCTGAGCCTGGCTTGGCTGGCAGACAACAAGTTCTGCAATGATGCTCTTGCCTCCTTCCATGCAGCTTGGCCTAAGCTCATAAAGCTGTTGAGAGTTGTCTAAGACCAAAACAGGAACAGAGAAAGTAACGCCTGAGAAAACCCTGGGCCATCCCTCCTGCCAGAGTCTGATTTCTCTCCATCCATTCACAAGTTGGGACCTTTGTTCACATTTTTTTTTTTTTTGTCCTCTCAGCATAGAGCTGGAGAAAGCTGTCTCCTTTTCTGATGCCGCATCTACTCCTGGATATGCAACCCACAATCAATGCTCAAAAGCTATTTATGTGGACAGCAACCCACTTATCTAGTGACAAAGCTGACTGTGTGCCAGAGGGTGGCCAGGAAGACTGATGGAAAGGAAGGGTGCAAAGCTCCTGGTCAGAAGAGGTACTTGGTAAATACCACAACCATCCCTGCCTATGTGCCAGGAAAAAGCAGATCCTAAGTGCTGACCTGTGACAAAGGGAGGAAAGTTATATCCATCCCACACAGACATGGAGGCCAAGCTGGTTGTCCCCAGGCACTAACTGCACACCTGGATGACAGGACAGCCATCCTACATGGACACACAAGCAAGGCTGGATGCTCCGGGGCTGTACCCTTGAAGAACTCGGCAGCCATCCCTTATGAACATGGAGGCCAGGATGACTGTCTCATGCTGTACCCCAAACCTGGACGGCAAGGCTCACAGATCCTTTTATCAAGGTTTTCCTGGGCCTTAAAAGACCAAAGCATGAATATTCAAATACAAAAAGGAACCAGAATGACAGAATACCACTTCATAGGCAACTTGGCGAGACCCATTGGACTCAGGAGCTCACATCTTCTGAGAAGCTATCCTAAGGTACCAAGGATACCTCCTGCCACCTATATGTCTCAGAAAAGCTCCCACTTATCCAGGGATAACCCGTGACTAAGAAAACACTATGTCATTTGAAGTATGTGGTAAAATGGAGACAATCCATGACACAATATCCCACCTCGTCAAAGACATGCTGATGTTTGGAGAGGACAGGTCCGGTAAAGAGGTGTTTGATGACACTGAGGTCCAAGATCTGGTCACCGATGGCCACACCAATCCGTGGCTTTGGCTAGGAGGAGAATGACATAGTCAGTTCTGACAGCCCCAGCGCATTCACTGTAACAGCAAGTACTTAGGGACCCATGAGTTCCTTTGAGACAACCTTTGTAAAGAGAGGCCAGAGGATCTGGATCCAGCACAAGAAAGAAAGCAGAGCTCTAATCTCTTGATGGGAAATATTTCAAACACCCCCATAGAATAGAGGAAGAATAGGTAGCCTGTGGAGGCAAAGTTCCAAACATTCATTGCTTATATGCCTCTAGTAATGAGGTCTTCACTACTTTACCAGGAACCTGAATCCTTTTTCATGCTGGGCCCAGGGCTTTGCTTAGGGTCAATTCTCTTATGAAGTAGAGTGAGTGTTCCATGTGTATTAACATGAGTGTCAGCTCTGTGGTAGCACAAATGCAGCAGAGCTCGGGTTGTAGGGAGCTGCAGAAGCCATGGTGCTCAGGGCACATGAATGAATTTCTTTTATGATGAGAGCTCTGCATGAGTCCAGATGAATACAATAGCCCAAATATCATGTCAAGGCTGGTCTCTGATCTGACAACACTGAGCATGCTGGAAGATTTCACCTCCTAGAACTCTGTCCTAAGCCAGACTTCTTTGGCACCTGAACCAGCAGTTCTGCCATTCTAGGAGATTCATGGGAGCTGGGAGATGGAATTCTTGGCTGTCCCTGTCTCCAGTGCCTGCTTCTTTTGGTGAGCTAAGAGAAGTGGCTGCATGGCAGCCCCCAGGGCTTAGGGATAGACCAAGGCCACATCACTCTGGGAAGCTTCCCTGGAGAGCCTATGTGCTCTCGGCTCCGTTACTCCCTGGGCTTCAGTCTCCCCACTCTGCTCCAAAGAACACGAGGCTGAGCTACATGAATCCAAGTGACAGACAACTCAGGTGATGTACAGGAAAGACCCTGGGACAATCACCTCTCTCACTGAGTCACTCCTGCGACCTGATCATAAGCATCACCTGGCTAGTCATATGTGAACTAAAAATCATGCAAAGTCACTCTGGTGCTATATAAGCTGCCAAGAGAGGGGAGTAATCAGTAGTCTTACCCAGCTCTAAAGCCAGTGAATCACAACAATCACTGGAATAGCAAGATATCCACAGAGCTGTAATAGTGGCACTAATATCTTGATGGCACCCAACAGCTGTCTAATTGCACTTAAGACCTGCTCAACAGGAGGAAATTCAGGCCTGTTATAAACCTAGCCAACTGCCCTTGGTTGGAGAGATCACAGAACCAAGAGGAGAACCTGCTACTGCCATTTTCCTAAACCGGTATAATATCTAAGTGTGTTCTAAATATGTATCCTTACACCCTCAGGGAACTCTAGCTCTCACCCCTCATCAAAGATCTTCCTTTTGCAATAGATAGAAACCATTACAAAATACAAAATACTAAGAACAATGATCCTGACAAAATACAGAGAACAAGCCATCATGGGGTGTCCAGCCCTAATTTATATCTGTAATATAATCCGTATTCCTAAGGCTCAGGAAAAATCACCCAAAAGGAAGCAGAAAGAATTTAAGATCCAGAGGCCCAGGATGTCTGTTGATAGATCATCTTCCCTACACATGACCAGAGAAATGTACCTAAAAACTCTCAACAATGTGGCTGCCTGAACAAGACTAGCATAATGACAGCAGCTAGCCTGCCAATGCTGACGGAAAATTCCGCATGGTCCCAACCTTAGATGAAGAACTACAGGAGGTGGAGGTCAGCAGGGACGAACTTCCACACAGGTGGCCCAATCCCAGCGGTCAGCCCTGGATACTTGTGCATGTGAGCAAAGCTAAATGCGTCCAGTAGGTCATATATACGTATGGATATACACATAATAACGATAATTAAAGGAGAGATTATGAGATTTGAGAAAGGGAAGGGAGACGACGCTGGAGAGACGAGGAGGAGGAGCAGGGATGATATAGATGCTGTGCTTGCATATGAAATTCTCAAAAAAAAATTTTTTTTTAATTACTACTAATAAAAAAAAAGCCAGGCAAGGCGTTACACACCTTTAATCCCAGTGCTCAGGAAGCAGACCAGGGGGTCTATAGATCTTAGTCCCAGGACAGCCAGGGCTACCCAGGGAAACCCTGTCTCAAAAAAAAAAAAAAAAATCATCATCATCATCATCTGAAACGGCAGAGTTTGGTGTCTGAAAAGCCTCCAGCCACTAAAAGAAGAACAGTAACTCCAGATTCTCTGGGCAAAGCAGGTTGGAGCTCTTTACTGCCTAGTCAGGTCCCGATAGTGTGCCTACCTGGGTGAATGTCCCTGCCTAGCCCACTGGTGCTCCATGCAGAGAGCCTGCATGAGGGCAAAGTATCACAAGAGGCCAGAGGGAGTATTTTGCTTCCAGAAGGTGGTTGGCTGGCGCAACTTAAAGCTCCACACACCTCATATTTGGAAAGGACAACACGTTAACTTTGTGTCCTTGCAACATCTAGTCATGCCTCGTGGTTATGAAACCACCAGTTGACTTTTCTGACCACTGCATTCAGCACAGGCACAATACAAAAGGGCAACAGACGTGAAGAATGGTATCAGCTGCCAGGAACTGCTTCCTTCCTTAGGCAGGTGCGTGCTAACCAAGCAGTCTACCACTACGCTTCTACCTGTCAGTCCTGGCAAAGATATCCGGACTCCTGTTAGATGCAAGCAGTTCCCACAGTTCTATGGTTTATAACGCTGAATCAACGCTGTGAGCAAAAAAAACAAGCTGAAAATGCCACAAACATTTCGGAGGGATGTGCTTTTCCCACCCAAGGACCCATTTATGTGTTCGCTGATAACTCAGCTCCACTAATCCGTCTGCAGAGATTCCCTTCTAATCAGACTATGCTTCCAAGTCAAAGTTCGTTTCTCTTGCCCCACGGGGCTTGTGATTAGTTCAGGGAAGGCCTAGCACCTCTCACTAGAGCAGAAAGAATTTAGGCTAGAGGTAGAAGAAACTGGTGTCTTAGACCACAGTTTCTAGACCGGGAAGTGCTTGCGTCCTCTGAATTGCTCAAAAATGTGGGAGTCGGCTGGCAGTTTGGAGGTATAGTGTCAAGGACTAAGCGGTGAAGTGAACGACCACCCGGCGTTTTGGGAAGGAAACGGCCTGCAAAACTATGTGTCCGTTTCTGGGTCAAAGTTGCATGGGACTGCTGTCCGGGAGAAACCGACCGCAGCTCCCACCTCCCCGAGCCCGAGCCCAAACGCTGAAGCTCACGTGGTTTTGAGTGGAGAAAACGCCATAGGGCAGGTTTTGGATGGGAAAGTCGGAGTCTTCAGCCACCGGAATAAAGGACATGCTGACGAGCACCCAGCAGGGAAGGCCGCAGCGGGCAGGGGTTGGCTAGCGAGACTGTACTTAGGGCAAGGTTCAGACTGGCCGAGGACCCTTAGATTCAAGGACCGCCCCGAACCCTGGACTGCCCTTCCCCGAGGCCGGTACCCGGTACAGCAGAGCGTGCGCCCGCACCCGACCCCTGGGACCGCCCCCTCGCCCTAGGAACCGCTTTAGCACCCGCCCCGGACTGCCCTACACACTCTGCTCCTCCCCCACCTCGGGCCCACCCTTCACACCACCCAGCACCCGCCCTGGGGCCGCCCCACTCGCACGCCCCTCGGCCGCCCTGCATCCTTCCCGGCCCGCCCCCATTTCTGCCGGCTTCCATCTCGGAACCGCCCGGCATCAGCACCGGCACGACCCCTTTTTCTTCTTTCCCGACCTCTCCGTACCGGTTGGGACCCACAAGACAGCCCTCCTCATCCGCCCCAGACCTGGCGGGAGCCCTGGGGTCGTCCCTGCCCAGACTTGGTCCTGCCCCCTGCTCATCCTGGAACCCGGGACCGGCCAGCCTCTAGGTCTATACGGTCCCCTTCCGGGTCCAGCACCTGCGTCTAGGTATTGGTCTTGGCTAGAACACCCAGCGCCAACGCTCCGCCCCTGTAGGTGGTTTATTTTCGTAATCTCTCAGATCCCGCCCCTTTTCAAGGTTGCCCAGCCTCCCTAGCCTTGCTTTCTTCGGGACTCCACCTCCAGTTTGCAATCTGGGATCCACCCAGTGACCCCATTCTTTTGTCTCGGGCTGCCTCCAGCTCCGCCGGCGTCACTGGATACGGAAGACGCCCTGTGGCCTGCTCGTCCGCCTGGCTGCCCTGAGTAGCCTTGCTCAGGGTCCGCAGACACACTTAGCCCGAGAGCTGGTGAAGGCGGGTGCTGGAACCAGCATCCGGAAAAGTGTGACGCGCCTGAGTGGTTTAACGTCTCAGGATTCTGCTTTAGCTTCCTTACGAACAACACTAGTGAGAGGTCCGCTTCAGAGTAGATACAAGAAGTCAGTAAGTTAATGTTGGTTGACTTCCAAATGAGAGGGAGGGAGGAAAACCTATGGACTCTGGAGCCAGACATAACTGCAAGTAAGGCTAATCACTGACTAGAAACTTGGGAGTCCGTAGTAGTTCAAGTGAGGTTTTGGGAGTACCCCTCAGACTGTGTGGCTGTGTTGGTGCAAATGCTTCAGGAACGCAATCTGATAAAACAAAAAGGATTATTTCAAGTATTTTGTATTTGCAGAGACGTGCCTTATGGCCAAAATTATGATCTATTTTTGAGAAAGTTCTGTGGGCTGCTGAGAATTTGTACTTTCTAGCTGTTGGGGAGAGTGTAACGTTTAGTATTGTCAACTTGACTGTCGATTTAGAATCACCATGGAAACACACCTCCACGTGTATGTGTGTTTCCAAAAGGTTAAATGAATGGGGACAGCACTGTCTCTTGGACGGCAGGCTTTGATTAAAGCAAAGGAGAAATGGATCCGGGCACCAGCATTCATTTCTCTGCTTCCTGGCTGTGGATGCAATGTCTTCAGCCCCTCCCCTCTCGTGGGCCATGCCTTCCTACGTCCCTTCCCTAGTATGGTGGTCTGCATCTCCTCAAACTATAAACTTAAATAAGTCTTTCCACACCTAAGTACCTCTTGTCAAGTCTTATCATTGTCAGCAATGAGAAAAGTACTTAATACAGATGGAATATTCTGTAGATGTCTATTCGGCTTATTCTAAATTGAACTCAAAAGTTTCTTTATTTAGTTTTAGAATGACCTACTTACTGAAAAGTGGCATATCAAAAATCCAAAATTATTATATCAGAACCTATCTCTTCTTTTTAAGTCCATTGATGTTTGTTTTATGAAACTGGGAGTTTTACCCAAACTTCAGTGTTTGTGTTTACGATTGCCGTATCTTTTGAACATAATTTCTTAAATCTGTAATTAATTACGTAATTAATTATGTAAGTAATTACATAATTAATCATGTAGGCAAGTAATCTTTTTATTAATACGTAGTGGCTTGGTCTCTTCTAGTTTTGGTTTGATATCTATTTTATCAGTTATTAAATTAGCCATGTCTGCTTCTATTTACTTAGTAAACTGAGTTATGCCAGACAGGTATGTTTCTTGGAGACAAGACAGTCAGATCTTTCTTTCCAGTCCAATCAACTTGTCTACCTCTTTGAAGTGAGGGTTAAAGATAATTTACTTTAAGTCATTGTTATCATAATTATTTTGCTTTTTAGAATCAAGATTCTCATTCTGGTGCTCAGGATGGTCTGGAACTAAGTAGTCCAGGCTAGTTTCAAAGTTCAGCCTCAATTTCTTGAGTACTAGACCATCATCATGCCCAGCAATACAGGCTATTATTGTGAGAGGCTTGTTAATTCTTTTAAGTTTTGGTGGGTTTGATAGGTTGGGATGTTCATCCTTTTCTTCCCTATCTGGATTAAAAGATTGCTTATTTACTGTGTTGGACAGAATGGATTGTTCCTTAGTTCTCCTTTACTAATATTTTCCTCTCGTGAAATTATTCTTTACTGTGTTCTTTTGGCTGAGCCTATCTTTCTTCCCTCTCTGTGTCCAGGATTCTCCAACTCTACTCTGTAATGCTGGCTTGGTGTTCAAGAATTGCTATAATTTGTGCTTGATTGAAATGGCCTTATTTCTCCAACAGTTTTAAGACTTTTGATAGGTTGGCATTTCTTTACCTCCAGGATTTGAAATCTATCATTCCACACTTTCCTAACTTTCATGGTTGCTTTTGTGATGACACTTTTTTCTCAATGCTTTTCATAGTTCTCTGGTCACACCAATTGGGGAAATCTAAATGGCCTCGAATTTGTTTTGTTTTTTTTTTCCTGTAGCATTAATTTTTTCCCCCCTCTAATTTCAGTGCCTTCAGATCCTCCTACCCCCATGGATTCCTAGATTTGGTCTCTTGATCACTTATCAGAGCTTTTTTTTTTTTTGGTTTTGGTTAATCATGTCTTTAATCCTAACACTTACTTGGGATGCAGGAGCAGGTGTGTTTGTAAGCAGTGTGGCCTATGCAGTGAGTTCCAGGCTAGCCATGGCTACATAGTGAGATTCTATCTCAAAACAAACACATGCATGCACAGCACGCATGCACAAAACCAATTCTCTTGCTAAATTTCTCATCCATTTTCCTTACTTTTTCATCTCTGGGTTCTGAAAGTATTTTCTTTCTTCATCTGGTTATTTGTATACTCCTTGAAGACATTAGTCACTTTTTACATGTAAACTTTTCAAACTTTCACCCAGAATTTTACCGATGTATATGTATATACATGTATATGTGTGTACGGTAAGAGCCTCAGGTAGTCCTTCCTGCCTGGCCTCAAGCTTGCTGTGTATCTGAGGAATTCTTGATCCGAACTCCACCTTCTGACTTCTGAGTTTACAGGTGTGTGCCATCAGTCTGGGAATGTGGTGCTGGGGGTAGAATGGGCAAACAGTTTAGCAACTAAACTATATTATCAACTCTTCACCTCAAATTTCTCTTACTATATTCCAGAAGTTTTACCAGTAAGTCTGTTTTTATTTTATGAAAGGTTCAATGTGTGTCTCTATTCATTTTTGTTGTTTGAATACCCAGTCACCTCTCACTGCTGGTGGAGAAGGCTCCTCATTAAAGGGGTTTTCTCTTCTCTGAGTTTTCTATATTTATCTTGGCTTATCTCTGAACTGATCTGCGGGAGATAAGTCTTCCACCAGTATCAGTCTTCATTACAGAGTCAGTGTAAATTTTGGACTGTGTTAATTTTCACCTTGTGGTTTAGAACATACGTGGTTTAAAATTACACACACACACACACACACACTCTCACACTGTTCTGGACCTTTTTAATCATGTTGGTGTCTAAAACATAATTTGCTGGGATTATTGGAATTGTACTCTATGTACCAACCAGAGTGGAGAACAGTCCCTGTCCGCTCTCCATCAATGACTATGGACCAGCTCTCCTGCTCCACCTATCTTTGATTTCTCATTAGTTTTAATTTTTCCTGACATAAATCTTATAACTTACTTTAGACCTACAACTACGTATCATTTTTGGTGATGCAAACCTAATTTCTTATTCAAAATGTCCATGCTGGTATGAACAGTGACATTTTATAGATTGCATTCTTAACATAGCTGCTTCTAGTTACCAGAACTATGCTAATTCTTTTAGATTTTTTAATATAATGATATGCCCTATGCAAATGAATACAGGCTCCCTCTTCCCAGTCTGAGCAGCTTTTCCTATCATATTACTTGAGCAGTATGAAACAGGATAGAAAGAGCTACATTTTTGCCTCACTGTGCCTCAGGGGGAAAGTATCCATTTTCTCAGCACTTAATATATTAAGCAGGTTTGGGGCATATTTTTCCTTTTCTTTTAATCTGTACAGTTTCTCCATATTCCTAGTTTTTTTTTTAATTATGCATGGCTGTTGGATTTTTCCTGGATCTATCAATATGACCATGATTTTCTTCCTTAGACTGATTGATGTGGTGTTAGAAAGCACAACTAACCCTGTAGACCAAGAATATATCCTGCCTGATTGTGGTGGATAGTTTTTAAAATACATTTTTCTATTGCCCAATTTTTGTTAAGGACTTTTGCATTGACATTTATGAGATGCACCTGTCTGCTATCTCATACTGTATCTGATAGAATACATTAGAAAGCATTCTCTCAGGGCTGGAGAGATGTCTCAGTTGTAGCTAGTCTTTGCTACTTTGTGGGTTCATTTTCCCACTCTTTATACCCCGTCTCACCCCTTATCACTAGATATGAAAGAGGATAGAAGGGAGACAGAGATCCTTAAGTCTAACTTCTTTCGTCTTATTTCTTCTTTTGAGCACAACTAACAAACCATAACCAAGCCCCCTGAATAGCCAACAACCACCCACCACACCTGTTGGGGCTCTAGCATTTATACAACCTGTGAAAAATTCCAGAATTCCAAATGTCACACAATCACACAAACTATCTGTAGCTTGCAAAATCATGCCTCTGCTAAAGCACCATGCAAATCATAGTCAGCTGCTGCAGACAGTCCAAAGCAGCCCCATATCCCAATACCTAAAATTAAAACATATTCCTACAATACCTCTGTGTGTTTAAAATAAGAGATCCATAATTGTCACTACTCTCAGTGTTTAAGAACAGTTGCTGCTCTTGCACAGAACTTGAACTCAGTTCTGTGTAATTCCAGTTCCAGAGGACCAGAGGACCTGATGCTCTTCTGTGACTTCTGCAGGCAGGCATGAAGTACACACACATATGTGCAAGGCAAAATATCCACACAAAAAGTACAATCTTGAAATCTTAAAAAGAAAACAGGCCTTTCCTCTGCTACTACATTCTACAAGAGATTACAGAGAATTAGTTCAACTTCTTAAGTGTTTGGATTTACTAGCTTACCTACTAGGGACTTTACCCCAGGAAGATGATTATACGGTGTCTTTAATGTATAAAACCCTGTTCTGTCTGTGAATCTCACAAGAGTTTGTTCCTGTGGCTAATTAGCCAACAAACAATCCGTGTGACATTTTCTTGTTTAATGAAGTAGGAAAGCCCAGCCTCCATAGTATCGTGGTCAGTGCCACCCTTGAGCAGGTGGTCTTGGGTTATGTAAGTCAAACTAGCAATCCACGGGAACAAGGCAGTAACAACTCATTGCTTCTGCTTTAGTTCCTGCCCCTGACTTCCCTCAGTCATTCCTGGACTGTAACCTGGGTCTTATAAGCCAAATAAACTCTTTCCTCCCTAACGCGCTTTTGGCCAAGGTGTTTATTACAATAGGAAGCAAACTAATACAGGGACTCTTAAGGACCTGGCCAGTCATCAAACTTACCCATTTTTGTGGGCATAGACTGGCCAACATACATACATAAATACATATATATGAACTATTACATATAAACACATGTAGAACATATATATAATACATATGTATTTCAATCTTTCCATGTTCCAGTATCTATACTGATGGTTCTTCTTCCCTCCTGTTAAAGACCACTTCCCCAAAACATTACAGATGTTAGTGAACACGGGGGCCCTCAGAGGTTTCTAGTTGGAAAGGTCTTTCATTGGCTATATTCATCTCATCTCCACATTCCTCATTCATCCCATTTGTCCCTTAATTTTTAAAAACATTTTAAAGGTTTATTTTGTGTACATAAACATGTCCCATACGAGTGCCTGGGAATCAAAGAGACACTGTGATATTTGGGAATTGAACCCAGATCTTTAAAAGCAACAAATACTTAACTGCTGAGCGATCTCTCTAGGCCCCTGTGAATTAGTCATAATGTTTACACACTAAAAAAGGAAAAGCATAAAGCTAAGATGCTAGTATGAAAAAGAAGGATCAAACTACACAAATCCGCTTCTGTGAGAAAAAAGAATTCTAGCCATTATCAGTTTTGTATATATTGGCTTTACATCAGGGAAACAGGACTCTTGCATTGTATGCTTGGACTAAAGGAATCATTTCATGCAATCCAAGTGAACCTCTCGAAAAATTAAGGGACACAGAAATTCTACATCAGGACAGGAAGGAGAAAGGATAGCAGAGATTATTTTATAGTTTTACTATTTAGGCCTAGTGAAGCTGGAGGACTAGAATTTTATTAAAAATAAAAGTAACACTTAAGCTGGTTCAGAAGTCTTTTCATACACCAGCCCCAATTTCAAAATGAGGTCATCAAACAGCTTTATAATTAACATTTCCCACTTTAATACTCAGCTTCAGGTAAACAAAATAATCCTTGGCTCATGATACTCAGCATTGGTTTAAAAAGCGTGCTTTTGCTTACTGGAGTATCTTGAACCTGTTACCCCCAAAGCTGAGCTGTGACTACAACTGTCACTTAGCAGCCCTTGCTGCCTCTCATCTACATACAGTGGTTCAGCTTTGCAGCACTACACTTTGCTTTGGATAAACCGAATGACAATTTTTAAGAGCTCCATTTTCATATCCCTCTCCCCTGCAGAATATTGAACCCCAAGCCCTGAGCATGCTGGCCAAGCGCTCTCCACTGAGCTGTTCTCTACCTACTATTTTATTCTTTGAACTTTGCATCAATCTCACCCATTACTCTTTTTCAGGGAGGATTTGGGTTTTTTTTCTAAGTTTGTTACTGTTAAGTTTTTCTTGAGTATGTGGCGAAACTTCTCGAGTACAGGATGTATTAAAAGACCAACTTTAAAAGGTACCCACAATGTTTCAAGAGTCAAATCACTGCTGGCCAACAGCAACAAATACCAACATGGAAACCCTCCAACACTGCTACTGCTAGGTTTCAAATTTCTTTGGCAACTGAATGGGTATAGAGTCATTATTTCCTTCTGGTCTTGATTTGCATTGTAGTTTCTTCCACTAAGTAACCTGTCTCCCATGTTTTCATAAGGTCTACTAGATGGTGTAAGTACTCATCTTTTATTCCCTTAGAGTTTTAAAACTATTGCTTTACACTTCTTTTAATCTTTAAAAAAAAAAAAAAAAGATAACCAACTGTTCTTCCCAGCTCTATATGTCTCCTTTCCCTGAAGCAACATACTATTGTTACCTGACACCAAAGTTCACTTTTCTAGGCAATCTAGTGTATCCCATTGCAATCTCAAGGTAACTGGTATAGTTCAGACACTACTACAGGAGGATATCTTCTGGTTTCTTAGTTAATTGGTGTAAAACTGTGACAACTGGTATTATTTTGCCACCTAACTAAACCTTATTGTGTCTAGTGACTTCTTTCTGGATTTATTAAGGTTTATTTTTCAAAACAAAAACAAAACAGTTAAAAAACTGAACATTCTTCTGGCTCATGGATGTCTTGCTCCAGTGGCCAGGACATGCAATGCCACCATTCTAAATATAAGCAGTAAAAAGGGGGCAGCGTACCTGTTTCTCACTTTGAAACAGCTTCTAGTTTTTGATAGGTGCTTTTCTTTATCTGTTTTACATAGACAGTATCAGTCTAAACAAACATTTTATAATTTTGTTTGTTAGCTTTACTACTCTGTGTGTGTCTGCCCACGAATGTCAGAGAACTCTGGATTCTAAAATCAAGCTTTTGTGGGAAGCACGTTCATACACTTTGTACTTAGCTATCTCACTGGCCTCACTGACCCACATTCCGGCTAGATGTAGGTCTATAGAGTACTTGCCCAGCATGCAGTCTGGGCCTCCTCTCCTGTATTACATATACCTGCATAAATTAAGCACAGTAGCAGGTGTCCTCAAGTACATATTAAATCTAAGGCTAGATACACCAGACTCTTCAATCCCCCCCCAATCTTTCCTTGTTTGGTTTTTGATACCGAATTTCTCTATGTAGCACTAGCTGTCCTGGAATTCACTCTGTAGACCAAGCTGGTCTCAAACTCAGAGATATGCCTATCTTTGCCTCCCAAGTGTTGGGATTAAGGGTGTGTGTCACCACCTGGATAACTGATCCCTTTCTAATCCGGTTATGTTGTTAATTGTGAATGAGCTTTTTTTTTTTTTTTTCCCCTCAAGATAAATTTTCACTATATAGCTCTGGTCTGGAGCTTTATTGTATAGAGCTGATTAGCCTTGAGCATGCAGTGATCTGCCTGGTAAGTGCTGGAACTACAGGTCCACATCTCCATGGCCCTCGTTTACTGTATCTGAATATACTGAGACAGTCACAGTGGTTAATCCTCATTTAAATCCATTCATGTGATCTGCTAAATATATAACTTTGATATTAAACCATATTATATACATTAATGATTAAAATTAAGAAATTTTATATCCAAAAATTTGTAAAGTATAGCCATGGCCTGTTTTTTTATACAGGCTAACTTCCAAAAATGTCTGGAAACCAGAGGACAAATATGTCTTTGCAGGATTTTCTGAGTCTATAATTCTACTGATGCACAGTTTGAATGTCTCTAATCCTGTGGAGTAAAGAAACCCCACTAGATGTTAACTTGTGTGACAGACTGCAGGACAGTCAGATGAGGGTCAGAATGTATGACACTTCAGTAACATGGTTTTAAAAAAATGTTAGGTCTTCAACACAAAGGACTATAACTTGTCTTAACAAACTAGCCATGATTAGAGGTGAGACAAGTAACAGCGGTGCTCCTATGAAATTAGGCAAGCAAAGCCCTAAAACATCCAACAAGACAAAATTACCATAGAGAAGAAGAAAAAAGTGGCTCTTTTTTCTGGTTTTCCTCTTTATTTAATCAAAGACTGGTGGATAAACATAAATACAGCACTATGACCGGATCAATCTTCATATTGTGCACACACAGACCAATGAAAAGTAATCTGAAAGAAACTTGCAGTCAGCAGTGAAATGCACTCAGCTTTTCTTTCCCTTGCTTAAAAAAAAAAAAAGAAAAAGAAAAAAGCAACAAATTTAGAATGTCATAAGCACATATTCTCCTGTGACAATGATTCCGACATAAATAGTGGGTGCAAAGAAACTATATGCTAACATATGTATAACCTTTGTTAACGAGAAACAAAACAAACAGAAGCAGCCATAATGATTAAGATACATTCAGTTACTGGTAACTAGTTGTACCCAGAAGGGCATTATCAAAAGGGAATCGTGCTGCAGAGAAAAGCTATATATACACACACAATGAGAAATAAACTGCAAGATCAACGCATGCATGTTTAATACTGGAAAAATCACAGCCCTCCAGAATTTCTCAACATTTGTTATAAAAGCCCTCTGCACTCAACTAAAATTAAAATGATCTTAAAAGGATAATACTTCTTTTCAGCCACAGAAACTGCAATGGAAATAAATGTTCAGAGTCATTTTCAAAACAAAAACAAAAATCTATTCTTCTGATGACATGCATGATTCAAAGGTCTATGCAAGATACGGTGCTCTACATTCCCAAGGACTAGGAAAAAAAACCTCAAGTCAATTTTTAGTTTGCAGATGATCAAAGGATTTTGTATTCCAGCAGGAGTTCAAATCTTCTGGATCTTTTCACCAACAACTACTGGATTTTCTTTTCTGATTTTCTCAGCAGCATCAGCTTTGTAATTGTAAGAGCAATTGTGAACATCTGAGTAACGGTGCACACCACAGTAAACATTTCCACACCGGCATTCAAACCCTGGAAATAGATAAATATGTAGACAGTGTCAGTTAGACAGGAGGGTGAAATATCAAGTTCTTCTCAGAGTTAACGCTAAGTAATACTGTCTTTAAGTCTATGAAGAATTACTGCAAAGTTCCAAAAGCTTTATTCTTAACTCACTATTGGACAGTTTCCTTTCTTGCTCCTATGTACAAATACTTATTTTTACTAGGGCAAGCTCTGATTACTTTTCTGAGCTGGTTTCCGTACCTGGTGACATGGGTCACAATTTCTTCCTATGAAATGAGGGCTGCTAAATTGAAAATAGATCATTTTTAAACTGAAAAAGCATAATGTAAAAACAAGCCTACTGTGAGAAGGCAATTGTAACACTTAATTAAAATCAGACCAGCCAATCTGGAAGAGCTGCTGCTGAGTGGCAATGTAACACCTTTAATCCCCTCTGCTAAGCGCTCAGGAGATGAACTGCTCTGTGGGGAGAAGGTAGAAGCAGCTCCCTGTGCGACAGTCCCCCCACTATCAAAGGCAAGTCACTAGCTTCTCCAAGCCCCGTGTGCACTTTTTATGAATTCACGAAATACTCTAAGGATCAGGTGAGTGTCCAATATACAATAACTACCCAATCAAAGCTACTGAACTATAGGCATCGGCCTTGTGTGTTGAAACTCACTGAGAGCTGCAGTGAGAGTGACAGTGTTCCTCCTCCAAATCAGGCTTTTATATTATAATGGATTTGGGGAAATGGAGCTCATGAATAATCAATATTTTAATTAAGAACTGACGTTTACTTTCTTTACTGCATTTTAGCTTTAAAAACGTATTTTGAAACTTTATTTAATAGAAAACTGGAGCAAACAGTAGCCAAGTGAGATGAAAACTAAGTCCTAGCCTTGTAGTCGGGAGGCCTGAAACTTTACCCTTTTGAAGAACATGTTTGGTAGTAAACATGTGCATTTTAATATTGGAGGAATGGGGCAGTTTAGGTTATCTTTGATATCACACTGTAATCTTCCTTAGAGTCAATCCACTCTTTAGCAATAAGTCATCCCAAGGTATCATTTCATGTCTAGTTTCTGGAGACAGGATCTCATGTAGCAACTAATCCTTCTGTTTCCACCTCCCAAGTGCTGGGATTACAGGCATGTGCTCCTACCATGCCCCCTTTGAAGTGTAATTTTCACTCAGAATCTTATGATTTTTATACAAATGTTTGGCACAATGCCCAAGTAAACAAATAGCAAAACTATTTGTAGCTGCATCACTTTCCAGTAAAGCCCAATACAAGGCTTGACCTTGCCTCAGTCCACAATACCCTCAATCAAGACAGGATTACACTTTCCTTGGCAGGCCTCTTCTTACCGTGTTCACTCTGACTGCACCTAATGTACATTCTTTGCTAAATACTGTTGAGTAATTCCCCTTTAACAATTTTGACAGCTGAGTTACAGCACCAGGAATATATCAGTGATATCTCCTACACAGCATCAGGCTGCTTTGCTCAGTGACCATGTGTGGTCCATGATCAACAACATTTTACATAAAACACTTCACAGCTCAAAGTCCCCCCAAAATACCATCTCCTTGAAGGCAAGAGACTCATGTTTGCTCTTTGCCAGCACTCACTTCATTGACCTTACTTGTCAAATACTCTCAAACCCAGCGGACATGAATTTTTAAATGCTTAAAAAAAAAAAAAAGACAATCCAGAAGCTAACATGTACCCAAACACCAATGTTCACAGAGGCAGCAGCAATCTTAACTGGTCAATAACAGTGAGCTCAAGTTATTCCAAAACATGCACTCAACTTTAAACCATCCAAGGCGGCCCTTACCAGTAAGTCCCACTTTCTTTCTGCACATGAAACAGCGATTCTTTTTTTGTTTTGGTTTTTCAAGAGACTTGCTTTGCTCTTCAGATGGCTGCTGTGTTGTATCTGCTACTGAAGCTGAGAAAAACAGGAGGGTAGTAAATTTAATTATTCAGTAAGATTTAGTGTTTGGGTGGTGGCTGACACTCACCCCACAATATCCCACAGATTTAAAGTCTAGCTAAGGAATTGATTTATATCAGGAAAGATATTCATAAAATTACAATTTTATAAAACATGACCCTCTTTTCATTAAATGCACAGGTAGAAGGTAATCTATAATACACTAATTGTGTTTCTAAACAATGGTTTACAGACTTTCTTTTTTTGGTATCTGAAGTAGGGCGGGAGAGAGACAGAGACAGACACCAACCACCCAGGAAGTCTAAGGAAAGGTACAAGAAAACAGTCATATGAAAACTTAACACTGCTCACAGTCTGATGTCCATAGACTTCCCAGGAAAGAGGAATACCAATGTTCTCAATGTTTCACATAAAACCACTCAAGCCAAGTATTGTGGCACACGCCTATAACCCAGTAACCAGAGGATTGATGTTTGAACCTCATTTACAGAGTAAGTGAAAGTCCAGCCAAAGTAACAAAATAAAATTCTTGCTCAACCCTATCCCCAACTCCCAAAAGCACTAAAGATGCTAGGAAAAAAAAAAAAATCAGATATAAGGAAACCTTAAAATGATGTAATTAATATCAAAACTAACAAACAATACATTTTCATACTAAAATCAGGAGCAGATACACTGAGACTCAGGTTGAATTCACTGTGACCAAACCCTGTTAATGTGTCCTTTCCTGTTACCTGTCACTCTGGCCCTCTTGAGTGCCCTAGAGACATAGTCTGCAACCTTGCTCTGCACACACAACATTTAGGTTAGAAAGAGTAAGTGGCCTATCATGGTTCAAGTTCCAATTTGACCATTTTGTTATCATCAGAGCCTCTCCCATGAGTCACCACTCCTTCCGACTGTTCTGGGAATTTCTGGCTCAAATCTACAAGCCACCCAAAAGGCTTTCCCATTTCAACTATGTGTTTTTTAAATCAAGATCTAATGCCCTTCCCTCATCAACAGTCTCTGCAGCTTTCCACTCTATTACCCTGCTATTGGCACCATCCAATCCTTCCTCAACTCATCTGCTGTAGGTGAAAAATAAATATTTAAAAACATCCTGATGGTTCTCCTCCATTCCCCAGGGAAAGGTCCAGGGACTTTCACCATTTCTGTCACCCTCTCTCTGACCATATTACATCATTCTTTAAGCTGTCACATGGTTGAGTGATAGATACTTCAGTGCCTGACTTCCTTTGACAAACTTCTCTCTCACCTATGGGCTCTTGTGAGGTTCTTGCTGTGCTTAATCTTTAGCCACTAACTCCATTTTGTCTTTCCTGTTTACAGTGATGTAAGCCACAGTCTCGGAATAGGAAACCCTATCCTGTGCCCCTATGGTACTTTAAAAAGCTCCTATAATTGTTTATTTGATGTAACCTAGCTTAACTAAATTCTTTGAGGGCAAGAACCTGTCTCCTCACCTCTTTACCAGAGCCTATCCTGTTGCAACTGTGGATCTGTACTAAGATTTTTATCCACTAATCTGTGGAGAACACTCCCATAGCCATAGTACCGCCCCTCTTACAACCAGCTACTTATAGCAGATACTCAAATACTTTAGTGGACTATAACCTGCTTATGTTAACTCATTAATATTAAAAAGTTACACCAAACAAAACACCATGCATTATGAATTAATTAGTTAGTTAGTTAGTTAATTAATTAATTATTTAATTAATTAATTAATTAATTAATGCAAGCAACATCTCCACTACACAAGCTAAAGCCAGGCCAGATAATTTCTTACTTATGGTTTTTGAGTCAGGCTCTCATTCAGCAGCCCAGACTAGCCTCAAACTCATTGTAACCTTTCTGCCGGAACCAAGTGCTGGCATTACAGGTGTGAGCCCCTACATCTGGCTACAATGCATTTTTTAAACAAAATATGGACATAAACTTCATCTATTCTATAAAAAAAAAAAAAAAGGCACTCTTAGAATGTGAACGAACCGTGAACAAAGGGTGAATGTCTTGTTTTAGTCCCTGCCTTTAGAAATATTAGGTAAGGCTTGACACTATAAACAGAACTTGAAAACAATTTAAACTGTAATCTGAAATGAGTCTGTATATTTATTGTCTTTAAAATTTGAAAGCCACAATATCTAATGTGTTCTCTAAAACATATGGTAGTCAAACAAATGCCTAAATGTCAGTAACAGGAACACAGATTTCTAAATAAAACTGGTTTAACTACTGAGACAAATTTGAGAAATATCTGGAAATGAGTAAAAATTCATGTTCTTATTCTGAACACAAGTGGTGTCACACACCTGTGAAATTTGCTGATTAGCCCTGAAGACCTAAGACAAATCACCAGTGACAGATGCAACTTTGAAGTTAAAGACTGGCCTGTTGTCTGAAAAAACTCATAAGCCAGAGCTCACATCTGGACTGCTGAGTATCACATACAGCTCCAAAAGATGATGTGAACATTGCTCAACTCAAACATCAGCACAACCTTAATGTAAACAATGAACACCCCGAGTTTAAATACATTCAGAAGCAAGACACGAGGACTCTGTGAAGGACTGATTCCAAGAGATTACTGTTTCCTCGGCTTATTTAGGACCACAGAATGCCTTATCTACTTCTGTTTATATTACCAGAACTATTCAATCCTGAATAGAGTTATCTAGTAGCAAAGAAGCCAAAGAGACAGTCTTTCTGAATTTAAAGCCAAAGTAAAGACAGTTTCTTCAGAACTAGATAGGTTGTCATACAGGAAAATGAGAATTAGAAATACAACGCCAACTGTCAGTAATTAACAAGAAGTGACTGTCTAGTTATACCCACTGGCCATACAAGTCTGTGGGGAGGCCAATATAACAACATAAAGGCAGCAAAATCAACAGAACTGTTTTCTAGCTGAATTGCTCACTGAAATCCTGACTAGATACGGTCTAACAGACATTATTGTTAAGATACTTCAGAAAGCACTGGACAGGTAAGAGTGGTTTAACTACCCACATGGAGGATCACATTCAAGAGGAACAAGGCCCTCTGCTCTGGGTCCTGTAAACAGAAAAAGAATAGAAATGTAATAGTAAGCATACAACACAATTTAAACACTATCTCTGTTTGGGGCATAGTTATAAACACAGTGAAAAACCAAACTGAACTTGGGACAACATCGATAGGTAACCCCAAATTGTCTTAATATGTCTACTTTCTCTTGGTGGTGGATACCTCTACATAACATAGTTTTCCTCAGTCAGTCTTGGCAATTCTCAATAATTAGACAAAGCTTTTTTTGGTATGCAGCATTTTCAGAGCCCAAGCATGTAAGAGAAACACTCTACCACAGGGTTCCAACCCAGAGAAGGATCAGAATAAGGTTGTGAGGTGCTGAGATCACTCTTCTGCTCTGTACTCAGTGCTGACACAGAACAAACGCTCCTTAGACACTCATTCACTCAATGCAGAAACCGTCCACTGAGATAATTTCAATTTTTCTTTCTGGATTCCATTTTCTTGCAAGTGGGTTTAAGTAGAGCAAAATGTAAGTTCTTCCTAGTTTAAAAATTCTATGTAAAATGAGAAAAAATTTAATTTCCAAGAGAAAATCAGACTAGCACTAGTACTAGCATTCAAAACAAATAAGTCCTGTGTTTATTATTTTCTAGGAATCACATTAAGTAGAAACAGCTGGTAAGATGGCTCAGCAGGTAAGGATGTTTGCTGGTACACCTGACACCCTGAATCCAACCCCCGGAAGCCACACAGTGAAAGACAAGAACAATTCCAGAAAGCTCCAGCACCAAGTGAGGACAAGCTTTCATTCTCTTCAGAATTAAAAGAGTGAAGATGCTAGTTCACCTGACAGTCATCCTTAACTTATTGAGAAACTCTAGAATGCTTCCCAAATCATCTACACTACTCTTAATTCCCATAATGTGTAAGTGTCCCAATTTCAACACACCAAAACAACTCTTGTTATTGCTATGCTTGCAGCATTCTGCTGGGGGCCACGTGCTAAGGCATTATGGGTTTGCTTTTGCCGTTCCCTGGTGACTACTAATGCAGAGCATCCTTTCATTTGCTGGCTGTCAGTTTGCACAACTTCTCTGGAAAAATACCTATTCATACCTTTTGCCTATTTTTCTTTCCTTTAAAATATCTTATTAATTCTCTGAGAATTTCCCAAGCTGTATTTAAATTATTTATTAGATTTACACATTTAATTTTATGTGAGTTTTGTTCGTATGCATTATGTGCATCTTGTGCATGTTTGTGCCCTTGGAGTTATGGATGGTTGCCAAGCACCATGTGGATGCTAGAATTGAACCATTTTTCACTGGATGGTTATTATGCTTTCTTTATTTGTATAGCTAGCACAGATTTAAACTAACCCATGCCTGCTGCCCAACTGCCTTACCACTGAGCTCCATCCTCCAGCAGAAAATTTTATTTCTTTATTCACTCTTGTTAGACAGATGATGAAAATTCTCTGTGCTGCTTTTCTATTCTTTTCATGAAAACAAAAAGTCATCCATCCTCTCTGGGTGCTTTTGCTTTAGGTGTTTTACTTAAACTTCTAATCTAAGGGTACAAAATGTACACTAGCTTTCAGAGTTTTTACAGTCTTAGCTCTTATATTTATGTAGCTTTTAGATATGTTATAGATAAATTTTTAATCTTTTATAAATCTCATAAATAAAATAAACTCATTCTTTTGACCAGCTTTTCATTTTCTTATTAGATGACCTTAGACTTCTGTTTAATATCAAGTGCCCTTAAGCTTTTGAGTGTATTTCTGGACTATTAATACTATTCCACTGATCTGTGTGAGCACCTTCATGACAGCAGTTCAGTCTGGATTACTGTATCTTTTAATAAAGTTTGAAAATGGGAATTGTTAAGTCTTGTAACTTTTTAAAGACAGTCTTGGCTGTTTTCACCCATTCTTCAAAATCTGATGAAATCCCTGATATCTGCCCCATGTAAGCTGTCCTAAAAAAAAGTTCTAGATTAGTCAACAGTTCTACTTCCATGAACTATTGAACTAACAATTCTCCCTAAGAATCCTGGTTGCCCTGCTTTGTCCTTGACAGCCCAGACCTCCCCCCCCCCCCAACACTGATTCATTCTACATTCTAAAAGCTTTATAAGTCATCTTTTCTCTTAGGTTTCCTGTAACTCCCAAATCACTTGGGTAATATACAAAGCAAAAATATCCTTCACTGTTTGTACAGCTCACTTTGCCTCTATGATCTGAATTATTTTAAATTTAATCTGTAAGGTGAACATGATTCAAAAACAATGAAAATATAGTGTAGAAATGTTGTTAGGACATGAACTCAGTGGCTTGCTCTCTGATCACCTTTCCTTAATGGGGAAGCAGCCTTGCCAGGCCACAGAGAAAGACAATGCAGCCAGTCCTGATGAGACCTGATAGGCTAGGGTCAGAGGACCTCCCCTATCAGTGGGCTTGGGAAGAGGCAAGGGAGGAGATGAGGGAGGGCAGTGTTGGGAGGGGATGAGGTAGGGGGCTACAGCTGGGATACAAAGTGAATAAACTGTAATTAATATAAAAATAAAATTAAAAAAAATAAATGTCAGGAGAGCATGTAGATATGAAATCAGAAGTTCTACATCTAAATCCCATCTTCTTTTCAGTCTGTATCACCCAAGACTTGGAGGGCTGTGACATTAACCAAAGTATAGTACAGTATTGTAGAATTTACCAAAATGCACACGTATCTTGTCTTTAAACTGGTTTTTATGAACTGGAAATCTGACTTTGATTTTTAAAAGCTTGAGAAGCTGCTATCTTTTTTAATTAAAAAGGATAATTAGATAACAAATATATAGCTAAACTTTCATTTAAGCATGAGCCATGATACCAAATGAAAGCAGTACCACCTACCTTCTAGCATTAATTAGAAACGGAATACCTACAGAGAAAACGCTATTCTGAAAGTGCCAGTGACATTGGAATATATACCTATGGACATCAGGCAGCTTGCCTAACCAGTCAATCCTATCTACTTGAAAAACAATGAGGCTAGATATGGCAGCAAGATGCATACTGTGAATCCTAAGCCCACAAGCACCATATAGTCCAATCAAGGGAAGAAAGCCACAGTTGGTGCTGGGGTTCTAGCTCCAGCATCATGCGCGTGTGTTGCAGGGGCCTTTTGTCTTTTTTTTCATTCATTCAATAGATGAAAACATCATTTTTTTATTTGTATAGAGGAAGTGTGTGTACTTTTAAGTATCTATGTACAAAGAAGCATATTTATATTTGTGTTGACAAAAAAAAAAGAAAATATTTTAAATTTAAAAATAAGTTAACTGTTTTTTAAAGAGGCTGTTCAGGGAAGGGCACAACACTATAAAGTGTCTGCTCTACAGACATGAGGACCTGCACTTAGTCCTCCAGAACTTATATTTTAAAAACCAGCTGGGTTTAGTGCATGTGCTTGTAATCGCTCCACCCACTTTACACAACCTGGTAAATTCTGGCTAGAGACAAGACTGTCAGAAAATAAAAGAGGGGGGGTGGCAACTGAGAAAAGACACCCCATTTTCTAGCTCCCACATGCACACGAACTCACACACACTCATCAAACTCAGGTGAGAGCGAAAGTTACCTACACTTTGTTAAATATTCTGTCATGCTGAAGTTATAAATGCTAAGTCTTTAAGGAACTTAAACGTTAATACTGATCTAAATGTCCTTCAAAGCATACTTGTGAAAAGAGAATCTAAATTTTAAAACCATTTCACAGTCTTCCTAATATGACAGCACAACTTTTTCAGTTAATGTCCTCAGGATGAACTGGATTTCCATATACATCAGAATGGTGTAGAGTACCTACATTATTGCATTATTAATTCACCTACCTATAATATTTATCCTTTGTCAAACTGTTCAACTCTTACTGAACCTTTAATCTTTTTTTTTTTTTTTAATTAAGACAGGGTCTCTCTACACAGCCTTCACTGTCCTGGAATGTCTGTGGCCTTAAACACACAGAAATCTGCCTGCCTCTCCTGGGATTAAAGGCATATGCTATCACACCCAGTAGTACTTTTAATCTTTAAAAATTCTTTTCACAGACAGCAATCTAAAATATGTTCTGTTTAAGCTGAGGAGTGGTAGCTTTGTTTTCTTCCTTCTCTGCTAACCTCCCTCTCAAAACCATTTCCCTCCTTTGGTCTCATCTATGGCCTGAAACTAATCAAGATCCAGAGCCTCTGTTTTCTGTTCGTCACCTTCCTGCTTTGCTTTCAAACTCTCACTTTTAGCAGTCTATATCAGACTTTCTGAATTTCAGGTACAATCTTCATCACTTTTCTTCTGCTTACCTCTATCTTCCAAATAAACTCTCTCAAATTTTAAATCTATTACTTCTGCCTCACTCATTAACATTTTCTGTAACAGGCTAGAGAGCTGGCTCAGCATTCTAGAGCACAAACTGCTTTGCAGAGGACTCAAGTTCAATTCCAGCACCCACAATGAGTAGCTCACAACTATCTGTAACTTCAGCTCCTGGAGGATCAGATGCCTCTGGTACCCATGCTCAGATGACACGCAGATACATACATGGAAATAAAAACAAATATATAAAAAACCTTTTCTGTAACCAATACCTTTTTAGCCTCTCTATCAAAAGCAATAAAATCACCAGCACTGTGATAAAGCTAAACTTTGAGAGCACCTGTTATAGTTTTTATAATTAGTGGTAACATTTCCCCTTTTCTCCATGTAAAATAACCGACATCCCTACTTTCCTTAAACTTATCTATCTACAAAAATATTGTTCACTAATTGTACTTTATGGATTTATAGTAATTGTGGATAGATTAAAATATTTATGTTGGCCATCTAGTCACTTCCTGTAGCAAAATCTGCCCAAATAGATAAATCTGGTCAAATACTGACCTGGTAACAAAGAATAGCTATGTATACTATTTAATATAAAATTCAACAAACTTAAATTTAATATTCTAGTTCATCTGTTACCACCACGTCTAAACCAAGCATGATGCAAAAGTCAGTGTATTTTCCCCTGAAACCCTGCCATGCTGTCTCACATCCCTGAACTTATCTTTGCACAGTACACTCCTTTGGCTGCAGGATAATAAAGAGATTAAGAGCCTCTTGAATGCCTCCCCATTTAGAGGAAAATGCCTTCAGATAAGTTTCTCATAGTTCTTAGGTCACTTGAGTCCATGGCACCAGGGTGAGAGCATGGGGTGTCACACTATGAATGCAAGCAGCTGGATGTGACTACTGCACTGTAGGTCACATGGGAAGAGGAGTGCCTGGCAACCAAGAAGAAAAGCCTCTCAGATAATCAGTAAAAACCAAGTCAGCCGGATTCCTGCAACCCAGCAATCCCAGAGCTTAGAGAGGGAAGTTTTTACATTTAACTGCCCGAAAGAACAGAACATAATAGTGTAATACTTCTACTGGTCATTCAAATTACATTTTTCAAGCAGACTTGAATCTTCTCTTTATGCTGATCTAATTACTTAAGTGCAAAATGGATTCCAACATTCTAGTCAATTAAATATTTGAGAATATAAAATACTCTTCTCACAATAAACTATCCAAGCCTGTACTATACGCAGTTACTTTTCTAATAGCCAACTCTATTCTGGCACCTAGCCTATAGAAGTCAGGCATTAATAAACAACAAGCACATGCTATCATATGCAAACCTTGCAGGTCTTCTGTCTCGGATACTGCTTTGTCCACAGATGTATTGTCCACTTGGGAAGGTGCTACAGATTCTGATAAAAGTGACTGATTTGATACAGGGCTAGAAAAGCAAAAGATATTTTTTTAACATATTTTCTTTAATTAATTTTCTTCTCTGGTCATGAGACAGGGGTTTATTCTGTTGCTCAGGACAGTGTTAAACACCTGCTCAAGAGAATCTCCTGCCTCCTTCAGGTGAGTGCCACTGCACTCAATAATATTTCAGTTTGAAAAGATCATCTTCTAAATATCCATATACACTGAAGGGGCATAATAAGTACCACCTACTATAGAACAAAGAGACACTTGTAACCTAACAATCATGGGGCTTGGAAACCACATGCTTATTTGTGCCAGAAGTTGATGCTTTGAAAAACCAAAGCAACAGTACATATTTTTTTTGTTTGTTTTTGTAGATCCCATGTATTAAATGAAAACTAGCAAGATGCAGCCTTGCTTCAGAAACTCTAAAACAAAATTGTAAATGAGCATCTATAATGAAATTTTAAAAACAAATAACAGTGCAAATATTCAATAACCTGTTTTATAACAAAATAAGATGAAAATAAGTCTTTCTTTCATGCCTGGGAGGGCCTCAAATTGGCAAGTTTGAGGCAACTCCTGATCTTCTTGCTTCCATTTCTCACGTCTGAGATTACAAGCATGCACCACAACTTTCAGAGGGTAAAACATGTATTTTTGTATGCATTCCTCTATCTCTGACTTCATAGCTAAAAACAAAAATTATATTATAAAACAGAAGAATTAGTCCTATGATAAAAACAAAAAGAATCAGAGCCCAGGCTCCTCTCATTCAAGGGGCTAATATGTGTAGATCAAGGACTACAGTGTGAAGAACTAACCCAACGTCCTTTAAAGGGACTTTAGCAGCAGGTCAGGATGTGGTGTGAAGAATAAAGAAAAAGAATTCTGAAAGGGGACTGAAGATCAGTAAAAAGCATCTTGAAACTGGTGAGTAGCAAGCACTGAGATACAATTCTAGACCAGTAAATACTGCAGTGGTTTTAAAGTGTTCCTCAGTGAAGTGATTAAAAAATATCAAAAAATCAATTCTTTAGTTTTTAGTTACTTTTCAAAATGTGAGCTTACCCTGGCTGCATAGATGAAGACGTAGAATCTAGTGCTGACTGAGTGTCCGGGACACTGCCGTCTGCGCACTGTACTGGTAAGGATTCAGACAGACTGCTGACAGAAGCTGTTGCAAAACAACCACATTGTTCGTTAATATTCTAGTAGCCCAAGACCCAATCTAAAAGCAAAACAAGATCAATTTCCCACAAAACATAGTACACAGATTTCAGTTCTTTATTTTAAAACTCTGTAACAATTTGCTGACGGGGAAAAACTTTTTGGTGGTACTAGGGGTTAAACCAGGGCCCTGTGCACACAAGGATGTGCTCTACCACTAAGCAATACCTGAATCCCCTACCTGTTATTTTTTAAATTTTGCTTTAGTGATAGGAATGCAGCACTTTATATATGACAGAAAGTGAAAGTTGGTATTGCATATACCCCATGTGCTTGTCATAAACATTACGTGCTTTAACTGGATTACTTACCAGGTGGGCTTATTCTACCATTGCTACTGTTCTGTCTTTGAAGATGTTCTTTATAGCATACTGAACACATGCCATTTGTACGAGGGTTTCCATAAAATCCGCAGCCAGTGGAGCAAAGCATAGGTGCTTGGCTGTGATTAGTTTCTTGAGCCATGTTCTTCTGTTGCACACCTGTAATTTGCAAAGAATTAGTAAAGAACTCCAACACAAGACTTCAGTCTTACATTATCCAAATTTCCTTATAATAAAGGAAAACCATATATTTGCTCCTTCCCTAATGCTATGCTGTTCCTAGACAAAATGCGTAAGTAAAGAGCAAAGGACACTCTATGAACTCTTTTTTCAAGTTACTCTGTTCACTCAGAACATATAAAACTTCTCCAGAGCAAGAGACCTCTTTCTTAAGACTCTTTACTATCCAAAGGTTAACTTCAGTTTGGACTCTACCAATAATGAACAATCATTATAAGTTTTGCTGTAAGTTAAAGCACTATTTGGTTTCTAGTATTTAAAGTTTTGTTCCAAGTCCACATTAACTTGTGATTCATTCTGCTTAAAGATTACTACTGAGTATAACACTCATTCTGGTGACAAATTCTGGAAGGAAATTTGTTAGCTATTCACCTCAAGAGCCCTGTAGAAGACAAATACTGCTCTCTGAACCAGCCATAAGGGTGGTTTTCCCCCATAAGGGTCATCTGTAGAATATCTACAGTGTAATCAGAAGAACATAGAATACACAAAGATGTGCCTCACAGCATAATTACAATGTAGATAAGCTGAAAACACCAAGAACGTCCAACATTAATGACAATGATATTAATGACAAAAATCTCCAGAATCAATAACATTTTAGATGACTTTCTCGGAGAGAAAATGTTGATACTGGAAATGTACACAGTGGACATATAATATGTTGTTAACCAGTGCTAAAGAAGCCGCTATTAAATACAAAAGTGCAGTAGAAAACATATCCAAGAACAGCAATGTTAAGTTTTCTCTGGTATGTGCCTTACTTTAAACTTTTTCCTTCAAATGAAGATACTACTTGCCTAAATAGAGAAAACGTTTACTTTGCTAGCATTTATAATTTTAAAGAGTGAAATTAAAATCTAATGGGACACAGAAGACATTAGTCACAGCATGCTAGGACTCAGGAAGTGTTTGGGAACCACGTGAAGGTGATATCAATCAAGGAAGATGAAAGAACTTCACATGCTATTTTTCCCAGAAAGTAACTGGTGATTTGGCACAAACAACCCATGACAGCAAACAGTAATAGTGGGCTTATTAAAAAGAACCCCTTCTAAAAGGTTACTCCAAGGACATCCATGTGTATTACAGACCCAAATGAATAAAATACTCAAAACAAAAAATTCTGTTACTGAAATTGTCTTGACTTGGTAGACACCTATGGAATGCATTCACTGTTTTCTCTTCATCTGAATAGTTTGGAGATTGTTGAGGGTGATGATATACCAAATTTAATAACCAAGAACCATACGGCCCTTTGTCTGCACTACCAAAGGAGTCTGCGGGCTTTGTATCTACCATTAAAAGTAATGTTCCAGCTCGAAATTGTAGAGTACTCCTTTAGTCACAGCCCTCAGAGGCAGAAGCAGGTAGATCTCTGTGAGATAGAGTCCAGTCTGGTGTACATAGCAAATTCTAGGCCAGCCAGTGTTACATAGTGAGACCTTGTCTAAAACAAATGGAGGAGGAAGAGAAATAAAAAGAAAACAAGAAATGTCCTAGCTGGGTGTGGTAATGCATACCTGTTAATTACAGCACTTGGAAGGCTGATCAAGAGGATCTCTAGTCACCAATCTGAATTATATAGAGTTTCAGGCCAGCCTGGGCTACCTAGGGCAACTCTGCCTAAAAACAGAAAAATAAAAGCAAAAACCTCAAACAAGAGAAAATGTCTCTCAGACTGTTAGGGATAATATTTAGACCTTTAGCTAGGAAGGCTATCTGAGATTCTGACAAGCTTCTTTTTCACCCCATTGACAAGTTCTTTCAGAATCCCATCCTGTCAGTGTGTGTGTGTGTGTGTGTGTGTGTGTGTGTGTGTGTGTGTCATGTCTTTTATCAGTCATCTCTTGAAGTTTTTTATATGTAAAGTAAATTTGTATGTCAAAGTAAAAGACAAAGTGTAGAGAAGCTAACATAAACGTCTGATGGCTTATATTCCCAAAGCACACTAGTCTCTCGCATGCTCTTTTTGTGTGTATGTATGTGTGTGTAATAAATTAATGAATGGGAGTAGGTGCATGCTCATTTTCTGTGCACATCTGTGTTGAAGCCTCAGTCACTTTCAACCTTACACTGAACCTGGAATTCACCAACACAGCTAGACTGGCTAGCCAGTGCCAGGGAGTGTCTTGCCTCCACCTTCCCAGCAGTGGACTTCCAGATGCATGTTGCAGTGCTTTGCTTTTTATGTGGCTGAAGGGAATCTGAACTCAGATCCTTATGCTTGTGTAACAAATACTTTATCCACTGAACCATTTCCCTGGCCCTGTGCTCTTTTTTTGTGTTTGTGTAGTTTGTTATCAGTATGACTGCTCAACATGATAAAGATGATTAAGTAATGGAGCTGGGATGCATACCAAAGTCCAGGTTCAAGGCTAGTAATTTAAAAAATATGATCCATTAGCCCCTATGGAGGTCAACACCATCTTCAAAATAACATTAACAAGTTACCTGCCTTAAAACAAAAACAAAAACCATAATGTCAATGGTCTTTTTGCAGTGGTGTGTTTCAGCCAGAGCCAATAGGTAAACAATGAGGTAAACAAGCAGTGGAACAAACTGTGCCAGCAGACATTATCATGCTATACCCAGAGCAAAAAAACAATCTATTTGTTAAATCTTGCCCAAGGACACTTTTTTTGTTTGTTTGTTTGTTTGTTTGTTTTAAGAATGGATTTATGGGTCAGAGGCATGTGCCAACTACGTCTTTTTAATGCTTGTGTGATCAACTTTGGTGGGAGTTCACCTATGCAGCACTTCTACACATTGGAGAAATAAGTCTAAAGAAAAACTGGTTGTGCAATCATCTGAATTGTGAGGTGAGTGAATTAACCTTTTAATGAACACTTTTATTTGAAAGGATGACCGATAAACTGGTTATTCAGACTTGAGTATATGGTAGACATTTCTTAAAAACTGGAGAGATGGCTCAGTGGTTAAGAGCATTGTCTGCTCTTCCAAAGGTCCTGAGTTCAATTTCCAACAATCACATGGTAGTTCACAACCATCTATACTGGGATCTGATACCCTCTTCTGGCATGCAGCTATACATGCAGATGGAGTACTCATATGTAAAATAAATAAATGTTAAAAAAAAAAGTAAGTGAACCTGTCATTTCAACAGCCAACAGAAGCATGTAGACAGAAAAAAAGCTTAACAGGCCTCAAATATTTTGAGCGTTTTAGTAGGACTGGTAGTGGTGTTAACTAGATGTTAAATATAGTCAAATGTTAAATGACACTGACCCCACATTTAAAGGCCTCCTTAAGTCAGTGAATCACGTACCCCAATGTATGAAAATACAAAGACAGGCCAACAAGAAGACAAAGAGCTTATATGGTACCATAGTCTATGTAGTATCCATCTCTAAAGAAACTACCAACTGTCAAGTTTCGGCGTAATATTAAAGAACACCATCATTTATTATCTGAGAAGGTTATTAAAACATTCCTTTTTCAACTACAAAAGCCCAGGTTTTCTTTATAGCACTGTATATATTGAATCTAAGGCAACCATGACAATTCTGTCTTAGTAAGCCTCTTATCACTACAAAAGTATAGGGAGGGGCAGGGCAGGTGCAATCTTCATTAAAACGTTTTAAATGAATTAGCATTAAAATTTCGCCTCAGTTTTACTTGGCATGTGCTAAATAGCACTAAACATAATATTCATAATAAAGGCTCACCATGGTATTCATTAATTTTAGAAAACATAAGATTCTGGAGCCAACATTTAGAGAATCTACTGCTGCAAAATGTATATTTCTCAATACAGTATTTCAAGGAGGCTAACAGATTCTTTTGTGACAAAGAGGCACAAAACTGACATTCTTTATGTACAAAAACAGATACATAGCATTACCAGTGGACTTAAAATTTTACGAACATAGAACTACTTGGGGTTGGGGAAGGCACCTAACAAGATTCCTTGGGGTAGACAACAGAGAAAACACAGAAACACAGGTTCAAAGTGTTACTAGCCCATGCCACTAAGAAACAGATTAAGATATAATATTGGAGTTTTTCCTCCTGATACAGATGAGCATGTCAGTAAAACTGAAAGCCATAAAGACTCCAATAAGACAGGGATATATGAACACTCAGGTAAATAGATACAGATATAGGTAAAATATGATCATCAAACTTTTCTATGAGATTTATATCTTCAAAAGTAATATTAAAATTGAATACCATCTAACTAGTTATATCCTAAGCCAAACTGTCTTGCATAGTAGCAGACTGATGGTAATTTTTCAGAATTCAAGAGACACAAGGGATTATACAGGTAACTATAAAAAGATAATCATTCATTTTCAAATACTCAAAAAGCACCTTTTGTAAAGATTCAAAATGATTTTTAAAAAAAATCACAAAAGGTGACAATTTATATCAAGACAGTGGCACAATTAAGGGTACTGTGGAAGAAACACAGTTCCACCCCTCCTTACTGCTGTGCTTTTTTCTGGTAGGTGAACAACTTGCAAGGCATCAATCTGGCACTGATCAGGTAAAGGAAGATGAGAAGTCAGATCAGTTCTTCATGCTGCAATGTGGGACTCCACAGCTACAAATCCAAGGAAGAGGGCAGTGAAAATGCCAGGCATAAGCTTGAGCACTGACTAGCACAGTGTAGTAAAATAAAACAGCTCATGAATTGAATCGTCACAGCCAAAATCACAACCTCTCACTCCCTCTGCTCTCTAATGCTTCAGTTATTCAGAATTTTCTGTGGGACAGTTGTTTTATCCTTACACATTTATTTCTAAACTCTCCAAGATGGTGCTATGAGACCCGCAGTTTAGAAACAAGGGAAATAATACTCAAATTTAACTGTCCAAAGTCACACATCTGGTAAACGGACAAATCAGCTGTTTTATATTTAAAAATGAGAATGGTAGTCATATCTAAAACAAACCTAATTTTCAGACAGTCATTAATTTTTATTATCTGCACTTAAAACTTAGCTTAAACTTTATTCAATTGTTCAATCTTAAGATAATATGTAACTTTTAACTAGCTGCAACCAACTATACTCAAAACTTTCAATTGTCCTTTATATCTTTTTCCCTAACAAAGTCCTTATCTGAATAAAAACTCAAGATTACGTATCTGAGAATTCAAGAAAATTACTTACATATTAAAATTCCTACAAGACTAGCAATGGTGAAGGCTAGCGACTCAATTCTAAGGACATGCCTTTGTTTCATTTCCTACAGTCAAGTCACCAGTTTTAATGATTTCATTTGGGAATAGCTCATGCTATTTTCCTTTCCATTCCAATAGTGATTCTCTTCCCTTCACACCCGGAGGGTCAGGTTTGGAGTTAGGATCCTGGAGATTGACTTACATGTACACAACCATTTTTTAATTTCTTCTGTTTTACTACCTTGCTTCCAGTTGCACTGGCCTCAGCTCTTCCTGGAACATCTAGTTACTTTGAGCTATTGTATAGAATCTGCTCTGCTTATTTCATTTTTGAGGCAGGGTTTCTATGTGTTGCCTTGGCTGTCCTGGACTCGATTTGTAGACCAGGCTGTTCTTGAACTAACAGAGATATGCCTCTGCCTCCCAGAGTGCTGGGATTACAGGCGCAAACCACCATGCCTGGCTACTAATGCTCTTACAGAGTACTCAACCAAACATTTATGTTTCCACACAAAGTATACTGTGTAAAATGAAAACAGCCATAGAGCCAGTTAGCAAAAGTGCAAGTCCCAATTTGGCACTTTTCTTGTTTCTAAGAGTTTGGATAAGTCACTAGCCAACCCTAGGGTTGATGCTCTAAGAATACATATAATAATCCAACAGATCAAATAATGCATATAGTGCCAGCACACTGCTAAAGCACAATTACTGCTCTAAGTCCACTGTGCCTAAAAGTAGAAGGGCCAGTCCTTTGCTCCATCCAGACTGCTTATTCCTAGAGCTTGCTTCTCCTTTCCTATAGATGCTCTCTGCTGTGGCACTCTGCCCAAACAGTCCTAGCCATTTCAGGAAATCAGTTTCTCTCACATTCCTCAGAAAGCTGCTTGCAGCACTCTTTAGGATGCTTAAATCTTACCATAGGCAACCCAGCAACTCACTTCCCAGCAATATGAAGCTTCTTCAAATCCCTTTTATGCCCACATGAATCGTACGAAATATTTGTTGACTAACCACATCTCATTATTGTTGAAAATAATATGGAAACATTATTCAAAACAGATGACTAGCAGCTTAAGACAGTTATAAGATACACGCAATTGTTTTTCTGCCTTGACCTAAAGGAGACTAGGGAGAAATAGTTTACATGAGGAGTAAATCTGGAGAAACTTAAGCTTACTTAGTCCTGTCTGGTTGGCCAGCACATAATGAAATTACGTATCTGCTAGTCTTTAAAAATTGGAAATGTCACAAAGAAATTTCAGATTTCTAGGAAAAATAGAAAGACCTCACGGAGTGAGCTCATGTTCTCAAAACTGAAGCTCGCTAGGCAGGCCTAATTCTTTAGGATGACTTGTATGTTTGTCCAGTTGGATCATCAATCTTGTTTTCCAGAAAAAAAAGTATTAGTTCTTTGAGAATTTTGATCATATTTCCCCCTCTTTCCCCAACTCTTTTTGAAGTCCACTCCATTCAACTTTGTGTCACTCCTCCACCCCTATCAAGGCCAATTTGTGCTGGCCAAACATTCTTGGATGTGTGGCCTTCCACTAGAACACAGTCAACTAATCAAAGGCTATATACTCTTTGGACCCTTCCTCTTCTAGCAGTAGCTGTTTAAAATAAATAAATAAATATATATATATATATATATATATATATATATATAGAGAGAGAGAGAGAGAGAGAGAGAGAGAGAGAGAGAGAGAGACACAGACTTGGACATATGTATGTGTGCTACATGTGTGCCTGGTGATTGCAGAGGTCAGAAGAAGGCATTGGATCACCTGGAACTGGGGTTACAGATAGCTGTGAGCTGCTGCATAGGTGCTAGGAACCAAATCCAAGGCCTTTGAAGCTCTGAATTACCTCTTCAGCCCCTGGTCAGTTTCTGATCCTGATTTTGGTCTCCTGAATTTGGGATCTTTACTAGTAATTTCAAAAGAAGTTGGGTATATGTGTCTGGGTAGTGGGGTATGCATAATGTAGCAAGTTAAATAAAAATGCCAATTACACTGTGAACTACTGTTCCAGTATAAACTCCTAAAATACCCCCTGTCTGATTGTTTTGTTTTTTGTTTTTTTTAAAGACAGTCTCACTTTGTAGCTCTGGCTGGCCTGGAACTATGTCGAGCAGGCTGGCCTCAAACTTGAATCTCAAAAGACAGCAAAACAGAAATTAAGGTACCCCTTACTATAAAATTTTTTATAATAAGTGATCCAAAGATCAATGCCTATTCTAACACATAGTAATTCTCAGAGTTCTGGGCATCAGGATCTCCAAATCCATGTGAATGGAGATCATACACAAAGACAGACACAGACACACAGAGAGAAAGAGAGAGAGAGAGAGAGAGAGAGAGAGAGAGAGATTATTGAGATTATCTGAGGAGATAATCAGGAAGGTCACAAAAACAGAAAACAAACACACCTTGACAGAAAGCACTTGGTAAGAAAGCTGTTGACTCTGATGAAAGAACAGGGACTTAGGTTAAAGCTTCTACTGTGCTATAGGCCTGATAACTCTCTGCATAGCAGTCCCCAGATCCTTAAGTAGAGTTGTCTTTCCTTCTGCTGCTTGCACTGAAAGACAGAAAGGCCATTGAGTCTACCTAACATATGGATAAGATCTCTGGGGATATTTTCCTAGCAAATATATACAGCACAGCATTCGGACATTCTTATGTTAACAACATAAGAAGTGCTCTGAGATAAACACCACTAACCGAGCTCCTGCACAGAGGAGTCTGCATAGGCCTGGAGGGCGAGTCTCATCACCCAGGGCCACAGCAGCTGGACATGGTGACACTCATCTTTACCTGCAGCTCTGCAAGTTTAAGACCAACAGTGTGGCAAAGCAGGGAAGTGGCCAGTGTATGTGCATGCCCGAGTATATGGTATACTTAGCTCTTCTAGCTCTTAAACTTTTGTAAAGGAATTATATGGCACCTATCTTTTATAAAGGAATTATATAGCAACTATGCTCTTAAGGTAAATATGGTTTATTTATTCTCAACCCTACAAAGTATGTTCCATGGTGTAAAGGACCATCTCATTTTAGAACTTTTTTATCGAGGACATCTACAAAAATAGCCATTGGGAATATTATTTATTGAACTTCTGGGTAACATGCATGCGTACTTTGACTGAGTACATACCCAAGAGTGGGAATGTTGGAACACAGAGTCTGTGGATATTCAACTTCAGCACAGAATACCAAATAGTTTTCCAAAGAAGTTCCACATGTTTACACTTTCCTGGCAGTATAAGCCCTAGACTATTCCTGGGCTCTCCCATCCTCAGTAGTGTCTCCTGTATTGGGCTGGATGTCTAATATAAAGATATCCATACCCTATTCCCTGAAGCCCTAAAACCAGAAGAATTATTTTCTTTGCTTTTTTACTATCTGTTTTGTATTGACTGGCTTCGGAAACCCTGAGAAATTAACACATCCTCCCTTCTACTTAAATACTCAGTGCCTCTTTGTCTTACCAAAGAGCCATTTTATATCTTCATCATCACTGAATACTGTGGCTAACAGGCATCTTCTTAGGTCTTCACTCCCTGTTTTCTGTTGTATCATCTTTTTGCTTATTTTGCCCACTATGTGCCTTGTCTTTTCCATTTTAAATGGAGCTTGATTCTACAAGCTGATGCTTTGAATATATGTTCCTTGGCTGGTGGCACTATTCTGGGAGGCCACAGAACCTTTAAGAAGTGGGGCTTAGCTAGAGAAATAGAGCCCTTGGGTCCATTTGAATGTGATTCCCAACCCCCTGGTTTAAGGCTTACACTCTTTGCTTCCTGGTACATTGTGATTATTGGGGACCTCTAGCACACTCTTCTGATACCAGGATGGACTGAGGTCCTTGAAACTGTCAGCCAAAATAAATTTTTACTCATGAAAAGTTTTTCTATCAGGTATCTTATCATAGCGATGCTAAATTATGCTAACAATGTCCTTATTTAGTTAAGTGGTATTTAATAAGCCACTGCCTATTCCAAGATCATGAAAATATTCCATATTTTTCTTCTACTTTGTTATTTTATCTTTCATTAGTAATTTATCTGGACTTAACATTTTTTAATATGGAATAATGAAGGATTAAGATTCATGTTTTCTCATGTATAGTTAACTCAAAGTCATGACTGAAAAGACCATTCTTTCCTTACTGCAAGGCACAGTTTGCATATGCTTGTTACTCTGGGGAAGCTAACTGCTGCATCATAAAGAAAGGCCCATGTGGTAAACAGCTGAGACCTCCACTCAAAAGCTAGCTACATGCTCTCAAAATGGATCTTTGTTCTGTACCACCTGTCTTCAAAACTAAGTCAGTACTTCACCTACATAAAATCACTCAATAGCCCCCCATGTATAAAAGGCAGGGAAACCTACTCAGCTCCCCAGTTGCTGCTTCATTCATGGACTTGCATCTGCTTCTCAAAACAAAACATACCCCTCCCACCAAACCCAAAATATAAAATATAATTTGTAATACACAAGATCCATACCCATCAACCCTCTCATTTCATCTTTGATCTTAAAGCTTCTAAGCCATTCAATCACCACTTTTGTGTAGCCATTTAATAAGCAATAGCTTCATTTTCTATTTCCTCATTGCTTTAACAAAATCTCTTCACTTCCTTCATCTCCCACTCACCACTTTAAGCAAATCTCCAAATTAATTTATAGCCTTTGTGAATGGCTGTCTTGCTTAAGTTTCTGAGCTCAGTAACGTAACATCTTTCTCTAAATCTCTTGGAATTTTGTATGGTGATTTTTTTAAAAATGTAAGTAGCTGATTTTATTATAAAGATATTTTAGGATTCAAACTATTCACTCTGGCTACTGGCTACAGTCTACTTTCTACACCAAGTATCCAAAGCCTATCTGTGGAGCCCTGGGGGTTCCCTGAGATCCTTTCTGAGTTTAAGAAGGTCAAAACTACTTTCATGATAGTAACTTATGGCCCTGCGTAGTATCATGCACCTGTACTTCTACATACTGGAAAGCTGAAGCAAGAGGATCACTTCCACCCAAGTTCAAAGCTAGCCTACACAATATGAAAGTCCCATGTCAAAAATGTACCCCGTGTGACATAATAGCACACAGACAGAATTACTGGGAAGACCAAGGCAAGAAGGGCAGACAGCAAGTTCCAGAAAGACCAGGGCTACACAGAGAGGCCTTGTCTCAAAAAATGAAACAAAGAGCTTGTCTTTTTCAATTTGTTGGCATCTACGTTGGCAGTGTAAGAGGGGATAAAACAGCTGACACCTTAGTGGTGGCACTGAATTGTGTCAGAACTTGGTATACACTTTATCACTATACTCTTAACATGAAAGAGCAGTTTTTCTTAAAAGTTCATTTTTATATTTTTAAGGCTTGCATACAGCCCAGGCTGGCCTCTGTCTCCCAAGTGCCAGGATGACAGGCATAAGCTACCACTCACAAACTCTTGTTGGAGATGTAACCCTTGGCTTCATGTATACTGACTGGACAATCACTTTACCAACTTGGCTACCTCCAAAACCACTGGAAGTTCTTTCTCTCTTCTGAAGTTAATCTTGTAGGAGCTAGAGCTGGCTAGTGGTGTGAGTATATTGCTCAGATGGACAACATTACAGAACACCATAACCAAACAAAATGCGGACTTGTGGAGTCCCACTGGATGCATCTATAAAACATTCCTGCACTTAAGGATCAAGGAGCATTGAAGAGGGAGCAGGAAGACTGGAAGAGTTAGAAAATCAAGGGTTTGCCATGCACAGGGTTTTCCAAGTAATAGAAAAAGCTAAACCCATAAAATGCCATCAACACAAAGGGAGGAAAACCAACAAGGCCTTAACCCTACACGAAGAACTACAGGCAACTAAGAACTGGTGAGAGCAGGTCAGTCTTTCCCAGGGCAACCTACACCAACTGACTACAGTATACCATATGGCTAGCCCTGATATCATCCATACAAGAGAGTAACAACGTGCACACTAAGCAGGTTATATTTAGGAATAAATATATATGAATATGTGTAAGCACAATAATTAATGAAGAGGCCATGAATGTGAAAGAGCGAGGGGGTAGGGGTAGTATGGGAGGGTTTGGAGGGAGGAAAGTGAAAAGGGAAATTATTTTTAAAAATAAAAGGGAAGAAAGTATTTTGTCCCTTTTTAAAGGCTTATTTATTTTAGGTATATGAGTATTTTACCTGGTTGTATATCTCTATACCACATGCATGCCTGGTATAGTAGAAATTTAGATGAGAATGTTGGAGATCCTGGATAGATTCTGGATTAAAGAAATTCAGGATGTCTGTAAGTCACTGTGGTAGTATGAATGAATGGACCCCACAGACTCACATTTGAATGCTTAGCCACCAGGGAGCGGTACTATTTGTAAGGATTAAAAGGATTAGGAGGTGGGACCTTGTTGATAGAAGTCACTGGAGATGATCTTTGGGGTTTAGAAAGCACAGGCCAGGCCTAGTCTGTCTGTTTGTCTGGCTCTCCTTTTCAGCCTTTGGATCAGCTACTATTCTAGCAACATGTGTGCCTCCATGCTCCCCATCATGATGATAATGCACTAAACCTTGAAACTGTAAGCAAGCCCCAATAAATTGTTTTCTTTTTAAAAGTGTTGTCTTGGTTGTGGTATCTCTTCACAGCAATAGAACAGTGACTAGGAGAGCTGCCACGTGGGCTAGGAACTAATTCTGAGTCTTTTGCAAAAGCAGCAAGTGCTCTTAACCTCTGAGCTTTCTATTCCCAAACAGCAATTCCTAATGAAACAATGAAATTATTAACTTTATTATATCTTGGTGCAGATTCTGCTTTTGTAGTTTATTCCTCTTTGATCCTTTCTGGGGTAGCAGTACTCTGGAATAAAGCCTTCTTCGTGCTATATGACACCAACAGAAGTCACCTCTGGACAGAGGTTCATGGTTCCCATTTTAGAGACAGGCCTGCTAAGGATAGAGACACCTACAAACCCAGATGCAGACTGTCATAGCTACAGCTGCCTGAAATCAGCAGCTGTGCCTTCAAGATCAAATGAAGGATGAATGATGGACAAATAACCTGTCTGTGAGGACAAAGAGAACATAAGAGAAAAGAGAAAATCAAATTCAATACACAACATGTTTTCTTTTCTCCCCAGTTACATTTGCAAGTACACTAGAATGGGGTTGGCAAACTTTTCCTCTAAGCCTCTAAGCATCAATTATAAATACTGGGCTTTGTGGACCCTATGGTCTCTAGAGCAACTCTCAAGTTCTACCTTGGTAATGAAAAGAAACCACACATAACTGTTAATGAATGAGTATATTTACAAGAAGAGGTGACTAAGAAAGATTGGGTTAGTGAACCAGGGTCTGTCAATTTCTGTTCCAGGTTCTCTGTACCTAGCAGGTACTCAAGTAAAAGCCAGATGGATTCATGAATGCTTTCAAAAACTTGTTTGATTAGTAACACTATTATGAAAGACACAGCAAGACGACTTGATAGCAAATCAATTTTTCTTTTGTTGTAGTTTTGTTCAAGGATGATATGCTGACCTGTACTGCCCACTATTCTGCAGTAGGTTACTTTAATAAAAGTTTTGTGCCACAGCTTCTGCTCATAAGGATCAACAGGATCGATGTAGGGAGTTGAAAGTATAGCTCCATGGTAGATTGTTAAAGTTAGCATGGACTCAATTTCATAGGTACAAGGACATAGATATTAAAATTTAATTTTCATGTACCTACAGAGTCATGGCATCTACCCTGAAAATCCAAACAGTTGCAAAACCACAAAGTACTAACAAGTACTCAACAAAATCTAGAAATACAGTCATTCTAATTTCAAAGTTATTGTTTTTTTAAAAGACCAAAAAAGATCAGTGTCTGGAAAGAGTGGTAGATTTCTTGCTACCATGCAAGATTTGATCCCTAGACCCACAAAACAAGCAAGCAAATAACAAAGTACACAGTATTCTTGAGGCTGATTCTTCTTTCAGTGAAGATGCAGTCACTTGAAGTAAGGGAGAACAAATATCCTGACAAGAGGGCTGATTACAATTCATTTCAGATTATGTACACAGGGCCAACAGTGAAAAGAACATTGTACTGGCTTAATTCTAAAGCCAGCTTTGATTATGATACCGCCTTTTTAATGCTGAGTCTAAGCCCTGCACACAGAGACAGGCATGCTACCTGTCTTTTCTATCTCATCAGATTCTCAGGAAGAACCCATTGGATAATGACTATGAAGACACACTGCAACATAAAACAGTACAAAACTCACATCAGAATGGGGTGATTTAAGTCAACAACGGCAGTTTATAATTAGAGAAAAAAGTGCAGATTCATTTGTCTGCAGCCCATGGTTCAACAAGGACAATGTATAACAGGCCTGCTTGTTACATAACAGATCCCTTGTCAGGAATTAGTTGACAATGCCTCACCTAGCTGAGATGATACCACTTACTTGTCAGAAGTGCCAGGCAATGGTTTATAAATGAAGTTCATAAAATGATGTATCAATTATTTTGGTAACACAAAATTTCTAGTTGCTTACATTGAGCAATTACCATTGCAAAAGAATAAAAACAAGTAAGGACACACTCCACATAATGGCATTTCAATAAATGGCCAGTGGTTCCATAGGTTATACTGTCTGATGAGCCTATCACTGTCTGTTTTCACTAGTATATGCTCACATGTGTCCACGGCTAACAAATATGTGACCTGGGAAAGAATTTCTGGGAAATCTAGGAAGAATTCCCGTTTTCCTGGGAAAGAATTCTGAGTGGTTGGAATATCAAATGCTGGAAATAACCTTAGAAACAGAATAAGTTAACACTGTGAAAAGCTTCTTATCTATGGCAACGTCGAGTTTGCAGTTAAATGATCAGGCAAAAGGGAATTCTCCCCCCTTATAACTGGACGGAGCCCTAAAAAGTACTGCTTACTACATTATTACCATTTCACTTACATATTTCATATTGCTTTGAAGAAAGTTCACAGTGATAAAAATGGACGCTGCATGACATCAAAAGTAGGTAAAAATGGCTATCAAAGAGAAAACAGTAGGGAGAAAAGGTCAGAGATAGTGTTTATGGTGGTTAATCCTCATTGTTAATTTGATTGGATTTAGAATCACCCTGGACATATACTCTCAATGAATCTATGAGGTTGCTTTCAGTGAAAGAAGAACTACCCTGAGAGTGGGTAGAGCCATCACATGGGCTGGGATTCCAGGCTGGGTAACTTAAGCGTGCGTGTGTGTCTGTGTCTGTGTGTGTACAAACAGCACCAGCTTACTGACTATGGATACAATGTGACAGCTGCCCAACACTCCTGCCATCAAAACTATATCCTTGATCTGTCAGCCAAAATAAACCCTTCCTTAAGTTGCTTTTGTCAATTTTATAAAACATAAAACACCCACTCATTCTAAGTGTGTAGACCCCGAGAGGCTACCCATGCACATACTGAGTGGACTCAGTGAGGTTGTAAAAAAATAAAAGGCACATGGGAAAGATGGTTCGTCATTAAAAGCAAGTATTGTTCTTCTGTTCGATTCCCAGCAGCCACATAAGACATCTCACTACAGCCTGTAACTCCAGCTCCAGGAACTGCAATGCTCTCTTCTGGTTTCCATGGGCACCTGTGAGCACATGCACACAGACACCCCCCCACCCCCACCAACACACACTTAAAAAATAAAATTATCAGAGGCAGAGCACATGAACTTGGAAGGGAAAAGTTATGGAGGATGGAAAAAGTTGGCAGGGAGGGATTATGGGAAGATTTAATAATTTACATTATTAAATATAAATTTAATATTAAATTTAATTAATTAAAATATTAAATTCAATATTAAATATTGAAATTAAATAAAAATTTAAATTTGTTTTTGTGGTGGTTTGATGAAAAAGGCCCCATAAGTTCATAGGGAGTGGCACTATTAGGAAGTGTGTCACTTGAGGTGGGCTTTGGGGTTTCATAAGCTCAAGAGAGGCCCAATGTCTCTTGCTCATCCTGCTGCCTGCCCATCTGGATGTAGAACTCACAGCTACCTCTCTAATACCATGTCTACCAGCATGCTGCTTTACTTGTGCTATTGGCAATAATGAACTATCCCTCCGAATGTAAGCAGGCCCCAATTAAATACTTTTTCTTATAAGAACTGCCATGGTCATGGTGTTTCATCACAGCAATAGTAACCCTAATTAAGATAGTATTTGTTGAGAGAGAGAAAAAAAGAGGGAGATAGTACTGTGTGCACATGTGTGGAGGTCAGAGGACAAATTTAAAGGAATCAGTTTTCTCCTTCCTCCATGTGGGTCCTGGAGATCAAATTTAGGTTGTCAGGCTTGGCAGCAAGTGCCTTTACCTGCTAAACAATCACAATTACCTAGGAATTTAATTTTTTTTCCTTCCCCACAGGAATGAGAAAAAAAAAAAAAAAACAAACAAAAAACTAATACTCTGTCATTAAATAAAATGCAGTAAGCCTAAAGGACCTACTTGCTAATCTGAAACTAGTCGGTGTTATTTCTCCCAGCAGTTAGTACAATTAATAGGAGTTCTTAGGAAGAACAGAATACTCAGGAGAGACACTTTAACTTTCACCCAGATAACACAAGAGTATTTCATATAGTCTATAAGCAGAAAATAATACAATATGGTCAACAACACCTATAAAATAAAACACGGGACTCAAGGCTGCTTTTCTGGTATCATTTTTTCCCAATTTCACATCTATAGTTATCATAACTAGCTTTAGATAACAATCCATCTAGTAGGAGCCAGAGTTACAAACTAATTTTTTTAAATAATTTATTTAACTTTCTATTATGTGCATTGGCGTGAGGGTGTCAGACTACCTGGAACTGCTTACAGACAGTTATGAGCTGCCATGTGGGTGCTGGGAGTTGAACTCAGATTCCTTTGAAGAGCAGACAGCACTCTTAATCACTGAGCCATCTCTCCAGCCCCCAAACTAAAACTTTTTAAAGTATAATGTGCAGTTTTTCTGAATTGTATCACTTAGGTAATTCTTCATCAGGTTTATGTGATCTAAGTATGTTTTGTTCCATCACGTATGCAGCTGGATGAAAGGGGTGCAGAAAAAGAATACTGAAGGGCACCACATATCTGCTCCTAGAGTTTCTTTTTGGTATTTTTACAATGCCCAATTTCTAGATGATTTTATTTGAACAATGGAGTTTAAATGGCTAAAAATGCATGTGGAAACACTGTTCTATATTTTTAAGAGCCAACCTGGATATGGTTAGCCTCCATTTTCATAACACAAAGAGGTCAAGTGGTGAATGTCAATCCAAAATGTGGTCACTGACAAACCTCAGTATCTATATGAATGCTTGCTGACACACCAGTTTCATATTTTAAAAGAATTACTGTAGGGCTGGAGATGGCTCAGAAATTAAAAGCACTAGTGTACTGCTTTTGCAGAGAACCCAAGCTCAGTTTCCAGCACCCACATCAGGCAAGATAAACAGAATAGAGCCATAGATAAACATCGGACTAACATCGGTGTTATCCGGTACAACAGCACTGTCCAAAACAGTAAGTTAGTACCTTGTGTGACTCTCAAGAGTGTGAAATGGGTGGATACCGGCAGCAGGTTCAAAGTGAGAGGACAGATGAGTAAAGATCATCATTCACTGTGCTTGGGATGGTTCTTGTGGCATCTTAGCTGAATTACGTTTCTGATTTCTGAATGTTTAGTGTTAACTTAGTGAGAGAAGCTTGTAGGCAGCCTGAGTTAGAGCTCCAGGACCCACATGGTGGTGGGAGAGAACTGACTCCCTTGAACTGTTCTCTGGCCTACATACACGCGCGCGCGCACACGCGCGCGCGCACGCACACGCACACACACACACACACACACACACACACACGTAACTCCAAAGTCTATTATTTGGTGGCTGGGAATGTAGCTGTGGTAAGATTATCTGCCTAACATCAATAAGACTGCAGGTTCAATCCCCAGCATGAGAAAAACTAAAGAAAACTATACTATTAGTTTGAGGATTTTTATTTCCTAGTATTATTCCTCTCAAAGAGAAACAGAGGCTTCATCGCATTAATGATAATTATTTGCAAAATAATCACTGAACTTTAGCACTGTGTTAGGTAGAAAATTATCACTGTGTTTTACAAAGGCACTGAAAGGTTAAGTGATTCCTCAAATTTCATCTGGCTATTAAAAGTAATACCTAGGATATGAAACCAGGACAGCCTGCATCTATAGTTTGGGCACTTAAAAACAGCCACTGTATCTCATGTAGCCAAAACTCCATTATGCTACATAAGAAATGCAAATGCAAATAAATCTGGGTAAAACACACTTCCTGGGACAGTAAAGGGCAGGGCAGGGCAGACAGGGAAGAGCACGCACGTCTGCAGACCTTTGGCTGAAGTAGACTGCACAGCTCCTTAGCACTGGCCCCCACACCCTTGACAAGAGTACTCACTCCAAAGAGGCAGAAGCCAGGGGAAAAGGAAACCAGCCACCCATTGCCTAGTTATTACGTTCCCACCTGCCTTCCAGTTATCAGGCTTCCCTTTCCTACCGAGTTTCCTTTCTGCCTAATCTGACTTTAGAAATCACAAGCTTCATTAGCCTGTCCCAAATGCTTCTTTCACTTTGATTTCTTTACTGTTGACATTAAAAATGGGAAAGTGTTAGATTCCTGATTTTTTCTTTCTTTCTTTTTTTTTTTTAAAGCAGCACCAAATAATTTATCTTGGCTTTATCAGCAAAGTGCCAAACTACTGGCTAGAGTTAAGTTGTCTGATCAGTAGGCCAGAACACCAGTAAAATGAGGCTTGTCATTCTTAAACGAGATATCATATCACCCCTCTGAAGCTCCTTAGATACAAACATGTGTATCACCTGACCAATGAATAAAGAGAATGGGCAAACAGAAGCCTTTGGATTTTTTTTTGTTTTCAAAGGAATTATCCATATTCAATACACATTCTTCACTGCTTTCTGTGTCTTCTTGTTCACTGCTTTGAAGGATAGTCCATTTGTGACATTAAAGAGAAAGTGACTCCTCTTAAACATGGCAAGCAAACCTCTGATGCGAGCTCAATGCCTCACCCACAGTTAAATGTTGCGTCTGTGGACAGGATGACTACTCTGCTCAGTCCCTGCACACTTCCAGAAACCCATCCACACACCACACCTTCTGAAGAGAAGGGAATCCAATTTAGAGCCTCATTCCTAAAATCCATCAACAAAAAAGGAAAACAGGTATCTTCTTAAGAGGATTCTTGAGGTGATAACTCTTAGCAAAAGAGAGAAAAATCCTTTCACATCCACACTATGAATTTATCGTGTCCAAGTTCTTTAATAATAAAACACACTAAAATATTTCAAACTACACTTAAGAAACAAGCATTCTTTTTGTTTCAGGTAATGCTCTGTATAAATTCCTAGATTATAAGAAAGAAATTTCCTTTTTAGTATCACATAATTTTTAAAACAAATTTTATCGTTGGCTAAAATTAACTATAAAATAACACCAATTTTTTAAAAATCATAATCTTTTCTTGACAAGAAAATTAGTCATGCAGATTCTAACTAAGGTAATTTCTTAAAGTTGTGTGATCACCAGCATTGCGTTACTGCTAATAATATCTTATGACTAAAAATCTACTATCCAAGTCACCCCTCAAATCCTACCCACCAGAAACAAGAGGCCTTCAAGTCTCATCATGCCGACTCAGTTGTATCTTTACTTAATTTAAAGTTCTATGTCCACTTACATAAGGTTACAGGCTTAAGTCTACTCACACAGTTGAGGTTGATGAGCAAACAGCTGTCCTGTGTCTTGAGACAGACATTAGCTTCCTGCCTTTCCTATCCTCATAAGCAGCTACTTAAAGTTTGAGTTTTATGCAAGAAAACATTTTAAAGCCTTCAGTGTTTTACTGCAGCAGACTTCAGATTCATTCCTGTAACACATTTAACACGAAACAGAGTTGAGACAGTTAAAAATTATCAAGTAAATTTATCACATTTTAATCATCTAAAAGTTAAAAGAATGCTTTCACTATTTCAGTGATACAAAGAGGGGTGTTGGCACTAATGAAAAAGTATACTAATATATAACCGTGACCTAGCAATTCTTCTACACAGGGCCATAAGCTTATGTGAGCAAGAGTTACTTTTTATAACCATTTAACCTGAAGTTAGTTAACTAGGTATTCAATTTTTCTGAAGCTTAGCAATTTATTTAGAATAACTGCCATACCAGCTTACTTAGAATTAATGCCACATCTTTACATGTTGAGGACCTTCAGTGCTCCATGGACAACTCTGTAACAGCTCTTAGAAACAAAGGTCCTAGTCTTGTTCTGAAAGTAGGAGTTACTAGCTTTATGTCTGACATGGGATAGAAAGACCTATAGTACAGGTCCTGTTTCTGTCCCTACAGTACCACCATTGCTGCAGACAAATGCAGTGGGGGACAGCTTCTCTCAAAACTAAGAATGCATTTCTGTAAAAAAATATGTAACCCTTCTCAAACTGAACTAAACAAAACACTAGAAAAACCATGTTTTCAAATTAGGAGGTGATTACAGGTAAAATCCTATCTCCATTTCATTACTGTATACATAGGGAGTCATGACATTTTTGCACTGCAGAAACAAATAAAACTATTTTAGTTAGAAGATTCCATTTAAAAAAAATTATACTCCTAGATGAAAATGACATTTAAGAATTTGATGCAGGGACTAGAAAGATGAATCAGCTGGTAAGGGCTCTTGAAGCCAAGCCTGAAGACTTGAGTTTGATCCCCAGACCGACTAGTGGAAAAAACTGACTCAAATTGTCCTTGGACCTCCACATGCATGCCGTGGCATATGTGTACTTCTCTTCCAACCATGACCCCACAATAAGTAAACGAATGTCAGAAAACTGATACAGAGTACTCTTGAATAGTATTATTGCCTGTATCTTTATCCAATCTATTTTTAAAATTCTGGCCTTACTACTACAACAGAGAGCTACACACAGGAACAGATTTTAGGCTTAGATGGCTCAATGTTTTTCTTTCTTATTGGCAGGAAACTTCAGGCAAAATAAATTTCAATAAAATTGTTCTTGAAAATCCAGATACCCATCTGTTTTTTTTTTTTATATGAACACTGGTTTCAATATATCTATACTGTTCTCATTATCCATAGTAAAGTTTAAGACAAGCTTTAGTATTTCATTAATACAAGATAAATGCTTAGCAAATGCAGCGTGACTTAAAAAAAACAAAAAACAAAAAACAAAAAAACGAAGAAATAGCTCTCAAAGTCATGGCTTCCAAGTATTTTAAATACTTTACATTATCTAATGCTAAAGTACTGCATAAGTCACGCTATGCTATGAAAGGTGACTAATGAGTTTATTCAAAACAAATATTTCTTTGTAACCTACATAAACACAAACGACTGAAGAAATAATCCAATATTTCACAAAGTTTGTAACTTCCTAGAAAACCTTTCACACAAGATTTTGCAGACATGCTCTACCCTCTTTCTTACAAGTGTCTGTACATTACACACATCCTTTGCAGACTACAGAACTGAGGCTGGATCTTTCTGTCTCCTTAACCCAATGCTCTTGAACCTCAAGCTTGATTAGATGACAGGTCACAGTGATCAACTATATTTAAAGCAAGCCATGTCTGGAACTGAGCATCAAATAGTCAAGTATACCACTAGTAAATCAGCTTTACCAGCAACATGACAGAATGGCTATAAATTCAGGGAAGCCAGCTATCTCTTTGGAGTAACAAATGAGAAACTAGAGGGAGCAACCTTAAGGGGGGAAAAAAGAACACAAGTGTAAAATAAATAAATAAATAACAAGAACACAAGTGAAATGCTGTTAAAGAGAAAGGAAAAAAGCAGGTTTATCTCAAACAGTGCAAAAGTGCTTAAAACAATTCGTACAAATTACAGGAGACAGCTTCCTGCTCAACACTAAATACTGTTTAAAGCCAAGGGGCTCAGCAGCTGAAAACAGGTTCCCTCTTGCAGTTTTCAGCTCACACAATTAAAGACCTAAGATTAATCCCCTGAGTCACCACAACTGTAGTAGATGATTCAGGATAAATTGTGAGAGGGTTAAAACTGGTGGGTGGAGGTTATATGAGGGCCACTAAGTACTGAGTTTCAAGGTGTATCTCCATAGGTGACTTAGTAGAACAGAAAAATAACTTTGAAAAAGAAGACCCCAACAGATCTCATACTAATCAGAAAACCAAAATTTATACCTGACAAAGATACGGGTGGACACATGCCTCCTAATGTGGTACAATGAGAAGCTCACACCATAGACAGACATTTCCTAACCTCAGGCATGAATACACCGCTAAGCCCAATCTGATGGATGGTCTACAAAATGTTTGCCACCCACTTCAAAAGCATCAGTGCCTATAAAGAACAGCAACAACAGTGGTATCAGCAGCAACAACCTGAGGAAATGTCCCTAAGAACATGAGTGAGGACAAAGAAATGTGTCAGAAAATGGCAGCGAGTAGTCCAGGTTAGATTTCCTGGACTGAAATAAACAAGTTAATGAACATTTACTGGCGTTGGGAATATAGTGATCCATGCTTATACAGCTAGCATCTAGGACTGAAGCAGGAATACTGCCTTGAGTTTCAAGCCAGTGTGTGCTTCAGAGAGAGACCTAGTCTAAAAAAAAAAAAAAAGAAAAGAAAAGAAAAAGAGGCAAGCAACCAAAATAAACATTATTGTAAAGTTCTTATGAAATACAATGTCCTTGTCCTCAGGAAGGACATATGCTAATGTTCACATGCTAAAAGAATACAAGGTAGCACAATATGATGCACACAAATTCTCAAGTCAAGAAAAACACTGACTGTTGGTAAAACTACTTGCTGTGCAAGAACAGGACTTGCGTTAGATCCCCAGAACCCATGTCAACAAACAAACAGACCAGCCCCAAATCAAAAATAACAAGAACAGTGGAACACAGTGCTGGGAACTCAGGTAGGAGGATCCCTGGGATTCTCTGGCCAGACAGCCTTGTCTAATGGGCTGGCCCCAAGTCAGAGAAACCAAACCTTCCTGAAAAAAGAAGGTGAACATCTTCTGAAGCTGTCTCCTGGTCTCCACATGTGTATATAAGTATATATAAGCAGTTGTGCACACATAACCACAACCAAAGAACATCTGACTAGAACAGTACAATAACACTTTCAGAAAAATATTAAGGAAGGTCAGACCCTGCTAAGTGGCACACAGGATTTACACAGTTGCTGTAATTTTCTATAAGCTTAAATTTCGGATATTTAGAAAGTACTGGAAGCTGATAGTCTAATAATCACTAGCATCTAGATTTCTTACAACTGTATTCAAGTTCCAGTCTAAGTTGAGCTAACTTATGGTCATCACCCACAATGAGTTACAGGAAACAGGAGCTGACAGATCACCACAGATGAGTGCTCACTGATATATGCCATACAAATGACAACTTGTGCTGCACAGATTTGAAATTTCCTGCCCTCCTTCCTTACTGTACTGGTGAAACCTTTGCCATACTTCACCAAAGTCGAAGAAGTACGCCTCTACAAGAGCACTGCCTTTCCTAATCTGCAAGCATGTCTCCTTACTAAAAACTCCAAATTCAACTAATTTTTGCTTATGCCAGGTAGCAAGGCAGAACCAAAGCAATAGCTAATGATCAATCAACAGAAAATATCAGGACAAATCTTCCACCTAAAAACAATGTTCTGTGATGCCAATCAATAAGGGCTGAGGAACACAAACATTCAATATAGAGCATCCTGCACCTAGAAAAGACACAGAAGATTAATCACTGACATCTAAACACCAGAGACAAATCACAACTATTCCAGTGATAAAAACAACAACAAAAACTCCAGCAGAGCAGAGGAAGAGGCAGGGTGGGTGGTGGGGCCCAGCAGTAAAGCGCTGCTTTGCAAGTTTACAGATTTGTTCCTCGGCACCAAAGACAATATGACCATGCTGCTCGTAAGCCCTTTTCCTTAAAACTTGCTGAGAGGCCTAAAGCAGCAGTTTCTGCACTAGTAAAATCTCACAACACAGTAGAAAGGAGAGTGGTAAATCATGTACCTGCTTTGTCTCACAGAGGAGGGAGAGGCAAGAATTGGAGCTGGGCTAACAAAAATTGGGAAGCATTCAGCTTCCTCTGCTAGACTGGATCCCAGCTTTTACCAGGTAGCAGCGGTCTAGGACAGACCATCTACTGGTCCCTCTGCTGCTTCTTTCTAGGCCTTGCTTTCCAGCTGTGCTGTGCCTTCTTTCAGACAGGCTCTGTAATAGACTGATCTGACCTACAAACATCTACCGCACACATCATCAGATCTTACAGAACACTCAATAGTAAAACTTTCTCACTCCAATCCCAATCCCTGCCTTTGCTTTCTATCCCGGGTAGTAAAGGTAGGTTAAATCCTCTATCTGCGCCATACCTCTATCTCAGCTTTCATATTTGTCTCTAAGATCTAAATCTAATGGTCACTTCCTTGAATGCAGCAGGCAGATGATGCTGTCATAAAAGAATCAGAATAATATACACTATGAATAAAACCAGGACAATTCAAACCTAAGATTTAAGCTAATTTAAACCTGAAAGACCACATCTAAGAAATACTGGTGTGTTTCTTAAACAAACAAACACACAGACAGACAGGATCAAGTTCTCTCAGGGAGCTGTAGAGCTCACAGTGCTTCATGCAGAACGCTATATGGAGGACCTACTGGTTGGGCTTCCAGCTAGAAACAAGCCCTTCCTGTCTTTTTTCTAAAGACTACAACAACAACAACAAAAAAAAACCCATTGACGAACGTCTTAAAACTCACACAGGCAAACATATCTGCTTCCTGTCTCAAAAAAACACTTCTGTAGCTAAGTATCTGAGACATTTAGGGTTCTTCTGTGGCCTGTCCCAACAGCCAAAATTCTACACAAACTAATGATTTTTTATTTAAAATAAGGAATTTGAGTGAAGGAATCAACTTTCCAGTAACAACAGCCTTAGTCCTTTTGCTGAAATACTCTGTAATAGGAAAAAACCAAAAACAAATAAACATGCTATAATGTATCTCCTTCACAAGTGAAATGTTGCTGTATCATGTTTTACTTGTATATTTATATTTTAAGAAGGAAATACTTTTATCAAAATAAAATTGAGTACTTATAGCTATAACAATCTATTTTTACAAATTTACAATTTAAATAAAAACAAAGTATAAAGCTCAGGAGAAAGCCAGGACTTTACTAATCAAGTGTTTTACTTTCTAAAAGAAAAGATCCTCATTTCTAAATGAGAATAGTTTTATTTTTAATATTAACCTCCCTCTTAAAACAGGGTGTTTTGCCAATATGGATGGGAGAAATCTCACATGTCCCCACCTCTAGTTGAAAACCTACAGGTCACACTCAGCATTGAGGAAAAAGAGAGAATCCATCTGCTCCAGGGACAAACCCCTTGATAGAGGATTCAGTCCCAAGCAGTCAGTCCAAAACATATATATATATATGATCAACATTAACTCAACAGGATCTATTTCTAAATTTACATGCGAATAACAATAATGATTAAAGAATAAGAGTCCATGAGTTTAAGAAAAGGGCAGAGAAGTTGGAGAAAGGAGAGGGAGAAGGAACTATGTAAATACAGTACTCATACACGAAATTCTCTAACAATAACTTTTAAGAAAAGAAACTAAGATTGTTGCTTAGCACATGTATTTGAATAGATTCAAAATATACTTTCTAATAGGTTATTTCATTTTGTATATGAAACAGACTGAATCTTAAATTCTAATATTTTACAATTCTGTTTGAATCTTTAATACATTATTTTATATCTTTTTAAATGTTTAAATGTGACTTTTATACAGAACACTGCAAATGTTTAAAAGCAACTCATATGAAAATATCAACAACTGCTAGTTTTTAAAAAGACTAGCCCTTCAAGTTCAAAAATTATTCTCAACTCTATCAGAGTTATAAGTATATTAGTACTGCCCAGATACATGCATACTCCAGGTTAATCACCTTCCTGAACACTCACTAGGTAAAATGTGCAGTCTTGAAGGAAATAAACTGCAAGACCAATACATGTAGACAATAAGTCTGTCCCTAAATCTTAACCAGTTAGAATACCATGTAAATGTTAAATTCTACCACTCAACCAACAGCAACAACAAAAGGTAGTAACAGAGCTCTTAAAAGCTTCCAACAATCACTAACCCTTCCCAATCAGTCCCTCTGATCACTCATCCTGGCTGACAGTTATCTCACAAATGCTATGTGCAGGTAGTAGGATAAATGTATGTGGAGAAAACTAAATATAGAATCACAGACACTTCTCAAAAAGAAAGCAGAGGTTAATAAGCTGTATTCCACTCCACGAAATTCAACCCATTATACTTTGTGCCTGCCTTGTTCATCACTCCAACGCATTTCTAGTTTCTAGCCTACGTGTTTAAAAACATGTGTTTTAACACAGACATTAGAGGGTTTGTGTGACAGGGTAATACTTGCTTTACATTTTTCCATTTTACACATCAGTACACCAAATACACTCATTCTCACAAAACTGAAGTTACCAACATCTTTCCCACCATTAATTTTTGTAGGGTCAATGACAAAATGCTGTAACAGTATAGCATACAGTAACCTGGCCAAAATTACCTCCTTTCTTTCTTCTCTATCATTAAATAACCTGCAAAAAGTTATTAAACTATGACAGTCTAAATGTAGTACAGTAGATGACAAATACTTTGTTGGCAAGATTTTCTGATCTATGCTATATTCTCCTCAAAAATTTATATCATAAATATACCCAAAGGCTATTTAAGAAAAAGAAGTCAACAGAAATTACAAGTGTGGACAAGAGAGTCTCCTTCCCACCCCATTACAATGCACGCATGTGCATTTTCACTATTTTTAATGTTAAAAAAATCATTACCACCTTTACCTATTTCAAAGTTTCCTTTAACTGGAAGAAAAAGTAGAAACACATTAACTATGAAACTATTTAACAGTCACTCAGACTGATCTACACTGACCTGACCTCTATACTGAATTGCCATAACCTTAATAACTCAAGTTCCTGGAGTGGGAAGGCCTTACAGGTCTAACTCTCACCTAAAGACCAGGCTTTTCTCCTCTGATTCACTTGTGGTTTGAAAAACTACAAAATGAACTGCTAGGTACTGAGCTTTTTATGTTAGCCAGGACCCAATTTCCACTTCTTTAGCACAGGTCTCAGTAACAGCTCTTTATTGGTCTTAAATCTGAAATCCACTAGACTCCAGCATTGGCCTCAATATAAGAAAGTCAAAGTCCCCAAGGCCTACTTTTAAATTGGCTAGAACCAAAGATTAAAGAGATGGCTTAGTGGGTGAAAGTGTTTCCTGCACAAGCCTGAAACCCATGTTACAAAGCTGCAAGTGGTAGTATATATATACAATCCCAGCACTCCTATGGAAGTTCATGGGCCAGCTTGCTTTAAGTATAGAGTGGCAGAAACAAGAGACTGCTTTAAGAAGGTAGACAAGATCCAACTCCCAATAGGAGAATGGGAGCCAAAATTTTCAAGAGATAAAATTTAAAACACTGGAAATTTTCTGAAATAATCACTGAACATCTTTTGCTATGTGACCTTGAGATGGGTGTCTCAAAGCTCAGAATAAAAAGCATCAGAGATGCAAATCCCTTACCTATTCTATTCTTAAAGAGCTGGTTTCTGAAAACCTTTCAAAGCTAGCACTAGTTCTCCGGGATTCCTCTCCCCCCACCCCCCAAGACAGGGTATCTCTGTGTAAGAGAGCCCTGGCAGTTCTGGACTCAATTTGCAGACCAGGCTGGCCTTAATTGCACAGAGATCTGCCTGCCTCTGCTGGGATTAAAGGAGGGCGCCACTACACCCTGTGTTTTGGGGGATTCTTAAGACTCTTCATGAATCATAGGTAATGTTTAACACAGAACACAGTAAGTACATATTTACAGTGGAAATGAAAAGGGTCTTAAATTACTGTGAAGGTGGTAACTACAAAATATTTCAGTCCACTAACAGGCCAAAGTGCACACTTCTAAAAGATACCCTTCAGCCTTGTTGAGAGGACAACGTAATTTGTCTCCATTTTAGGACTAGGCCTACCTTTAAAAGTCATCAGTGCCAGAAACTAGGCCATAGATCACCAATTCCAGGAACAAGACCATAAAATCCTCTACCCAAAACAGCCTGAACATAACCACAGAATGGGAAAATATCTTATCCCAGGATGGGGCATCTGTGCTAGGCAGCCTTAGCTCACCTGTAGTTAAATATTCATGGCACAAGAATGCAGCCCACTGACCACCTGAACACAAGCCAATGAGAAATCCTGTGCAACTTCCCTGGCAACTACCAATGAGGTTTTAGATTACCTAACCCTTGCTAAAATTCCCCTTGTTTCCTATAAAAAGGCCTGCGTGCCATTGTCTAGGGTTGCCATTTTGTAAAATGGTTTGACCAATGCATGCAGTTTTTCACAAAATAAAACACTCTTGCCAATTGCATTTGTGAATGGTAGCCTCTGGGTGGTGATTTCAGGCTTAACATTGCCTTACTTTGAGAAGCATTCATATACTACCAGAGAGGTGGTAAAAGCACATGATGCACACGCCTGCAGATGTAAATCTGGTGAATAGGGAGAACTGTTTATCCTCTAAGGGTTCTCCTCTGCCTCCACAAACACAGTACTCAGGCTCTTATGCCCGTCATACACAAAATAACGAATAAAATATAATACAAGCAAACTAGTTTAGATGCTGTATAAGAAGACTGACTGATGTTTGCTGAATACTGGCTCACACTGTCAAAGAGACTGGGCTGAGGCAGGGAGGCTGCCAAAAGTTTGTGGCCAGCTTGGGCTAAATAGAGAGATTGTCTTAAAACAAAATCAGAATGCAAGAAGAGTGGAAGGAGCCCACATTTAGTGATTCGGGAAAACTCCAACTTTTTGTGGTTGTTTTTTAATATGTCTCACCAAGTAGCACAGGGTGGCTTTGAACTACTAAACCACCTGTCTCTGGTGTGCTGAGATTGGCATGCAATCACTACACCCAGCTGATGACAGCTTTTAGACCTTGTCTCTTTTTTGAGTTTTGAGTTATTGCATTCCTAAAAGAATTCTGTAAAAGGGGGTTGGGGGACATCGTAAAATTTAGAGAAATAGTATTTGCAATTTTGGTATTAATAATGCTTTTGATTAGGTAGATATAACAAAGTAGCTGGCCATGTAGCTCAAATGGTAAAGTGTCTTACCAGCACACATGAAGACCTTGAGCTTGACCCTAAGCACAACATAAACTGGGCATAGTATCACACACCCTTGAAACCCCAGTACTCAGGAGGGAGGACACACAGCGCAAGGTCATTCTTGGGCCAGAGAGCAAGTTTGAGGGCACCCATCTAAGACTCTACCTTAAAAAAAAAATGTGGTTATTAACTAACCATCAATTGTTGGTTAAGACTAAGCACTATTTATCACTGTCTTACTATTTAGAAGAATAACTAAATCTCTGTGGTAATACTCAAATTAACAATACTCAATTTTTAGGGAAATTAGGTAAAAATTTATGGAGGTGGAGGTTAAAGCATGTATGAAAAAGTTATCAAGATGGTCTGTCTTGAAATAATGTAGTAGTACTTACTCTCCTGATAGGGGGATGATGGTCCATTTCATATGCTTCATTCTGAACTACTGAACAAATGCAGTATTAAATAAAAGGGGCACAGGGACTTCCAATTTCAATATCGTAGAGGAAAACATTGCTAAGCTAAACCAGCCTGGCAGCCTGACTTTGATCCCCAGAAACACCCCCCCCCCCAAAAAAAAAATAGCTGGAAGGATAGAATCAATTCCACAAAGTTAGCTGTCCTCTGACATTCACATACATACCACACAAAATATTAGCGCAAGCTCTATCTTCAATTAAACATAATATTCCTGGACACAATGAGGGAAAGGGATGGCAAATGACTAGGTAAAACAAAGAAAATTGAAGCTAAATTGAAGCTCATGATGAACAGAAAGGTGCCCATAATAGTGTGAGCCATTTCCACAGACAGCCAGAAGTTGTCAAAATAATAAATAAATAAGCAAACAAACAAACAAATAAATAAATAAATAAATAAATAAGATTTTTTTTCTTTTGAATGTGTGTGTATCTATGTACGTGGGTATTTGGGTATAAATACACATGTGTGAATTTGTGCATACACATGGAGGCCAGAGGCAGACACTGAGTTCTTCATTTGATCCTTTCCCTTCTTAGTATTAATGCAGAATCCAGGGCTTGCCCATTTGGGTAGTCTGACTACTCAGCTTACCTGAGGGGTTCCATCTTTGTCTCTAGAGCACTGGAGCTACAGGTAGCCTGCTGAACCCTGTAATTTTATGTGGTACTTGGGCACCAGAGTACTCCTGCTTGGGCAGGAAGTGCTTTTTTTTCCTCTCCAATCCACAAAAGTAGAAATTTGTATAGAGAAAACCTAGGCCTCTTCTCTGCTCACAATACTTTCCTCCCATGAAAGGACTTAAAGAACAAGTAAAAGTTAAGTTTCTTGGGCAAAATATAAGGAGCAAGAAAAAATGGATTTCTCAAAAACTGTTACAGACTACAATAGAGACGGTGTCCTGCAAACAGCACCACTGTGAAAGGAGCTGCCCAGATGAAGTTAGGTAATGGTTTTGGTGGGAATACAAAAGAACCCTCTCTGAGAGCTTCCTCTGTACACATAGTATGAACTTGACTCCTAGAAGTCTTCTCAGAATCACTGAAGTCTGAGGAATCACAATTTTCAGCATGTCATGTATAAGTCTTGGTCCATATTTAGTTCACTGCACTTATGAAAATGTATTGTGTATCCTAACCAGCAAAGCCAGTACTCTCTGGCTTCATTCCAGTTTTGGTACTAAATTTAAGGTTAAGTGGAAAAGCTGTGGTACACAGGAAAACTGTCTTGGGGGGGGGGGGACCTAGATTCATTCACTCTTTGTGCCCCAATCATTTCCAGAGGGTGAGAACCTGATCCACACAAGAATACTGTGCATGCTTTTCTCTCACACTGGGAGAGGAGCCCCCAAAAGTCTGCTACACTAAGAGGGCAGCCAGAGGCTCGGGTGCTCCATGGGCACTTCACTCTCCCAGCTCTTTTCTTGGCTGGTATAATGTATCAGAATTTCACAGAAAGTTACAAAAGGCCTATGTTCAGATTATTTCAAGACAGTCACACATTGAAGGAATGAGAATTTTTATCTTAAGCAATCAGTTCTTTTCTTTCTGAATTTTAAAATCAACTTCTATGAAGTCCATCAGAAGGGTGGCTTGCCCAGTCAGAAAACAGGTCAAGTAAAAAATACATGTCTCAGATAGGACTTCTACTGCTGTGACAAACATCGTGGCCAAAAGCAAGCTGGGGAGGAAAAGGTTTGTTTGGCTTATACTGAAGACAGCTGGGGTAGGAACTCAAACAGGGCAGGAACCTGGAGACAGGAGCTGATGGAGGGGTGCTGCTTACTGGTTTTTTCCTCATGGCTTGCTCAGCCTCCCTTCTTATAGCACCCGGCCAGGGGTAGCATTGCCTGAAGACCCAAAATGAGTGCGGTCCTCACACATCAATCACTATTAAGAAAATGTCCTCCAGCATTGCCTTACAGCCTGAACTTATAGGAGGCATTTTTCTCAGCTGAGACTCCCTCCTCTAGGTGACTCAGGTGTTAAACTGACATAAAAACTAGCCAGCTCATGATGAAATAACTAGATTTCTTGAGATCATGATTTTTGAAAAAATTTCAGTTCCGCTGGAAAAGTGCATTAGTAGCACAGTACTTCCTCAGCAAGTACAAGTCCCTGGATTCCATCCATAAAAATCCAAGAAAAAGTGGAATAAAAATGCTGAGCTAGGGGGTTGGAGAGATGGCTCAACACTGTCGTCTGTTCCAGAAGACCCGTGTTCAATTCCCAGCAACTCTATGGTGGCTCACAACCATCTACAGCCTCTAATGACCTCTTTTGGCATGCAGGTGTACAGGCAGATAGAGTGCTCATATACATCAAATAAATAAATGAAATGTTTTTTTAAAAAGCTGAGCTGTGTGTGACAGGTTAACATGGTATAGGTATACATGTCTTAGCTACTTTTTTATTTGATTGGAACATTATTTAATAATAGCTTATGGTGCTAACAAAGAGCAGGCAGTGTGCAAAGTATGTACTTGCAGTACAAGGTTATCTTCCCTCTTCTTACTCAATCAGCATTACCCTTTCTCTCAGCATTAACATGCAAAGGTTCTGGCCAGTATGAAATACTTACTCTTCCTACCATTATTCATATTTTAAGAACTACCGTAAGTCTGGATCAAATGACCACACAACAGTGAACTGGATTATCATTCTCTCTATACTGACAAGCACTCCAAATTATTTAGTGCTCTCTCTGAAAAAGTTAAGGTACTGAAAATGCAAAATAGCTTCTAATCTGTCAACTAACTAGTCATTGTAAATGATTTGTTTGTAGTCTGAGAAGATTTCTACACTATCAGGAGCAAACGTTCAAACTCAGGAATGCAATCAGCTGCTAATACTAATGGTTGTACTGAGGATGTAATTAAATATGTATTAAAATTAGAATGTTTCTTATTAAGGAGAAGAATGAATCAAGGATATTAAGGACAAATCAGTAACCTTAAGTGCTTTTTTTAATCTAAAATATTTCACTTGATTTTTATAGTAACACTGCATTTATTTTTTTTTTAAAGATTGTTTTATCTAAATGAGATACTTTAAAAAAATGACAACAAAACCAAATGGACAAAAAGATCCTGGTAACCTATTTTCTTTTAAGGGACGTTTGTTTATTCTAAGAAAACAATTCCTGTTGTTAAAACATGGCTTGGTGCTTCATCACACGCATGCCAGTCATTAAGCACCTGCAATGCCTTCTTTCCCTCAACCCATGAAACAGGGTCTACACTGCTAGCTGAGCCTTGAACTCCTGAACTCAAGTAAATCTCCCTGCTTTACTTTACAAGTCACTGGACCTAGAGAACCATTATCCTGACTCACTGATGAAATACTTTTCCACAGTATTTTCTCTGGTGACTTCTGCCTGGCAAACGGAGTCAGAGCTTTGATGAGAACACCTTCTAAACCAAAACCTACTGAACTGTGACCTAACTTCAAAGAACACTTTAGTGAAAACACCAAAACTTTTGGTGGGTTTGAGGTAGGGCAGCAAGAGAGGGGAGATTATGGAAATATGGGATAGAAAAGTAGTCACTCCAGAGACTGTGTGAAGTCTACTGTCAGCTGAGACTCAAGATCCAGCATAAATATCAAATCTGTTGTGAAGACATTCATTTTACATGAAGATATTTTCAAATAACGTTAAAACAGTAATAAAGGAACCAGGCTTAAAGCCTTAGAATTTAGAGTCTCAGGTGTGGTCTTACTCCTTTCTTGGATATTTTCTGAGACTCTCAACAAGGTCTATTAACTTTTGTTTATAGTGAAGTTAGCCAAACTTCTAGCATCCCTGTAATCTACAATGTCACCTTATTTACTATAATCCTGTCTTTTACCTCAGGAATTTTCCTGTATCTTATTTACATTTTTTAAAAGTATTACATTTATTTGATGTGTGGACTCACACATTTCACAGCATTCTTATGGAAGTCAGCTCACTTTCTACCATGTGGATCCTGGGAAACAAACCCATCATTAGCCTTTATGGGAAGTACCTTCACTATCTGGCCCCTCATTTACATTTCTCAGCAACCCTTTGAAGATCATAGCTCTGAAACTCACAAAGTCACATGTATGATTATTGTGACTACAACAAAGCATAGTTCTACCTTGAGAAGCTTATACATATACTTGGGTGTGCCTTATGCTTTCCAAGTGCCTCTCTTTCTCTGCACTTAAAACCACATTAAAACAAAACAAAACAACAAACAAAACACAAAACCATCCTTTTAATAAACTCCATGTCAGCTTCAGATTATTCCACCTTGAAATTCATTACTGCAGTCAAGAATTCAGCTTTCCCTGAATGGAGGTGTACGAAAAGAACTCAGAATTGATGGCATCTGGTGGGGATATGGGAGAGGAAGGACTCAGTTCTATTGCAGTGTCAGGCCAATGAGAGTTTGACCGTGCTCCAGTGAGTATACAGATAACACAAATTAGACGTCTTTTTTTTTTTCTATTTTTTTTAACCTTATTTTTTAACTCTTGGGAGGGGGTCAAAAAGGTGGGGGAATGGACATGGAAGGAGTGGGAAGTGAGTGTGATTAGGGTACATGATGTGAAATTCCCGAGAATCAATAAAAATATTATGTTGAAAAACAACAAAACAAAACAAAAAAACGCAGACTGTTATACACATCAGGAAGTTGTCACCACCTCTGCCACCACTGACAAGTCTAGCAAAGGAACATTTTAATTTTGGGTGCTGCTTCAGAAATATGGCCTTATATTTTATGAATGCCAAAAAATAGAATTTCTAAATGTTTCAAAATTTTTTAAGTAAAAAGAAAATAATTAAGACTGTACTGCCTAGAATTACAAGATGGTTCGGCGGTTAAGAGCACATATTGTTCTTGCAGAGGGACTAAATTCAATTCTCAGCACCCACATAGCAGATCCAGGGGTCCAATGCCCTCTTCTAACCTTGACACCAGGTATGCCGATGCTAAACAGATATATGTACAAGCAAAACAGTAACACATATAAACAAATAAACAACCAAACAACAAAAGACTATGCTGCCCAAAGGAATACAGCTCCTAGGGGGAAAAAATCACAATACCCCATTACCTGCTACTTGTCATTTTATGCTCCCAAGCTCCAATTTCAGTGTTCTAACTAGAAGCAGGGAACAAACACCTCTCCAATACAACTCTATTTAAGACCTTTCTTCTGGTTCTTTTGGGGGAGGTAGAGGCGGGGGTGGGGGCTGAGAGAGGGTCTCTCACTACTTAACACCAATATAAGAATTGCAGGTGTGTCTGGCTGCCTGGGTTCTCTCTGCAGAACTATCTACTAGAAATTCACTTAGGTAGCTTACTGCCTCTGTGAGTAAAAAAGACAATAGGGTAGAACAGACTGTAGAAGCTGCCAGCAAGCTCATAGCAGGACAAGATAAGAACAGAAGAGGACTTTCATGATAAATGCTTTGAATTGTTCCCTCTAATCTTCACAATGTCCTCTGGAGGTAGAAACTTCATAGTTGAGGAAATTAGAGAAATCATAGAGCTGACTCATATCACACAGCTAGCAAGTCACTGTAGTAGTCTGTTTTCTGTCCCTGCAACAAAATACATGCATACTTTACAAAGAGGTTACTTAGCTTGTTTTGATTCTGAAAGGCCAAGATTGGGTGACCCCAGAGGTTTGACCTCTAGTGAAGGCGTCATGGCAGATGGCACTGAGCAATTGGCAGGAGCCATGTGGAAGAAATCACATGTCAAGACAGGAAGCCAGATTATGAAGCCATGGTTGCTCCTTTATAACTACCATTCTCAGAGGAATTCCACTCCCATTGACCAGTTCACTCCTTCTGACCTAATTATGACCTCAGTGACCCAATTACTTTGTACAAACCCCTCACTTCTAAAGAATCTAACACTTCTCGGTATTGGTACTCTTAAGCTTCTCTCATTTGAACGTCTGTATGACTCAAGGAATAGTCCAACCACAGCAGGGGTAAAGCAATGATCTGAACACAGACATTCCATCTAAAAGACCAATCAATTACAGAGTAAGACACAGATTCTGATATATGAGTCACAGTCACTAATTATTCATTTCAAGAGTTATTTCCCTGAAGATCAAGTGTTAACCATACCTGGGTTGAGGGTAGATACACACACACACACACACACACACAGTGTATGTACACACAAGCACGTGGTTATAATTCCTGTCCTACCAGTTAACAGATTCACAACATAAGAGTTTCAGAGCTGTATAATTTAAATAAGGAATAGCCACTATTATTACAAAACTAAGAAAGTTAGCAAACCACAATACAATATGAAAAACAAGAAAAGATTGAACAAACCAACCCACATTAACCTAACCAAAGAAAGGAAGCTGCAGGACATAGAGACTACTTACTATGTCACAGGAGATTATTTTATGATAGATATTGCCTGGTTAGTATTTTAAATCAAAATAGACATTCTGGACTTAAAAAAAGTACAATGCTATGATTCAACCAAGTGTGAGAGAGCCACTGTGACCTGCTACTCCTGAGGTATAAATTCCTACAGGCTGGATTCTAGATGGGCAGAAGAATAATAAAACACAGGTCAAGCACTTACACAAACATCAAGGTCTAGAGTTCAAACTACCCCAAAGGAGACAAGGTAGAAAGAAAGAACTCAGGCAGTTACAGGGAAGGCTAGTCACTGTCACAGCCATGGGAAGCTACACAAATGGCATATTAACTCTAAGAAAACACCTAGGAGCCTAAATTTCAACTCAATATTCATTTGAATGTGAAATATGAGGAGACAAAGCTAAGTACTGCATGGTCCTACTGTGCTGCTCTTTAGCACAAAGGCAAATATATTGAATATATTGAACCATCTTGTATGACAAGTAAAGAAAAGAAGTTGTAAAATCTGAGTATCCTTCTGTCAGGAATATATGAAAGGTCCACTCATACCAAGCAGAACTATGTAAAGGTGATTAAGGCAGAAAATAGGGTATTTGGGAAAAAAAAATGCATGTAATTCATTGACCAAAACCTCTCTTTCTCTTCTTTCTTTTCTCTCTCTCTCTCACACACACACACACACACACACACACACACACACACACACACACACATGACTGTTTGACACATAAAGATACACAGATGAAAAATCCCAAGATCATGGCAGGCCTCTTACAAAATCCTTCAGATGTTAGGAAATAAAGGAATCTAAACTCATGCTATCAAATACAGTATCAATGAGCCCCAAGGAGTTTCCAAAACCTTTTAATTTCACTTAATTTTAGTTAATTTAAATTTAAAAAGCTACCATTACCTACTGTGTTAAAAAGCAATGGCCTATTGTACATATAAAGAGAATTTCCTTACCCAGGAGGAATATGATTTCCTATCATGAAAAGATTGAGGAGGAAGGTACAAGTATTTGTGAACTAGGAAGGTAGAAACAGAAAGCTGAGGAAATCCCATAATAATCTGGATGGTAACTATGAAATGAGAGATATTACAGACATCAAAGCAACAACAGCTTAAAGTACCAACACAATAGGATGGGAAAAGGCTATGACCTAAAAGGACATACAAGGCCAAATGTAGTGTAAATTATAAAGCTCACAATGAAACCTTCATACTTTGATCACTTCATACACTTATATATTTTGGTCAGAACTTCTCTCTGGTTCAAATTTTGCTCTCCTATTTAGATCCTTTTTTATTCCCTCCTACTTTCAGATCCATGGCAAAAAAAAAAAAAAAGTTATAAAAGATACTGTTGGGATATTGACAAAGCTGAACAGAGAAGATTAGGTTATACTATTCACAAACATCAACTCAGGAATTTTGATAGCTTAATCTCACTAAAAGAATATTCTGTTCTAAGGAAGCAAAAAGTACTTGGGGTACATGTCTCCAGCTTGCTGAGAATCAATTCCCATGTGCACACACACACAGTATGACAGAGCAAGCCAAACTGGAACGGAGGACAGAACATAAGGGCAGAGTGGGGCTCCACACAACTTCTGCATAAAAGTCTGAAATAAAATCAAAACAGAAAGTTTTACCTTGAGTAAAATATTTAAAAATTACACAAATACGATAGCTGTGTCAAAAACCATAAATGTATGTATTTTCCTATAGTAGATGAGGTTTAGAAGCACAGTAGATGGCAGAAGTGGTCACAGGCCTTACAAAACCAAGAGTCCTGGAAGAAATGAGTCTCAAGAGGGAACCAGAAGCTAAAGGAAAAGATGAGGCAAGACCTTTTGAGTCTCAGTAAAACGAGTACTGGAAAGACAGGAGACTACATCCAGCTAGAAGTAGGGTATTAGCATTTGCTATGAATTTTATTAATAGGAAGTGTGAATTAGCATCACAGTGAGGTATCTGCTCTATATCCACTAGGATGATTAAAATTTTAAATCTGATCATACCAAGTGCTGATGAGGGGAAACAATTTTAATGAATTACTAATGCAAGCGAAAGAAAAACAGTTTAATAATTTCTTACTTCCTATCATATGACCAAGCAATTCCACTTGTGAAAACAAAGACCAAGCCACATACATCAAGATTTAGTACAGGTAGATAGGGAGAAGACTTTGTGGTTAATAGCCCTTGCTGGTTACAATTAAATGCTTGAAGTGGACCTGATCCAGGTAGGGTTCCCAGCGGACACACAGGGGCTCACAACCTTGTGCAACTCCAGTTCTAGGGAGTCTGATGCCCTCTTCTGACATCCTCTTACAACAGGCACATGCCATACATGCATGCAGGTAGAACACTCACACATTAAATTAAATTTAAAAAAAGAGATCGAGGGACTGGCTGCTCATGTGGCTAATGGAAGGGAATTTCCCCAGCAGGTTCAAAACCCTGTGGTTAGATTCACAGCACTGCAAAAACAGAACAAATGTGTCTGATTCATATAGACAAATGAAGGAGTTACAATCACTGAACCAAGCCTCCTGATCCTGTTTTTACCACTTCTCTACAAAGAAGCTCTATCCAAGTACACTGGGTGCCTCTTCCCTGCGTCAAGAATTGCTTGAATAAGGGCAAGCTACAGGAGAAGCTTAATATAGATGGCATCTGCTAACCAAGAAGACTTTAGATGGAATAAGCTAAAACATTTTTTTTTCCTAACAATCTTTTTTTTTTGTCTGTTTAGGGTCATTCCTTTTCAGGTAAAGTAGAACTTTCAATTTATAATTAAGTGTAAAAAAGGAGGAGGGTCCCTCCGTCCCTCCTACCAGGAGTGGCAAATAGAACAAATCATCTCAAGGCATGCTGGATTTCCCTTTTTCTAATTTCCTGATCATCTTGTCTTAAAAGCTGAGATGCTGCAGCAGTAACTTAAAACCACAGTCTGACCTACAGAATGGGAAATGTTCATATCCTCCCAAGTCACCAAACAACATGCACTTCCTTTGGAGATCTTAGCAATTTGCAAATTCACAGGAGCAGGTAAGTAGTATGACAACCCATGATCTCTGTAAACTACTTAGTCAAGTCTGCTGAGTACTGTGTCCTATGGGACGGCCTGCAGTCCAGTCACTCAGAGGAAGACAAGGCAGAATTGCATTTTCCTTTTAAATAATATTCTGAGCATAATTTTCCTAATAAAATATATTTTTTATAAAATCCTGTAACTTCTGAATATATACTATAAGCTTCACGAAACTGGCTAAAGATTCTGCATTTTACTTACCTACATAAAATTATTTCCAATTACATACTATATTATATAATATCAAAATCTATCACAACATAAATCCTGTCATAGTGTTGAATATATGTTGTTATTTTGTATCTTTCACTATTAAAAACTAGCTAAACATTATTTTAGACAGTAAACATACTACCTTAAAATTTTGGAGAGCAGTATGATAGTTTCATAAAAACCTTAAGAGGTTAAATAAAAACAAAACCCCTTTGGCTTACATAATGGACAACCTATAAGTAATTACTTCAACTACCTTTATTTCCAATGATGTTTGAGAACCATTCCCTTTAAAAGAAATAAGTACTAGCCACTTACCTTTTATTCAAAACTAAGATGGAAAAGCTAGTTTTCCTTGTTCCTCAATGAAGGACCTTTTACCATATATATATGTTTGTGTGTGTGTGTGTGTGTGTGTGTGTGTTGTAGGGTAGATGACAGAGGACAGTAAAAGGAAAAGAAATAATTGAAATGAAAAGCATTTAAATCAATGACTGCGTATTTGTTTGGAGTTTGCCTCCATTCTTTTTAGTGATAGTGTGTGTGGTAATGTCTTATTTGATACAGAAGAACTGGTAGGAAGCATCATCTACCTCGCAGTATATTACACAGCAAAGTTGTTTGCCTTGTGCTCTTAAGCAGACACTTCACACACCTGGAGGTATATGACAGACTTTTATACAGGCTGGGTCTATCAGCATCAGAAGTGGTCATTAGCATTTCCACATCTCAGATAAAGGACTTTCACATTCTCCCTAATTTTTCTCTAACACAGCTTGGTCTCAAGCTTTCATTAAATGTAAGGAATTCAACAGTTTAAAATTCCACATATGGAAAACTACCTTTACACTTTTCCTATGCCTCATTTTTTTTCTTCTTCTTATATCATGTTCCTCCAAAAAATGTCCGAAATGCTGTTTTGAAAATGTTTGTTTTCTTTAAGGCATTTGTAGGCTTGAGAAGTTTTGAGCCTTTTGTAAAGGGAAGAGCTGTAAATAGATGGTTAAAAGATAAAGTGGAGTAGTGTGAAGGGAGAAAAAAAAAAAAGGACGGACAGGTACACATCGTCTAGAAAGGCATACTCAGCAAGGCATGGTGTCTCACATCTGCAACCAAGCACTCAGGAGGCCAAGGGAGGACAGCTGCTGCAAGGTCAGATACCCTGGGCTACACTGAGACTCCACGTCAAAACAACAAGAGAACAAAGCTTAGTGATGGGAAAGGATTTTGGCTCCACCCAATTGAGCTATCTACTCACTAAGGCAACTTTGGACAGATTAGCCAAATGTCCCATGGCTTTTAAGGTTATTTAGAGACTACCAGAGAGAATGTTTAACCCAGAATTAGCCGGCATTATTACTATTGGTAGGTAGTCACAGAAAGAAGGAATCCTAGCTAGATAAGATGTCAACAGTGCATTCTACCTGCTAAAAAATGATATGGAGGCCAGCAAGCTGACTATTCTAATTTATTTAAGCAAAAATCAGTGTGGCTAGTGCTAAGGAGATTAAGACAAAGAAGTAGGTGGGCAGATCCTCACGATAACAATAGGTTTACAGTTAAAATTTTGTAATTAACTGAGGTAAAAAAAATTATGAGAATGACATCCAGGTTCTATCTAACATAGGTGGTGCATCTGGTGAGCTGGGTGACAAAGTGTGCATGCGCGCTCACACACACTAAAACACATGCCTAGGTTTAAGATTCCATGGTCCTAGAACCAACAACAGAAAGAACAGGGGGCTGGAATGAATAAAGTACTAAGAATCCTATTGTAGCTCCCTTACTTACTTAATGGTTACAAAGAGACATTTACAAAGGACACAGAAGTTCACAAATAGGAGCACAAACAGTGTCATTAAACTCATGGGAAGTTTTTCAAAGCTGTCAAGAGTACTAAATGTTTCTGAGAAGATAAGTACTGGACAAAAATCTACAAGGGGAAGAGATCCAGGTGCCTGTAAAGAGCAGAAGGGAAATGTACAGAGAGGAACAGATGGATCTGCTCTCATCTACCAAAACACCACTAACCACAAATCTGTTTCAAGTGAACTCCATTCACATCCAAATGAAGACAACCACATTCATCAAGCAGATCCAGATATCAGTTCACAAGTAAGCACATCCTATGTTACCAACAAGAAACTTACCTCCTAGAACAGTTAGAAACCATACAGGAAAGGCATTTCACAACTCTAAAATCTACACAGAACTAAGAACCCTTGTAAATAACAAGTGTCTAAGTTGCCTCAAGTTTTATCAACTTACTGCCCGTTAAAATGTTTCCTTTTATCATTGAGGAAAAAAATTATTACATCCCTGTGAACTCTCAAACAGTGGAGATTTTGACTGTATTTCTAATCTTTTTCTTCCACCCTAAGAGAATAAAACACAACTATTGCTTTTCAGATCTTTCCCCAACATCTAGGCCAATGTTTCTCTTCTCTCTGTAGTCACTGAATTTTACTCTTCCCCTGAAGCCACTGAACTAAGAGGGCAGCCTCTACTTGTCAACCAGACAGAGACCAACAAAGCAGAGATACAGGAGAGAAACCATTCAGGAGAATCATTTCTCAAAGTTTTAGTGCTCTCCAGAGCACGTGAACAGGTAAATCCTTACCTTTGTAATGATTAAAATGTAATCAACAAGCAGTGCTTAAGTGGTTGCTACTAAAATTATTATGTATATAATTTTGTTCATCTCTCCTTGGTATGGTATGGCATGGCTAAATATTAAGAAAATCAAACATTTTCTCTAGCTCAGAGTAAGAGAAATATTTATGATAGAAATACAAAAAAAATTTAAAATTTTTCTTCTATTCCAAACATGAAGAAATAAAAACTTCTGGGGGGGAAAGTCTTTATCAACCGTAACAAAAAAGTTAACATTAAGCCCCACCACCATCACCAGCACACCTCTACAAACAAGCATCAAGACGAACATTCGACTAGCAGCTGCGAAAATAATACTAAGTCATCAGTGAATTAAAAGAAAAATGTACAGAAAATAAGTTCATTTACAATCAAAATAAGATGAACTAATAACGGAATAGCCCATACTTATCATTATCCCTATTGTTAGGAATTTTGAATTTTGTCTTAAAACAACTTTCGAATTTATTCTGCAATATTAGTTTTCCAGCTCCTAACTCAGTTACAGCCTATCACAGTAAAGACCAGCTTCTGACAGCACGGATCAGCACTCTTTGAAAACAAAGCCTTCCCTTAGCGCAGACGTATCGAGAGGCACTGTGTGTGCACAGTGGTATGTATCCTTTTTACTCTTCTCTGGAAATCTCTAAATACTGAAAACTTTTGAGATATTATTTTAAACCTGGAACTAGATAGATTTTGCCCTTTCCATGTACTTTTAAACTCTCCAAATACAAAAACACAGTGATAAAGGCTATTTACTTATAACAAGTTCAGAAACAGCTAACAATTGCTCTCCTCAAGACCGCCTCTAAAAATGTTCCTGATATATTTTCTTAAAAGAAAATGCTTTTTGGTATAAGCTTACAGAAGCAGTACATACTCAGGAGAGCTGCCACCAACAAAGCCAGTGTAAAATATTAAGCCCTGAACATGCTGAGAGCAATATTCATAATAAATATAACAGCCAACAGAGTATACAATTGCTCACTAACGTGGGTAAAAACGTTCCCAATTTCTTTTAGCTAATTTTAATATCCAGAAAATGGATTTAGATTCATCTATATCTTGGAAAATGGAGTTTAAAATAGGCTACTTATTTACACGAAAGCTAACCAACAACTCAGAGCTCCAAAGGCACAATGTAAAGAAAATTCAGGGGCTACTCACAGGGAATTCTGAAGAAATCCTGTGGGCAGCAACAGAAAAAAAGCAAAATCTTTCTGAAAAGCAATTTGGCCAGTGAGTGTTGACATCCTTTTTTTCTATGTAAGCCTACTCCAGAGGAAACTTTTTCCTAAATAAATTAGTATTTTTGCAAAAAGTAAACTACTGTAGTATGTACAGACTTATAATCATTGCAGTATCATTTAAAATAATGAAAAATTAAGAACAATCTAGATGAAAGACTGGATTAACAACACAGCAACTCTAGAGGACTACATAGCTATCAGAACTAAAACAGTTTTAACATGTCCATTACACAGTTATTCATACTTATTGTAAAATGCAAAAATATAATCTACAGAAGTAGAGGGAAAATGAGGCCATTTATTGTATTGTGAGCACACATATGACTTCCTGATTGTACTACAGTATTGTTTAAGCAATAGACACAGGAGAAAAGCATTGATTTTAAACGCTTCGAGTGATCTGGAACAAACAGCATAGCAAACACAAACACACTGGCTGGGAGGGCTGGGCTGGCACCTGTGCTGATTATTAGAAGAAACTTTTTATAACTTGATTCCTGAGAGCAAAGGGCACACGAAAAAAAAAAAAAAAAAAAAAAAAAAAAAAGAATACTGAGGCATACTTCCAATTATTTAGGTAAAAAAAAATGTTACTAGATCCACAAATACTTTTTCAAGTTTTGGTAATCTACTTATACCTATTAAAACAAAAAACATTTGTTTCCTGTTTGAAAGGGACGTTAACCATATTGTCATCCTTCCCAAAAAATGAATTGTGAAGAAAGCAGTTTTATTTTGTTACAAGTAGTATCTATGAACAACCTCTGTACAGACAAAGCTAAAATTGTGAGATACTAAAGATGCCAACATATTGCTAAATTTAAAATATAATGGAGTTAAAGAGGGAGTGGTACACTAAGTAAAAAAAAAAAAAGAATCAGTTGGTATTTCAATTTTTTAAAAATAACCAATTCCTTATTCTTTTAGCAAGTTAACAGTTTAGATTTAAGGAAAATGACATCAAATAGACCTCCTTAAGATGTCATTTATAAAAACTGACAAATGACTGTTTCAACATCTGAATCAAGAGAAATGCCTGTTAGTGAAGATGATCATGAATCAGAGGTTTTTAATGGCACTCACATTCTAAAGTAAAAATAATAATAAAGTCAAGTTTGATTCGCTGAGCACCTATTTCCTGTTCAAACAGCCCTTTTGTTCTGCTTCCCTGCTTAATTTTAATGTTCAGTTTGCATCAGAAAATAGAAACAATGACAAAGCCGAGTACACACAAAAGCATAAAGGAGCAAAAGTATAAAATATAAGATCATGAAAAGATTAGAACAAAAATCCTACCAACAAAACCTCCACAATTTTCTGTTTGCTTCACCTCAGATTAACTTCACTTGAAGCTGTACTCCAAAGCAACCAAACCTGAATACCAAGCTCCACCTACCGCAATTCTAGTGGCCGGAGAGTCAAATCTCCTCCCTGTTAGTGAGGCTGATAACTGTGATTGGATGTGACTAATATCCATTATTTTAAAGAACTTTTCCTCCCTAGCAGGTTAGGTTAAACACACTAAACCCCTGGATAAGCTGGTTTCTTAAAGAAACAGGCTGTAATGTTTCCGTTTTCCCATCATAAGCGATTTGCTTTCTTTTGTCTGGGTTAAAGTACAATGAAAATTCACAGAAGCAACTTTCATTTACTTGGGGATACGCTATGTAAGATACATGCTTTTAACATAAATACCGTGGCATTTTTACAGAACCACGAATGTAAAGTTATGCTTTAAACAGATTTTCTCTTTTGAGAGAGCCCACATTTTGCCTGAAAAATTTTAAACATCTACACAAAATCCATTATAAATTTTACTTAAAAAAACACTTGTGTGTTCTCTAAGCCTTAGTGAGAGGGCCATTACCATAAGAAAAAAGAAGCAGCATTAAAAAAACAAACCCTAAAATTCTGAAGATTCATTTCTAAGCTAAACCCTAAATGCTAAAGGATCACTTCTAAGCTGTCAAATTCATTGACATAGTCTCGGGTATCACAACACACTGAAGTTCTCAGTGCACCAAAAGGCTACTATTTCCAGTTAAAACTGATTATTCACTACAAAAGGAGATCTAAAGACACAAGGCAATTTGTCTAATAGCACGTTCAGGAACAAATTTAATCCGTTTATTTCACAGTACTAAGGATCTAATCCAGAACCTCGACCATACTAGACAAGCACCCTGCCAGGAAAGTAGAAAGTTTAGGGATGTTTATATCATCCTCCCCCTCCCCCACTGTTCTTTTTACTTATTTTGTTTGTTTGTTTGAATCAGAATCCTCACTATATAGCTCAGACTAGCCCAGAACTCACTTGTCTTCTAAGCAGGAGGTTATCTGAGACTCCCAAGTGCTGAGAAGGAAGGAAATGAAAAGTGAATTCCCTTTAAACTGTCCAAGAAGCTGTGCATAAAAGCATTTTTGCTATACTCTTAAGAGACACACACTGTACAGGACTCTAACTTTTAAAGGAAAAAGACCTGCTGTCACTTATACATGGCTACGTTTGCTACATTTTATGCTTTGCTTAGAATTGCTTACATTTTAGTAACTTAGCCCAAACTTTACTGACATTTTAAGCATAACCTGATTGAATGGCTAGCATTTAAGATGTTTAATAAAATACATTTTTCTCTTTACCAATACTTTAACTAAAGCTGAAAAAAATAATATGAAATTAAGGAAAATTAGAGGGGGGGGGGTCTTCTGATTTTTTGTTTGTTTTATGAGACAACGTGAAACTGTCCTTCAACTCCTCTTACCTCTCCCTCCTGAGTTCCAGGACTGCAAGTAAGAGGCACCACGCCTGTTACTACAGTGGGTTCTTACAACGTTTTCAATAAGCTTATGCATTAAAGAATTTTAAATTTAAATCTACAGTTTTCAAAGTTCAAACTCTTTTAACATTTTTTTAATCAGAGAAAATTTGTATGTTAGAACAGAAAGCCAACAAAATTGTTTTGAATACAAAGAGAAGTCTTTGTAACAAGCTGAAAATTCACATAATTGCAGCTAGACATGAATATGGAGCAATACCCTGTTAAAGCCCAAACAGCTGCATATTCTATTATGCTCTTTAAGTGGACAAACTGAAAGAGCCAATTCACAGAGGCCTAGTCCCATGAGCCTTTGCAACAACTCATTGCTTTGAATGCCCTGCACTTCATGAGTCAAGTTCAGGTTTTCTTATCCTTCCAAAACAACACTGGAAGAGAAGTACAGGAACAGTCAGTAAAAAGAATATATCTAATTTACAGTGCAGACTTGCAGAAGACAGCATGTAGATGAGCAGAACTTTTTAGATAAAGGCTAGAGAAATAAAAAGTTAAAAAGCAGCAAGCAGGATCAGATTGGTAAGATGGCTCAAGTGCATGACCCCAAGACTGACCACCATAGTTTGATCTCGATCCCATCCCCAGGACCCACGTGGTGGTAGGAAAGAACTGACTCCTGCAAATAGTCCTCTGCCTCCATAAGTGCAAAGTGAGAAATGCACTCAGATGCACACAAATAAATAAAAACATGAACTTAAATTTTTAAAAATTGGCAATTATACAATTAACAGACAATTGTGAACACAAAAGACACTATTGCTCTGGGTGCAGTTTTCACTTCAAAGTGAATGACTTATAAGAAATAGACACAAATCATATGTTAACATAGCACTAACACTAATACTACAACACGAGGGGAGATGTGAGCCAGCTGTGTTGGTACATGCCGATACGGGGGGGGGGGGGGGCTGAAGCAAGAGGATAACCAGAAGTACAAGGCTAGTCTTGACTACAAAGCAATATTCTATTGCGTACTCGTGCGCGCGCGCGCGCGCACGCACACACACACACACGCACGCGCACACACACTCACGCTCTTAGAAGAAAAGAAGAGACATGTAGACTTAGTGACCAAGATGTCAAAGAACTTAAAGGTAATAATCATCATTTTAGGTGGCACACAGATTAAAATTAAGGTATTTCTGACAACAAAATCAAATGCAAGAAAGCCATGTTAAACCCAGAAACTATGTAGCCTAAATTACATGACAAAAACATTGCATGGTAAGAACAAGGGAACAGCATAAAGCTCTTGAGAAGTTCTGTGATTGGCAATGCAATTTTTCTACACATCAAGTAGTCAGAAAATATACTGTATATTCTTTTTTGTTTGCTCGCTTTTCGAGACAGGGTTTCTCTACAGAGCCTTGGCTTTGTAGATTTGCTTTGTAGTCCAGGCTGGCCTACAACTCACAGAGACGGTGCCAACGCCTCCCTGAATGCTGGGATTATAGGCTTCTGCCACCGTGCCCAACTACTGTATATTCTTTATGGGAGTCTGAATATTTCCCCAAACCTTACCAGCTCAAAAATAATTCATAAAACAATAAGCCACCAGTGAATAACCTGGTCACATGAGTTTTGATTAAAATAATCCTACACAGGGCTGGAGGACAGGGAGGGAGTAATAGCACAGTTGGAGTGTGCTTGGCCACCATGCGCAAAGCCCTGGGACTGATCCCAAGAACCACATGAGTTTGACCTCCAGCACTATATACAATACAGCACAATATGCCAATAATCCTACCACTCAGAAGTGGAAGCAGGACGATCAGAAATTCAAGGTCATCCTTGGCTATTATTACACAGTGTTAGGCCTGCCCACACTACAGCAGGCACAGCACCGTCACAAAACAAAACAAAAACCTAAAAAGAATTGTACCTGTTGTTGTTCTTACAAAAGCAGGCCATCCTGGCCAGCACTCTCCCTGGACAGAGCTGGTGATGTACAAAGTCACTGATGAAAAGACCACCCTGACTTCAGCATAAAACACTAGAACTGGTGAGAATAGAGCCTGAAATCAACTACCCAAGGGGTAAGGAAAACAATTTTCAAAACCTATTTCTGACAGACACACATTACCTCCAGCTGTGAGGGATGTGCTTTAATCTGCAACTCCTGGTGTGGTTTATCTTCTTATGGGGGTGGGGTGGAAAAGAACACAAAGTGTATATGCTCAGAGGTTGGCCATGGCCCATTCAACCACACACTGCACACAAAGGAAATACTAAGAAAATGAAGGCCATCTACAAATAGGACAGTGTAAACCAAACTAATAGGAAAGAAATCTTTATACAAGCTTCAGTATGCTGCTTTGTTTTAGGTGTGTAAAAGATTTAAACAAGGTCACCAATAAGCATAAATTAAATGGGGATCAAAACAAGAACACAATATATAAGTAAAAGGAAAAGCGTTCATAAGTCTTATATATTAAGATGTATGCTTCTGGGTTATAGGTAAACAATTTTGCTTAATAAACAGGAACATGCACAAAATAAATGTCCCGTGGGTCTAAGTGAAACTGCTAGATGAAGAAAAATAAACTGCAGATTTGGTAGGTTTTGTTTTCTTATTCCCACTTTGTTGCCTAAACCAGAAATAAATAAATAAATAAATAAATAAATAAATAAATAAATAAATAAATAAATAAATAAATAAATAAAGGAATGAATAAAAGATTAGAAGACAAAGACTATCAGCTAGCTATCAAAAGAAGACTAATTTTTTCTTAATCACTGCTACAAACAAAGCAATCTTACAATTTTTGAAATGTAAAAATTGAACAGATAAGTCTCTTGTCAAACATCCTGCTTCTGGAGAGGACCCAAATTCAGTTCCAAGTAGCCACAATTAGGAGGCTCCCAACTGCCTGTAACTCCAGTTCCAGGAGATCTGATATCCTCCTCTGAACTTCAGGACACCTGCACTCACATATTTGCAAACACCCTTCTCCAAACACCTCCTCCTCATACACATATAATTAGACAATAAAATAAATCTTTACAAAAGAATCTCTTGTCAACTTACTGCCTCCCCACACTGTCTGAACAACATCCTGGGTACCGCTGCCCGCTCAGGATGCCAAGGTCAACAAAATAAACATAGTCTCTACCTTTTAAGAAACTTATGTCATGAGTGAGAACCTGTCCAATTAAAAATAATTAGAACATGCATTTCCAATTTTCTGTGAGATGAATATTAAAATATAAAAATTGTAACTATATATATAAAATATATTATCCAATACATACTTTTTTTTCTTTTTCTGAAGACAACTATATGTAGCCCTGGATGTCCTAAAACATACGATGTAGACCAGGCTGAGATTTGCCTGCCTGTGCAATTTTGAGTGTGCAAATTTGAGTGTTGGGATTAAAGTCATGTGCCATCACACCTGGCTACATATTTTTTAAAAACTTTCATTCTTGTTTTACAACAAATGTCAAATTTGTATTTCAATTCTGACTTGCCACTCTTCAATAGCTACGCATGGCTATTTTAATTGATGTGGCCATTAGCCACAAGACTATAAATCAGAATTAAGTTTTATTAATGTAAAGACTCCCTATTTCTCCTGTCCAATATAAGTCAATAAGCACATGTGGCTACTGAGCACCTACACTGTGGCTAATATAAATGAGGAAAGGGAGTTTAATATTATGTCATTTTAACTACTTAACAGCCAGAGGGGCTGGTAGTTAGCAGACCATCAAATAAACACTGGCAGAAGAAATCACCACGGGCTAGAGAGATGGCTCAGCGGTCCTGAGTTCAATTCCCAGCAACCACATGGTGGCTCACAACCATCTGTAATGGAATCTGATTCACTCTTCTGGTGTGCATGAAAACAAAGTGTTCATATACATAAATAAATAAATCTTAAAAAAAAAAAACACTAGAAGATGTGGTTAATGGACTCCAACTGCTAGTTGACTACAGAAGAAATGCCTATTCTAAATAAGCAACAACCAATGGAAAGATAAGGCCTATAGGAACAGAAAAGAATTCTCAAGGGTATTACAATGAAACAAAGACAGCATGGCAGAGGCCTAAGGAGGAAAAACAAAACAAAAAAACCCAACCAAACAACAACAAAGATAGTACATTAGAATCAGTGAAGAAAAGCACCCAGGGCCAAAAGAACACCCTTATTAACAGAGTTCTCCAAAATAAGAGTTGAGCTTTTCCCCATTTTCCCCTCAATCGGCAGACCCCAGAGAGTCTAAATCTTCCCTCAAGTTCTAAGTCAAGTCAAATACTGTATCTGTTACACTAGCCATTCCCCTCCTTGGGGATTCCTCTTAACTCCTCAATCTCAGACCAGAATCACAGGACAAACTTTAGGGCAGGGCTGCAGGATGAAGGTGGCTACAAAAAAAAAAAAAAAAAAAAAATAAGTTCATCATTAGATTTTTGTCAGGTACAATGGCAGGCACTCAGTGTTCAAGAAGATGAGGCAGGGGGATTGTAAATTGGAGTCCAACCTAAGATCTACGCAGGGAGCATTTTTTTAAAAGTTCCATCATGTTGGTGAAACTATGAAACTCTGAAACCAGGTTGGTAGCACTGATCAACTGTTTACTTCCTTAGAGATACACTATAAAAGCACTCAATTAGTACCTATCATTTCTTTCTTTCTAAACACGTTAAAATCTGAAACGTCCTGTCTATTGCTTTAATTGTATGCTTTTCTTATTCTTAGAAACTCCATGGAATTGCATTGCAAGGACCACATCCTGGGAACAGCAATACCCCAGCACTTACCACAAAGTCTGGTGTATATCAGGTGCTCAGAGTGTTGAAAGAAAGGTATAGCTACAGGAACTTTCTAAACACACACCAGGGCTCCGTGCAAGCCCAGGGAAAGCACTTGTCCACTGAGCCAGGAGCAGGGTCTGACAAATAGCAACCAAGTTTTTGAAGTGAAAGATAGTATTAATACCAAGCCAGTGGTACTGAATAAACAAAACAGAATCAAGTGTGTATTCATTTTAGCATGTAAATAAAGGTATTTTTATTTTAAAGAAACACTGGGAGGCAGGAGTGGAGAGTTGAGGGGTGAAGTGGGGGTAGGGTGGGTTGTTGAAAATTTTGAAGTTTTTGTTTGTGTGAAAATACAGAAGTATCCATGATGAGATGGGGACTGGGAATGCATGTGCCAGAGGAGGCATGTCTGGAGGTCAGACGACTCTGTGGTGGTAGCTTTTTCCTTCTACCTTTCCATGGAAACTGATGATGGATGGACTCAGGTCCCTAGACTTCTGTGGCCTGTACCCACAGTCAGTATTTTTGATAGAATTGTAATAACCGGTTAAGCATCTACTTATTTCAATTAATATTTATGTTACTAAAACACTTGTCAGAAGAACACAGAACTATGGATATTTTTTAAAAAAGAAAAAGAAAAACTTTAAAGAACTGAAAGAAGTGCTAGAGAGATAACTGAGAAGTTAAGAGCCAGTACTTCTCTTACAGAGGATCTGAGTTCAGTTTCCAGCATCCACACCAGCACCGGGCAGCTCATAAACATCTATAACTCTAGCTCCAAGAAAATATAGTGCCTCTGGCTGCCAATGACACCTGCACACTCATGCACACACTGGACCCCCCCAATTAAAAATAATAAAAATATTTGAAAAGAACTGAAAATTATCTGAGAAGACTACTTTAAATATAAAAGCAGAATAAAGGCATAAAAATGTAATTGTGCTGGCAAGATGGCTCAGTGGAAAAAGTGTTTGCTATATAAACCCAACAGCCTGAGTTTGATCTCCCAGATCCAAAGTCACATTCTGACCTCCATAAATGTTTCACACCACGCATGTATGCATGCGCCTCCTACCCAGATCATATACACAGCAACAATCATCTTTTCAATATAAGTACTGGTCTGGAGAGATGGATCAGTGGCTATGAATGCATACTGCTCTTTCAGAGGACCTGAGTTTAGATTCCCAACATCCACATCAGACAGTAACTCCAGCGCCAGGGGATCCAACACCCATTTCTGGCCTCCCAAGGGACCAACATTCACTGCATGTACAATACAAGTTCACACACATACAATCTTCAAACAAAATAAATCTTTAAAAGATAATTATTAACCAAGATACATTAAAAGTATAAGGAAGGAAACAGGGGTTAGAAGAGAAGAGAAAGGAGCAAGGCCTGTAAGCAAATACAAGGCAAATGAAGAGCCAGGAAAAATATTTGCAATACAGACAAAAGGCTGCGATCCGAGACAGATAAAAGGCACAATAAGAAAGATCTTAGAAGTATAAACAATGAATCATGGCCAATTTGAACTAGGACACACTGCAAGTGGATGGTACACATCATCTCCATAAGTGTAAACTATCCCACCAAATAATCTCTCACACTCATCACATATGGCAAGCACTGCATCTTAGGTTAAATAAAAGTATATTTCACTGCCTTTCTCTTGTAGTTTGGCTTTGAAAATATTTTAATTTACTCAGCATGGCTCTGACTTGAAGTTTGCATTGTATTTTTATTGGCACAACCAGTGTAGGTTATATAAACCACAGTAAAACTGTGTCTGAATTTTATCTCATGGATTGAAAAGTCACTGAAGGACTTTGAACCTAGGACTACCATAATCTATAAACTCATTCAGCAATGGCAGGACAGCTCAAGTGGGTAAAAGTTCTTGCTGTGCAAGCCTGATGATCTGAGTTTGATCCCAAGAACCCACGAAGGGGAGAACTGAGTCTACAAAGCTGTCCTCTGACTTCTACACACACATGCTCCCATTCTCACACTCACACACACACACACACACACCATCTTTGAGAAATTAAGGAAATACTGCTCTGTAATTTGTCTGGAGCACATCCTGGAACATTCTTAAACATAAAAAATACTTCAATGTGTGTTGACAAGTCCTGATGCCTACCACACACTCATATATCCTTCTCAAAAATTGCAAAATGACACGTGGGTCCTAATGTTTCCCTTAAATGCTCCGCCCTCTGACAGACAATCCACTCCAGCAAAGCCTGTGCCAACTAGGCAGAGAAAGCTTACTACAAGTTTCTTTTGCAAGAGTGTTTAAGGCAAAGAAGACTCCACAGTATTCTGCCAAAGACTAAAGGGAGGGGAGGAGTGGTAGGGAACAGAAAGGGTGGCTTTACAAAACATCACATGTTTTGTCCAACTTGCTAGTTTTGCACTGAAAGGGTACCAAAGAGTGCCATACTTTCCACAACCCCTTTGAAGGGATTCAGTGTAAAGAGATTAACAGAAATCTTAGTTCCTCATGCAAATATAACAACTAGGAACCAACGGATCACAAAGACAATGAGTCCTTTTGATTAAAGGAAGCAGAATTTTTGTTTTGTTGTGACACGGGGTTGTCTCTGTGTAACAGATCCCTAGTTGCCCTGGACTCAATCTGTAGACCAGGCTGGCCTTGAACTCACAAAGAATTGCCTGCCTCTGCCGCCCGAGTGCAGGGAATACAGGAGTGTACCTTGCTTTAGAAAGCAGAATCTTAATGTTTTCATTTCTATTTTACTCCTGATTGCCTAAAACTTTCTCCTAGGATCGTCAGTATTTGCTTTAGACAACTTGTGCAACAACAGCTGGAAGGAGAAAAGTTCCCAGAGTACACTCGTTAGAAGCAAAACAAGAAACACTATCGCAACCGTGGGGTTAGGAGAGGAACACATCATTAAAAAGCAATGATATGTATGAACCACAAGCCTATACTACCTGTCCAAAGTTCAAAGGGAGAGGAACCTAAAATGACATGGTTTGAAGAGATTAGTATGTGACAAAACTGATTTTAAAAAGACCAGAGAACGATAAATAAGATAAATAAAATCCACAGGTCTAGATTGTTTACCTCAGCAAGAAACAGTGAACTGGGGGAGACCAGATAAGAAACTCATGAGCACATACTGGTTTAGGTAACGTTCTAGGCCTTGCTTTGGGGTGAGGAGTCTGGAATTTTCATCATGTTTTCTCTTTTTATAGTTATAGTACATCATGTATCCACTCTCGTGGCATTAACCATTACTTTTAAGACTTTGTGATATAACTCACAATTAACAAACTGTACAGATTTAAAATCTAGTGAGTTTTGACACTAATTAGAAACAGGAAAAGTACGCCTGCAGTCAAAATAACACACCAATCAAACCTGAAATTTTCCTATCTGTGCCTCTTACCCCTCCTTACACGTTTTTAAATGAAAATTAAGACAACCTGTTTTATCCATTTATCCACGTTCATGGTTTACAAAATTTTTGCCCCCGTAGGCCTGGCGATAACACACAAAACAGCAACTGTCATAAAATACTACATAAATGACCCCAAAAGCCTACGTGGCAATTTACATTAGGAAAAAAGGTAAATTTAGAATCTGGTTTGAAAGTGGCGTTTAACTGCGTTTTTTCTTTTTTTTTGTTTTTTCCCCGGAGCCACCAGGTGCTGCCGACCAAGCTGATTAGCACGCAGGGCTCGGAGGTGACCCCAAGGCCCCAGCTCTCACAACCCGGGCGACAACTCAGGATGGTGACGGCCGGGCACAGAGCCCGAACGGAGTTGAGTCGACTTCAGACGCCACGCTCCGTGCGGCTTGTTTACTCATCAAACCGGGCGAAACTTGGGAAACGCTCTCGGAGGGGCGGAGGGCTCGGGGCCCCGGAGCCTCCATCCGAGTCCGCCCTCGCCTCGGCCGGCAAAAGGGACGCGGGGACGCAGCCCCGGCGGGCGGCCGCGGCTCCG